>NC_055991.1:24152535-24789139 GCF_018446385.1 Zingiber officinale | reverse complement strand
AAGGAAAAAAACTCTAGGAAAAGCTCAAGGATAGACACATAAAGTGATGGGGCTCATAAAAAATGAAATGGTGGGTCATGACTTTATGTGTCTATCCTTAATCTTTTCCTTGAGTTTTTTTCCTTGAACATATCATTGCTCTAATAAAAATTAGGGGTGACAATTTTTGATGTTTGAATCCAGCAAGTGCTCAAAATTACAAGTTATTTTCTATGTTTCCATCAAAATTATCTACCTCATTCTCAATCCTTAATATATGTGGACAAAGGTATCTATGAAATCAGTGCTCATTTCAGCTTGGGCATTCTTCCTGTTAGCTGCCCTAGTTCGTCAGAAATATAGTAATGCTTCCAATAGCATCTAGGAAGCTTCTAAGATTGAATTCATCCTTGCAATTTTATGAATTCAATAAGAGTTCATATTTAGAAATCGTGCCAAAGAACTCCATGATTTAGGCTGGTTTTGATTCCTATTTTTTAAGTATCAGAATCTGGATTCCAAGGTAAATTCAGCTTAGATCAAGAAGAGTTCATCTTGGACAAAGGTATCATTTAGCACTGACATGGATGAAGCTTCAATCTAAACCATTGCTAGTCAGAAACAACTTAGAGAACTTGCACTAAACAGGGTTACAAATTGAGCAACTATATTCCTTTTCTTATTCTGTTTTTTTTTTGTATAAGTCTATCTTGCAGCTGGAACTTGTTTCCAAAACCTTTTGAGACCTGCAGCTGGCACTTCACATATGGGTAAAGAACCAATTAAGATTGGAGTAACTCAACAGCAACATTTTGAAAACATAATTCTCAATTCCTAGAATTAGAAATCAGATTTCAGGTTTAGAAATCAGATTCATGAGTGAAACTCTTTGATTTGTATCTTGAGTGGTTCAACAATTGGATTGGTGTAGAGAATGACAATCTTCCTTACTTCTTGACCAAGCACATGTTTCCATTCATATTTTTTTTATGATCAATAACTTGCAACTAGCACTTGCCACACAACCTAAAAGAGCTAACTCATGAAGTATAGATTCATGTTCTTTTTTTTTTTAAGTAACAATTCCCTTTTGCCATCTTGAATTGCACTCACAATATATTAGTAGAGAATCCAATCAAGAAAATGTAACTTAATAGTTCTTTATTTTCCTGTTGATAGAATTTCAGAATTCTAAAGATAGTTTCAACATAATGAAAGAAAACACAAAAATTAATAAAAAATTTCATCATCTGTTTCATTGTTCATAGCCGAAAGAACATCAACTATTGAGTCCTCTACATCAGTTCTAATTAATTCAATATCTACTCTATTTACATCACCTAATATTGACTCCATATTAGAAAAATTATTATGAATAAAATGCATTGTATCCATATCATCTTCATTGCCTATGTTGTATGTATCTCTTGGTGTGTGACGAATGACACAATAGCAATCCTCCTCCTTTGGATCACGAACATAATAAACCATTTGAGCTTACATAGACAAAATAAAAGGTTCGTATTCCTCACATTCTCCTATATGTATCAAGCGTGAAAAATTCAACATTGAAAATCCAAATGGACCAATTTTAAAACCTGTAGTAGTGTTAACCCAATCTCATAAAAAAAGAACAATTCATCCATGACTACCATAATCAAGTGAGATGACATCAGTTAGTCATTCATAATAGATTGACTCATGATCATCATTATCATTAATCGCTTGCACTATAACCCTGCTATTCTGCACTTTTTTATTTTTTATTTAGATTCCACCGTGTGAAATGTAAAACCATTTATGTTGAACCCATGATAACTAAATGCTACTGGATTTGGACCACACGAAAGCACCCTAAGATCTAGGTCATCGATTCGTTCATTTACTCGATCAACCTGTAAGGTACACATATAATTTTTAAAGGTAAAAAATTAACAAGTCTATTTATTAAAAATTTGTAATATAAAATAAATTACATATATTACTTACTTGTCTTGCAAATCATTCTAAAGATTGCATTCTAACCATGTCATCCAACTGAGAATTACTTGGGCGATGGTCATATCTATGTCTTCTCTTAAGTTTATTTTTTATTTCACTGTTCAAGGTCAACACTAATATATAATTAGAAAAAATTATTGATCATAAAAGAATAAAATATTATGCAAAAAATTAAAAAAAATAATAATACTTACTCACAATATGGTTGCAACACTATACAATTAGAGAGAATATATCTCTAAGCTTGAGTTAGAGTTTTTTCATCCAAGGTAACTACTTGAAGCCCTTTTGTTGGTCACCCTACATTTGGAAACATCGGGAGTGTAGGAAATTCATTATTTGGTGTCTCTTTATGTTGTGGTCCGTGATTCTTTAATGAGTTGTTACCATCTATATAACAAGAACAAAACACAACACATTCATTTGCTAAATATGCCTCTACAATGTTATCCTCTAATCATGCTTTATTTCTAACAAAATTTTTAAATTTCCCCATATATCTTTCTATTGGGTACACCTACCAATAATGTACAGGTACAACAATTCTTGCTTCATATGCTAAATGTATCACCAAATGAACCATTATTTTGAAAAAAGATGGTGGAAATATTCTCTCTAATTGACATAAAACTAAAATAACCCCTTCTTCACCTTTCTGTAATTCTTCTTCTTGTAGGGTCTTTGCACACACTGTTCTAAAATATTCACACAAAATAATAAGTGGAGTAGTTACCTTTTTCTAACAACACGCAACGAAGAACAATTGGAAGGAATTGTTCCATCATGATATGACAATCATGGCTTTTCAAACCCATCATCCTACAACGTCTAACATCCACACACTTTGAGATATCAGATGACATACCATCAGGAACACGAATATCTTTTAATATAGAATAAAATATCTTTTTTTTTTCATCTTTACACATAGAGTAACATGCAGGTGGCAAATACTCTCTACCATTTGATTGTGCACAGGCCATAATTGTTTCATAATACCTAAAGTCATTAAATCTCTACATGTTGCATAATTATCTTTGCTCTTATTGGAATCATTTAAAAGTGTTCCAATAATGTTGTCGCAAACATTTTTTTCAATACACATAGAGTTCAAATTATGTCAGATCAAATTAAATTCCCAGTATGGAAGGCTAAAAATTATGCTTTGTTTTCTCCACATTTGTTCAATTGATTCTATTTTTATTCTTACATTTAGTTTTGATGCATTACTATTACCAAAAATTACATTTTTGTTTAAGGTCATTCGTAGAACATCATATCCAGACAATGGCGCCAAACATAGTTTGCAAAATCACGATCCGGATCGTAGGGTCGTACGATTCTACGATCCGGAAATCCAAAATCGATCCAGGATCGTGCAGAATTAAGTTTTGCAGTAGGATCGCAGCAGGATCAGTAGGATCGGAACAGAATCGGTAGAATCGGAGTAGGATCGGAGCAGAATCGGAGCAGGATCGGTGGAAGCTTTGAGAGGTCATAACTTTTGACTCAGATTGAACCACGGAGCCTATAATATATCAAATCAAAGCTCGTTCAGAGATCTTTAATAAATTTCAAAATTTATCCTTAACCACCCTATTTCAAACCCAAAAAATATTATTTAAATCCTTTTCAGATGTCTAGAAGATTTTATCTTTTTATTATTATTTTTTTCATCTTATTAGGGTTTTAAATTATTTAAACATATGTTTAACTATTTTTGAGTTAGTTTTTTATCAATAATATTCTGTCATTTCTTTCCCCAAAATAATGAGTTTTTGGATGTCTATTATCTAGTATTATGTGGCATCAACCAGTTTTTATAAGATTATTTCCGGCGTTCATATTTGAATCAAATGATTCAATAGCTTCAGTTATATACGTTAGGTGCTTTGTTGGCCGTAAATTGAATTATCTTATAAATCAAGGAAATATTTATGAAATTGAATGTGTTATTATTATTGTATTAATAGAAATTTTATATTTTTTTATTTTATGATATGAAAATATAAATATTATTATTATAAGAGAATGATAGTTGAATTACAAGTTAATTTAAATTTGTACATGTAGTAATGTAATTTGAGATGTTGAGTGTAAATGATTGCATATATATATACAAAATTAGTTATTTATTTATATGTAAATGAGTTTTTAGGTATTTTTTCTAATTATTAATTATGTATGATATGATTTTAAGGGCTTTTGGTAGGATCGTACGATTCTACGATCCGATCCTGACCCTAAATCGATTCTGCGTAGGATCGCGATTCTACAAACTATGGCGCCAAATATAATCTAACTCAATTGCTATAATTTGCCATAACTTGACATTGTTTGAATTTCTGAATCTGGTGGTGGAAAACGATGATGCCCTCTGAATGACCATTTTTTGTCATGTTTTAGGTACACTGCATCTGTATTATTAGCACAAGTTGGATATGCATTCTTGGCATATGTATTCCATCTAGACAAACAACCCAAACTAGGAAAATCATTGACTGTCCAAAGTAATGCAGCCCGCATTTGAAATATATATATTTTTTTGTCACAAGCATCAAATGTGGCAATCCCATTTTCCCATAAATCTTTTAATTGAGTCAATAGGAGACACAAATATATATCAATATCATTTTCAAGTGCTTTTGGACCTAGAATAAGGGTGGACAAAATAATAGAATGAGGCTTCATGCATTCCCAAGGTGGCAAATTGTAAGACATCAGGACAATAGGCCAAGTACTATGTAAAGTGCTTTGATTTTTAAATGGATTAAACCCATCCACGGCAAGTCCCAAGCGTACATTTCTAGGATCAGACGCAAATTCACAATGATGTTCATCAAATTCCTTCCATGCTTGAGAATCAGCTAGATGCCTTAGACTTCCATCTGAAACACATTTTTTTGAAATGCCACTGCATATTTTTAGACGTCTTGGATGACATGAATAACTATTGTAATCTTGGTTTCAAAGGAAAATAGAAAAAGACTTTGGCTAGAATTTTAACCTCGAGACATTTTTTTCCACCTTTATATGATCTCCTTGATGATTTCTATAAAATTTTCCATCTTGGAAGGTTTCACACTTTGTAAGGCTATTCATTCTCACTCCAAAAAAAAAAAAAAATCATACAATCATTTAGACAAGCGTGTTTTTTTTCGTAATGAAGTCCTAAACTAGAAATTAATTTCTTTGCTTCATAAAAAGGCTTAGGCACTTGAGCTTCAGATGGAAGTATTCGACAAAGGAAGTCCAACAGTATTGTAAATGACTTATCACTCTATTTTTCATTCACTTTTAATTGAAATAATTCAACAAGGAATGACAATTTAGAAAACTCTGTGCATCCAATATATAGCTGTTGTTTCCCTTCCTCTATTAGTTGATAGAAATCTTTTGTTGGTGCAACCTTAGGTCAAGGTTGACCTGGTTGACCCGACTCGAGGTGACTTGACTCGAGTTGTATTTTGATGTTTGACTTGGGAAGATTGTCGGTGCAACCTTAGGTCAAGGTTGACCTAGTTGAGTTGCATGTTGATGTTTGACACTCGTGAGAGAGTTCTATTCTTGATGTGAGACAAGAATAGATGGTTGAGAGATTATTGGTTCAACCCTAGGTCAAGGATTGACCTGGTTGACCTGAAAAGTCCAAGTATGGAGACTTGGCACTGGGAAAGTCCAAGCAGGGAGCTTGGCACGCGAAAAGTCCAAGTATGGAGACTTGGCACTGGAAAAGTCCAAGCAGGGAGCTTGGCACGGGAAAAGTCCAAGCAGGGAGCTTGGCAAGGGAAAGTCCTGGGAGTGATGTTAGGCAGTGTGGAAAGTCCTGGTGAGTGAAGCCAGGCAGTGGGAAAGTCCTAACTGGGATGTTAGGCAGTTGGAAAGTCCTGGTAAGTGAAGCCAGGCAGTGAGAAAGTCCTAACTGGGATGTTAGGCAGTGTGAAAACCCTAGTGAGTGAAGCTAGGTGAAAGTTCTGGTGAGTGAAGCCGGGCAAGGGAAAATCCAGATGGATCAAGGGTGATCGGACATCTGGTGATGGGAAGTCCAAGTAGGTCATAGGAGTGACCGGATACTTGGCACGAAGAGGAAAGTCCAAGTGGGTCAAAGGGATTGACCGGACACTTGGTGGGGAGTCTTAGCAGGTCAAGGGAGTGACCGGATGCTAAGCATGATGTACCAATAGGTCAAGGTTGACCGGATATTGGTTTGAAAGGTTTGGGACTTGGTTTGGGCAAAAACCAATCTCTGGATCGGTCTGTAGACCGATCCGGACACGCTTTATTCTAATCGATCGGTGACCGATCGGATAACAAGCAAGCAGCGATTACGTGAGCTTCTGATCGGTGCGGGACCGATCGGCATAAGCTGATCGGTCTCCACGACCGTCGGAGACACCGAGAGAGGTGGGATCGGTCCGTGGACCGATCGGTAT
This sequence comes from Zingiber officinale, assembly GCF_018446385.1. NCBI lineage: Eukaryota > Viridiplantae > Streptophyta > Magnoliopsida > Zingiberales > Zingiberaceae > Zingiber > Zingiber officinale. Next base: position 24,782,726 of record NC_055991.1, on the reverse strand, counting down.
GCAGACCGATCAGGAAACAAACAGAAAGTTGGGCACTTTCGTGAAGCAATCTGATCGGTCTAGGGACCGATCGACCCTGATCGGTCCCGACCGATCGGAAGGTTCTGGACCGATCGGTGGAGCCTAATCGGTCCACGATTCGACCGCTGAGTCACAACGGGTCGCTCCGTCTTCTCCGTGGCTTCGTCTTCGCTGTGCAGGTTCGCAGTTATAAAAGGAGATCAAGGCTTTGGTGCAACGTCTTCTTCTTCCTTCTTCTCTCTTCTTGGTGTTGCTAAGCTGCTGTTGAGCTCTCGTGAGCTTCCCCGACTGGAACAGCTGCTGCTGTTAGGGTTTTTGAAGCTGCTGCTTCATCCGGACTCCAGTCAACGAGAAAGCAAGATTGGTAGAGTGCTTGTGTATTCTTATTGTATTTCTTGCTTATTCTTTGTACTTGTACTCCTGTTTGTTGTTGCAAACAAGTGTGGCGAGGTTTCTCCACCCAGAAGGAGTTTTTATTAGCCGGTTTTCCGGGGACTCATCCACCGACGGATTGATTGGGTTCGTCCACCTTACGGACACGCCGAGGAGTAGGAGCATCATCTCCGAACCTCGTACATCGCTGTGTTAAGGTTTGATATTCTTCCTTTCGTTTCTAGTTTATTTTTCCGCTGCGCTAACGAATTGTAGGAAGAAACGAGCGAATTGGGGCGGCTATTCACACCCCCCCCTCTCTAGCCGAGTACGAAGAGATCCTAACAAGTGGTATCAGAGCAAGGTCGCTCTTCGCCGGATTAACACCCGAGGGAGCACAAGCTAGAGATGGATCAACTCGGAGAAGACATCACCATTCCACCCTTCTACGATCGCGACGACTTCGCGTATTGGAAGGTAAGGATGAAGTATTTCCTTATGACTAACATTGAAAATTGGACTTGTGTACAATTAGGTTTCACTCTTCCGATGGATAAAGAAGGAAAATCTCTTGAGAAGAAGAAGTGGACGAAGGAGCAAATCCACCAATCCACAATCAACGACGAGGTAATGAAAATATTTGAATTCTCATTACCTAACGATATATTGTGTAGGATAGATGGATACAACAATGCCAAGGAGTTGTGGAACAACTTGGCTAAGTTCCATGAGGGGAACTCCACTTCAAGCCATGAAGAGGAGTCAAGTGAGCCAAGTAGCTCACATCATGGAGAAGAGGAATTAGAAGTTGAGGGCTACTCAACATCTAAGGAAGAAGAGGAGGAGAGTTCTTCTTCAAGAATGGAGCAAGAGGAAGAAGCTTCTATCTCCGGAAAGGATGAAGAAGAAAGCATACATCCCACCTCAACCCTAGGTAACTCAAGCATTTCAATTTCAAATAAATTACACATAATGTGCTTTGAGTGTAGGGAGTATGGACATTACAAGAGTAAATGTCCAAAGAGGGTTAGAAAGACTCCACCGGCACCAAAGGTCAAGGAAGCCGGAGTCCCAACACGCAAGGGCAAGGAGCACGTGGTGTGCTTCCAATGCAAGCGAAGGGGACATTATCGGAGCCAATGTCCGAGAGGGAGGCAATCTCACAAGGACAAGAGATCGAGCACATGTATAGGGGGAGCTAGGGCAAACCCTAAGGTAATCTCTAAGGCACATTCTTGCAATTCTAGTAGGATGCATGCTAGTAGCCTTATTGCTATTGTCAAGAATGATAAGCATGTTAATTATGGAAATCGATACACATGCTTAGGTGCCAAACATGTGAGCCTAGATAAGGATAACACTAGGAAAGCCAACCCTAGAATTAACTCATCTAAGGCTAAGGAAAATCTAGGTAGAAATCCTAAATCAACTAGACACATGCCTAGGAACACCTCAAGAAAGAATGACAAATCAAAACTTGAGGTATTAGAAAAGGAGAATCAAGTCTTGAGGTCAAGGCTTGATACCCTAGAAAAGGCCCTTAAAAATTTAGAGAAGTCAACTCTAGGGCCTAAGGGTCAAAAGTCCCAGGACAAGAAAGATTTGGGTCACAAATCTAAGTCCCAAGTGGTCAAGCCCACTTACCACAATGTTCCATTCGATTATGGAACAAAACCTAGGGCTAGGAAGACCATTACCAAGGTTACAAGGGGAGTCACCCCTATAGTTGACCTTGATGAGACCCAAATGACCAAGGCTTCAAAGCCTAAGAGGGTCATTAGGAGGGTTGCTAGGGAAGTCATCCCTAGTGAATATTTAGTGAACCCAATGAGCTCACATAGATATTGGGTTCCTAGGAGCATCTTCTCTATCCCATAGATGGGTTAGAGAGTGTCAACTCCAATTAGAAGGGTAGTTAACCCAACTTTGAGAAAATTGACACTCAAGGAGCATTTTCAAGGTTTTGATAACCTTTGAAAATGAAAAAGAATTATTATTTACTCTTTGAAGAGTAAATTGTGCCATATTTGAAAAATATCAATTTTAATCTTATTTGGCACAATTTAAGAAAACCTAGAGAAATACCATAATTGGGATTTTGGTTTTCTCTTAGGGATATATGGGCAATCTAGGGTTAGATTTTAAGTTAGCTAAGGCTAAGGATACTTAGATAGGGAATTTAGGTATTTTATTTGTGCTAACTTGCCATGATTGGTTGCCATATGCCATGCCATGACATCATATTTAGTTTATTATCATTTGAAATGTCATGATAATGCTTAGGCGAGTTTATATGTCATGCTTTATTTAAGTTTTCAAACTTTATGCCATGACATCATGACATTGGCACATATTTTTACTCATGATATCATTATATGCCATGTCATCATCTCTTGCATTATAATCAATGAAATTGATTTAAGGACAAACATATAATTTGATATTGAGATCAAATTGTTATTTAGAAAATGCATGAGAACTTAGCCTAAGTTGACCTTAACCCATATCTCACATCAAATTGACTTGAATGTGGTTTGATACACCTTAGATGTGTGTGAGATATTAGGATCATGAGTTAGGATCAAGGTGCATTGTCCTTGTACCTAGATGACCCTAATTCAAGAAATTAAGGATCATAGGGAAAGCTTGTGTACAAGTCATGTACATCTAGCCCTAAGATTATGGTCCTAAATTCAAATGGTTTCAAAAGTATTTTAAAATTGATTTGAAAAACCTTGATGAAGCTTTCCTAGTGATAGCATTCATCATTGAACATTGTGATACAAAGTTGAGTTAAACTTGAACGATTTCAAAGTTTTTGAACTTTGTATCAAGATTGAAAAATGGAAGTTATTTTCATAGAAAACTATTTTTCCATGATAGTATATGTTATGAGGAATGTATCCTCAAAATTTCACAATTTTTGAATTTTCTGTAATTTTCTTGAGTTTCCGAATCTTGGGAGAAATCTAGTTCTGGTGAGTTTGGATCGGTCCGGGGACCGATCTAGGAAGATCTGATCGGTCTGCGGACCGATCCAGAGTATGTGGATCGGTCTCAGACCGATCTAGTGAGTTCGAGTACGAGTGCGATCGGTGAAGGGCGATCGGTCCGGGGACCGATCGGGCGTCTAATTCGATTGTTCATTGTTGTCTGAAATTTCAGTTATGGAAATGGTGTTTTTTTGGATTTCTAAAGGTTTGGAACTCACAAAGACATTGTTGGTGCAATGGTCAAGGGGGAGTTAACCTTTAGGGGGAGTTTTACCTAATTGTCAAGGGGGAGTTGACTTTTAGGGGGAGTTTTTACTCCTTAAGACTTTTGAGGATTAGTGATATGGGATTATCACTAAGTTGATTGTTGAGTTTAGTATCAAGGGGGAAATTAAGAGTTTCAATGAAAGGTATGAGACTTTCATTAGGAAGAAACTCTTGACCTTGATATCCTCCTTTTTCTTTTTGATGTGTGTCAAAAAGGGGAGAGTGTTCATTGGAGAGTTATTGGAAAACCCAAGTTAGGTTATCGGGTTAACCTAAGCTAGGGGAAGAATGTCAAGGAATGTTCGAGGAAGAACATTGAAATTCTTTTTGATGTGTGTCAAAAAGGGGGAGAATTATTGGAGAACCCAAGTTAGGTTATCGGGTTAACCTAAGGGGAGAATGTCCAGAGAATGTTCAAGGAAAGAACATTGGACATTGGAAGATGGTTGGAAAACCTAAGTTAGGTTATCAGGTTAACCTAACTTGATTATGGGTTTTGTCAAACATCAAAAAGGGGGAGATTGTTGGTGCAACCTTAGGTCAAGGTTGACCTGGTTGACCCGACTCGAGGTGACTTGACTCGAGTTGTATTTTGATGTTTGACTTGGGAAGATTGTCGGTGCAACCTTAGGTCAGGGTTGACCTAGTTGAGTTGCATGTTGATGTTTGACACTCGTGAGAGAGTTCTATTCTTGATGTGAGACAAGAATAGATGGTCGGGAGATTATTGGTGCAACCCTAGGTCAAGGATTGACGTGGTTGACCTGAAAAGTCCAAGTATGGAGACTTGGCAGGGAAAGTCAAGCAGGGAGCTTGGCACGCGAAAAGTCCAAGTATGGAGACTTGGCTTGGAAAGTCCAAGCGGGGAGCTTGGCACGGGAAAAGTCAAGCAGGAGCTTGGCAGTGGGAAAGTCCTAAACTGGGATGTTAGGCGGTGTGGAAAGTCCTGGAGTGAAGCCAGCGGTGGGAAAGTCCTAACGGGATGTTAGGCGGTTGGAAAGTCCGGTGAGTGAAGCCAGGCGGAGAAAGTCCTAACTGGGATGTTAGGCGGTGTGAAAACCCTAGTGAGTGAAGCTAGGTGAAAGTCACAGTGAGTGAAGCCGGGCAAGGGAAAATCCAGATGGATCAAGGGTGATCGGACATCGGTGATGGGAAGTCCAAGTAGGTCATAGGAGTGACCGGATACTTGCAGCAAGAGGAAAGTCAAGTGGGTCAAAGGATTGACCGGACACTTGGTGGGGAGTCTTAGCAGGTCAAGGGTGGCCGGATGCTAAGCATGATGTACCAATAGGTCAAGGTTGACCGGATATTGGTTTGAAAGGTTTGGGACTTGGTTTGGGCAAAACCAAGCTCGGATCGGTCTGCAGACCGATCCAGTGATCTTGTGTATCTAATCGATCGGTGACCGATCGAGATAACGGTAGGAAAATGTTTAATTCTCGGTCGTGGGGACCGATCAAGATGAAGCCTGATCGGTCTCCATGACCGATCGAGACTCACCGAGAGGTGGGATCGGTCGTGGACCGATCCGGTGTGGATCGGTCCACAGACCGATCAGGAAACGAACAGAAAGTTGGGCACTTTCTGTGAAGCAATCTGATCGGTCTAGGGACCGATCAACCCAGGGCCTGATCGGTCCCCAGACTGATCAGAAGGGTTCTGGACCGATCAGGGTGGAGCCTGATCGGTCCACGATTCGACCGTTGAGTCACAACGGGTCGCTCCGTCTTCTCCGCTGGCTTCTGTCTTCGCTGTGCAGGTTCGCAGGTTATAAAAGGAGATCAAGGCTTTGGTGCAACGTCTTCTTCTTCCTTCTTTCTTCTCTTCTACTGAAGATTTGTGGGCTGCGATAAGAGCTCTGTTGAGTTCCTCCCGAAAGCTTCGCGTGAGCTTCCCCGACTGGAACAGCTGCTGCTGTTAGGGTTTTTGAAGCTGCTGCTTCATTCGGACTCCAGTCGACGAGAAAGCAAGATTGGTAGAGTGCTTGTGTATTCTTATTGTATTTCTTGCTTATTCTTTGTACTTGTACTCCTGTTTGTTGTTGCAAACAAGTGTGGCGAGGTTTCTCCACCCAGAAGGAGTTTTTATTAGCCGGTTTTCCGGGGACTCATCCACCGACGGATTGATTGGGTTCGTCCACCTTACGGACACGCCGAGGAGTAGGAGCATCATCTCCGAACCTCGTACATCGCTGTGTTAAGGTTTGATATTCTTCCTTTCGTTTCTAGTTTATTTTTCCGCTGCGCTAACGAATTGTAGGAAGAAACGAGCAAATTGGGGCGGCTATTCACACCCCCCCTCTCTAGCCGAGTACGAAGAGATCCTAACATCTTTCACATTAGACTCCATTGGTGTATGACTTATTGATGCTCCAATGTAATTTTCATTCCTTGTCGATCCTTCATGCATTTCAAATGCATCATGCAACATTTCTTGTACCATGAGTTGATGGTTAGTTACTTCAGAAACTTGTTGCACCAAATCATGAAGTTCTTTATTATCATGATCTTGTATAATTAGTTTTTCTCCATGAAAATTTCAAATGTGATAATCTTGTAAGATACCATTTATCATCAGATGTTTGTGTATTATCTTATGATCATGACTCAATGAGTTTATACATTAAAAACAAGGACATGATCTCATGACTTCTTGAGTTGCATGACCAAATTCATAACGAACGTAAAAAATATGGGATTCCCACCCGATACTCAAGACTGTTATGTGGCTCAATCATCCATTGCTTCTGCATGATTTGATCCTGTTCAATAATTTACAAAAGTTAACACATTGAAACAACATTAATCAAAATTAAAGAAACTTCATAGAACAAACATAAAATACAATTCCTAAATATAAAATTTTAAATATATAAATAGAAGAATTTCAAAAAAAAATCATATATGTTAATGGTCTTATGAGAAATCCATGATATTATTCAACTTAGAGAACAAAAGGGCAGTCCGGTGCACGAAGTTCCCACCATGCGGGGTCTCGGGGAAGGATTCATTGTACGCAGCCTTACCCTACTTTTTGCAAGAGGATGTTTTCAGGATTCGAACCCGTGATGAATCATTGACACATTGTAAGCAAACTACAACAATAAACTTGGAAAACAAGATGAATAACTTGTAGAAAAAGGCAAATTAAGGGATTCATTGAAAAAAATTTACAAATCTACCGGCCAACACAACCCTAATCGATTATAATTTTATCACCATTAGCATTTAAAAACATTGTCACCATGTGAAAACTAAATAAAGAAATTACCTTGAGAAATAAAATCAAAGGTCATTTATGATGTGAATGTCGAAGGATGATGTTAGGGTGCAATTAATCTGATGGGTCGCTAGAATCGAGAGGATCGTTGGAATAGGGTCGATAGAAAAGAGAATGTCATTAGAACAAAGAAGGTATGAAAACTTAGTCTTCATGATCTACCATTACTAAATCTTCTCCTTCTCGGATATCTTTTGGAGGTAGAGAAGTCTCTTACAAATTGTTTCTTATAATAAATACAACAAACATACAAATGCAAATACAAATGAAAACACAAATAACTTTACAAATGAAATATTGCTTTAGATGCTTTCCTTTTACTTAAAAATGTCTTTTGTTGGTATGAAAATGTAGTAGCACTTCATTTTCAAAACTCCAAGAACCAACGTCAAAAATCTCCTCGAAATCCTTGTTTTATAGCCTTTAGGTCAGAACTAATTTTCCTCTATCAATCGATTGATCTTACCTTTCAGTTGATTGATCCACTATTGATTCAAATGTTGTTTTGACATGTCAGCTCAAAAGCTCTATCCATCTCAGCATCAGTCAACTGTGGAATTCTATCAATTGACTTATATCAATAATGTTAAGACACTTGAGAGCTAGAGGAGGGGAGGGGGATGAATAGCTTCTTTCGTTTCATTGATGATCTGTTGCAGCGAAAACTTAAAGCAATGCTAACTTGGTAGATTTTACTTGCTCTCCACCTCCTTGAGGTGACTAATCCAAGGATTCACTCTCTTCACTCACATATGTACTATAAAACCTCTTTCCTAGAGGTGGATAAGCCTCGTACAAGCTCAAATATAAGAAATGTAGCCTTGATTACACAAAAAATAAAAAATGATTATAACAATAAACCTTGCATTGCTTGCTCTTTTCTTGCTTAGAATAAGCTTTTGATGTTTGGAAAGTGCAACAACACTTCTCTTCCAAATCCTTGAGAACTTGCATGGATAGTGATTTCAAGCTGTGCCTTCAAACCTTCACAAAAACCCTTTCCTAGGGTTTACTCGACGCTACCAATCGATCTAGCTTTTCACTAATCGATTGTCACGTCAGCATTCAACCGTTCACCTATAGAATGACTCTTTTTCAAATCCTGAATCAATTAGTAAGTCATACCAATTGATTTGGAAAGACATTAATTGATTACCCAATTGATTTCTAACCTTTCTGTTTGACGAAAAATAGCTCTCAATAGATCACGTGATTGATTGGCTTTGGCCTAGATTGATTACCCAATGGATATAAAACCCTTCTATGTCATGAGGAAAAAAACTCCCAATCAGTGACTGGACTAATCGATTCGAGACTACCCTAATCGATTAGGCACTTTGCCTAATCAATTTAGAACTCCTTTATTTAATCAAGAGAAAGGTTGGAATTGATTAGCCAATCTATTAGCCACAATCCAATTGATGAGTCGATCGATTTGGCCCTTTTTATGTTCTCACAAGAACCTTCCTAATCGATTACTTTAGTCAATTAGCTTAGGACCAATCAATTACCCTAATCGATTGCCTAACCCTAACTTGCTTAATCCAAATTTAGAGTTCCCTTGCCCAACATCCAGTCAACTGTGACCTGTTAGGACTTCCCCACTAAGTGTACAGTCAACCCTTGACTCACTTGGATTTTTCATCTCGTGCCAAGTGTCTGGTCAACTTTTGACTCACTTGGACTTTCTTTTTGTCAACTTTCTATTAGACTTTTGATCACCAAATGTCATCCTCCTTAATCTACTTAGGTTTTCCTTTTGCCTAAAACCTTAGTTAGGGCTAGTCACTCAGTAGACTTCACTTTTGCCAAATATTTAGCTCCCATCTAATCTACCTTGGGCTTAACTTAGTTCCCAACTAGGTTTGTCTAGTCCCACAAGGACTTCTCTTATGCCAAATGTTTAGCTCCCAACTAACCTACCTTAGACTTAACCTAGTTCCCAACTAGATTTACCTAGTCCACTGAGACTTCACTTTTATCTAACTTTCAGTTAGGACTTTGCAGTCAAGTCTTCGGGCAACCTTGACCTACTTGACTTCTCATTCACACATATTGTGCAAATATCGAAACTCAAGCTCGAGCTAACTCAAACATAGTCAACCTGGTTAACTTTGACCCGAGGAACATTGAATCAACAAATTAGTTGAATCTCATAGTCGAATTGACTTGGTTCTGTTCAACTCTGATCGACATCAGTTGAGTTGATTACTTAAATCGATAAGCCTCTGTTAAATTTCTGATTGACATCAGTTAACTGATATTAATCATCATGTTAGAATTCCTAGTGGTATTTTGATATGTTGTAAAATAAGTTTAAGTTAGGTTTTGTGGTATTTTAATATGTGTCTAAGTATATAGGGACTTAGGGGAACATACATGTACCTGATGGATAAGGAGCATTAGAGATGATAAACCTTGGTAGAAGACACAAGTAAACGAGAAGGATGACATGGGAAAGGAGCTGATGAGTTTGATGCATCCGAGGTGTGAAAAGCTATAGAAGTGTACTTCGGCAAAACGAGAATGATGCATAGGAGCTAGTTAGAAGGGCTCGGTGTATATGAGGGATGAGAAACCGAAAGGAAAACTACGCAAAGTGATCGAGACAAAGTTTGGACAACCATATGTTCAGACAATTGAAGAAGGTGAAGTCTGCACATGGTCAAGTCTAAGATCGACAATGTCCAAGTGATCGAAGAACCTCTGAGTGATTGGTAGCAAACTATTGACTCATCTAGGAATGTTGTCGAAACATATCAGAGAGGCCACATCAGTAAGTCTCCATGCGACTGGAGAGCCTCCGGTTAATCGAAAAGGGTTGAGTTATCCAGAGTTGTTATTAAGCCATTGTCGAAGTGGATAAAAGGTTGAGTAGACATCAATATTGTCTAGGAGATCATAAAGGATTCTGTCAATCGGAGATGCCACATCAACACAATGTTTAGATTGAGTTAAATGCTATATATAGGACTAAAATTTGAAGAACAAATATAACACACTCTTGAATTACTTCTGTTTTGGTTCTTTTGTTTACCTTGTGTTAAAAGGCCGTAAGTGCACAGCTACATCATCAATAATAAAAGATATCAAACTCATAAGAATTTGGTACAAGCACTAGAGACTTAGCATAGTGAATTAACTAAACAATCGAAAGTTATGAATTTATGCACAATAAGTCAAGAAAGAAGTAAAGAGGAGAGAGAGATAGGAAGGAGAGTTGGTTGAGGAAGTTTGGTCTAGTGAAGAATTCTAAGAGTCTGTTTCATTATGATGCTAATTAATGTACTATGAATTACACATCACCCATCCTTTATCCTTATATTCATGTAGGAAGTCTAACTCATCCCCTCGGAATGGTCTAGTGGTTAGCGCATGAGGTGATGCCACCATGAGGTTTGGGGTTTGAATCTCGACTATGCTGAGGAAAATGCCTCCCTCATGCGTTAGTGACTATTTCAAAGGCTAATAGTCACCCATGATTTACCTCCTCCATGTTGGCCATAGGAAGGGTGGCGTGGGTGCTGGGGCTAGCGTAGTCGCCTTTTGCCACCATATAGAGAGTATAACTCAATACTGACACAACCCCGCGATGGTCTTGTCGAGTGTTATCTTTAATAGTATCAAATGCCACTAAGTAGAAGGAGTAACCTAGCAAGTCCAGTTAAAGTGATACCCTTGTCACTAGGTAATGTGCGTAGATCATATACATTTTTATGCATACTTTAACACATATTTACTTGTATTTCATAAGTATAATCTATGTTTATTGCATCCTATTTCATTATAATATCATACTTTTATTATATTCTATTTGGAGATCTGCTCTTTTCTTGGTTTGATTAATAGAACATGATTTGGAGTGAAAATTGAGCAAAAGACGCACATTGGAGCAACTAGAGAAGATCAAGCTCAGGACGTGTGGAACCACACTACCGTGTGGTCTTGCCCGTGGCAAAGCAATCTTCGGTCGTGTGAACTCACACGGTCATGCCACACATTAAAGAGAAGAAGACCACGGTCGTGTGAATCCATACGATAGTGTATACTTTCTAGAGCAGAAGCAGACCATGGCCGTGTGAAGTCACATGACCGCGTGGCCTCACCAAAGAAGAAGCAAGGCACAGCTGTGTGATCACACATGGTCATGTCACCCATCCAGCAAGCAAGAAGAGCACGACTGTGTGATCTCGCATGACCATGCAACTCTTCCAAGAGAAAGCAGGATATGGCCGTGTAAAACCACACGACCGTGTCACCCAGACCGAGACCAAGAAGGCTCCTACCATGTGGATACCACACGACCATGGCATGTGCTATGTTAGTCCTATGCCCTACCCTATTTAAAAGTTTTTTCTCCCCTTTTTAGGGGATCTTTGGCTTGAGGTCCATCCCCATTCCTTGGGAAAGGGTTCTCCCCCTTGGGGGAACATAGATCTTCCATCTCTACCGATCCGTCCACCTTTAGAGTAAGGATTGCATCTAAAGAAGATCAACGCTGCATGGATAAGCCTTCTCTTCTCTTTATGTTTTAAGTTGTAGATTGCTTTATTTCTTATCTTTTTATTGTAATCTCTTACTATGGAGTGAATTCTCTAGATCTTCTTAAAGTGTATACTAAAAGCCTAGCTTTTTGTAAACATTTATTTTGAAATAAAGAATCACATTGGTCAAATGTCTACATTTATATGCTAAGTGTAGTTGTTCAATTAATTTATATTGTAGATAACATGGCGTGTGGTGTCACACACAGAAAATCATGTTATCAGTTCTTTATAAATTATAAATAGTAGCTCACGACTAAGATGGATAGGAACAAATCATTGGAATAGTCGTAGTGTAATTTGGTATTAGTTTATCTTGACTATAAAATTACACCAGTACACTCAGAGTGTATTGAGTAGGACCATTTAAGGTAAATTCTTCTTATACTGACTGAATAAAAGAACAAGACCTTTGTTATTATGAGAGTGTGTGCTCTTAATCATGATATAATAACAAGCACATATACTTAATATTCATTTCTTTAATTTATCAAAGGGTGCGATTTAGTTCGATAAATCAATAGGCCCGATAAGTTGGGAAATGATATTATTTATATGGTGTGTTGTTGATTATAAAATAAAACTGTGTCCTAGTAATCTAGGTCGATGATGTCCCCAAGAGAAACTCATAAGGATTGTCATGTAAACCCTGCAGGTGGACTTAGTTCGACATGACAATAAGGTTGAGTGGTACTACTCTTGGAGATAGATATTAATTAAGTGAGTTGTCAGTAACTCATTTAATTAGTGGAAATTCGATATCTTAAATACAGGGAGATTAACACACTCATGATAAGAAGGAGCCCATATTGTAATATGGGATTGATGCGGTAGTTCAATAATAACTCTTTAGTGGTATGAGTTATTATTGATGAACTCGAATTGGGTCTTCGGGGCGAACACGGGAAGCTCAAGTTCATCGGGAGACCAAAACTAATTCCTCCTCTCGGTCCCTGTCGTAGCCTCTTATTTATAAAGTCTTTTACCCACCTAAACCCACCTTCTTACCCACCTTAAGGTGGCCGACCAAGCCTAGCTTGGAGCCGAAGCTAGGGCCGACCAAACCAAGGTTAGATGGGTCAAGTAAGGTGGTCGGCCCTAGCTTGAACCCATGCTTAGGTGGCCGGCCACAATAAAATAAAAAGGAATTTATTTTTTAAAATCTTTTCTTATGTGGAAGCTATGATTTAAAAGAGAGTTTAAAAATTAAATCTTTACTTTTATAGTTTCTACAAAAGATTAAGAGAAAGGTTTGATATCTTTCCTTATTTGTAGTTAAAAGGAAGATTTTAATTTTGGAGAAAACTTTTCTTTTTATAATCATCCACATGTTTTAATAGAGAGATTTTAATTTATAAAAGTTTCCTTTTATAACCAACCATGAAGGAAATTTTTAAAGAGAAATTTTTGTTTTAAAAATTTTTGGAAACAAATTAGAAAGTTTTAATTTTGTGTTTAAAACTTTCCTTATTTGGAGGGATTATAGGGGTCGGCCACAAGAGGTGTTAAGAGGAAAATTTAATTAACTTTTCCTTATTAGCCATTGGCAAGGAAAATAAGGAAGTTTTAATTATGTTTAAAACTTTCCTTATTTGCCAAGACCAAGGAATATAAAAGAGAGGGTAGAGGTGTCTCACCTCACAACACATCATCTAGTATTCCTCTATTCTCTTCCTTGGTGGTGCTCGACCCTCTCATCCTTCATCTTCTCCTATTCTTCTTCCTTGGTGGTCGGCGACATCTCATCTCAAGGAGCTTGGTGGTGGCCGGATCTTGCTAGAGGAAGAAGGAGAGATAGGAAGCTTTGTTTCTTAGCATCCCTTGGAGCTTGGTTGGTGGCCGAAGTTCTTCATCTCAAGGAGGTTGTTGTTGGCCGAAACTTGCAAGGAGAAGAAAGAATCTTGGGTGGATTCTTGTCTTGGTAGATTGTCGCCCACACGACATCTGAGATAAGAAGAGGAATACGATAGAAGATCGTGAGGTCTATAAGCTATAAAAGGTATAACTAGTTATTAGTCTTCGCATCATAACTAGTTCATCCTTTTGTTTAGATCTTGAAATACCAAACACAAGAGGCTAGTGATTCTAGGTTTCGGATTTATTATTCGATTTGTGTTTCTTTTGTTTTTTCGATCTTGTGATTCGATTGTTCTTATTGGTTAAACCTAGAGTTACTATAAGGAGATTAAATATTGAATTTCGTTGAAAGACTTTGTCTAGGAACTGGTGGATGATCCCATACCCAAGAAGGCCTAGTGCCTCGCCATGTTTAACCTGGAAGCCAATCTCTTAAATAAATATTTTATCGAATTTATAACATGGGTGGATTTGGATCAATAATGATAAGTATCGTTTGCGATCCAAGTCTAAACCTTTAAGAATAGATAAGTTGAATTTGGAATTAATAATGTTAAGTTCTGTTTGCGATTCCAAATTTAATTTCTAAAGAACACAATAGGTTGTTAGGAAAGGTTTAGGACTTGTACAAAATTTTTATACAGGGGAACCTGTACGATATTCCGAGTAGCAACCAACAATTGGTATCAGAGCTAGGGTTTGCCTCTGTGTGTTTGGTTTTTAGTTTAATTATGCACATGTCATACATATTTTAGGCAGGATAATAGTAGGATATGCTAACTCTATGGTTGCAGGCTCCAACTATTATGCCTTAATGTGATTGTGTGTGATTGGACCCTTGGACATGTCAAGGGCATTTTATGTGTGTGAATGATTGTATTTATTAAATACACCAGGAGCTGTATTAGCCCTAGGATTTTACATTTTGTTTGATCTAGACTTCATGTACATTCCCTTGTGGAATATAGGATCGATATATGTAAAATTCTATTTTTGTCGCGGATCGTATCCTTGCAAGGCGTGGTACTATTGGAGGACCAGAGGCACAACAGAAAAGGAAGATCGATGGACTCGACGACATGAACCCTAGGGCTGGCAGCACACGGAGGACAATGATGGAAAAAGTCATAATAGTTGGAAAATTAATTTTCATATTTATTGCTTTTATTTGCTGTGATGTGTGTGTGCATGTGATGTGTGCTTGCATAGTTAAAATTCCTCACCTTAAATAACTAAGTGGGAGAGGGATTTTAAATAAATTTCACGATCTCCATTATTGGTTTGAAAGTGATGCAAACAAGCTGCGTGTTGGCTCTGAGTGTCTCCCTCCTCAACGAATGAGTTTGTTTATAGATCACTAGTTCAAACTTCCTTTTATGGATGATTATAGGAAATTATTTAGGAGCGTGTGACCTTCTCCGACTGAAGTGGCACAATCCTATTTAATGGACAAAGTATCAAGTAATAGTATACACTTAGACATATTTAATAGTATCCTCCCCAACGGAGTCACTGCTATTATTTGTGTGACCAAAGGAATACCAACTATTAATTTTATTTGTCATAAAGTTAGGATGACAAGAGTAAAATTAATGGGTAAAACCTCGTCTTATAAATGTTTGAATTTGTATAAGTCCACACTAACGTGACATACAAAATTCACGGTGTGTAGAGGTGTTGGTAAATTTAAATAGTATTGTTTGAGGAATCAATATTATTCTGAATTTAGAGTCTTGACCAAAACTTATTTTATGATTCTTAAGATGACTTTCAACCCACTAGCTATTATACTGAAAGAGAACAAACTTATTAGTCCCAATTACATAGATTGGAAAAGAAACCTGGACATTATTCTTACTGCTGAAGGCTATAAGTTTGTACTGTTAGAGGTCTGCCCTAATGTGCCTAATAGTGATTCTAGTGAAGAGGAGATTGAGTATCATAAGAAATGGGTAAAGGCAGATGAGATGGTGCGATGTTACATTGTAACGACCCAGCCCCTCGGCCCTTTGGGCGGCCCAACTGGCGACCCCTTGATGGTCCCTTGGGCGGCCCAACTGGCAGCCTAACTGGCAACCCCTTATGTCGTCGACCGACGAAAATCCACTGGCCAGGGGTGGGAAGACCTAGTGAGTAACGGCACACGTCCGAGGGTCTTCGGTCGACGACATAAGGGGTCGTCAGTCGGGCCGCCAGTTGGGTCGCCCAAGGGACCGCCAGTTGGGCCGCCCAAGGGGCTGGGTCGTTACAATAAAAAGGCGCCAACCATAACACGTTATCAAATAAATTGGTATCAGATAAATCTCGAAATCCGTAACACGATATACGAACAAGTATCGCCGACCATGCTCTGATACCAAATAAATTGTCACGCCCCGGGGGAGTCCATGTCCGAAGAAATTTCGGTAGCATCTCCCCTGTACGGCTGACAATCTGAACCATTTCTACAGACATAATATACACACAACCACGTAGTTTATATGCAACCTACTCGGCTGATACAATAAAAACACAACCACGCAGTTATATGTAAATCTAACAGCCCACTCGACTATACCAAAACCAAACACAGCGAAAATACAATGGACAACAAATACAAACTAAAAAAGAAGACTGCTAGCCGGCTAGGCTTACACCACACAACAAAACAACACTCCAGAAACAAAACTGGAACATAAAGCTAAATACACATATCTCATATACCAAAATAGAAATAAACAAAAGCGGAGACAAGTCTTCTGATGAGACGTGGGGACCGGCAGGCAGTATACTTCAAGCAACTCCATAAACAACCAGGTACCTGAAAAAGATAGTATCCACGGGGGTGAGTTCAACAACTCAGCAGATACCTAGTTGACATGTATAGTAAACTATAACAAATAGTAATAACTATGGAGTACAGTCTCCTAGACAAAAGCTGGAAATGCACAATAGAAAAGGGCTGAAGAGAACTGTACTCACCAGGGCCTCCTATCAGAATAGTCAGGTTGTCAGACCGAGAGTATCATAAATCCTGTATGCATGTCAAACATATGCATCCATCCAAATGTAGCATATAAGTGCAACAAACACAATCAGTAAATACATCAATGCATATGATGCCAATGACATGGTCACCCCTGACGCCAGTCAGCCATCTCACACACGATGGTGAGACTGAGTGGGTAGGGTTGTGACAACCGTGCACTCTGCCATCACTGCTCCTGATGAGTGACCGAGTGGACGGGATGCTGTCGGAGTACACCTATCCTCCTACCCCAAATCATAAGTGGGGGAGCACAATGCTCTCATCTCCTGGTACACGATGACGGGGAGGAATCTCTACCGGCTACCACGCTGCGTCGCACTACCCATGAGCGGACCAACGGAGCCTAACAAAGTCCAACCGTCTGCCGGCTACCACTCTGCTACACTAAACCAGCAGAGCCTAACAGAGCAGAACTGTCTGCCGGCTACCACGTTGAGTCACCGGACCAGCGGAGCCTAACAGCAGAACTGCCACACACCTGCCTGATATAACACTAACCCATGAGTGGTGGCGTGTGCAGATCTATGTAACTGGCGATGTGCTCAACAACAATGGAGCAGACTATCGCACAACATGCAATCATGCGAGATGATGTATGACACTAAGCATGGCAAAAATCCTGAACAGCATAGCAATATCCATATATATATAAAATGTGTAGCATAGGACAATGAACCCAATCAAAGGTACACAGATCCGATCAGGTATAAAGACCTAGATCCTGAACATAATAAACATATGATTGTGTCACTACCCCTATAAGCATGTATAATCAGGTAGGTACTAACATGAAGTGCATAATAAGTAAACAAAACAAGCATGTAACAGGTATCGGGTAGTGACCAACCGAAGCAAAGACGAACATAATCATTACTAAAGGTTATAACCTACTAAACATATCAACATGACATTATCAAAGATAAGTCAAGGTACCCGCCTCAAATAGCAGGTCCAATCCAGTCAAATCCAACGTCGAGATGCTCGTCTCGCATCAAAGTCCTGTGTCACTAATATACATACTTATTTTATTTAGCTAAATTTCTCATAAATAGCTAAATAAAATCTCTAACCCTAAATTAGGGAAAAAACCCTAATCAACACATAAACAGCTAATTACTCAATCAAACTCATACCTAATTCAACCCAATTAAATATCTTACCTCAATCTCACAGTCCCTAATAATGATCCACTGCTAGGGATGTCGTCGCTGGAATAGGATTAACTGCTGGAACCCAATAAATAACCTGCACTTCACTGTCCGTATCAAAATGAAACTCAAGAAATCATTTTCAATTCGGTAACCAAATTTCCAAAATAAACTGAGCACCTTACCTTCTTTTCACCAAACTACTACTGTGATCCACAGCCAGATGGTTGCTGCCAGAATCAAGAGCAACCCCACAGCAAACCTCCCTCTGAATTCCTCTCCCAAAATTCGGCTAGGGCACAGAACTCGCTGTCCTTGAATCTGTGTCTCCTATGTGGAGGAGGCAAGACACGATAGGTGTGACCACAGTGAGGGAGAAGGTGTGGAGGCAGTAGCGTGAGGGAAGAAAAATTCACCACTGAATGGCTAGTCGACCGACGCTAGTGCACAAGGTCGGCGGCGCTGTTCGGGTCCAGAGACGGCGGCGGCGTTGGCAGGGCACAGTGGTGGCAGCTGGCGCTAGGGCAGAAGGGAAGGTCGACACCAGTAGATGTCGGCGGTACTTGAGTGCCGACGAGAAGACGTCGGCGGTGAGCGGCGCATAGTGGCGTCGAGATCGCGGTGTGCGGCCGGGAAGAGCGGCTGTCGGAGGTGCGACAGTGAGGATGGGGCGTCGCGAGGAAGGTGGAAGAAAAGTGGAAGAAGAGTTGGGCGCGACTTAAATCACAAAGAGAAAGGAACCGTCGCGTTGCCGGTTAGGGCACGGGAGGAGAAGGCACGGGCGAGGCTCGGGCATGCGGCGTCGAAGAGGAAATGGAGGAGAGAAAATAAGGAAAAGAAAAAAATAAAAATAAAAGAAATAAGCAAATTCTTTTCCTCGCTTAAATGGGTAGCCTAAACAGACTTTCCCGGGCCCCGTTTTTATCCCCACAAACTAGTCCATACGAGTTCCGAAAAATTCCCGAAAAATTTCCAAAACTTCTAGAAAATTCCCTTATTATTATCTACCATTTTCTCGGTATTTTACATTCTCCCCCACTAATAAAAATTTGATCTCCAAATTTGGTTATCTACCATCAGTAAATACCAACAACGGGTAAAGAGTATAAATGTTGAACGGTAAATTAAATCACAAATCTCAAGTAAAAAGATGGGGGTATCGAGCTTGGATCGTATCCTCGAGCTCCCAGGTAACCTCCTCGCTCGAATGATGCTGTCATCCGACTTTAACCAGTTGGATTGTCTTGTTCCGCAACTAACGCTCTTTCGGTCCAGAATCCGTACCGGAACCTCCTCATAAGTGACGTCAGACTGAATAGGAACTGAGATATCTGTCAGCACATGTGCCGGGTCGAATATATACCTCCATAGCATAGACACATACAATACGTCGTGAACGCCTGCCAGGGACGGTGGTAGTGCCAGCCGGTAAGCTACCGCTCCAATCCTCTCCAAGATCTGGAAAGGTCCAATGTATCGCGGAGCTAACTTATGTCTGAGGTCAAATCTCTTCACCCATTTCATGGGTGAGACTCACAGAAAAACATGGTCGCCTATAGAGAACTCTAAGGGTCTCCGACTCCAGTCTGCATAACTCTTCTGGCGGTCCTGCGCCTCTTACATCCTCCGTATGATAATACAAACCAACTCTGCCTCCTGCTGAGCTCTATGAGGTCCCAACAGTTGGACCTCCCCAACCTCATCCCAGAGGGTGGGTGTCCGACAGGGCCTACCATACAACGCTTCAAACGGTGCCATCTGGATAGCCGAATGCAAACCGTTGTTTTAGGCGAACTCTACCAATGGCAAGTGGTCCTCCCAACTGCCCCCAAAAATCCAATACACATGACCTCAGCAAGTCCTCTAGAGTCTGAATGGTCCGCTCTGACTGTCCATCTATCTGCGGATGGAAAGCTGTACTGAAACGGAGCTGAGTGCCCAAGGCCTGCTGTAGACTCTGCTAGAATCGAGACGTGAACCGGGGGTCTCTATCCGAAATGATACTCAAGGGAACACCATGTAATCTGATGATCTCCCGACAATACAGATCTGTCAATCGATCCAAGGAATCAGTCTTCCGGATCACTAAGAAGTGTGCGGATTTGGTTAATCGATCAACGATTACCCAAATCGCGCCATGGCCTCGTCGTGTCCTAGGCAAACCCACCACAAAGTCCACGGTGATGTGTTCCTATTTCCACTCAGGAATAGGAATCCACCGAAGTAATCTGGCAGGTCTCTGGTGCTCAGCCTTCACCCGCTGACAGATAAGACATCTAGCTACTAATTCCGCGATGTCTTTCTTCATGTCGTTCCACCAATAAGAACGCCTCAAATCTCGATACATACGGGTACCGCCTGGGTGGATAGCAAATCTGGAGTGATGAGCTTTTTGAAGTAGCTCCTCCCTGACCGGGTGAGATGGAGGTACGCATAAGCAGGCTCGGAAATATATAATACCCGCTTCATCTCGGGTAAACTCAGTCTGCTGCCCGAAAGCTATCTGGCAGCCAATGGACTGTAAATGCTGATCTCCCAAATCGCGTCATGGCCTCGTCGTGTCCTAGGTAAACCCACCACAAAGTCCACGGTGATGTGTTCCTATTTCCACTCAGGAATAGGAATCCACCGAAGTAATCTGGCAGGTCTCTGGTGCTCAGCCTTCACCCGCTGACAGATAAGACATCTAGCTACTAATTCCGCGATGTCTTTCCTCATGTCGTTCCACCAATAAGAACGCCTCAAATCTCGGTACATACGGGTACCGCCTGGGTGGATAGCAAATCTGGAGCGATGAGCTTTTTGAAGTAGCTCCTCCCTGACCGGGTGAGATGGAGGTACGCATAAGCAGGCTCGGAAATATATAATACCCGCTTCATCTCAGGTAAACTCAGTCTGCTGCCCGAAAGCTATCTGGCAGCCAATGGACTGTAAATGCTGATCTCCGACCTGGGCCTCCTGAATCCTCATCCTGATCAACGACTGAGCAACCATGGTCACCAGAATACCCTGCTCTGTCCGTCCCTGCTCCTCAAGGCCCAATTTGGAGAATCCCTGAATCAAATCTGTGACCACTACTCGGTGGCAAGCTAAAGTCCCTCTGGACTTCCTGCTGAGTGCATCGACAACCACATTAGCTTTCCCCTGGTGGTAGCTAATGGTACAATCGTAATCCTTCAGGAACTTCATCCATCTCCTCTATCGGAGATTAAGTTCCTTCTCAGTAAAAAGTTATTTGAGACTCTTATGATCAGTGAGAATCTCAACTGTAATACCATAAAGGTGATGCCGCCAAATCTTCAAGGCAAAAATAATGGCGGCCAGCTACAAATCATGTACTGGATAGTTCTTCTCATACTCCTTAACTGTCAAGAAGCATAGGAGACTACCCTGTCGTGCTGCATCAGAACAGCGCCCAAACCCTGAAAAGATTTATCGGTATAGAGCACGAATTCGTCATCTCCGGAAGGTAAAACCAAAATTGAAGCCGACACTAATCTCCGCTTCAGCTCTTGGAAGCTGGTCTCGTAATCCTCTGTCCAAGTGAACTTCACGCCTTTCCTGGTCAGGCGTGTCAGCGGCATAGCAATGAGGGAGAAACCCTCGACAAAACGTCAGTAATATCCGGCCAGTCCCAGAAAACCTATTGAAGATAGCCAGAAGGCACACTTGCTGAACTTCGCATATAACTAATGTCGTCGAAGAGTCTCCAAGACTATGCGAAGATGTTGTGCATGTTCCTCCTCGGAACGCGAGTAGATCAATATGTCGTCGATGAAAACGACAACGAACTGATCTAGATGCTCCATAAATATGCGGTTCATCAAATCCATAAATACCGCTGGAGTATCGGTAAGCCCAACTGACATTACCAAAAACTCATAATGTCTGTACAACAAACATTCTCAACCAAAGATCCCCGATAACAAGTCTGAAATCTGATCACTAACTACAAATCACCAAAGAATAAATCATCTAATGTGAGAGCAACGCTCCATCACAAGAAATACTACATATGTGGGAGCAACACTCTACCACCAACAAGGCAACCTATGTGGGAGCAGCGCTCCAACACAACAATCCAAAATATGTGGGAGCAACGCTCCACCACACACAATCCAAATATGCGGGAGCAACGCTCCACCACACCCAATCCATAACATGTGGGAGCAACACTCCACCACCATAATCCAAAATATATGGGAGCAACGCTCCACCATGAATAATCCATAATATGTGGGAGCAATGCTCCACCACAACAATCAAAAATATATAGGAGCAACGCTCCACCATGAACAATCCATAATATGTGGGAGCAACGCTCCACCACAACTATCTAAAATATGTGCGAGCAACGCTCCACCACCACCAATCCATAAGTGAACAAGACATCTAACTATCCAACTAGTGACTGCACGAAATCACTCTATCATATATCACTGTAAGCAATCAAGGGTATCACAATCCAGTAAGAAAATCAAATCCATCATCAACTCTATCTGTTGGATCGTGAAACGTCGATAGAGGGGGGGTGAATATCAATTCGAAAAACAACGAGTATAAACGCAGCGGAATAAAAAAAATTTAACACAGTGGATTTACTTCGTTCGGAGCCTGTGACGACTCCTACTCGAAGGCCCGTACTCCGTGAGTACTTTCGTTGGGAAATTCACTAGCAATTCGAAATATAGATTACAAGGTAAGTACAATATTGCTAATAAGGAAAAATTACCGACAATAAAAAGACTTATAACAGAAAGGAAAAGCTTGTCGGAGATCGCAGCGCAGCAGGAGCACAAGGAAGCAGATTCTTCGTTCTGAGAGTTGTGTCCTTGAAGCTTGCTCACCCCCTCCTTTTATAGCCCTTTAGAGGGGTCTCCAGAGCTTATCAGATCCCAAAAATTCGGATCAGATGAGGAGAGGTCGAATCTGGCCGATCTGAGTCGTCTCCAACTACTTGTTTGACACAGTCATCTTCCGAAGGCCATAACTTTTGACTCCGAACTCGGAATCAAGCTCTGTCAGTTGCTACGCGTGCAGAATTTGAAGCTCTACATTTATATATACAAAATTGAGTTAGAAAAATATATGTATAGACATTTTATATAGATTTATGAGTTAGGTCCTGTCTTCCCGAGACCAGAACCTAGTCAGGGTCTCAATTTAGGGATCCAAAATGGATCTAAACTAGACCGACGCCTACTGTCCCTTAACTGGGATGCGTCCTCACAGTCACTCTCCTCCAGTGACTTACCTTTACTTACCTGCCAGACGTTCGGTCAGCCCTTCGACCCGTCTGGACTTTGTGCCAGCTATCCGGTCAGCTCGTCGACCTAGATGGACTTTGTGCCAAGCGTCTGGTCAGCTCGTCGACCTAGATGGACTTTGTGCCAAGCGTCTGGTCAGCCCGTCGACCCGCTTGGACTTTGTGCCAGCTATCTGTCAGCCCTTCGACCCGTCTGGACTTTTGTGCCAGTTATCCGGTCAGCCCGTCGACCCGCTTGGACTTCGTGCCGGCTATCTGGTCAGCCCGTCGACCTAGCTGGACTTCGTGCCGGCTATCTGGTCAGCCCGTCGACCTAGCTGGACTTCTCGCCAAGCGTCTGGTCAGCTCGTCGACCCGCTTGGACTTCGTGCCAGACATCCGGTCAGCCCGTCGACCTGTCTGGACTTAGCCTGCATACTCGATCAAAGCATTAGATAACGACAAACCTAACTTAACCTATTTGTCATTCATCAAAACTTGGGTTAAATTGTTAGTGCTAACCGCACCAACAATCTCTCCCTTTTTGATGGAATGACAACCTGGTTAAGTTAGTGAAAACATATGCAAGAAAAAATAAGTAACAACATGCATTTATGTGGTTTTTAAATTAGTTTGTATTTTCAATTTGGTTTAGCTAACTTAACCACCTAACCCTCCCCTTTTGGCATTCATCAAAAGTAAGCATGGATTAAGTAAGCATAAATACAGAACTCAGACAAAGTAAGAAATAATGTCAAGTTAATCTGGGGGAGTTTAAAACATAGATTATTTTGCTTTTATTTCTTAAATATTTGAAAAAAAACTAAGTCTTGAAAGATAGCTAATTTATAACTTTGTAATTTTGAAAGATAGCTAATTTTTCAAGTATAGTTTTTAAGGTCAAAGTTAAAAATTCAAGTTTTCAAACATAAGTTTTCAAAATCAAAATTCAAAAACTAAGTTTGAAAATTCTAATTTCCACAATTTTCAATAACAAAGCAATTTTTAAAACTAATTTTTGTAAAATTTAACTTTCAAATCAAATTGTCAAAATTAAGTAAAATCAAATTTTAAGAACTAGATTTTTAAATTCAATTTTCAAAACTAAGTTAAATCTAATTTTCAAAATCAATTTTCAATAAAAAGTAAAACCCAATTCTTAAAAATAACTTTGTTTTATAAGAGTTAGTTTTCAAAAATAGGTTTAAGAAATTTTTAAGAAAACATTTTTCAAACACAAATTTTAAAATATTTTAAATTAAGGGAAAATTTTAATTAATTCCTCCCCCGAACCTGACATAAAATTTTAAAAATATTTGCTAAAAATATTCAAAGTAGAATTTTTTTTTAAAAAAAAATTGAGGTAGAATTTTCTAGAGATATTTTAAAGAGAAGATTAAAGAATAACACTTAAGGAGATAATTAAAAAATAAACCTCCCCCTGAATTTGATACTCCTTTAATTTATTAATCCTCCTTATTTATTACTCCCCCTTAATATAATACTAAGGTTTGAGTGTGTTAAATTTCAAACCCTAACACATTTGTCTACCTAAGTGTTCTAGGGGATTTGGTAACACTTATATTATTTACATATTTATCTCTGTATCCTTGATATAATTATTTATTTGAGTTTGATTAATCAATAATTAATATTAGATTCAGGCGCTTAAGCTTCAGTTTAAGGTTTAATAAGATAAACTTTATTAAATAAAAAACAGTTGGCCATTATCAATAATTTATTGATTAATTTTTACTTGATTTAATAATTTAATACTTAATAAAATAAAAATAATTTAAATTTCATATTAATTGATTGAGTTGGTCAATGAAAGTGTTAGTTATAATTATTTTTTTTATTTACTTCCTTTTAAGTGGGATTAATTAGTTTGAAGTTAGCATGAAGTTAAAATTATTAGACACAGTTAAGTATCTGAACTATCTGGTCAGCAGGGTATTAGTGAGCACTATCTGAACAGCATCAAGGCACAACAAACACAACACAAGTCAGTCAAGATCGAATACAAGACAGTGGGGAAACAGAGACCCCAGTCAAGTAATCAGAACTGGAAGGATAAAGATAACAAGAAAGACCCAAGCAGGAAGATGTTCGGGTAGTCTGTGAGTATCCAAAGGTATTTCCAGAAGGGCTACCTGGACTACCTCCCAACAGAGAAGTGGAGCCAATTTCAAAAGCTCCGTACCAAATTTCTCAAGCGGAGCTAAACGAGTTACAAGAACAATTTCAGGAGCTACTTGACAAGGGTTACATCCGCCCTAGTCATTCACTTTGGGGAGCTCCTGTGTTGTTCGTTAAGAAGAAAGACGGATCCATGCTAATGTGCATAGATTTTAGAGCGTTGAGCAAAGTAGCAGTTAGGGACAAGTACCCTCATTCCAGAATAGATGATCTATATGATCAGCTAAAAAGGGCAATAGTGTTCTCTACAATAGACCTGTGCTCTGGGTACCATCAGTTGGAAGTGAAAGAAAGTGATACACCCAGAACAGTTTCCAGGACCAGATCTGGACACTACGAGTTTGTAGTCATGCCTTTTGGTGTGACTAATGCACCAGCGGTCTTCATGGACTTAATGAACAGAGTGTTCAGAGAATACTTTGACAAATTTATCATCGTATTCGTCGACGACATTCTAGTCTATTCAAGAACCCCAGAGGAGCATGCCACGCACTTGAGGATAGTACTGCAGACTCTTCAGCAAAAGCAGCTTTATGCTAAATTCTCAAAGTGTGAGTTCTGGTTAGATCAGGTGGCATTTCTAGGTCAAATAATTTCTAAAGAAGGCATCCAAGTAGATCCAGCCAAAATAGAAGCGGTCAGCAACTGGAAGAGACCCAAGAATGCCAGGGAGATCAGAAGCTTCCTTGGTTTAGCTGGGTACTACAGGAAATTCATGGAGGACTTTTCCAAGATAGCCTCTCCACTAACATCCCTCACCAGGAAGAACAAGAAGTTTGAATGGTCAAATAAATGTGAGCAGAGTTTCCAAGAGCTCAAGAAGAGACTGACCAGTGCTCCTATTCTGACTGTTCCAGAGAGTGACAAGAGTTTTGACATCTACAGTGATGCTTCCAAGATGGGCTCAGGAGCTGTACTCATGCAAGAAGGAAAAAGTCATAGCCTATGCTTCCAGACAACTCAAAGACTATGAGAAGAACTATCCCACTCACGATCTTGAGCTGGCAGCTGTGGTTTTTACACTGAAACTCTGGCGACATTATTTGTATGGAGTTCAGTGTAGAATCTTCATAGATCATCAGAGTCTTAAGTACTTCTTCACTCAGAAGGACTTAAACATGAGACAGCGAAGGTGGCTAGAGTTGATCAAAGATTATGACTGTGAAATACTCTACCACCCAGGTAAAGCTAATAAAGTGGCAGATGCACTAAGCAGAAAATCCAGTGTAGCCCTGATGTTTTTGTCATCATTAGCCCTACCACTGCAGAAGGAGTTGTCAGACTTTGAAATGGAAATTATTTATGGGTAACTCTCTGCATTGACCTTAGAGTCAACCCTGCTTGAGGATATACAGAGAAAGTAAAGTGAAGATCCAGATATCCAAAAGATCAAGCAGGGGATACAAGAAGGGGAAAATTCAGAGTTTCGAGTATCAGGCAGTGGAATTCTTTATCAGGGGAGCCACCTTTGTATCCCCAATGATGAAGAGTTGAGAAAGAAAATTTTAGAAGAAGCTCATAGTACACCTTACTCCATGCATCCTGGTTCTACCAAGATGTATCAAGATGTGAAATAGAGGTTCTGGTTGTCTGGACTCAAAAGAGATGTTGCTAAATATGTCAGTACCTGCCTGACATGTTAGAGAGTCAAAGCAGAACACCAGAGACCAGGAAGGATGCTACAACCTCTTCCAATACCAGAATGGAAGTAGGAAGACTGTAACACCCCAAATTTCAATATTTGGAGTCCTAAAAGTCCTTATAAAAATTTAGAAATACTATAGAAATATTTTAGAGATTTTTAGAAATTTTTAGAATATTTTTATGTAATTTTTGGAGGTCGTTTGGTATTTTTACTAAACGAAAGAAGTTTCAGCAAAAATGTTGTCCAAGCCGAGATTCGAACTGGAGACCTCCGATTAAGCAGAACCTTAAGCAAATTCGGCTAGCCAACTGTTCTGCCAGTGGTTTGTGAACATATATGGAACGAAATATATATAAGCTCTATTTGAAACAGAAATACCTTAGGTTTAAAAAGGTTGCAGAAAATTTCCTGATGCCAAGGCTTGACCCGGCAACCTACGGCCGCAGCAAATGCTTTAAGTGGAGCGGCTGACCAAGTGTCCCAGCAAGCATTGTTGATTAATAAGGGAATGAAATTTATTTAAGTAATAGTTAATAGGAAACGGAATAGGAAATAAATTGGAATAAAAAGGGGGTTCGGCGGGATTCGAACCCGCGACTCCAACCATGAACCAAACACAGCCAACCAACTGGGCTACGCATGAGTTGTTAACCAAGTATGAAGTGAGATGTATTTAAGTTATAGTAAGGAGCAGAAATAAAACCTAGGTTATAAAGGGTTAATTTCTTATTCCCGAAACCTAAACTTTTCCTCACCCTTCCCTCGCGACGGCGCCGGCTCTCGGGCGGAAACAGAGCCGAATCTAGGGCTCATCTCCGACGGCCGACGAGGACTTTTTCCGGCGAGATCTCCACACCTTCGTGATCCCCTCGTCAAGAAGAACAAGTAGATACCAAGAGATCTTTGAGGAAACAACTTCTCTGAATCCTAGTAGCCTTTTCTCTCCGGTTGTAAGTCCAAGAACAGCGAGGTGAGTTGCTACTCACCTGTAGTAGGAGTTGTTCCGAGCTTTGATTCGTTTTCATGGCTTTCGGATTCTTGTTTTCCGTGATTTTCTTCCTTATTGCTCTAAAGGTTGAAGTAGCCATAGAACCCTAGTTTTCAGATCTAAAGCTTTGGTATTCAGCTTAAGTCTTGTTGAGGTTTTGGTTAGCATAGTAAGTTTCGGATCTTGTTTCCCTTGAATTTGAAGCATGCCGTACAGCAGTGATTTCCGTTTAGTTTGTTGCCTTGGCACATAACAAGAAGAACAATCATGCTTTGGTTCCTTGTAGGTTCTAGTGTATCATCATATCCACGTATCAACTTTAGATAGCAGCAGAATTATTTTGGTAAATGGCAATTTTTAGCAAGCCTATATGCAGAAATTCATTGGTAGTATGCAGATTATCTTGTGAGCAAATTTTGGATCGGATTCAAGGTTGTTTATGTTCCTTAGTGATGCTTTCAGATTTTGGAACAAATTGTTTTATTTGTTTATGTTCCTTAGTAGACTTATTCATTTGTAGCTTAATTAGACATGCCAATTTGATTTCCTTTATAGCTTACTGGACCAGCATGTGTTTATTAAGCATTTAAGTTTCAGTTTTGATGTATATACATATATATGCACATTGAGTATTATGAGTTAGTTTAATCTGTTGGTTTCCTTAATGATAGATTAATGGATTTATTTAGAGCAGTGTACAGGATTGACTGTACTTAATTCCTTGGGTATCTAAAGCAAGCTATTAATTCTGTATCTTTTGGAAATGAATAAGTTGATTAGATATTAACAGCATTGTGAATTTAGTTTATATAGATATACATGAGTAGATCTTTTAGTTCCCATTTGCTATTGATTTCGGGTTCTTTTATTTTGCTGTTTTCAAGCATGAGCAGTTTTAGTTTTCATTGTTGTTTAGTATTTCCTGATGAAGCATGATATTCTGTTAATTCCATGCAGCAACGATTCCTTTATTTTCTAGATTCTATTGCATGCCTAGTAGTTGAATTGGTTTTACTTTCACAGCATGCTTAAGTTGTTCTAGTTTCCTATTTGCTATTGGAATAACATGAGCAGTTCTATTTTTATAGCATGCAGATTTTTATAAGTAAAGTATGCAGATTTTGATAGGCTTAATATGCATATTTTTGTTAAGCTTTGCATGCAGATTTATGTTAAGCTTTGTATACAGATTTTCAGTACGTAGGGTGTGTTCTAGTGCACACCAAGTGCTTGATAAAATGCTTAGCTCAATATAATGCTACAGTAGGCATTTTAATAGCTCAATTGCAGTAGAAGCATTTAAAATAACTTATTTAGTCTTGCTTCAGACTTATATGGGACTACGGTCCAATGGGTGGCTCCCACGCCTCTAGGTTTAGATAACCTAGTTCTAGGTTCGAGATAACCTAGTTAAAGCAAGGTAAGAAAATTAGCTATGAAATCAGGATTTTATGGCACTGTACTGGATTAGATATCCATTGGGTTGGGCTCGCACAGTCGTCCCTAGGTTTAGATAACCTAGTAAACCCTACTAGACTCGGAACTTGCAATCCCGGGTTTAGTTAGGGATGCGCGCACATCAAGTACAGTTGCCAGACCCATCAGCAGCATGATTACTATTTTGATCTATTATGTAAATAGTTTTCAAAACTTCACAAATTAGTTATGTGAATACAAGTTAGACTCAGTTTAGCATTAATTAGTTCAGCTTATGTATCAGTTCAGTTTCCTATTGATATACATGATAGTTCTATGATTAGCTGTACATGTTTAGTATTTCAGTTAGTATGATTCCTTTGCTATTTATGAGCATGATTAGCTATACATGTTTAGTATTTCAGTTAGCATGATTCCTTTGCTATTTATGAGCATGAGTAGCTATACATGTTAGCTTTTCAGTTAGTTGATTTCTTTTCTATTTATGAGCATGAGTAGCTTTACATGTTAGCATTCAGTTTTAGCATGTTTTTATTTATATACATGCATATCGAGTTTTTGTGAGTAGGATAGCGCTCACTAAGCTTTTAGCTTATAGATACTATTTTCCTCCTACTGCAGATAAAGGAAAAGCTAAAGTATAAGGAAGAAGGCGACAAGGAGATGCTGTGACGGTGTGTGATGTGTGGACTATGGAGATCCTTGAGACTTAGCTAAAGAACTCACTTAGTTTAAGAATTTGTTTAGCTTAATTTCTTATTAAGTTGATAAGAAAATTTTGTAGTAGGAAGTTATGTTTCCGCTTTTCATTACTTGCATGATTTGATTTATTAAACTGCGTGGTTGTGAAAATATAT
This sequence comes from Zingiber officinale, assembly GCF_018446385.1. Lineage (NCBI taxonomy): Eukaryota > Viridiplantae > Streptophyta > Magnoliopsida > Zingiberales > Zingiberaceae > Zingiber > Zingiber officinale. The sequence continues at coordinate 24,752,846 of NC_055991.1, read as the reverse complement.
GTTCCAGCCGCCTGTGGCTGAGTATACTCTGTATGTATTTACGGATATGGTCACCGGTACAGGGGAGACTCTGCCAAAATTTTTCGGTAGAGATTCCTCGTGGTTTCGATCACACCAGTTAAGTAGAGTTAGCAGTTAAGTAGCGTCCACCTCTAGAGAGTGGTAGTAGTAAGGAAGGTGGGTCATTACAAAGACATATCCATGGACTTTATAACAGGTCTTCCAAGAACCATGAATGGATACGACGCAATATGGGTAATAGTGGACAGATTGACCAAGTCTGCTCATTTTCTAGCCATCAAGGTGTCCCACTCTATAGAGCAGTTGGCACAGTTATATGTTAAGGAGGTGATCAGACTTCATGGAGTTCCCAAATCTATTGTGTCTGATAGAGATGGGCGCTTCACCTCTCACTTTTGGGAGTGTGTTCAGAATGCACTAGGCACCAAACTTAAGTTCAGCACAGCCTTCCATCCTCAGACTGATGGACAGACAAAGCGAGTAAATCAAATTTTAGAAGATATGCTCAAGGCTTGTGCACTAGATTTCAAAGGAAGTTGGTGCAAGTATCTGTGCTTAGCTGAGTTTTCCTACAACAATAGTTATCAGGCCACCATTAAGATGGCACCTTAGGAGGCGTTGTATGGTAGGAAGTGCAGATCACCCATTTGCTGGCAAGAAGCAGGTGAGAGAAAAGAAATGGAAGTAGAACTGGGCATTCAGACAGAACTGATAGATGAGACTACTCAAGCTATCCAGAAGATTAGACAGAGGATTGAGACTGCCCAGAGTAGACAGAAGAGTTATGCTGACACACGCCGTAGGCCACTTGAATTCCAAGTAGGGGATTCAGTCTTTCTCAAGGTCGCTCCTATGAAGGGAGTGATGAGATTTGGCAAGAAGGGCAAATTAAGTCCTCGTTATGTAGGACCTTACCTGATCACAGAAAGGATTGGGAAAGTAGCTTACAAGCTGGATTTACCACAGGACATGTCGGCAATACATAACGTATTTCATGTCTCCATGCTAAAGAAGTGCATTCACGACCCTAGCCAAGTGATTCAGCCTCAGACAGTGCAGATCCAAGAGGATCTTAGCTACGAGAGCAGACCTATACAGATAGTGGACAGAGCGGTCAAGAGACTAAAAAACAAAGAAGTGCCACTAGTGAAGGTCATCTGGCAGAACCATAAGCACGAGGAAGTCACTTGGGAACGTGAGGACAGTATGAGACAGAAATATCCAGAGTTATTCTAAGTTCGAGGATGAACTTTTTATAAGGTATGGGGGATTGTAACGACCCAATTTTTCCTATTTCAAGTTCTAAAAGTCCATAAAAATATTTGTAAATACTTTTAAAATATTCTAGAGATTTTTAGGAATTTTTAGAGTATTTTTACGTAATTTTTGGAGGTCGTTTAGTAGGGTTACAAAAAGAAAGAAGTTTTGACAAAAAAACGTTGAAGGTGAGACTCGAACCCAAGACCTCGACCCGAGCCGAACCTCAGCCGAACCCAGCCCAACCAATTGGTCTACAGTTGTTTTGTGATTAAGAAGGGAAGCAAATATATTTAAGTAGTAGTTGATGACAGAAGTTTTAGGTATTAAAAGGAGAACTTAGGTTTTAGCCGAAACCTAATTTTCCTTCTCCTCTTTCTCTTCATGCGCAACGGCGTTCCTGTGCTCGGGCGAAAACAACGCCGAGCCTAGGGCATCGACTTCGACGGCCGGCCGAGCACCTTTTTCGTGAGATCTTCACACGGTGGTGGTCACCTCGTCGAGGAGAGCACACGGGTGTCAAGGGCTCGCTGAAACAGCCACACCTCCGAAGCCCTAGAGGTCGTCTCCGTCGGTTGTAAGTCCAAGAACGCTAGGTGAGTTGCTACTCACCTGCAGTAGGAGTAGTTCCAAGTCGATTCAGTGTTTTCTTTGAAGTTTTTTTTGGCTTTGTTTACTGCCGTGAACCTGAATTGATTTCCTTTGCATTTTGGTTGTAACCTGCCTAAGGATTTCTGTATTTTCTATGAGGATTGATGGGTTAAAGGATTCTGCCGTGAGGTTGAAAGGAAGAAGATGGAGAAAGAAAATTAAGGGAGAAGTGTGAGGAGCATTTAGCTCCTTTTGGTCACCTGCCGTGCGACAAAATTTCGAGAGGAATTGTATGCTGTGATTTCATGGATTAGGGCAATGGGCAGAAACGATTTACATGTTTAATAGCAGTAATTAGTTTTCCTTGCTACAGGGTATCACAATTCAATTTGTTAGATTGGAAAAAAATGAAAGAATTAATTAGATTAGCATGTGGCAATTGTTTTTCTTCTTCACTGCTGTAGCACATGATAGGAGGAATAATTGTCGTAGTAATTGGTTCTTTTTGTCTTCTTGTTGTGGTACCAATCATGAAAAGATTTAGTTTCGTTTGAGCTTATAGTTTAATAAGTATGCACTGCCGGGTGATTTAGAAATCCTGTTTTTACCACTTAGCAAGCATGAACAACCTCTTAATTACGGAGTCCGACTTTTATAATAAAGCTTACAATTTGCCCTGCCATGGAACAAAATTGTCCAGTTACATTAAGTTTGCAGATTTGTGTTTTCCTCTTTGCAATTCCTGAATAGGGGCAGTCCATATATAATGAGTATTACAGTTTAGTTTTTCCTTGCTGTTAGTAAAGCATGAACAATTTTTCCATTTGCTAATAATTAAGCATGATCAGTTTAACATGAGCAGTTTTATTTTAGAGTAGGCTTAAAGAAATCAAATTCAATTTTTCTTAATTCATATATGTTGTAGCATGCTTAGAGAGTTCAGTTTGCTTTCCTTTGATTTATGTTTATTGTAGCATGTTTAAAGAAGTTTGATTTGTTTTCTTTTGCTTGATTCTGTTGATACATGCTTAAAGAATCCTGTTGCTCTATAAAAACTCTAGGATCTACCTGTAGGTGGGAAAAATAACAGTTTTAATAAATTCTTTAGGGATTTATGAGAAGTTATAAGAAAGAGAGATCAAGGTCTTAATAGGATCCCTAATTTTAAGAATTGGGATCAGTATCATATCAAGTGCTCAAAGAAATGCCAAGACATTTTATTATAAGAATATTAAAGAATAACAAGTATAAGGGAGTAATAGTTAAAAAGAAAATAAGTATTTTACTTTTAAATGTCATGTACCGGACACAAGGTCCATTGGGTGGGCTCCTAGATAGCCCCTAGGCACAAGATCGCCTAGAAGTACCTTAGTAGTTTCGGGATTAGCTACCTCGACTCTTATTAAGGATGCGTGTAAATTGGTACAATGTCGGGCCCAAGAGAAGTTTATTATTATTTTGAAGTATAAAAGTATTAAAGTATAAGTATTAAGCGAGTGAAATAAGATACAGAAGGTGTTTAGAATTCAATATGTTAAGTTCTTTATGCTAGCATGATAGTATAGACTTGCCTTACATGTTTAGCCTTTCAGTATGTTTCTTTACTATTAGAAGAGCATGAGTTAGCTTACTGTTATTCACTATTTATGAGCATGAGTAGCTATACATGTTTAGTATTTCAGTTAGTATGATTCCTTTATTGGTTTATGAACATGATTAGTTATACATGTTTAGTATTTCAGTTAGTATGATTCCTTTGCTATGTATGAGCATGAGTAGCTTTACATGTTAGCATTCAGTTTTAGCATGTTTTTATTTATATACATGCATATCGAGTTTTTGTGAGTTAGATAGCGCTCACTAAGCTTTATGCTTATAGTTTGCATTTCCTCCTACTGCAGATAAAGGAAAAGCTAAAGTATGAAAGGAAGGCGACAAGGTGGTGGTGATGAAGGTGTGTGATGTCTGGACTATGGGGAGATCAAGAGTTTGCTAAGGAATTGTCAAGACCTTTCTGTTTAGAGTTCTTTTTGGTTTTCCTTAAACGCTATTATGAAGTTGGGACTGTAATTGAGTTTATTCCGTATTTGTAGCTTGTTATGTCTTATCGTTGGAGTTCTATCTGTTTACTATTGCTAGAATAGTTTCCCTTGAGTTATTGTGTTATTATTACTGCGTGGTTGTGAAAAGAAAATGTGTTCCAGCCGCCTGTGACTGAGTATATATTATTTGTATTGTTGATTTGGACACCGGTACAGGGGAGACTCTGCCGAAATTTTTCGGTAGGGATTCCTCGTAGTTAAGTAGCGTACCGGTTAAGTAGAGTTAGTAGTTAGGTAACGGTCGCCCTTAGAGAGTAGTAGTAAGAAGGGTGGTCGTTACAAAACTTCTGGGCTATGGTGAGTCACTTGGACATCATTAGAGTAACCATGCTTTCAAGGTTTTCCAAATAGTCCTATCTACTAGACTTAGTACAAAATTTTGGTCTAACTGGTTAGGATCCATAAAGGGTAGCTTCGGTCAGTTCCACTTAGCCAAATGCACCAGGTCGAAGCCATATCTTCCTAGACATGCATAGACTAAGCTTCCCTAACGTACTATCATCCAAGACTTCAGCAGCACCATTGGTCAAGTTAAACTATTATCCCTTTTGAACTAGTCCTAATTACCCTGCCTGGTACATTAGTTATTTGTTACCCTGTCGGGTAACTTAGTTTTGGAGGTGTCAGCTATTCTGGAGCATCCCCCTAAATTATTGATTTTCCTTTTAAGATTTTTTTTGTTTTAGTTTTAATTTGTAATTTAGATTTAAGTTTTTAATTTTGAATTAATTAAATTGGTCAAATTATCCTTCTTTAAGAGAGTGTATTTAATATTTAAATTTTCTTTCAATTTTAATTTTATTAAGTTAATTGAATTGTCTTTATTTAATGGATTATCGTTAACGATTGAGTTTTTATTAATTTTTAAATTTGAATTAATTAAATTATATTTTTTTAAAGGTTTATCTTTTAATTTTTTTATTAACCGTTAATTTTAAAATTTTCAGATTATCTTTGTTTAATATGTTATCTTTAACATTTAATTTTAAATTTGTTAAATTTATTTTTGATTTGATCAGAGTGTTTGAGTTTATCCTTATATTTTCTTTACCTTTTAAGTTGATATAATTAGTGGAGTTTATTAGATAAGTTTTATCTTTAATATTTAATTTTTTGTTAATTAGATTATCTCGAGTTTGAATAAGACTTTCTAGATTAATATTGTCTAGATTAAATAATTTATTAATTTTATCTAGATCAATATTGACCTTGTCATCTTTTTTGTTTGAATTTTCAAATATTTTTAGGTTTAAATTCGAATTTTTAGATTTATTAATTATTTTCAGATTTTCTGCATTTTCTAAATTAATTATATTTATTTTATCAGAAAATATCCTAGGGGTATTTTCTGTATTTTCTGAATTAATTATATTTGTTTTATCAGAAAATATCCTAGGGGTATTTTTGCAAGTATTGTCATGTACACTATTTTCACATATACTTTCAGACATATCCAAATTAACATGCACATATTTTAAACTACTACTAGCAAGGGTGTTTTGATAAATATTACTAACCTTGAGCGCAACCCCTAATTCAGCAGGCTTCTCCGTTGGATCTAACTCGAGTTCGGATTCAATTTTGGCTTGATCGTCTGACTCCAACGGCTTCTCGTGAAGCTTGATCAACTGGGTCTAAAGTTCACACGCATTCTTGCACTTTTCTAGTCTGCATAAAACATTGTTAGGTAAAACACTACAAATAATTTTACTTACATTTTTGTTCAGTTCCGAGTCCTGAGAGGGTTTTCTCAATATTAGCACATAATCGAAATCTAAGCTTCCTAAGAAGCATTCCATTAATCGCTTCCAGTAGTTGAAATCTTGATCGTATGGTGGTGGTTCGTGAGGGTTCCGTCCTTCTAGAAGAGTCATTGAATGCTGAAGATGGAAAACTAAAAAGTGGTGCCAAGACTTGGTCTTGGATTAGCAGTGCGGGAAGAAAGAAGAGTAATGAAAAAGAGCTAAATCAGTGTTGCACCAATTTAGTTTTAATTACTAAAAAAAATTCAAAAAGGTAATAATACCAGTTTGAAGTTATGCGAAAAACTGAAAGCCGGAAAAAAATTAAAAGAAATGTTTCTCCCCTTGTCTGATTGGTGGTTGCACCAAATCAGAGCGGTACCTGCTCTGATACCACTTGTTGGATCGTGAAACGTCGATAGAGGGGGGGTGAATATCGATTCGAAAAACAACGAGTATAAACGCAGCGGAATAAAAAAAATTGAACACAGTGGATTTACTTCGTTCGGAGCCTGTGACGACTCCTACTCGAAGGCCCGTACTCCGTAAGTACTTTCGTTGGGAAATTCACTAGCAATTTGAAATATAGATTACAAGTTAAGTACAATATTGCTAATAAGGAAAAATTACCGACAATAAAAAGACTTAGAACAGAAAGGAAAAGCTTGTCGGAGATCGCAGCGCAGCAGGAGCACAAGGAAGCAGATTCTTCGTTCTGAGAGTTGTATCCTTGAAGCTTGCTCACCCCCTCCTTTTATAGCCCTTTGGAGGGGTCTCCAGAGCTTATCAAATCCCAAAAATTCGGATCAGATGAGGAGAGTTCGAATCTGGCTGATCTGAGTCGTCTCCAACTACTTATTTGACACAGTCATCTTCCGAAGGTCATAACTTTTGACTCCGAACTCGGAATCAAGCTCTGTCAGTTGCTACGCGTGCAGAATTTGAAGCTCTACATTTATAGCTACAAAATTGAGTTATAAAAAATATATGTATAGATATTTTATATAGATTTATGAGTTAGGTCCTGTCTTCCCGAGACCAGAACCTAGTCAGGGTCTCAATTTAGGGATCCAAAATGGACCTAAACTGGACCGACGCCTACTGTCCCTTAACTGGGATGCATCCTCACAGTTACTATCCTCCAGTGACTTATCTTTGCTTACCTGCAAGACGTTCGGTCAGCCCTTCGACCCGTCTGGACTTTGTGCCAGCTATCCGGTCATCTCGTCGACCTAGCTGGACTTCGTGCCAAGCGTCCGGTCAGCCCGTCGACCCGCTTGGACTTCGTACCAGCTATCTGGTCAGCCCGTCGACCTAGCTGGACTTCTCGCCAAGCGTCCGGTCAGCCCGTCGACCCGCTTGGACTTCGTGCCAGACATCCGGTCAGCCCGTCGACTTGTCTGGACTTAGCCTGTATACTCGATCAAAGCATTAGATAACGACAAACCTAACTTAACCTATTTGTCATTTATCAAAACCTGGGTTAAATCGTTAGTGTTAATCGCACCAACACTATCAACATCGTAGTGGGTCTCCCACTAATAGGAGAATTAGTTGGCAAGGCAATACAACAAATGACATAATGTAGACACTCCACATAAGTAAAATCATCATGATGCTACCAACTATACACCTGGCACATGTGCACACACAACATAGATATGATTGACATAATCCTCCAATTAGTACACACCAAACATACTCATAACACAGGTATAAATCAGCGTGATACCTCCAAAAATACATTCCGAACCCGTGTGTATATATCAACGTAGGTATAATCGACAATACACCTCAAACAACACTCACCTAACATATATACACCTATGCCAAGAGTATAATCAATGTAATACTTTCAACAAATCATAATAGTCACAAGTGTACACACAGAACAAATATGATCAACAAGATACCTCCCATATGTAGGACCGTTAGATTCGATAGAGGGGGGGTGAATATCGATTCGAAAAAGACGAGTATAATCGCAGCGGAAAAAAAAATAGACACAGATGTTTTTACTTCGTTCGGAGCCTGTGACGACTCCTACTCGAAGGCCCGTGGTCCTTGACCACTTTCGTTGGGCAATCACTAACAAGTCGAAATATGATTACAGAATAAGTACAGGAAATGCTAGTAATAAAGCAATACCGACAAAGAAAAATTAAATAAAACCGGAAGAGCACTTTTGTCGGAGCGTAGTTGACGTCGCACTTGAACGTCGAGCAGCAAGATCAGCAGTAGAAGAGTTCTCAGTAAAAGTTGATTTTGAAGCTCCTGCCTGGGGCTTCTTTTATATGCTGTTCCGGGCGCCTGGATCCCTTCCGGGCGCCTGGAGTGTGACGTAACTGCTCAAACCAAGATGCTCCACGTGGCGACGACTTGTCTGGATAAAATTCGCCTTCCGGGCGCCCGGATCCCTTCCGGGCGCCCGGACCTCCGGGCGCCCGGACCACCTTGTTCCAGAAAGACTCCTTTTTCCTGCAAAACAAGGTTAGTCCGAGGCAAATATACATCCTGTAAAACAAATTGTTAGCACAGTTAAAGTTCAACAGATGGATAAAAAGAGTATGACTTAGATTCCGTCTTTCCGAGACCGGAATCTAGTCACGATCTCGACTTAGACATCCGAAATGGATCTAAGCCGGATCGACGCCTAATGTCCCCTTCCCGGGAACGCGTCCTCACAGTCACTCCCCTCCAGTGACTTACCTCACTTACCTGCCAGACGTCCGGTCAGCCCGTCGACCCGTCTGGACTTCTCGCCAAACGTCCGGTCAGCCCGTCGACCCGCTTGGACTTCTCGCCAGCTATCCGGTCAGCCCGTCGACCTAGCTGGACTTCTCGCCAAGCGTCCGGTCAGCCCGTCGACCCGCTTGGACTTCTCGCCAGCTATCCGGTCAGCCCGTCGACCTAGCTGGACTTCGTGCCAGACATCCGGTCAGCCCGTCGACCTGTCTGGACTTCTCCTGCACACTCGATCAAAGTGTCAGACAACAACAAGACTAACTTAACCTATTTGTCATTCATCAAAACCTGGGTTAAATCGTTAGTGCTAGCCGCACCAACAATCTCCCCCTTTTTGATGGAATGACAACCTGGTTAAGTTAGTGAATGCATATGCAAGAAACAACGCATTTGTGTGGTTTTAAAGTTAGTTTGTGTTTTCAAATTGGTTTAGCTAACTTAACCACCTAACCCTCCTCCCCCTTTGGCATTCATCACAAAAAAATGAACAAAGGTAAAAAATCATAGTGAAGAGTTACTGTAACAGGTAATCAAATTTTGAAAGATATCTAAGTTTGGTTCAAAATTTGAAAGATAAGAGTGCAATTTTAATACCAAGTTAAAAAATAGTCAAGTTGACTTGGGGGAGACAGGTTGAGTTTTGAAAAGTATAGATTTAAAGTTAATCAAGTTTAACTCTCAAGCGTGTGGAAATTTTCAAAATAGGTTTTTCAAATTTACTTTTTATGTTTAAGTAACATTTACTTTTCAAAAAGGTAAATTTTTTTTTTCAACTTTGATTTTTCAAATCAAAAAAAAATTAAGTAATTTTTCAAAAAAATTTTTTGTCAAAAATTAATTTTTAAGGCTAATTTGATAAAAGCTAAATTTGGAAATAGTTAACTTTTCAAATCAGGTTTGAAAATTAGGTGAGATTAAAGTTTCACATTTTTTCAAATACTTAGTTAAATTTAACTTTTTGTAAATCAATGTTCAAACATAGGTTAGGTTTTAAAAAGCATTTTTCAAACACACAAAATTTTGAGTTAATTCTCCCCCTGAACTTGATACTTAACTCTAACCAGCTGTCTAACCAATTAGGTACTAACTAACTATCAGAAGATAGTAGCTTTCACTTGGTTAGTCAGATTAAGTTAATTATAACCAGCCAGTGTTTGACTTGACTGATGAACTTTAATCTGATTAATATCTGAATTGTATTTAACGTCCAGACTTATGCTGATGCACTGAAATAAGCATCTTAAGTCTAGACAGTTGGCCTATGCATCTCACCCCTTTCTATGTTTATCAAACACAAGCAAGGTAAACCTAAGGTGTTGGTGAGATGCTCAAAAACTAGTCCTATGGGTACATGCTTTCTAAGGATGGAAAGCTAGTCTAAGGTCAAAACTGTTTTTGAAAGTCTAAAAATAGAAAGTTTTGAAAATAAATAAGTTTAACCTATAAGTTGGTAAAATCATTTTTGAAAGTATTTTTGAAAGATCCTAGCCTATTAAGATAGAACATATTCAATGTAAGTTTGAAATGCCACTAGATAAATCCAAAATATTTTACAAGTAGTGTAGCTACAGAAGTAAGTCATCACTAAAGCTACTGAGATGATGAAGGGGGTGGTCCAGATCCCAAGGATCGAAGAAGTGCCATCAGCTCAGTGTGTCAGGTGTCCCCGGCAGCTCGTAACTCGGCAACCTCTCGCCGTATGTCCCGATGAAAATCAGAGTTCTCCTGCTGGAGACTCGCCATAGCTCTCTCTAGTCCGGTCATACGGTCGGCTAGAGTGCGGGGAGCGTGTCGTGGTGCTCGAGCTGGGGGTGGTGGTGGAGCCGGTGCGGTTTCCTCTGGAAATAGTGTGAGCATGAATTCGTCCATCTGTGGGTCTGGATCGGGCTGGTGCTGTGCCCCCCTCCGTCAAGACATAGTCCCGTCATCTCTATCTATCTGGATGCCGGCTAGGGAAAAGTTCCGAGAGGATATAACATCGAACTCGGTCATATGGGCAACGTCTCCTCTAGTGATATCAATGTGCAACGAGGACATATAGGCTGTCAGAATGTGACCAAATGGCATATGGACTCGACTGTCAGTCACGAATCCAGCTGAGTAGATGATGGTGGAGAAGATATGTAGGCTGATGTCAATTTCTAACCTATGAATCAGGGCATAAAGTAAGAACGAATGGAAAGGGCGCATCACAGCGATGTCTCGAGTAGTCAGTGGTAAAATGCAAAGGACTACAACCCTATAAAGAGCGTAGTCCTGGACTCGAAGTTCTACTGACCTAAACTGTGTCACCGTGGGATCTCTCTCTCCCCCGAAAAAATACGAATAAATCGTATCGAGAGTAATATGTGAGTAGGGATCTTCGAACGGTAGATCCCTCGGAGGATAGCACAAAAAGGAGCAAGTAGATGGACGCAACTCTAAAAACTCTCGGATAGTCGTAGGGGAAAATACGATATCGGTGCCTGCTGCCCTAGTGGTATAGGTGAGATCGTCTACTTTTACTAGGTTATTGCAAAATTCGGCACACAGACTTATGTTTATCGGACTGGTACATTCGACAAGGTTCCTTAAATTATAGTGGCCTATAACCTCTAAAGCAGAGGGACATGACCTTAGAAAGAACGATCTATCTATGCAGGTAGTCCTAATGGCCTTATAAATGGTGGACTCAAATTTAATCCTAAGTTCGTCTGTGGGAAACCTAGGGTCTGTACTAGCATTGGAGGGTCCAGCACCAGTATTTGTTCGTTTCCTACTGTATATAAATAAAAGAATATTCAAAAAAATTGAGAAGACAAAAAATAAAATTTTAGAGAGGGGAAGAATTTTTTACCGAGGAGCCATCGAAAAATATAGATTTGACGACCTCGGTTGAATCGCAACAGCGTCTTCACCGCAAGAAAATTTTGATTTAGAGTACTTTCGCACTGAGGTTCAAAGTGAACCTTGGCAAAAGTGAGAAGTAGTGGGGCAAAGGTTGGGGGCGCCTGCTGCCCCTTATTTACAGGGGACTCCGGGCGCCCCAGAGGGTAATACCACGGGCGCCCGCCCCTGGTATTTGACTTTTTTTTTTTTTTGGAAATTAGGTTTGAAGTTAAGTTTTAAGTTTAAAATAATTCTTTTTAAGTTTAGAATTTTGAAATTAATTTTTTTTTTAAAATTAGAATTTTGAAATTAGTTTAAAATTTTGAAAATACTTTTTAAGTTTAAAATTAGAATTTTGAAAATAATTTTTAAGTTTAAAATTAGAATTTTGAAATTTTTTTTTTTGAGTTTAAAATTAAAATTTTGAAATTAATTTTTAAGTTTAAAATTTAAAATTTGAAATTAATTTTTAAGTTTAAAATTAAAATTTTGAAATTAATTTTTAAGTTTAAAATTAAAATTTTGAAATTAATTTTTAAGTTTTAAAATTAAAATTTTGAAATTAATTTTTAAGTTTGAAATTAAAATTTTGAAATTAATTTTTAAGTTTGAAATTAAAATTTTGAAATTAATTTTTAAGTTTAAAATTAGAATTTTGAAATTAATTTTTAAGTTTTAAAATTAAAATTTTGAAATTAATTTTTAAGTTTAAAATTAGAATTTTGAAATTAATTTTTAAGTTTTAAAATTAAAATTTTGAAATTAATTTTTAAGTTTAAAATTAAAATTTTGAAATTAATTTTTAAATTTAAAATTAAAATTTTGAAATTAATTTTTTAAGTTTAAAATTAAAATTTTGAAATTAATTTTTTAAGTTTAAAATTAAAATTTTGAAATTAATTTTTAAGTTTAAAATTAAAATTTTGAAATTAATTTTTAAGTTTAAAATTAAAATTTTGAAAATAATTTTTAAGTTTGAAATTAGAATTTTGAAAATAATTTTTAAGTTTGAAATTAAAATTTTGAAATTAATTTTTAAGTTTAAAATTAAAATTTTGAAATTAATTTTTAAGTTTGAAATTAAAATTTTGAAATTAATTTTTAAGTTTTAAAATTAAAATTAAAATTTTGAAATTAATTTTTAAGTTTGAAATTAAAATTTTGAAATTAATTTTTAAGTTTGAAATTAAAATTTTGAAATTAATTTTTAAGTTTAAAATTAGAATTTTGAAATTAATTTTTAAGTTTGAAATTAGAATTTTGAAATTAATTTTTAAGTTTAAAATTAAAATTTTGAAATTAATTTTTAAGTTTTAAAATTAAAATTTTGAAATTAATTTTTAAGTTTAAAATTAAAATTTTGAAATTAATTTTTAAGTTTGAAATTAAAATTTTGAAATTAATTTTTAAGTTTGAAATTAAAATTTTGAAATTAATTTTTAAGTTTAAAATTAAAATTTTGAAATTAATTTTTAAGTTTGAAATTAAAATTTTGAAATTAATTTTTAAGTTTAAAATTAAAATTTTGAAATTAAATTTTTAAGTTTAAAATTAAAATTTTGAAATTAATTTTTAAATTTAAAATTAAAATTTTGAAATTAATTTTTTTAAGTTTAAAATTAAAATTTTGAAATTAATTTTTAAGTTTAAAATTAAAATTTTGAAATTAATTTTTAAGTTTAAAATTAAAATTTTGAAATTAATTTTTAAGTTTAAAATTAAAACCTTATTCATCTCACCCGATCTATATTTTCAATCAGGGAATCCTATGATTTCGTGAGATGAAATTGGATTTTTAATTATAGAGTTTTGGTTTAACGTGTGTTAGATTCAGATTTAGTTTTGGTTTCCACAAATAGGCATTCTTCGGATAAATTTCTAAGCTTGGTGAGTCACATGGACATCATTAGAAGTAACCAACCTTTCGAGGTTTTTCGAATAGTCCTATCCACGGAACTTAGAACTAAATCTTGGTCTAACTGGTTAGGATTCATTTAAGGGTAGCTTCGGTCAGTTCCACTTGGCCAAATGCACCAGATCGAAGCCATATCTTTCTAGACATGCGATGCCCAAGCTTCCCTAACGTACTATCATCCAAAAATTTCACCAGTACTATGATTCAAGTTAAACTTGGTCTCTTTTTAACTAATCCTAATTACCCTGCCGGGTTAATTTGTTTTGGGTTACCCTGTCGGGTAGGTTAGTTTTGGAGGTGCCAGCTATTTTGGAGCCTCCCCCTGAATTATTGGCCATTAATTTAGATTTTGGTTTTAGGCTTGTGTCGATTCTTTTTATAGTTATAGTTAACTTGGTGATAATTTTGTTGATTTTTAAACTGTTTAGATTTTGAATTTGATTTAGGTTTGTATTTTGGATTTTGGTTTGGTTTATACACTTTTATATAATGTATTTTTTCTTTAGGTATATAATATTGATTAAGTCCTACTTGCGTGGTCAGACACGCTTTCGGAACCCAAGCTAAATTGGTTGACTTGTATTGGGTTATTAATGATTTGAAGGTTTTATTTGAATTTGACTTATATCCTAGTCCGGTTTTATTATAACATGCTTTTTGATTATTTAGGATTATGTCTAAATTTTTTGATCTTGTTGTGAATTTTTCTAACATCTCCTTTAAATTGTTTATTTCATTTTTTAATGATAAATTCTCCTCCTCAAGTGTTAGATCTTGAGTTGGATTCGAATTTTTTAATTGTTCCTTGAGGTTCTGATTTTCCTCAAGAAGTAATTTGTTCTCATTTTCTACTTTGGTTAATTTACTATTTAAACAAGAAATGATTCTAAAAATTTTTTTGTTTAAATTAAAATATACCTCATTCGAGCCTTCGGAAACGAGTACGGACTCGTGGCTTGTTTCGGGTTCGGACCCGTCTTCATCTTCCGACTCATTTTCAGTTTCGGCTCGCGGGCCATCAGTTCTGCTCTTCTTCCTCCGATTCGTCCGAGGAGTCGTCCCACGTTGCTTTGAGTGCTTTCTTTTTTGTTGGCTTTGGTTTGTCGAACTTTAGTTTTGGGCATTCGTTCTTGTAATGTCCCTTTTTGTTGCAGCCGTAGCAAGTCACGTTCTTTTGTTCTGAGGGAGAGCTGATCTTTTGAAGATCCTTTTTGCTGAAGCTCCTCTTTCTCCTGGTGAACATTTTTCTTACCAAGTTCACCAGGTGTTCTTCGTTTTCGGAGTCTTGGTCAGATTCTTCTTCAAATTCAGGCTTGCTTTTCTTTTCTTTGGAGGACCCTGCAAATAGAGCTATACCTTTCTCGGCTCTAGCATTAGTTTGTTCGTGTAATTCTAATTCACAGAAAAGCTCATCTAATTTTAAATTAGAAAGATCCTTAGAAATTTTGTAGGCATCCACTATTGATGCCCATAAACTATTACGTGGAAAGGCGTTTAATGCGTACCTTATTAAGTCTCTGTTCTCCATCTGGTGGCCTATCGCATGAAGCCCGTTGAGGATGTCCTTGATCCTCGTGTAGTTGATTCGCTGTTTCTCCTTCCTTCATTTTTATATTAAAAATTTTATTTAAAAACAGGTCTCGTTTTGTTACCTTAGCGTCGCTCGTTCCCTCGTGCAGTTCGATCAACTTGTCCCATAGCTCTTTAGCGTTCTTGTGTGGACCGACTCTGTTCAGTTCTTCTCTTGTCAATCCGCACTGTAGAGTGTTGATTGCTTTATTTTCTGTTGATGCTTTTTTCTTGAGATCTGCTGTCCAGTCTTCTGGATCCACTAGATTCCCGGCGTTGTCCACTGGAATTTTGTAGGGTCTCGTGATGCTCATCCACTGGTCGAAGTCTGTTTTGAGGTAGACCTCCATGCGCTTCTTCCAGTAAGGGAAGTCGTCCCCGTTGAAGAGTGGAGGTCGCACTGTGCTGAATCCTTCTTGTTGGGACATTCTGTGCACAGGTAAATAACCAGAAAAAATCCCAAGACTTGGTCTTGGATTAGTAGTGCGGGAAGAGAAAAAATAGAAAAAAAATCTAGATTCGTGTTGCACTAATTTAAATTGTTTAGAGAAATATTAAGTTAACGAAACAAAAGTTAATTATAAAAAAAAAAAATTCACCCCCTGTCTGATTGGTGGTTGCACCAAATCAGAGCGGTACCTGCTCTGATACCACTTGTATGACCGTTAAATTCGATAGAGGGGGGGGTGAATATCGATTCGAAAAAGACGAGTATAATCGCAGTGGAAAAATAAAATAGACACAGATGTTTTTACTTCGTTCGGAGCCTGTGACGACTCCTACTCGAAGGCCCGTGGTCCTTGACCACTTTCGTTGGGCAATCACTAACAAGTCGAAATATGATTACAGAATAAGTACAGGAAATGCTAATAATAAAGCAATACCGACAAAGAAAAATTAAATAAAACCGGAAGAGCACTTTTGTCGGAGCGTAGTTGACGTCGCACTTGAACGTCGAGCAGCAAGATCAGCAGTAGAAGAGTTCTCAGTAAAAGTTGATTTTGAAGCTCCTGCCTGGGGCTTCTTTTATATGCTGTTCCGGGCGCCTGGAGTGTGACGTAACTGCTCAAACCAAGATGCTCCACGTGGCGACGACTTGTTTGGATAAAATTCGCCTTCCGGGCGCCCGGACCTCCGGGCGCCCGGATCCCCTCCGGGCGCCCGGACCACCTTGTTCCAGAAAGACTCCTTTTTCCTGCAAAACAAGGTTAGTCCGAGGCAAATATACATCCTGTAAAACAAATTGTTAGCACAGTTAAAGTTCAACAGATGGATAAAAAGAGTATGACTTAGATTCCGTCTTTCCGAGACCGGAATCTAGTCACGATCTCGACTTAGACATCCGAAATGGATCTAAGCCGGATCGACGCCTAATGTCCCCTTCCCGGGAACGCGTCCTCACAGTCACTCCCCTCCAGTGACTTACCTGCCAGACGTCCGGTCAGCCCGTCGACCCGTCTGGACTTCTCGCCAAACGTCCGGTCAGCCCGTCGACCCGCTTGGACTTCTCGCCAGCTATCCGGTCAGCCCGTCGACCTAGCTGGACTTCTCGCCAAGCGTCCGGTCAGCCCGTCGACCCGCTTGGACTTCTCGCCAGCTATCCGGTCAGCCCGTCAACCTAGCTGGACTTCGTGCCAGACATCCGGTCAGCCCGTCGACCTGTCTGGACTTCTCCTGCACACTCGATCAAAGTGTCAGACAACAACAAGACTAACTTAACCTATTTGTCATTCATCAAAACCTGGGTTAAATCGTTAGTGCTAGCCGCACCAACACCATATACACCAAACATATGTACACATAACATAGATATGAATAATCAGCATATATAACCCAAATCAACCTAGCATTCCCTATGCTACCTTCTAAGTTATCCAACTAGGTACATACAATCGAAAATTAAAAGTCCACATGGAATAGGATACATCGATCCTCTATAGACTGATCAAACTGACAATGATATACAGCTAATTCAGTGTTTTCCACGTCCGTACAAGCTATGTACTCAAATGTGCTCTAAATACCTAACTATACACAAATAACCCAAAGATTCGAACCTCTAAAAATAGAATATGACAATCCCCTACTGATCGGACCAACAAAACTAAATTGGTCATCTACTAACTAATCAAGAATACATTAATCCTCCATAAGCAGCTAAGGTATATCTATTCACTACTACCCAAATCAACAAGTGTAAATCAGACTTCTTCTGACCGATGTAACAAGAGTAAATCAATTATCTACTGATGAAATTAACTAAGATAAAAATGGTATTCTCTGGCTAAGTCAACATGAATATGTAGATACTATCCACTACCCAGCTAATAATAGCAGAGGCTGATATGTTGTAACGACCCGCCTTCTGGGTACTAGGCTGTAAGGCGAATCGCTACAATACTGCTAAGCTATACTGTGCGGAAAGCTGGGCTAATTAAAATTTTACTCTACTATAACTAAGACAGCTGATAAGAAAGGTCTAAAGACCTCCTTTGCTGGTGTACATGTGCTAAAGAGGGGAAACTGAACATCCTAACTGAGCTAGGGACTCATAATTTACTTCCCAGCTAGCTGCTGATCGATCCACGGATCGATCAGACCTGCTATGATTCTGTCCCCAGCTGGATCGGTCGGCAGACCGATCCAGGTATGTCTGGATCGGTCGGCAGACCGATCCAGGAACCTGGAAATTCCCCGAAAGCTACTGTATTGCGCTGGATCGGTCGGCAGACCGATCCAGGAACCTGGGAATTCTCCGGAAGCTACTGTATTGCGCTGGATCGGTCGGCTGACCGATCCAGGAGGATACAGTAGCATACTGTATCCGTCTGGATCGGTCGGCAGACCGATCCAGTGGCACGATCAGGCTCTGATCGGTCTGTAGACCGATCAGAGTCTGATTTCGCCCGGAAAATCAGACTTCAGCACTTTGGCGTGCCAGAACCCCACATAACCTCTAACTAATGCATCAGGAACTATTCTAACAACATGCAATAACATTCTAACATGATTACTGACATTCTAAAACATTCTTCCATAGTTCAATGCATGTTCCAAAACTAAAGGTACATAAAGATGAAAGTATTAAACCATAAACTGTAAAATGCTAAGGTAAACATGCTAAAAAGTCTAATGTTCATCTATTAAACCATAAACTGTAAAGTGCTAAGGTAAACATGCTAAGAAGTCTAATGTTCATCCTGCTAAGTCCCCTAAGGACCTTTGATTCCAGTTCCTGCCACACACACCACCTTCGCATTGACCTCCAGCCTCCACTGCTAGTCCATTCTCCTTTTACCTGTATCTGCAGTATAAGGAAAATAGTATCTGTAAGCTAAGAGCTTAGTAAGAAACCATCTACCTCACTAAATCATGCATACGATGCAAATATGCTTTTAAATCATGCCTTTGAAAAAACATACTGAAGATGCAAGCATGGCAAGGCATGGTATCATACAAGCATGGCATATCTAATACTGAACATATAAACTGAACTTAAAGCTAACATAGA
The DNA here is from genome assembly GCF_018446385.1 of Zingiber officinale. Lineage (NCBI taxonomy): Eukaryota > Viridiplantae > Streptophyta > Magnoliopsida > Zingiberales > Zingiberaceae > Zingiber > Zingiber officinale. Next base: position 24,734,525 of record NC_055991.1, on the reverse strand, counting down.
AACTGAAATGAAACAACATGCTGAGCTAAGCTATCTAAACTGAAGCTGCAATCAAACTCAACTAGCATAACTGTTTTTGAGTTTTGAAAACTAATACATAATAAGTGAAAATAATAAACATGCTGTTGGGCCCGGCAACTGTACTTGCTGTGCGCGCATCCCTACTAGACCCGGGTTTGCAAGTCCCGAATTTGGTAGGGATAACTAGGTTATCTAAACCTAGGGACCGACTATGGGAGCCCAGCCCAATGGATATCTAATCCAGTACGGTGCCAACTGAAAGTAAAATACTGAAGTAGCTAATACTGTTTTGCTGAAACTAGGTTATCTGGACCTAGAGGCGACTATGGGAGCCCACCCATTGGATATCTAATCCATGTCAGCTATAATAACTGAGTATACTGAATAGATACTTCTAGTGTATCTAACTGAGCTGTTGAAGATGCCTAGGGTGCATTTTTACTAAACTAGCTATTTTATCAAACACCTAGCGTGCCCTAACTCTCCTCTCTATTAGGGTGACCACCTCTAGGCACCCGACAACGTCTAACCTCCTATCTGAGGAGGGAAGACATGCCCGGCCCATCTAAAGGTGTTCAACTAAGACCCTAATCTGAAAAGAGAGTTAAATCCACCCTAGATATCGATAAAACAATCTGCATACATCCTACTAAAGCATAAAAACTCAAACGGAGCTATTATACTGCAGGTGAGGGGTTTCTTACCTCAATCGTAAGGTTTTCTTACGATTCTATCCGCTAGGTTTTCCGGAAACTGATCCTCTCGACGATCCGTTCACGTCTTCGCGTTCCTCTCGCGGAGATGACCCTTTTTCGTGTTGGAGTCGTCGCCGGAAAGTGATCCGAGAGCCTTGGGGCTTGGGCGCCGAGAGAGGGAGAGGAGAAGGGGTGTTCGGCGGTGAGGGTTTGGAGAGGGAAAAGTGGCGTGAGGTGAGGAGGTGCCGAACCAAAACTTAAAAATAAACCAAACCCCAACTTAAGTTTTCCATTTATACTTAGTGATAAGTTCCGCCCAAATCCCACTTAACTAGGATTGTTCCCCTTTCCTTTCAGCACAGCCCTGCTGGGTCCACTGGTTACTAGCCTTGTCCACTAAACCATAGGTCTCGGGTTCAATCCCCGCCTAGGCCGTTTTACGCTTATATTTATTTTTGCTACTTCCGCTACTCGGAAAATTCCGGAAAAATATCTAAAAATTCCAGAAAAATCGTAGAATAATTCTAATGCAGTTTGAGAATTTTCGGGCGTTACATATGTGCCTCCATCTCCTAACCAACTAGTAGTAACAGAAGCTAAAACTACTAGTGGTATGATATGAAAAATCACCAGAGACTGTAATCCTTAATCTCTATTAAGGTCGACCAAGATCAGTGGCTAACTCATCACATGTAATATGTGCTACAACAACCAGACAGGTACTAAAATAAAAAAGTGCTAATTCATGTCATAACTATCATAGTCAACAATGCATACACTAACAGAAGTATATGATAGCAATATACCAACATACCTCCTATAGCTTGGAGATGTCCTGCTGCTGCCAGGTCCCAAAACCCGAAAAGTCACATCGAGAAAAACCAAATCACGAAATCTAAATCACAGGAAATAAGACTCGTAAACCTGGCTCTGATACCAAATAAATTGGTATCAGATAAATCTCAAAATCTGCAACACGATATACGAACAAGTATCGCTAACCGTGCTCTGATACCAAATAAATTGTCATACCCCGGGGGAGTCCTTGTCCGAAGAAATTTTAGCAGCATCTCCCCTGTACGGCTGACAATCTGAACCATTTCTACATACACAATATACCTTAACCACAGGCGGCTGGAATATATACACAACCACGCAGTTTATATGCAGCCTACTAGGCTGATACAATAAAAACAAAATCATGCAGTTATATATAAATCTAACATCCCACTCGGCTGTACCAGAACCAAACACAACGGAAATACAATGGACAACACATACAAACTAAAAACGAAGACTACTAGCCGGCTAGGCTTACACCATACAACAAAACAACACTCCAGAAACAAAATCGGAACACAAAGCTAAATACACATATCTCATGTACCAAAATAGAAATAAACAAAAGCAGAGATAGGTCTTTTGATGTGATGTGGGGACTGGCAGGTAGGATACTCCAAGCAACTTCATAAACAACCAGATACCTGAAAAAGATAGTGTCCATGGGGGTGAGTTTAACAACTCAGCAGATACCTAGTTGACATGTATAGTAAACTATAACAAATAGTAATAACTATGGAGTACAGTCTCCTAGACAAAAGCTGGAAATGCACAATAGAAAAGGGCTGAAGAGAACTGTACTCACCAGGGCCTCCTATCAGAATAGTCAGGTTGTCAGACCGAGAGTATCATAAATCCTGTATGCATGTCAAATATATGCATCCATCCAAATGCAGCATATAAGTGCAACAAACACAATCAGTAAATGCATCAATGCATATGATGCCAATGACATGGTCACCCCTGACGCCAGTCAGCCATCTCACACACGATGGTGAGACCGAGCGGGTAGGGCTGTGACAACCGTGCACTCTACCATCACTGCTCCTGATGAGTGACCGAGTGGACGGGATACTGTCGGAGTACACCTATCCTCCTACCCCAAATCATAAGTGGGGGAGCACAATGCTCTCATCTCCCGGTACACGATGACGGGGAGGAATCTCTACCGGCTACCACGCTGCGTCGCACTACCCATGAGCGGACCAACGGAGCCAAACAAAGTCCAACCGTCTACCGGCTACCACACTGCTACACTAAACTAGCGGAGCTTAACAGAGCAGAACTGTCTGTCGGCTACCACGCTGAGTCACCGGACCAGCGAAGCCTAACAGTAGAACTGCCACACACCTGCCTGATATAACACTAACCCATGAGTGGTGGCGTGTGCAGATCTATGTAACTGGCGATGTGCTTAATAACAATAGAGCAGACTATCACACAACATGTAATCATGCGAGATGATGCATGACACTAAGCATGACAAAAATCCTGAACAGCATAGCAATATCCATATATATATATAAAATGTGTACCATAGGATAATGAACCAAATCAAAGATACACAGATCCGATCAGGTATAAAAACCTAGATCCTGAACATAATAAACATATGGTTGTGTCACTACCCCTATAAGCATGTATAATCAGGTAGGTACTAACATGAAGTGCATAATAAGTAAACAAAACAAGGATGTAACAAGTATCGGGTAGTGACCAACCGAAACAAAGACGAACATAATCATTACTAAAGGTTATTACCTACTAAACATATCAACATGACATTATCAAAGATAAGTCAAGGTACCCACCTCAAATAGCAGGTCTAATCCAGTCAAATCCAACGTCGAGATGCTCGTCTCGCATCAAAGTCCTGTGTCACTTATATATATACTTATTTTATTTAGCTAAATTTCTCATAAATAGCTAAATAAAATCTCTAACCCTAAATTAGGGGAAAACCCCTAATCAACACATAAACAGCTAATTACTCAATCAAACTCATACCTAATTCAACCCAATTAAATATCTTACCTCAATCTCACAGTCCCTAATAATGATCCACTGCTAGGGATGTCGCTGCTGGAATAGGATTAACTGTTGGAACCCAATAAATAACCTGCACTTCACTGTCTGTATCAAAATGAAACTCAAGAAATCACTTTCAATTCGGTAACCAAATTTCCAAAATAACCTGAGCACCTTACCTTCTTTTCACCAAACTACTACTATGATCCACAGCCAGATGGTTGCTGCCAGAATCAAGAGCAACCCCACAGCAAACCTCCCTCTGAATTCCTCTCCCAAAATTCGGCTAGGGCACAGAACTCGCTGTCCTTGAATCTGTGTCTCCTCTATGGAGGAGGCAAGACACGGGAGGTGTGACCATAGTGAGGGAGAAGGTGTGGAGGCAGTAGCACGAGGGAAGAAAAATTCACCACTGAATGGCTAGTCGATCGACGCTAGGGCACAAGGTCGGCGGCGCTGTTCAGGTTGAGAGACAGCGACGGCGTCGGCAGGGCACAGTGGTGGCAGCCGGCGCTAGGGCAGAAGGGAAGGTCGGCACCAGTAGATATCGGCGGTGCTTGAGTGCCGGCGAGAAGACGTCGGCGGTGAACGGCGCACAGTGGCGTGGGGATCGCGGTGTGCGGTGGGGAAGAGCGGCTGTCAGAGGTGCGGCAGTGAGGATGGGGCGTCACGAGGAAGGTGGAAGAAAAGTGGAAGAAGAGTTGGGTGCGACTTAAATCACAAAGAGAAAGGAACCGTCGCAACGCCGGTTAGGGCACGGGAGGAGAAGGCGCAGGCGAGGCTCGGGCACGCGGCGTCGAAGAGGAAACGGAGGAGAGAAAATAAGGAAAAGAAAAATAAAAGAAATAAAAAAAATTCTTTTCCTCGCTTAAATGGGTAGCCTAAACAGGTTTTCCCAGGCCCCGTTTTTATCCCCGCAAACTCGTCCATACGAGCTCCGAAAAATTTCTGAAAATTTTTTAAAAAATTCGAAAAATTCCCTTATTATTATCTACCCTTTTTCCGGTATTTTACATACATTCTGGCTTCAATGTCAAATGTGCTGCAACATCAGCATCAGGACTTGCCTACTGCCTATGATATGATGAACAATCTTAAGGAACTCTTCGGACACCAAAATCGGGCTACTAGGCAAGAGGCAATGAGAAAATTGATGGCAACCACCATGACAGAGGGTACACCCGTTAGGGATCATATCCTAAAGATGATGGCTTACTTGAACAAGATACAAATCCTTGGAGTTGAAATCGATGGGGAAACCCAGGTTGATATTATTCTCCAAATGCTACCCAAAAGTTTTGAGCAGTTCTGCCTGAACTACAATATGAATAAAAGATGTATTCATTGGCAGAACTACTGACATAACTTCAGGCAGCGGAAGGGTTATTTCGTCATAATTCTCAAATTCACTTTGCTGAAAATGTTTCTACTTCTAAGTTGAAAGGCAAGAAGAAGAAGAAACAAGCTGGCTCAATAAAGAAGGTGAATAAACCTCTAGGTATTGGACTTAAAGTAGGAGTGAAGAAGCCAAAGGGCAAGTGCTTCATTTGCAAGTAGTCAGGACATTGGAAGGCAGACTGTGCTCATAGGAGAGAGAACAATAAAGGTATATCTTATTCTCTAGTAGTTGAAACATGTTTAGCGGTGTTATCTACCAACACCTGGTGTGTAGATACAGGAGCCACTGATCATGTTTGTAATACATTGTAGGGGTTCCAGGAAACCCGTCGACTATATGAAGGAGAGATAACCATCTACATGGGCAATGCTACGAAAGTGGCAGCTATTGTAGTGGGAGAGGGTTACTTATCATTTGATAGGAAAGAAGTTTGATTTTGAGAAATTGTCTTTATGTATCAACTTTTAGAAAGAATTTAATTTTAGTTTCTAAACTGTTTGTGGATGGATATTCTGTTTCTTTTGATGACAAGGTAGTTATCAAGAAGAATAGAGTTATTATCTGTTCTGGTACATTAGTAGATAATTTGTATAATCTAAATCCAATTTATCCCACAAAGCAACAAATGAAAATTAATAACACATCTTCTAATTCTAATAAGAGAAAGGAACCTTCAGAAATGAACCAAACATATCTTTGGCATCTAAGGCTTGGTCATATTAACTTAAGTATGATTCAAAGACTATTAGCTGATGGACTCTTGGGTTCATTAGTGTTGGAAAACTTTCCAACTTGCGAATCCTGCTTGGAAGGTAAAATGACCAAGAGACCTTTTAAGGCCAAGGGGTATAAAGCTAAAGATGTGTCAGAACTGGTTCATTCTGATTTGTGTGGTCCTATGTCTATCCAGGAAAGAGGTGGTTTTGAATATTTTGTCACTTTTATAGATGACTATTCGAGATATGGGTACATTTACTTAATGCGCCGCAAGTCTGAATGCTTTGATAAGTTCAAAGAATACAAGGCTGATGTGGAGAAACGTCATGATAAAAGTATCAAGATACTACGGTCTGATCGTGGTAGCGAATACCTCTTTGGAGAGTTTAGAAATTACTTACCAGAGGCCGGGATTCAATCCCAATTGTCTGCACCTGGTACACCCCAACAGAATGGTGTGGCAGAACGAAGGAATAGGACTCTTATGGAAATGATTAGATCAATGATGAGTTATTCAAAATTATCAAATTTGTTTTAGGGATATTCTCTGGAAATAGCAGTATACATTCTTAATATGGTACCTTCTAAATCAGTACCCTCTACTCCCATGGAATTGTGGAATGGGCGTAAGCCTAGTCTGAGTCATATTCGGATATCGGGTAGTGCAGCACATGTGCTAAAGGGAGATACTGACAAGTTGGAATCACGTACAGAAGTTTGTCTGTTTGTGAGATACCCTAAGGGAACGAAAGGTGGTTTGTTTTATAATCCTAAAAATCAGAAGATCATTGTTAGCACCAATGCTCGATTTTTAGAGGAAGATTATGTAATAAACCACAAGCCCATAAGTGAAATTGTTCTAGAAGAAATTAGAGAGGACACGTCTAGTCTAGTACCAATAGTACAAGATGAAATATCATAAGAAACTGTAACACGTATCACAAATGATACACAACCACAGACAGTACCTCGTCGTAGTAGGAGGGTTGTGAGGTAACCTGAAAGATTCATATTTTTTGGAGAGTCTTCAGACTTGATCCCTGGTAAACATGAACCTGATCCCCGGATATATGACGAAGTACTCCAAGATAAAGATGCAGTATCTTAGCAAAGAGTAATGAATTCCGAAATAGAATCTATGTATTCTAACAAAGTCTGGGAGCTTGTAGAACCATCAAATAGTGTAAAAGCTATTGGATGTAAATGGATCTACAAAAGGAAAAGAGGGACAGATGGGAAGATGGAAACCTTCAAAGTAAGGCTTGTTGTGAAGGGGTATACTCAGAAAGAGGGAATCGATTATGAGGAAACCTTTTCGCCAGTAGCTATGCTTAAGTCTATCTGGATACTCTTATCTATTGCTGCTCATATGAATTATGAGGTTTGACAAATGGATGTCAAGACAACTTTCCTTAACAAAAATCTTGAAGAAAACATCCATATGAAGCAACTAGAGGGGTTCATTGAAAAAGGCAAAGATCCTCTAGTGTGTAAACTAAATCGGCCTATTTATGAACTGAAGCAAGCTTCAAGATCTTAGAACATCCGGTTTAATGAAGTAATCCAGTCATATGGATTTATTTAGTGTCCGAATGAGTCTTGTGTATACAAGAAGTGTGATGGAAATGTGGTAGTATTTCTTGTACTATACGTAGATGACATTTTGTTAGTTGGAAATAATATAAAAGTATTGTCGGAAGTAAGGGTATGGTTGTCCAAGCAATTCGATATGAAGAACTTAGGAGAATGTACACATTTTCTCGGGATCAAAGTAATAAGGGATCGTAAGAAAAGAATGTTGTGCTTATCCAAGCTTCATATATCGATACAATCCTAGCTCATTTTAGCATGCAAGACTCCAAGAAAGGTTTTCTACCTTTTAGACATGGAGTAGCTTTATCTAAAGAGATGTATCCGAAGACATCAAAAAAGATAGAGGATATGAAGGCAGTTCCTTATGCTTCGGCTGTCGGAAGCTTAATGTATGCTATACTATGTACGAGATCGGATATCTATTTTACCATAGACATGGTCAGCATATATCAAAGTAACCCTGGATAAGGACATTGGACTGTTGTAAAGCATATATTAAAGTACCTGAGAAGGACTAGAGATTATATGCTAGTTTACCAAGCAGATAATTTGCTCCCTGTGGGTTACCCGGATTCTGACTTCCAATCAGATAGGGACAATAGTAAGTCTACATCAGGATATGTGTTTACTTTAGGAGGTGGAGCCATTGCATGGAGGAGTGTTAAGCAAAAATGCGTTTCAGACTCAACCATGGAAGCTGAGTATGTGACAGCCTCTAAGGCAGCCAAAGAAGTTGTATGGCTTAGGAACTTCCTAATGGACTTAGATGTGATTCCTGGTTTGCCCAAAATCATCACAATTTATTATGATAATAGCGATGCAGTAGCAAACTCGAAGGAACCACGAGCCCATAAGGCGAGTAAACACATAGAGCGCAAGTACCACCTGATAAGAGACATCGTAAAGCGAGGAGAAGTTATTGTCGCCAAGATTACATCAGCAGATAACTTGGCAAATCCTTTCACTAAGGCCCTTCTGGCGAAAGCTTTCGATCGACATGTTGAAGGAATGAGAATCAGATGTATGGCAGCGTTTATGACAGCATAGTCTTTTAGTATAAGTGGGAGATTATTAGAGTGTATACTAAAGGCTTAGATTTTTGTAAACATTTATTTTTAAATAAAGAATTACATTGGTTAAATGTCTACATTTATATGCTAAGTGTAGTTATTCAATTAATTTATATTGTAAATAACATGGTGTGTGGTGTCACACACAGAAGATCATGTTATCAGTTCCTTATAAATTATAAATATAGCTCACGACTAAGATGGATAGGAATAAATCATTGAAATAGTCGTAGTGTAATTTGGTATTAGTTTATCTTGACTATAAAATTACACTAGTACACTCAGAGTATATTGAGTATGACCATTTAAGATAAGTTCTTTTTATACTGATTGAATAAAAGAATAAGACCTTTGTTATTATGGGAGTGTGTGCTCTTAATCATGGTATAATAACAAGCACATATACTTAATATTCATTTTTTTAATTTATCAAAGGGTGCAATTTAGTTCGATAAATCAATAGGTCCGATAAGTTGGAAAATAGTATTATTTATATGGTGTGTTGTTGATTATAGAATGAAACTATGTCCTAGTAATCTAGGTTGATGATGCCCCCCAAGAGGAGCTCATAAGGATTGTCATGTAAACTCTGCAGGTGGACTTAGTCCGACATGACAATAAAGTTGAGTGGTACTACTCTTGGAGATAGATATTAATTAAGTGAGTTGTTAGTAACTCATTTAATTAGTGGACATTCGATATCTTAAACACAGGGAGATTAACACACTCATGATAAGAAGGAGCCCATATAGTAATATGGGATTGGTGCGGTAGTTCAATAATAATAACTCTTTAGTGGTATGAGTTATTATTGATGAACTCGAGTTGTGTGTTCGGGGCGAACACGGGAAGCTCAAGTTCATCGGGAGACCAAAACCAATTCCTCCTCTCGGTCCCTGTCGTAGCCTCTTATTTATAAAGTCTTTTACCCACCTAAATCCACCTTCTTACCCACCTTAAGGTGGTCCACCAAGACTAGCTTGGAGCCCAAGCTAGGGCCGGCCAAACCAAGGTTAGATGGGTCAAGTAAGGTGGCTAGCCCTAGCTTGAACCCAAGCTTAGGTGGTCGGCCACAATAAAATAAAAGGATTTTATTTTTTATAATATTTTCTTATGTGGAAGCTATGATTTAAAAGAGAGTTTAAAAATTAAATCTTTACTTTTATAGTTTCTACAAAATATTAAGAGAAAGGTTTGATATCTTTTCTTATTTGTAGTTAAAAGGAATATTTTAATTTTGGAGAAAACTTTCCTTTTTGTAATCATTCACATGTTTTAATAGAGAGATTTTAATTTATAAAAGTTTCCTTTTATAATCAACCATGAAGGGAATTTTTAAAGAGAAATTTTTGTTTTAAAAATTTTCAAAAACAAATTAGAAAGTTTTAATTTTGTGTTTAAAACTTTCCTTATTTGGAGGGAGTATAGGGGTCGGCCACAAGAGGCGTTAAGAGGAAAATTAAATTAAATTTTCCTTATTAGCCATTGACAAGGAAAATAAGGAAGTTTTAATTATATTTAAAGCTTTCCTTATTTGCCAAGAATAAGGAATATAAAAGAGAGTGTAGAGGTGCCTCACCTCACAACACATCATCTAGTATTCCTCTCTTCTCTTCCTTGGTGGTGGGCGGCCCTCTCATCCTTCATCTTCTCTTATTCTTCTTCCTTGGTGGCCGGCGACATCTCATCTCAAGGAGCTTGGTGGTGGCCGGATCTTGCTAGAGGAAGAAGGAGAGATAGGAGATTTTGTTTCTTAGAATCCCTTGGAGTTTGGTTGGTGCCCGAAGTTCTTCATCTCAAGGAGGTTGTTGTTGGCCAAAACTTGCAGGGAGAAGAAGGAATCTTGGGTGGATTCTCATCTCGGTAGATCGTCGCCCACATGACGTCCGAGATAAGAAGCAGAATACGACAGAAGATCGTGAGGTCTATAAGCTACAAAAGGTATAACTAGTTATTAGTTTCCGCATCATAACTAGTTCATCCTTTTGTTTAGATCTTGAAACACCAAACACAAGAGGCTAGTGATTCTAGGTTTCAGATTTATGATTCGATTTGTATTTCTTTTGTTTTTTTGATCTTGTGATTCGATTGTTCTTATTGGTGAAACCTAGGGTTACTATAAGGAGATTAAATATTGAATTTCGTTGAAAGGCTTTGTCTAGGAAGTGGTGGATGATCTCATACCCAAGAAGGCCTAATGTCTCGCCATGTTTAACTTGGAAGTCAATCTCTGAAATAAATATTTAATCGAATTTGTAACATGGGTGGATTTGGATCAATAATGTTAAGTATCGTTTGCGATCCAAGTCTAAACCTCTAAGAACAGATAAGTTGAATTTGGAATCAATAATGTTAAGTTCTGTTTGCGATTCCAAATTTAATTTCTAAATAACATAATAGGTTGTTAGGAAAGGTTCAGGATTTATACAAAATTTTTGTACATGGGAACTGGTACGATATTTTGAGTAGCAACCAACAGATCTAAGATGTAGGAAGTAATTATGATGTGATGTGATGTATGAACTATGTATTTAAATATTTTCCTATGCAATGATGTGTTTATATCATATTCTATATGTGTTGTGCCTTATATGTGTTTGATAAAATGTGTGTGACATCAATTCATGTAGATGTGAGGAATTTGTCTCTATATTAAGGTTGATACTAGACTGGATAACAGGGAGATCTTTAGTCATAGAGGATACCCATTTAACTGGATATATATACCCTTAGTGATAGAGGGCATCGATACTTACCCACTTTTTAGAACAAAAAGATCTTAACATAGGGAGTAATCCTTGTTAGGGTATTCTAATTGAAGCGGATACTCTAGTGCTACCGTTAGGAAGTACATTAGAAAACTCTAGGAATGTATGACTAGGGGACCCTGTGACTCGGGTAGACTCTCTAGTGTGACTTTCACGGGGTTGTGTCGAACTTTAATTAGAATCCCTACACGAGTGTAAGCATGGAGTTAGGTAGATGAATAATGCATAGAGACATTAACTAACATCATGATGAAACTAAAATTCTAGCATCTATCATTCATTCCCTTCCAAGAACATCTCTTTTCCTCTCTCTTCTCTACTCTCTTCTCTCAATCTCTCTCTTCTTCACTTCTCTCTTTCTCTCTCTCTTGTGTTTGTGAATGACCTTCCGATTGTTTAGATAATTTACCGTGTGAAGTTAACTAGTGCTTAATCAACAGTCCCTGTGGGTTCGATATCTTTTGTATTACTGATGACGTAACCGTGCATTTGCGGTTCATAACACTAGGCCCCCTGGTCATAAATTCACTAGATTATGCAGGACACTTAATAACATAGGATTAGAAATAACCCATTAAGCCTAATTCAATGTTTCTTTGTAGAGAATTATCCTTCCTTTCAAGACGACACTCTAGATGCCTGGTTAAAGGGATACACTTATCACTAGGGCGCCCCAATCATATGATCTAGAGCATCTCCTTTATGAGGCTAACAAATCAATACAATCATTCAATCAAACATGAGATCTAAGTACAAATATTCCACACACACATTTTATCAAATTGATACAAGGCATAAACATGCCATTCAGATAGAAAATTGATAAATTAAAATAGTATACATGAATTACACATCAGAATTATTCCCTTAATCCTAGAATAAATAAATCTACTCCATGATAAGAGGAGATGAATCCAAAGGCATAGAAATTACAAGCTTAAAACCTAATCTAAGAAGAAGAGGGAGAAAAGCCTAGCTAAGATGATGAAAGGTCTTCGGATCCAATCTTATGCTTTCAGCATTGAAGGAGAGGACAGAATCATCTTCAGATCGTCAATTGAAGTTTGAAAGATGAGCAAATCTAGACCAAAATCAGTCTCCCCAAAGGGAAGACCTTCCTCCCTTTCAAATGGGGAATAAGACCCCTTTGATGGGTAGGACATGCCCCTAAGCATGGGTCGTGTCACGGCCCTAGGCACGGGCCATGTTACGACCATGCCTTTTGGCATGACCAGAGCTTGAAGTGGCTTTTGAAGAAGCACATGGTCGTGTTCTTTCACATGGCCTGAGCTTGATTAGTCTCTGGTCAGGAGACATGGTCATGTGAAATCACACGATTTGGACTTGACTAAACTATGTTTGGGGGACACAGCCATGTGAAACCACACATCTTGCCCCGGGATAGATTTTGGTGAAGGGGCATGACCATCCCAGGGGGCACGACCGTGGTCTGCTTGCTCTCAGGTGATGAGGTACGACCAGACTTTATTCTTCTTCTTGGGCTACTTCAAAGCATGCCTTGACTCCGTTTTCACTTCGAAAATGCATCATGTCAAGAACAAAATAAGCACGAGTAGACTTCCAACAAAGAGAGTAATTATGTTGAAAATATGATAAAGAGGAGTGTAATAACATAGAACATACTCAAAGAAAATATGTGAATGTGCATTAAAGAATATATAAAAGTGTTTGTAATCTACATACATCACACCCCAGACTTGAACCTTTACTTGTCCTCAAGTAAAATTTCATAATCTAGATTCATGTACTAATATACTGTATCATAATCTCTAATGAAATAATCCAACTCTATTAACTAGTTTCATTGGTGAGCATGATCATAGAGTAACCTAAGTGTGTGACATAAATGTAAGTTCTCATGCATAGTGTGATGAGTGACCTAAGCTTTTCAAGTTTCAATCCCTAATCATAGTCAAATCGTCATCTAACTAAATTCGTTGTATTTCCGATGTTAGATACTTACCTGCTACATACTTGTTTCATCTTTATGAGTTGAGTTATAATGGGTTTGAGTCAATAAGATTTTTCCTCTAAGGTTCATGCTTCCCTCTTAGTTTATAGTATTTCAGATTAAAAATTTTATATGCTGACGGGGTATATTATATGTATTTAGGATTTAAGATTTTAAAATTTAGGGGTTGGGTTATAATGAGTTTAAGCTAATAAGATTTTTCTTTAAGGTTCTGACTTCCCTCTTGGGTTATAGTGTTCAAGATAAATAATTTTAGATACTATATATATATATATATATATATATATATAAAAAGAGAGAGAGAGAGAAAGAGGATGTTTTAAGGAATTTTTTACTTTTAAAATTAAAAAAATAGAGTCGGGGCGTCCGGATTTAATCCAGGCGCTCCGATCAAAAAAAAAAATTAGAGGTGCCTGGATTAATTCCAAGTGCCCCAACAGATATGTCGTGGGCGATTCTGCACGAAATATATTATATGTTTTTTTAAAAAAATTAAATTGTTAAAAATTTAGTAAATTCATTAGAACTATTTTTTTTTGCTAATCTGATCCAAAAAATTCTAATTATTTTTGTAATTTTAGATCTCTTATAAATTGAATATTTAACTTGTGAACGATACACATTTTTATTGGAATTAGAATGTTCTTTTATTGTGAGAGGAAATAAAAAGTTTCAATAAAATTATGCACTTCTTGATAAAATTAAAGCAAATAAAAGCAAAGTGTTAAAAGTTTATTATTCTTTCGTGTTTTACTATTGGCCATTGAAATTTTGGATAAATAAATAATATAAATATTTTGCACAATTTATTAATCTAAACTATGATGGAAGTAATATTGATGTACAAGTTGATTAAATGTTGGTTTAATGTTTTTTTTCTTCTCACGTACCTTCAATTGTCGATGAAATCAACAAAGTATTAAATATATATTAAGCTTAATTATTTGGATCAGAAATCTATACCCTTGCATGTATTTAATGCTACCAAAATATGGCTGGCTTGGGCTATTTGTGCTTTGCAATTGATGATTCTAAATCTAAAGTGCGTAATTGTTTTCAAAACTTAATGATCTCTATTACTAGTGTACAATTTATGTTTAGTACGTATTTCTTGCATATAGTACAATGAGACTCTTCTTGTATGATTTACATACTTCGCTGTATATATACACCATTGAAAAAGAATTCCTTTCAACTCAATTGAATTGCATCATATTATTGTTTATATTCATTATACTTATTTAACTGCTCAATTACGTAATTGATTAATCTGAAACGCCGAAGCAGCCCACCTGCTAAATTTCGAGTCAAGGTGGATCGGGCCCTAAATTTGACCTAATCATGAAATCATTGCGTCATTAGTGAAAAAGCTCTCAACAAATCTGATAAATTGGCCTTATGATATAAAAATTTGTAATAATAGATACGTAATATAATTTTATCATTTTAGAAGACAGCAAACTGGTGTTTGCTCAATATTAATATAATATTGATGTATAAGGTGATTAAATGGCTGTTAAATACTTTTTTTTGGGGTAAAAATCAAAAGGTCTGTAACATGAATATTCTCTTTAAAAAAAATCAAAAAGACACTCTACTTTTAGCTACGATGTAAAATTTGATAATTTTATTTTAATCAAAATTATATACATAAAATATTATTATATTAAACTACTGTTAACTAATGTGGAACATCTTTGACCAAGTTAGAACATTAACATTTATTTAATTGCATCAGATTATTATTTATATTAATTATATTATTTAACTTCTCGATTACGTAATTGATTAATCTGGAGCGTTGAAGCCGCCCATCTGCTAAATTTCGAGTCAAGATGGGTCGTTCCCTAAATTTGACCTAATCATGAAATCATTGCGTCCTTACTGAAAAAGCTCAACAAATCCGATAAATTGGCCTTATAATATAAAAATTTGTAATAATAGATATGGATATATATAATTTTATCATTTTAGAATACCGTAAACTGGAGTTTGCACAATATTAATGTAATATTGATTTATAAGTTGGTTCAATGGCTGTTAAATGTTTTTTTGGGGCTAAAAATCAAAAAGGGTAAATCGCCAAAAGAATATTCTTTAAAAATAAAATAAAAAAGACACTCTACTTGTCGGGATATTGTAGGGGTTACCAAGTAAAAAATTGATTATTTTATTTTGATCAAATTAAATTACTATATATAAGAGACTAATATATCAAAATAATCCATTCAAATCGATTAAAATTACTTAAATTTCAATAAAATTAATCAAAATCACTATAAAACAATTGTAAAATCTATTAAATAGTTTTTAGTAAAGCTACTTAGTTAATATTACATATTTATAGTTAAATCTTAAATCTTAAATTCTAAATCCTAAACTCCGAACACTATTATATCATAATACTCTTACCAACTTAGTAAAAAAAATTAAACTCCATTAAAATCATTTTAAATTATTCAAGATAATTTTATTAAAAGTTACTAAGTAGCTGCTACACAGTCATAGATACACCCTAAACTTTAAACTATAAAATATTTGATATGCATAGGTTGTATACACTTTTATGTATGTTTTGATGTACGTAAACATATTTTATTTGCGCTTGATCTATGCACTTTTACACCTCTTATTATATTTTCAGTATAATTACTATACTTTGTCAGAGATATGCTCTTGTGTGTTTTCTTGTTGACAAGATGCACTTTTGGAGTGAAAAGGACGTTGGTAGATGACTCAGAGAACAAATGATAAAAAGGGCCCGGCAGTGTGGAATTCACACGGTCGTGCCATATTCCCAGATGAGAAGGCTCCGACTGTGTGAACCCACACAACCATGCCACAAAGCAGAGCAAGCAAGCCCCAACCATGTGGAATCCACACGACCATGTTAATGAAACGAAGAAGAAGCAGGCTACGACCGTGTGGAATCCACATGGCCATGTGGAATTTCTAGAGACGAAGTAGGTTGCGGCCATGTGGAATCCACATGGTCGTGCTATTGGACCAGAGCGAAGGTAGCTTCTGTCCATGTGGATTCACACGGTCGTCGTGGCACAGGCCGTGCCAGACCCATGCCTAGCTCTATTTAAGGGGACCTCTTCCCATTTTTCAAGAGAGAAAGGTTCTCCCCTTTAGGGGATCCAACTTAGACAAGATCTAGACTTCTTTAGCACTTTCTTAGATGATCTGAAGCTAAATTCAGTGTCTCCATCACTCTAGAAGCTTGGATTGGATCTGAAGACCACTCTTCGTATATGATAAGCATTCTTCCCTTCTCTTCTTGAGTTTCGGTGTTTTTTTTGCTTTGATCTTTGTCTTGTGATTCAATCCTCCTAGTTATAGAGTAGATCTCTTATTATAGGATTAAGGGAGTAATTGTAATGTGAATTGATGTAAAACTCATGAATTTGCCAATTTCCTATCTATATGACATTGATATGCCTTATATCTATTTGATCTTGTGTGTGTAATGTGTTTGAGCTTAATTTTTATGTTTGATTGAATGTTTGTGTAGAATTGCTAATCCCATAGGGAGAATGCCCTAGATCATATGATCGAAGGACCCTAGTGATAAGGGTATCGAGTTTCCGGACATCGTGGGAATTGCCTTGAAAGGAAAAGCAATCCTCCACAAGTAAGGAATTAGACATAATTGTTATTTCTATATCTATGTTATTGAGTGTTAGTGCATAGGAATCTAACTTCCTACAAGCGTATATGAATAGAGGATGGACAATAGGTGATCCATGATACATTGATTAACATCACAATGAAACCGAACCCCTAAAACATTGCCCCAAACCAAGTTCCTCAACATTCTTTCTCTTTCTCTCTCTTTCTCTTCTTACTTCCCTTTACATTTGTGATTGCAATCTTCAACCTTTCAATAGTTTGGCTAGTTCGTGTGTTTAGATTCTAGTGCTTATATCTAGTTCCTATGGGATCGATATTTTTATTACTTGATGACACTCATATACTTGCGGACTCATATTAAGTTTTTAACCCTGTTGTCAGGAACTGCACTTATAACATTAAATAATAAATATTTGAGTTACTTTAAACTTATTTGCTTTCACATTTTGTAAATATTTCTGCAATTCTATTTTTATAGATATATCTTGTATTTGCTTACTTTTATTTCTGCAATTTCCTTCCTGGATTTTAATTCTACACTTTGAATTTCCTGTACTTTGATTCTTGTCTCTATATTTGAAAACTTTGTTTTTCTTTGCATTTGAATTCTGCAATTGGAATTCATGTAATCTTGTTCTTGCATGCGAAGATCTAATCTTGTAGAAGATATATTTCCACTTGATCCTAGAATTGATAGAACTTATCAAAGAAGAAGAAATCTACAAAGATAACAAGAAGAACAAGCATCATCTGAAATGGTAAACAAACCTCTTAAGGATTATGCAGCACCTTATACTCGTGGGCTTCAGTCTAGCATCATTAGGTCATCCATTGAAGAAAATAATTTTAAAATAAAGCTTGTGGTGATTCACATGGTGCAACAATATCAGTTTGGGGGTGAACCACATGAAGACACAAACCAACACCTAGAGGTATTTTATGAGATATGTGAGACAATAAAAATGAATGGAGCCCCGGCTGAAGCAGTGAGATTGATATTGTTTTGTTTTTCTTTGAGGTATAGAGCCAAGTTGTGGCTCACTTCTATGCCTGCAAGTAGTATCACATTATGGGAGTAGCGCGAACAATTATTCCTTGACAAATTCTATCCTCCAAATTAAATCTCACACATGCAGAATTTGATTGCTAGTTTCAAACAAGATGACACAGAGTCTGTATATATAGCTTGGGATAGATTCAAGAATATGCTCAGACTTTGCCCTCATCATAAACTAGAGAAATAATTAGTCATCCACATATTTTATAACGACGTCAACTAGGACACTAAAGTGTCTCTCAACTCTACTACTAGAGGGGCACTAATGAACAAAGGTCTAAATGAAGTTGAAGAAATTACTGAGAGTGTGGCTCTTAACCACCATCAGTGGACATCTAAAAGAAGTGGAAGCTCCTTTTCTAGAAATCCAACTAAAGCATCAGGAAAATTTAATGTTGACACAGTAACGCTTTGTCAGCAAGGATTGATGCCTTAACAAAGAAGTAAGAATCAATGGGAACCAACATAATGAATGTCATTGTAGGAGTATGTGACGCATGTGGAAGTGAGAAACATGTGCAAGAAGCTTGTCCACTTGCGGCCATATCTTCTCAACTTAATCCGTACTCCAACACTTACAATCCGAGATAGAGGAACCACCCGAATTTTTCCTACAAGAACAACCAAGACCAAGGCCAACCCATTAGTCAAAGGCAAAGCTACTAACTGGGGTAATCACAAGGCTATTTTCAACAACAATATCAACATGCATCATAAGGATATCAATAGTCAAAAATCAAAAAGTTGCTTGAAGAGGTCCACGTGGCTTAAATGGAAATGAAGAATTAACTCAAGCAACTTAATTAAAGAATGAAATTTTTTGAAAAGTATTATAAAATTCTAGATAGCCAAATAGCCCAAATGACTTCTTCATCTACAAGAGCACCTGGGGATTTTCCAAGAAAAGTAAATGTGAATCTGGTTGAACATTGTAATAGGATTGAGCTCTGGAGCGGACGGGCCTTGGAAGATCCATGATACTCTAAGAGAGCTCTCCCCTCCCTCACCTAACTTAGGTGAAATACAAAATGAGGAGGAGATTACTAACAAGGTTGAAGAGACTCCTCCACAATCCACCCAAAGTCAAACAGTCCATTTTCCTCAAAGACTTGACTTGACAAAGAAAGATGAAGAATTCAGCAAATTTTTAGAGAAAATTAAAGAGATTTGCATCGAGGTTCCATTGATAGATGCAATTCATCAAATGCCAAAGTTTTCTAAGTTCTTAAAAGAGATTACAACAACCCAAAGAAAGAAAGAAGGACATGAGGCCATGGCATTAACTAAGAAATGTAGAGCATTGATTCTGAATATGGTACCACCCAAGTTACAAGATATAGGAAGCTTCTCCATCCCTTGCAAGATAGGGACTACTACTTTTGAAAAAGATTTCTGTGATTTGGGGGCAAGAATTAGCCTCATTACTTATTCTATTTGTAATAATCTAGGTTTGAAAAACTTTAAGCTCACCACTATGACATTGCAATTAACTGATCATTCATGCAGGTGTCCTATGGGTATAATAAAAAAATGTGCCAATAGAGGTGAGTAGTTGCATCACACCCACTAACCATTCCTTGCTACTACATGAGCTTTAATTGATGTTAAAAATCACAGATTATCTTTAGTTATATGCAAGGAAAGGTTAGAATTGGAATCGCCTAAATCTTCTAACCATGTCTTTTCCCTTCATGGTAAAAATAGGGTAGATGCACACCAACTTGAAAAATGGGATTTCCTTCCTCATGGGTGGCCCTCGGATGTCATTCCTAGTTCGGTAATAGAGGAATGGAGGCCTCTAAACAAAAATAAAAAATATGTCTGCCCGACAAGGGCAAGGATGAAGGAAGATTTTGAAGAACCAACCCTAGGAGAGGAAGTCATCCCTCCATGGGTATAGTCTGTAATGAATGAAAGTGGGGTCGAGATAAAAACCTAAAACAAGCATATCTTGCAGGCAACTCAAGGGTTCTTTTCCATTAAGTTAGCAATCTTCTTTCTTTGTTAGTTGTTTTATTTGTCTTTAAATTTTGTTTTTAGGTTTTCAACGACCTCCACGAGCTGATCATGATCCTCTCATGGTTGTGGAGGCACCGACAAAGTTGAAGAGGAGGAAAGCTATAGAAGAACTCAGCCCTCACACACCTCAAGGAGTTAGCCGTGTGACCTCACACGACTAGTTAAGGCTAGCAGAGAAGAAGAGGTCCAAGACTGTGCGAATCCACACTGTCGTGTGAATCCACATGGCTGTGTGACTTTGGCAAAGAAAAGGAAGAGGTGGGTTGTGTCAAATGACATTTGTGTAACTTAACTTGAGAGGAAGTCGAGTGAGGTAGTGTCATTTGACACGGCCATGTGACTCCAACTGAGGCAAAGAAGACCTAGGTCGTGTCAATTGACACAACTACGTGAAGATCCGCCTAACCTGGTTGTGTCTCTAAGACACGGTCCTGCCTTGCCCGTGTCCGCTGTTAGGACCAAAAGTAGCTAGAGGGGGGGGTGAATAGCTCGTCGCGTGCCCGGTGTTCGGCGTTGCTTATTTATTCAAAGATGTGCAGCGAAAAATACAGAAACAAATCACACAACGCTAACACGATTGGTTTACTTGGTATCCACCTCACAAGAGGTGACTAGTCCAAGGATCCACACCAACACACACACCCTCCACTAATAAAACTCTCCTTTATGGTAACTACCAAAGGCGGAGAAGCCCTACAAGACTCAATACAAGAAGAAGAAAGGGTAGTAAAGAAATACAAGCTTACAATGAGTGCACAAACCCTAACCCTAGTTTCTTCTTCTTGCTTTGATCCGCCTCTTGACTTGGAAGAGCCTCCAAGAACCTTCAAGAACTGGCGATCTCGAGCTTGAGAAGAGCTGTGGAGGAGCTGGTGAAGATCTGAAATGAATCTGTGTAGAGATGCCGCAGCCATCGCACGCCTGCAGCTCAAATACGACGCAACGGTCGGATCCCGATCGATTCGAAAACTCCCAATCGATCGGGGAGGCTTTGGATCGATCCATGGATCGATCCAGAGCGCCTCTGTGCTCTGGAGAAAACGCCTGGATCGATCCACGGATCGATCCAGCGCTTATCGCGCGAACCAGCAGCGTCTCAATCGATCCATTGATCGATTGGGACCTCTGGATCGATCCACTGATCGATCCAGAGGCTCTCTGTTCGCTGGGAAAGGCCTGGATCGATCCACTGATCGATCCAACTCTTGGTTTTTGCCCAAAACCAAGTCCTAAGCCTCTCAAACCAACATCCGGTCAACCTTGACCTATTGGTACATCATGCCTAGCATCTGGTCACTCCTTTGACCTGCTAGGACTTCCCACCAAGTGTCCGGTCAATCCCTTTGACCCACTTGGACTTTTCTCTTTGTGCCAAGTATCCGGTCACTCCCTTGACCTACTTGGACTTTTCTCTTCGTGCCAAGTATCCGGTCACTCCCTTGACCTACTTGGACTTCCCAACACCAGATGTCCGATCTGGATTTTCCCTTGCCTGGCTTCACTCACCAGGACTTCCATTCTGCCTAGCTTCACTCACCAGGACTTTCACCTTTCACTCACCAGGACTTCCATTCTGCCTAGCTTCACTCACCAGGACTTTCACCTTTCACTCACCAGGACTTCCATTCTGCCTAGCTTCACTCACTAGGACTTTCACCTGGCTTCACTCACCAGGATTTCCTTCTGCCTAGCTTTACTCACTAGGACTTTCACCTGGCTTCACTCACCAGGATTTCCTTTCTGCCTAGCTTCACTCACTAGGTCTTTCATTCTGCCTAACATCCCAGTTAGGACTTCCTAGTCAAGTATCCGGTCATCCTTGACCTACTTGACTCTTCTTCAATCAACCTTGCATTGTCAAACATCGAAACCCAAACCAAGACTCAAGCTTGGTCAACTAGGTCAACCTTGACCTAAGGGATGTTGCACCAACAATCTCCCCCTTTTTGATGTTTGACAATACCAACACTATCACTTACAATACCACATGTAAGTTAGGCTAATCACATAGCCTAAACCTTCTTCATGCCACTAGGTAATGAATACATAAGTTAAGCCCTTCATTCCCCCCTAAGAGGGCAAACTCCCTCTAGGTGATAAAAGTCTAACTTACTCCCTTTCATTCTCCCCCTATTGGCACACATCAAACCATGCCCCATTTTTTGGGCACACATCAACAAATTCACTTGTTGAAAACTCTCCCCCTGAAGAGTTGCTCATCGTTGTTCACAACTTCACTCGTTGTGATCAACACGATAATGAAGGTCCCATACCCTTCATTATCCTTAACCCTACATTCTCCCCCAATGTAGGAAAATGCCCATCCTTGAGCATTATCCACTTGAAACCACTTGAACAATGAGGATATCCACTCCCCATTAAGGTTCAAACGCTCAACCTTGAGCATGTTCTTAACAGAAGGTTAACCACCTTCCAAGGTTCATGAAAAATAATTTTCATGTCTTTAAAGAGTCCCTCCCCCTAAAGACATGGTGGTAACTTCTGTCATTGCACCAACAATGACTTGGAATCCCTAAAACTTTAGGAAACCCAATTTTAGAAGTTTTGAGGTTCATATATTCAAAATTTGAAACAAACCTCAAACTAAACTTCAACTTAGCCTTCCTTAACCAATCCATCCTTGTTTTCCACACGAAAACACGCTTTTTATGTATACAAATGTATTTTCAGGGGTTTGGAATGGTTACCTAAACTAAAATGGGTTCAAAATGCTGAAAATAAGCTTTCCCAGCCAAAATCAGCATCTTCAATCGATTGGAGTTGGGTTCCAATCGATTGAACCCTGCTGAATCGATCCACTGATCGATTCAGTATTCTTGGATCGATCGGCTGATCGATCCAGCGAGCTTCTGCTCGCGAGAAATGTCTTCTCAATCGATTGACTAATCGATTGAGGCACTTCAATCGATCCACTAATCTATTGGAGGCCTGAAATTGCTGAAATTCCATTTCAGCCAATTTCAGAAACCCCTAGAAAATTCTACAAAATTCCAAAAATCGTAAAAATTTGTGTAGACATTATTTAGGGTATACTTTATCATGGAAAAATAGTTTTCTAAGAAAATACTTCATATTTACAAAGATTGACACAAACTTGAAAACTTGCAAAAACTTTAGTGTTTTCTTCAAGTTTGTGTCTAACTATTCAATAATGATTACTATCAAAAGATAGCCTTCACCAAGGTTTTCCAAAAGTATTTTAAAAATATTTTCAAAACCAATATCCCACCATGTTCCTTGGGCTTAATGCACATGACTTGTACATTAGCTTTCCCAATGATGGGAAAACACATAACTATGTGTTTTGATGAACTTAAAACTCAAAAGAATGCACTAAATCAACATATTGAGTTTTGTTCATCATCCTAACATCTCACTTGTATCTAATGTGCACTAAAACACATACAAGTCATCTTATAGGTCTTTGTGAGATGTGAGATTTTGGTTTTGCCCTATTCTAGGGATCATGCATATCTATCTAGACATTTTAGAGATATTAGACATCCACCTAGGATGTCACTTGTTAATAAGTGTTGTTAAATGCCATTTGTCCTTATTTACAAGGAATTAAACTTAATGCATGATTATGTTATGGCATACATCAAAAGGAAATAATTTTTCAAAAGAAAATATCCTATAACTACATGATGTATGAATGTCATGACATGGTATTTTTGGATTTTTCATAATAAAACATGAATGCAAAAATAGACATGATGTCATGGCATATGATGGGCAAACAATCATGGCAAGGTTTAGCATAAATAAGATATACCTAGATTTCCTATCTAAGTATCCTTAACCACTTAGCTATTTCCACTTGTTTTAACTTAAAACGTTAAACCTAGATTGCCCTAAATGCTTCAAAGAAGTGTCAAAACCTAAATTGACATTTCTATTTCTCTTGATTTGTTTATGCCACTTAAAAATTAAGCATATCCTCAAATGTTGGCATATTCCATTTTTCCTCAAGAGTAAACACGTAAATCAAGGCCCGGATTGCCTTAAATTTTTAAGAGAATACCAAAATCCCAACTTGGTATTTCTCTAGGTTTTCTCAATTTATGCCATTTAAGATAAAATCAATTTTTCACCATTAGGTACATTTTACTCTTTCAAAGAGTGAATAATAATTCCATTTCATTTTCAAAGGTTAACAAAAACCTTGAAAATGCTCCATGAGTGTCAATTTCTTCAAAGTTGGGTTAACTACCATTCTAATCGGAGTTGACACTCTCTAACCCATCTATGGGGTAGAGAAGATGCTCTTAGGAACCCAACACCTATTAGTGCTCCTTGGATGCTCTAGGTACTTACTAAGGATAACTTCCCTAGATACCTTCCTAGTGACCTTGTTGGGCTTCTTAGAAGCCTTGATCACATTTCCTAGGTCAACTTTAGGGATAGCCTCCCTTGTGACCTTGTTAGTAACTTTTTTAGACTTCTTAGAAGTCTTAGTCACTTTGGTTGCAAAGATACTTCTAGGGATATCTTCCCTTGTATTTTTGGCTTGCCCACTAGACTTGGAGCTTGTTCCATAACTATATGGAACCCTATGATAACTAGGCACATCCTTTTTGGCTTTGGGTTTGTATCCCAAACCTCTATGGCCATTGGATGACTTTTGTACCCCTAGACCTAGGCTATGCTCATTTTGCCCTTTTAGGATATTTTCCATCCTTTTTAGGGTCTTTTCCATTTTATCAAGCCTTGACCTCAAGACTTGATTTTCTATCACTAAGTCCTTAGTCTTTGGTTTTCCATTAAATTTATGAGCATTTTTATTTTTAGGCTTGTAGCTAAAATCCTTAGAGTTTTTGCCTAGACTTTTACTTACATTCCTAGCTCTAGGTGTGGTGGTTTTAGCTTGAAAAGCTATATATTTTTCCTTAAGGCTATCATGCTTCCTATTTTCATGGTAAATAGAATTAAAATGATATAAGTTAGAACTATCATGCTTTTTACCATAATTTAAAGGGGTAGGCTCAATAAAAGTTACCTTCCTTTTTACCTTAGAGACTCCCCCTTGACTTGAGCTTCCTCCTTGAGCCTTGACCATCTTCTTCCCCTTAGGGCATTGACTCCGGTAATGCCCCTTTTGATTGCAAGAGAAACACACAATGTGCTCCTTGCTCTTCTTTGTTCCGGGGATGGTCTCCTTGGCCTTCACCTTGCCCTTTTGTGCCACTTGGCCCTTCTTCTTGGCCAATTTAGGACACTTGCTCTTGTAGTGCCCATGTTCCCTACATTCAAAGCATATAATATGATTTTTATTATTAATTGAAATATTTATACCTTTGCTTGTAGGGGTGGCATCTTTTCCTTTGGATCCGGAGGTGGAAGCTTCCTCTTGATCGGACCTTGATTCCCCTCCATTTGATTTTTCTTGACTTGTGGAGGTAAAATCTTCTTCCTCCTCTTCGTCTCTTGACCCGGATGTAGAGGCTTCTCTTTCTTCTTGATCCGGCGTCACCAAGGATCGCCCCCCCTCAATCCTAGAGGTGGAGGCTTCATCATCTTGAATATGAAACAAGGAGTATGCTCCCTCCTTGTTCCCTTCGATGCATTCCCTTGAGGATGAAGCTTCTTCTTGGACTTCTTCTTCGGAGGTTGAACATCTCTCAACCTCGGAGTCCTCCTCTTGGTCTTGCTCCAAAGAGTCACCCTCTCTGGATACTTCTTGCTCTTGTACAGTGGAGGGGATCTCTTCATGAAGCTTGGCCAATTTGCTCCATAAATCCTTTGCATCTTTAAATTCTCCAATTTTGCAAAGGATGGTGCTTGGCAATAAATTCACCAAAAGCTTGGTCACTTTGTCATTGGCCTCACACCTTTGGACTTGCTCCGAGCTCCATTTGCTTTTCTTGAGAAGCTTGCCCTTGGAGTTTGTTGGAGCTTCAAATCCTTCCATGAGAGCAAACCATTGCTCTATCTCCATCATCAAGAAATTTTCGATTCTTGATCTCCAAGAATCGAAGCTTGTGGATGTGTACGATGGAGCCACCCTTGTGTCAAATCCAAGTCCATCTTGGAATTGCATCTTGAAGTTGAGCTTCTTGAATTCTTTGACTTTGATGAATTTGCTCCAACTTCTTCACCCTCGAGCTTTGCTTGTTTTGTTTGCCCCTTCCGGCGATGATTCCGGTGAAGAGCGGCCTCGCTCTGATACCACTTGTTAGGACCAAAAGTAGCTAGAGGGGGGGGTGAATAGCTCGTCGCGTGCCCGGTGTTCGGCGTTGCTTGTTTCTTCAAAGATGTGCAGCAGAAAATACAGAAACAAATCACACAATGTTAACACGGTTGGTTTACTTGGTATCCACCTCACAAGAGGTGACTAGTCCAAGGATCCACACCAACACACACACCCTCCACTAATAAAACTCTCCTTTATGGTAACTACCAAAGGCGGAGAAGCCCTACAAGACTCAATACAAGAAGAAGAAAGGGTAGTAAAGAAATACAAGCTTACAAGCTTACAATGAGTGCACAAACCCTAACCCTAGTTTCTTCTTCTTGCTTTGATCCGCCTCTTGACTTGGAAGAGCCTCCAAGAACCTTCAAGAACTGGCGATCTCGAGCTTGAGAAGAGCTTTGGAGGAGCTGGTGAAGATCTGAAATGAATCTGTGTAGAGATGTCGCAGCCATCGCATGCCTGCAGCTCAAATACGACGCAACGGTCGGATCCCGATCAATTCGAAAACTCCCAATCGATCGGGGAGGCTTTGGATCGATCCATGGATCGATCCAGAGCGCCTCTGTGCTCTGGAGAAAACGCCTGGATCGATCCACGGATCGATCCAGCGCTTATCGCGCGAACCAGCAGCGTCTCAATCGATCCACTGATTGATTGAGACCTCTGGATCGATCCACTGATCGATCCAGAGGCTCTCTGTTCGCTGGGAAAGGCCTGGATCGATCCACTGATCTATCCAGCTCTTGGTTTTTTCCCAAAACCAAGTCCTAAGCCTCTCAAACCAACATCCGGTCAACCTTGACCTATTGGTACATCATGCCTAGCATCTGGTCACTCCTTTGACCTGCTAGGACTTCCCACCAAGTGTCCGGTCAATCCCTTTGACCCACTTGGACTTTTCTCTTTGTGCCAAGTATCCGGTCACTCCCTTGACCTACTTGGACTTTTCTCTTCGTGCCAAGTATCCGGTCACTCCCTTGACCTACTTGGACTTCCCAAACCGACGAGCTTCCTCGCTCTACTAGTACAAGCAACCGTGGCCGAAACTGAGTCCGAGTATGAGTCAGAAACTGAGAGCGAATCCGAGACTGAGTCTGATCGAAGCCACGAAACCGCATTCGTTTCCGAAGGACCAAAACCCACTGTAAGTTCACTACTCGCAGAATTTCAATTAGATAACATGCATGAATTATTACCTTACTTAGTAAAAAAGTTAGCTAAATCCAACGTCCGGGTTAAGTCGCTCCAAAAGGAGGTAACAGCCCTTAAGGAAGCGACTGACTCGAGCTCTTTAACTGAGTCAGTTCAAATTGGAAGTTCAACTCAAGTCCAACAACTTGAGGAAGAAAATTCTAATTTGAAAGCTCAAATTAAAGAACTCAAGGACACGTTGGAACGGTTCACCTTGGGCTCCAAGAATCTGGATCTGATTCTTGGAAAACAGCGAGCCGTTTACAACAAAACTGGACTTGGATTTAAAACTAAAATAAAATACAAATCATATTTATCACTAGTCAATAGAAATAATAGAAAAATTATCCAAGCATGAGTGCCAAAATCCAACTTGGTTAATCAAGTTGGAAATGGTCACTATTGGGTCCCCAAGGATCAAGTCTATTACCTTGATAGACCATATTGAGGCTATGATCCAGGGGGAGCTAATAGAAAAATAATATTAAGAACATAATTCAAATTAATATTCAAATTAAATTAAAAATTAAAAATTCAATTAAAAATTTGAAATTAAATTAAAATTCAAAATTTAATTCGAAATTAATTCAAATTAAAAGTAATTTCAACTTAAGTTAAATAAAAATAGATGGAGGATCCAGACTCGCTGGCACCCCCAACTGAACTCCCCGACAGGGTAACTGAACCTAATCTACCCGAAATGGGTAAAACAAGAGTAGATTACCCGGCAGGGTAATTAAGGTTAGATCAAAATGGGCTAGGTTTAACTTGACCCACAGTACTGGTGAAGTTTTTGGATGATAGTACGTTAGGGAAGCTTGGGCATCGCATGTCTAGGAAGATATGGCTTCGACCTGGTGCATTTGGCCAAGTGGAACTGACCGAAGCTACCCTTAAATGAATCCTAACTAGTTAGACCAAGGTTTAGTATTAAGCTCAATGGGTAGGACTATTTGGGAAACCTCGAAGGCATGGTTACTTTAATGAGTACCTTGTGACTCACCATAGCCCAGAAGTTTATCCAAAGAATGCTTACTTGTTGAACCCAAAGCTAAACCTGAATCTAACACAAAGTTAAACCAGACCCTTAAATTCAACCATAATTCATCTCACAACAATTATAGGATTCCCTGATTGAAAATTTAGATGGGTGAGATGACTAAGGAATTTTAAAAATTCAAACTGATAGTTATTCAAAATTCTTTTAAAAATTATTTAAAAAATCATTTCAAAATCTTTAAAACTTATTTAAAATTCTTTTAAAAATTATTTGAAAAATCTTTTCAAAATCAGTTCAAAATCTTTTAAAACTTCATTTCAAAATTATTTGAAAAATCTTTTCAAAATCCTTTCAAAATCATTTCAAAATCTTTTAAAATTCTTTTAAAAATTATTTGAAAAATCATTTCAAAATCTTTAAAACTTATTTAAAATTCTTTTAAAAATTATTTGAAAAATCTTTTCAAAATCAGTTCAAAATCTTTTAAACTCAATTTCAAAATTATTTCAAAAATCTTTTAAACACAATTTCAAAATTATTTCAAAAATCTTTTAAACTTAATTTCAAAATTATTTCAAAAATCTTTTAAACACAATTTCAAAATTATTTCAAAAATCTTTTAAACTCAATTTCAAAATTATTTACAAATTCAAAATTATTTCAAAAATATTTTAAACTTAACTTCAAAATTATTTGAAAAATCTTTTCAAAATCATTTGAGAAATCTTCAAAATCTTTATAAATTAATTTCAAAATTCTTTTCAGAAGTTATTAAAATTCTTTGAAATTCTAAACTCAATTAATTCTTAAATCTTAAAAATAATGGTCACCCATTTGGAATTCTAACTGATATTTTCAATGTTGTAAAGTTAAAGTAAACTCCATCTCACACTCACTCATATGCTAAACATGCTTGTTAATCTAGAATGAGTGAGATGGAAAATTAGAAAAATAATTTTTTAACCACTCATGCTTGAACTCCTGAACTCAAAAATTTATTAAGGCATTAATTAAGGGGGAGTGATTTTGAGTCAGTTTTAAAATTAGTTTTTCTTTAAAAATTTTGACTTGGCCTCAAAATTAAAAACTATTTTTGGCATATCTTCGAAAATTCAAGCTATTTTTTAGCTTTAAAAATTATTTATGACCTGACCTTCAAATCATAACTCCTCTATAAGCTAAAGGTTTTCAAAGCAAAGTACTTAATTAAGTTTTCTCTAACTAAACTTAGTTAAATTATTTTCTAAACTTAGCTAATTGGCAAGATGTTCTCTAGAGGCAATATTAAAATTTAAACATGTCTGTACTTAAGAGATCTGATACCTGATCAAAACAAATCTTTACTCATGCTTGGACTTTAGGGCTCTGATACCTTACTAAAACAAAATGACAAGCTATTAAAAAATAAGGCTATCGCTTCTCCTTTGCCTTAAGTATTCTTGAAATTCATTTCAAAGCAACTTTCTCCAAATTTTCAAGTGTCCTCTATTCTGAAAAATTTTTTTAGTTATTTAAACTGAAACCATTTTGAAAAATTCTAAAGTTGAAATTTTTTTTGGCTTTGAAAAAATTCTAAAGTTGAAAATTTTTTTTAGCTTTGAAATTTTTTTTTGAAAATCTTCCCTGGAAATTTTCTTTAAAAACCTGAATATTTTTTCAAGAAAATTTCTGAAGCTGAAAATTTTGTTTGAAAATTTTTGAAGTTGACATTTTTTGTTTGAAAAATTCTGAAGTTAAAATTATTTAAAGCTTTGAAATTTTTTTTTGGAAATTTTCTTTAAAACCTGAATATTTTTCAGAAAATTTCTGAAGCTAAAAATTTTGTTTGAAAACTTTTTATTTGAAAACTTCTAAAGTTGAAAATTTTGTCTAAAAATTTCTGAAGTTCACTTCAAACAATATCAATTGACAAAATTTTGAAAAATATTGTTGCCTTTCACTTGCTCCTTGCCTGAATAAAACGTTTTTTTGCTAATTTCTGTCTTGAAAAATTAAGTTTTTTCAAAACTAGCTCATTTTTTATATATGGCAAAGGGGGAGAGTAGAGAAATTCAAAGAAAGAGATAAAAATAATTCAAATTCAAAGAAAGAGATAAAAATAATTCAAATTCAAAGAAAGAGTAGAGAAATTCAAAGAAAATATTTTAAAGGGAGCTTGTATTAAGGGGGAGCTATGTTTATGCTTATCTTGCTATCACGCTTATCTTGTTTCTTGTGCTTATATATAACTGCATATTTTTTACTTAACATTGAATTTCGGTTGCCATTATCAAAAAGGGGGAGATTGTTGGTGCAGGAAGCATCCGACGATCGAACCTTAGTTTTGATAATGGCAAAGGATTCAAAGTTAAGTTAGTGTGTGATCTAACATGTTTAAATGAGTGTTTCAGGAAAGTCCTAGCTGCGGTTAGGCAGGTGAAAAACCCTAAGGGGTGGTAACCTTAGGTCCTAGGGGGCGGTAACCCTAGGTGGAGGAAAACCCTAAGGGGCGGTAACCTTAGGTCCTAGGGGGCGGTAACCCTAGGTGGAGAAAAACCCTAGGGGGCGGTAACCCTAGGTCCTAGGGGGTGGCAACCCTAGGCGAAAAGTCCAGTTGGTCTGAAGGACCAGACTGGCATCAGGTAATCTCTCCTGAGGGGAGTAGGTGAGGACGCGTTCCCCGTAGAGGGAACAGTAGGCGTCGGGTCGACCTAGGGTTTCCGGTAGGAAATCCTAAGTCAGACTCGGACAGTCCGAAGACTGTCGTTTATTCTTTACTATGTTTTATCAGATTCTAACGCTGTCTTGCAGGGTATTTTGCTCGGACTAACCTTTGTTTGCAGGTGAGGAACCTGCTGGAAAAAGGTGGTCCGGGCGCCCGGGACCAAATATTATCCCCTGCGCGACTTTGCCACGTGGAGCAACCTGGTTGGCTGGCCACGTCACACTCCAGGCGCCCGGAAAGGTCCCAGGCGCCCGGAACCTCATATAAAAGGAGGGTCGAGGGTGCAGCCAAAGACAACGATTTGACAAGCTTTCCTTCTCCTGTGTGCTGCTCAAGAAACGACTCTAAAGTGCTGTTACAGTCGCCGACGACCCGAAGCTTCAGTTATTACTTTGTTGTCGGTATTGTTTCAATTCCAGTTGTACTTATTTCCTTGTACTTATTCACGATATTATAGTTGTTGCCCACCGGAAGTGATCAAGGATCGCGGGCCTTCGAGTAGGAGTCGCCTTAGGCTCCGAACGAAGTAATTCCCTGTGTCTCTGTGTTTGACTGTCTTTATTCCGCTGCTTATTACTCTATTAGTTTCACGTACGATTTACGGATTTTGAAAAATGAAATAGCCACGAGCGCTATTCCCCCCCCCCCCCCCCTCTAGCGCTTTCGATCCATCAGGCCTTTGCTTGAGTATCATTTTTATAGAGTATGATCGGTCGAACGATAAGGGGTTTGGTCTACCAATCCCTTAAAAACCCTTTATTTTTGACAAGTGGTTGGTGTTCGATTGCCTGAACATATGTTTCAGTCGATCGATAAATTGAACCAAATAAAATTTTACGCACTAGATGAGGTATAAATTAGATTTCAGTCGACTGAACCAGCGTTCGGTCAACGAAATAATTGAAGATAGTTCAATTTTTGGCTATGAATTTATGATTTTGGTCAATGGATCCTCGGGTTCGGTCGACCAAACCATTAATTGCTTGACTTTTCTAGTTCGGTGCACAATTCTGAGTAATGGTGTGTTTGCTTGACCGAACCATTTTTTTATTTTTTTTTAATTATTAAGTTTTAAAAATAAGTTTTAACATTAAGTTTTAATTAATTTTAAGTTGAATTTAATTGAGTTTAAAATTTAAGATTTAATCTTAATTTGAATAATGTTGATTTAATTTAAGTTTGAATTAATAATTTTAAATTTAAGTTAAGTTTATTAGTTTAATAGTTAAGTTTATTAATTAAGTTTTGATTAAGTTTTAAAGTTAAGTTTTGAGTTCAATTTAAATTTTAGTTTTAAAGTTTTAATTAAATTTATTTTAAATTTAAGTTTTAATTTTATATTTAAATTTAATTAGGTTTTAATTTAAAAAATTTAAGTTTAAATTAATTGAATTTAAGTTTTAATGAATTTTAGATTTTAAGATTTAAGTTATGTTTTAAGTTTAATTTAAGTTTTAATTAATTTTAGATTTTAAGATTTAAGTTATGTTTTAATTTAAGTTTGAAATTAAGTTTTAATTAATTTTAAGTTTTAGTTAATTTTAGATTTTAAGATTTAAGTTATATTTTAAGTTTGAATTTAAGTTTTAATTAATTTTAAGTTTTAATTAATTTTGATTAGCTTAGAATTTTGATTTTAAGGTTAAGTTATGTTGATTCGATTAGGTAAAATAAAGAACCTATACAAAAAAGATTGTTTAACCCATGTTAAATTCAGACTTAGCTTTGGGTTAATCAAGTAGGCTTCCTAAGGATAAGTTTACAATTCAGTGGCGAGGCATATGACCTTCTTGTATATCAACGGTGGACCACTTGCTGAATACTTTCCAAAATATTCCTGTTAAAAAATTTTAATACTAGGTTTTGGTCTAACCATCCCATGTTTGATTGGGTTAGCTTCGGTCAGATCCACTAAGTCTAGTGCACCAAGTAGAATACACAATATTCAGCCTAGACATGCCTTTGACAAAACTTCCTTGACGTACTATCATCCCAATCCATTCCAATGCTATGTTATTAGGGTTTGATAAATCTTTTTAACTAACCATTCTAAGCTAAGCAGAAAAGTAAACCTATTTTAATTAACCATTCATAGTAGATGTCATACT
The DNA here is from genome assembly GCF_018446385.1 of Zingiber officinale. Lineage (NCBI taxonomy): Eukaryota > Viridiplantae > Streptophyta > Magnoliopsida > Zingiberales > Zingiberaceae > Zingiber > Zingiber officinale. The sequence goes on along the minus strand of NC_055991.1, from coordinate 24,701,472 downwards.
TCCATTATATTTTGTTCGTAGATCTGCTCTTTGCTTATTTTGATTGACAAGACGCTATTTGGAGCGAAAATGGAGCTGAAACACACATAGGAGCAATGGGTCGTGTGGCCATTAGCTTGTTTTGGCCTTGCCAAATGGCACGGTCGTGCTCCACCACAGCAGTAAATCAAGCCATGGCCGTGTATGACATACGGTCGTGCCAACATCCATGGCCAAGCAACACACGGTCGTGCCAACTTTCCAGAGGCAAGGAAGGTCAAGACCGTGTGAATCCACACGGTTGTGTGACTTTGGCAGAGAAGAGGAAGGCCACGACCGTGTGACTCAACCTGGGAGGGAGCCGTGTGAGGCCATGTGAATCCCACACGACCGTGTGACGAAGAACACGGGTCGTGCCATGCCAAAATAGAGCTGTGCTGAATTCTGGGCAGATTGCAGACCATTCGTAAAACGGTCATAACTTTATGCTCCGTTGGAGTTTTAGAATGTTCTTTATACCAAAACATAGCTGACTTCAAGATCTACAACTTTCCTTCAGGTCAAATAGAGAGAGAGACTTGTCTGCCCATGCTAAATGGCACGGTCGTGCCTCCCAACTGCGAGTTCAGCTGGACCTCTGCCCAGACTGCAGACCAAACATTGAACCGCCATAACTTTCGGCTCGGTTGGAGACATGACTCAATCTAAGTATCAGATAATTTCAAGAGATACAACTTTGGTTCAGGGTGAATCATGAGAAAACTTGGTTTAATGGGTGAAAAATCCGATTTACCGGACTCTTGTTTTCCTGGTTTTCCTGGGCAATTTGGAGGAGGTATATAAGAGTCAAGATCTCCATTCTTTGACTCATCTTGGATCTGGGACTTCATCCCTCTCCTTGAGGGAAGGGTTCTTCCCTTAGAGGGAAACCCTAGAGCTTCATTCTCCTCCATCCCTTGGCGATCCATCTATCTCCGGAGCGAGGAGACATCCCCAAGACATCGGAATCATCGACAAGCATCTCTTCTTCCCCCTCTTCTCAAATCTAGCGTTGTAAGTATGCTTTTCTATATGTTTTGGGGTTGTTCATATTTATCAATGGAGTAGATCTCTAGATCTAGGATATATGAAGTATTTGTGATGTGATGGTGATGTAAAACTAAGTAAATTTGCCATGTCTTCTATTCAATGACTTGTTGATGTCTTGTTCATGTTTGATGTAATGTGTGTGGGAATCTTGTTTATATCTTTTGCATGTTTTATCAAATGGTTGTGTAAAATTGTTAATCCCATAGGGGGGATACCCTAGATCGATTATCTGAGGGACTTTCGTGACAGGAACATGCACGTGTAAGGACGACTTAGGGTATCACCTTGAAAGGAGAAGTAAATCTCTACAAGGAAGTAGGGGATCGGGCATAATCACTATTTCTATTTCTATGTTATTGTGTGTTAGTGTATTTCTATGTTGATTATCCAAGGGACGCACGTGACAGGCAAGCCCGTGTAAGAACAACATAGGAATCAGTCTCATTTAGTAGTATAGGACATGGAGTAGTAGATCATGTCGGCTTATCCATTGCAAGGGAGAGTCGGTAATGAATCTAACTTCCTACAAGAGCATGCACATAGAGGATAGGAACTAAGCAATCTATGTAACATCACCTAGCATTACAAGGAAATCGAAATCCTAGAATCCATCATCCACCATCCTCTAAGCTCAATCCCTCTTAAGATCCATTCTCTCTCTTTTCTCTTCTCTTTCTCTTACTCTCTTTTCTCACCAATCTTAGATTTGTCTAAATAATTTGTTGTGCGAAGTTGACTAGTGCTTAATCAACAGTCCCTGTGGATATGATATCTTTTATTATTACTGACGACATAACCGTACACTTACGGTTCGTAACAAGATTTTGGCGTCGTTGCCGAGGACTGCGCTATAACATTAGAGATTATCAATTGAGTTAGACTAAACATAACATAACCTTTCTTTACATTTGCATTGTTGAATCTAATCTTTAGAATTCTGTTTTTCTTGTATATCTTTTTACTTCTTGTCAATTCTTTTTGTTGCAATTCAAATTCTGCATTTTTTTATTTCTAACATCCTAGTCTAACTTTTCTCTGTTTTTCTTTTGATCTAACTTTTCTCTTTCTTTCTTCTTTTCTTTTGAACAAATATATCTTGCAATCTTGTTCTTGTGTATGAGAAGATCAAACTTCATAAAGGCATCAAGAATAGCAAGAACTTATAAACACATTAGTTGATTAGCATATGAATTATTCTAGACCTTTTTATTTTTCCTTTTGTCTTTTCTTTCTTATTTTCATTATGCACTTTCTTTCTTGTAATTTAAATTCTACATTTTCTTTCTTGTGTTTCATATTGCATTTTATTTCTTGTCTTTGATTCTTCAATTTATTTTTTTTCTTGAATATCCATGAGCACTAACATGTCAAGCAGGCCCATGAGAAATTTTTCTACACCCTTTTCTGCAAGATTTTATCTCCAATTGTGCAACCTCAAATTGAAGCAGAAAGTTTCCAACTAGACCCAGAGTTAATTTTCATGATACAAGATCACAAATTTAGTGGAGAAGTTGTAGGTGCAGCGGAGGCCGGCAAGAGGGGGGTGAATTGCTTGCAAATAAAAATTATACCCTCCTCAAACTTTCAACTCAAAAAATAGCAACAATAAAATAAAACAATTAAGCAGAAAGAAATAGAGAAGACCTGGAATTAACTTGGTTACAACCAAGACGGCTGTTAATCCAAGGCAATGAAAAGAGCAGTAAGAAAACTCCTTTGCTGAAGGCGGAGAAGCCTTTTACACACTTAGAAAGCTCAACAGTTGCTAGGAAATCTAATACTGAGTTGAATGAATATTTCCTAGCTTCAGGGGCCTTTATATAGCTCCTGGAAAGTCTATCCCGAGGGTCCAAGGCGCCTCCAACAAAGTTCAAGGCGCCTCCAGCTCGGTCAACGGATAAAATTTTATCCGCAGCACAAACGGTCAACTCTGACCTGTTGAAGGCGCCTTCATGTTGAGGGCGCCTTCATGCTTCATGAAGGTGCCTTCAAGCTTCATGAAGGTTCCTTCAAGCTGGTTTTCCAGCTTGTGCTTCTTTTCCAGCACCATTGCGTTGGCTTCCGATGCTCCGATAGTTTGGGTGATTCGATCAACCGAAATAGGGCTCACCCGAACCCAATTTCCGGCCTTCTCCTCGAGCAGGCTTCCGTCCGGCTTCTTGTTCGTCGAACGCCGCGCACGTTCTTCTCGTCCACCGGAGTACTCTTCCGCAGCTCTCTCGTCCTTCGGACGCACTGAGCCCGTCGGCTCCCTTCCCGTGCCATCCTTCTCGCTAGCTGCGTCTTCCGCTCGACTTCCTGCGCTCCTAAGCTCCTGCACACTCAGACACAGAGATCAAACACAAAGCAGGACCTAACCAACTTGGTTGATCACATCAAAACACCCACGGGGTCCAACAATCTCCCCCTTTTTGTTGTGCATCAATCCAAGTTCAAGTTAGGGTAAAAAAATAGACAAAAAGTAATTTCAAAGAAAACTACTAAACTAACATGTTAAGCATAAATTTGTAATAAATAAAATTACAACTCGATTTAGAAAAATATTTAAAAATTTTAATTTTTCATTTTCCTAACTCCCCCTAAACTTGTACCTTTTTTCTCTCTCCCTTTGATCACAGCAAAAACGGGGTAAAAATATTTAGCAAATTCTTAAGTCAAAAAAAATTTCTGAGTAAAATGAATTTTCCAAAAAAAAATAATTTCTAAGTAAACTGTAGAAAAAAAATTTCTAAGTAGAAATGTTTTTTTTTTGAATTTTTCAAAAAAAATTCAAACTAAAATGAATTTCTTGAATTTTCCACAAAAAATTCTAAGTTAAATGACTTGCTAGAAAGAATTTCTAAGTAAAATGAATTTTTAGAAAAAAATTTAAAAATAAAAAAACTTTCAAAGCACTATTTAAGTTTAATGCTTTTTCAGAAAGTTAATTAAACATTTTATTTCAATATTTCAGCTTCCAGGTCGTGGCGAGGCACTAGGCCTTCTTGATTATTGGAGCAACAACCACTTCCTTAGACAAAGCTTCCATAAAGAAACTCAAAGTTTAATTTTCTCATTGTAAGATTTTAATTAAATAAATTAATTTAGCACAGATTTCAGAACCCAATAGAGGTTCCTTCCTACAGGGTTATTCAAAAATTTAGGGGGTACATAGTTCTTAGGCACTCTTCTAAGTTGACCCTGATGATTTCTAATGTACTAATTCAATTTTCCATAAATTCTAACTTTTGATTTTGGAAATCTTTTTAAGCATGCATCAGTTTTTAAATTTTTAATTTCTAATTTTAAATTATCATTTTCTGATTTTAGATTATCGTACATCTCAAGTGGACATGTTTTTGCTAATTTCAATTTCAATTCAACATTTTCTTTTTCTAATTTGAATAGGTCTTTAGAAAGAGACTTAATAAATCAAAAAGACTGAGTCGGGGTTAGATTGCGTACCTTACTTACCTGACTCGGTGATGCTCCCCCTTCACTGTAGCTTTCTTCTTCTGATATTCCTCCCCCTTCATCTATGCTCATTTCTGAGCTTGACTCTTCTTCCAGCTGATGGTTCGCCATTAGCGCTAACCCCGAGAATTCTTCGATGTCTGATTCGGAGGATGACGAATCTGACCAAGTGGCCTTCAGGTTCTTGTGTTTTGTCTTTTTCTTCTCTTTCTGTTTGCTCTTCAATTTCGGGCAGTCATCCTTGATGTGCCCTTCTTCGTTGCAGTTGTAGCAATGAACCGTCCTTTTTCTTTGCTGATGCCTCTTTGTCTGCGATCTAAATTTATTAGATTTAAAAAATGTATTGAAGCGTCTTACCAGCAGTGCCGCTTCGGATTTGTCAACCGAGGCTTCGGAGTCAGAACCATTTATTTTTGCCTTCAAGGCAATGTTCTGACTTATCTTGTCTACTCCATTGGGCTCTGCAACTCGAGATTTGTGAAGTTCAAAAGTAGAAAACAATTGTTCTAAAGTACTTACCTCGAAGTCTTTAGAGATGTAGTACGCATCTACTAAGGAGGCCCACTCGGGAGTTCTCGGGAAGGCGTTGAGCGCGTACCTGATCGAGTCCCGGTTCGTTACTTCTTCTCCAAGATTGTTGAGTTGTGTGTATCAGCTCTTTGATCCTCGCTTGGAGTTGCGCTACCTTCTCGCCTTGGTTCATCCGGAGGTTCGTTAATTGGGTCTGGAGGATGTCGCGCCTCGCTAGCTTAGCTTCCGAGGTACCTTCGTGAAGCTCCAGGAATTTTTCCCAGAGGTCTTTCGCGGAGTCGTAGCTTCCGATTCGACTTACCTCTTGTGGTGGCAGCACACTAAGAAGGTGGAATTCTGCCTTTCCGTTGGCGATAAAATCGGCTTGTTCCTTCTTGCTCCACGTGTTTTCTTATTTATCTTTTGGAACTGCATAACCATATTTCATAATTAAACAAATGTCAAATTTTGTTTTGAAAAATACCTCCATCCGGCGTTTCCACGTCGCGAAGTCTCCGTCGAACTTCGGGGGATGAATATTCGCTCCGGCCATCGTCTTGATCGTTCGTGCTTCAGTCGGCGGTTAGTCCTTCTGAAGCGGTCTTGCTCTGATACCAATTATAGGTGCAGCGGAGGCCGGCAAGATTGGGGTTAATTGCCTGCAAATAAAAATTATACCCTCCTCAAACTTTCAACTCAAAAAATAGCAACAATAAAATAAAACAATTAAGCAGAAAGAAATAGAGAAGACCCGAAATTAACTTGATTACAACCAAGACGGTTGTTAATCCAAGGCGATGAAAAGCGCAGTAAGAAAACTCCTTTGCTGAAGGCGGAGAAGCCTTTTACACACTTAGAAAGCTTAACAGTTGCTAGGAAATCTAATACTGAGTTGAATGAATATTTCCTAGCTCCAGGGGCCTTTATATAGCTCCTGGAAAGTCTATCCCGAGGGTCCAAGGCGCCTCCAACAAGGTTCAAGGCGCCTCCAGCTCGGTCAGCGGATAAAATTTTATCCGCAGCGCAAACAGTCAACTCTGACCTGTTGAAGGCGCCTTCATGTTGAGGGTGCCTTCATGCTTCATGAAGGCGCCTTCAAGCTGGTTTTCCAGCTTGTGCTTCTTTTCCAGCTCCATTGCGTTGGCTTCCGATGCTCCGATAGTTTGGGTAATTCGGCCAACCGAAATAGGGCTCACCCGAACCCAATTTCCGACCTTCTCCTCGAGCAGGCTTCTGTTCAGCTTCTCGTCCCTCGAACGCCGTGCACATTCTTCTCGTCCATCGGAGTACTCTTCCGCAGCTCTCTCGTCCTTCAGACACACCGAGCCCGTCGGCTCCCTTCCCATGCCGTCCTTCTCACTAGCTGCGTCTTCCGCTCGACTTCCTACGCTCCTAAGCTCCTGCACACTCAGACACATGGATCAAATACAAAGCAGGACCTAACCAACTTGGTTGATCACATCAAAACACCCACAGGGTCCAACAGAAGTATTAGAAAGTCCTTATCTGCATCTTGAAATATTTTTAGAGATTTGTGATATGGTGAAATGTGAAGGAGTATCAGCAGATGCAGTTCGATTGATGGCATTTCCTTCTAGTATCAAGGATAAAGCAAGGACTTGGTTATATTCTCTCCATCCTCAAAGTATCACAAGTTGGGAGAAATTAGATAAGCAATTTTTGAATCATTTTTTCCCTCCAAGCAGAACAGTGTATATGAGGAATTGCATAACAAATTTTGCTCATGCCAATGGAGAATCATTGTTTGAAGTATGAGATAGATTCAAGAGTCTTCAAAGACAGTGCCTTTATCATGGTTTTGAAAAATGGTTGATTCTGCACATATTCTATGGGGGAATTTCTTTCTCAGACAGAAGTTTATTGGATTCATCAGCTAGAGGATCTTTTATGGACAAAAGTGTAGATGAAGCATATATGTTAATTGATCAAGTGACATTGAACCTCCATGAATGGTCGAACATAAGTTGGATGAAATTTCCCTCAAACATTCAAGAAGTGCAATCCATAAATGCTATAGAGCCTATCAAACAAATTGTAACTCAACCATCTATGAGTTTTGAAAATCACAAGTCACAGAACGGGGAGTTCAAACATTTAGGGGCAAAGATTGAAAGTATTGTTTCAAATTGGTTTAAAGAAGATCCCCTTCCTCCGCAGACAAGATCTAGTGAAAAGTGTGATGATGTTGGGTTGAGAATTGGAAAAAATCATGAAGAACTTCTGAAGAAGGACATGTTTAGAATTGAGGAGAAGAACAATAGAAGACCACATGAACTTAGTTCCATTATTCCAGGAGGTTCCCAAATGCCACAAGTACCTTTCCCTCAACGATTGATCATACCAACACAAGATAAGCAAGTTGAATCTCCTCCACAAGCTAAAAGGGAATATGGGAAGTTAGAAGTATCTTCCCCAAGACCTTCGCTAAGGATTCCTTTTCCACAAAGGTTAGTGGGGGTCAATGAGAACAATGACTTTAAAAAATTCTGTGATACTGGTAAGGTTGAGTGCAGATTTCATAGTGTGTAAAAAGATGAAGACTCTTCAGATGAGGATTGTGATAATAATGCAGTGGATAACGAGTTTTTAGATCTACCTCCATGTTTTATTGGAAATAGTGAAATTAAAATTTTAGATGATGAATGTGATGTGGTAGATCAACTTAAAACTGCAAGTGAAGTTATTGATCCTCCTATAGTTGATTCTCCTATTGAGGATATTGATGTTGGTTTGTTTTTTAATGTTTATGTAGATGATGTTGATATGGAGCAATGTGTAGGGAGCTGTGTTGTGGAAGCAGCATCTCAAGAATCACCTCCTTTGTCCACACAATCCTTAGATGTTGTAAGAGTTGTAAGGATTGAACATGTTGTGGACCAATGTATAGGGACTCATGTAGATATAGCAGAGTCTCAAGAATCACCATCATTGATATCATCAACACCTGAGCCATAGCCAGAACCATCATTTGATTCAGAGGAAGTCACATCAACATGTTTAGAAATTTCAAGTATTTCTCAGTAAAGTAAGGTTAGTATTTCTTGTGATCTTTTGGAAAATTTTATAGAGGTACCTATCATTGACTTTGTTGGATGTGATTCAGTTTTTATTTCTTATTCTGCTTATCTTAATTTGGTTATGGCTCTATCTTATCTAATATATTTGTGGGAGATTTATATTTTCTTTGCATGTGCAGATTTCACTTGGGCTAATAATTGGAAGCTCAATCTGAACCGTTTTCGACCACCCCAAAGAACTTTAAAGAAAACAAAGATGGAGAGAACTATACTTCACTTTTTAACTCCTATATTGAAAGCTCCCTCCATAATAAGAGTCCTTGGTAGGAGTGTGTTGAAATATCTTACCCATCCAAGAGCAAGATTTAGATGAATCTAATGAGGTGGTCGAGCTAATGACCTTAAACAGACACTTCTTGGGAGGTAACCCAAGTTCATTTTCCTTATTTTCTTTTATGTCTTTAGTTCTCTCTTTATAATAAATATATATCCTCTGCTTAATTTTTCTTGTCTATCTTATTGTTGTAGAATTCAAAGTTGTGGAGGAATGTGAGTATTGGATGGAGGAGTATCTTTAAAAACATGAATGTCAACCATTTGGAGCTCATCACTTGGTAACTTCTCTTACTTAAAATCTCCTCCACATTGTTTTTAGTTTTCATTGGGACAATGAAAAGTTTAAGTCTGGGGGGATGCATTTGATTTGCTTTGTTTGTTTTTATTTTTACTTATGTCTTGCATTTTGTTTTGATTTTTTGTGGCATACATCTTGAGAACATCAAACTCTATTTTTATGTTTTCTTGTCTTAAAGCAAATTGTTAGCACGTTCTTTATCTTGATCCATGATATTGTAAATGATGATAGTATATTTAGTGTACTTCTTTTCTTTATCTTGAATAGCATGAATTTAGCTAAGTATCAATTAGAAATAAGTTTTAGTCTTGGCCTAGCCTTAAGGATCTTACTTTCACTACACTTTGACTTGATACTTGAATAGTTGATATCATTGAAATAGTCATGATTCATCCTATTTGTTTAGTACTTAATTTCCATGGTGATTTCTCAAACTTCATTTTGGTTACTGGATGAGGATCGAATCTTGAAAAACTCATTTAGAAAAATCAAAATATCCCAACTTATGTGCCTATAAACTCTCATGTGTTTAAAAAGGTGTATGATGAAAAAAAAGAGGAAAAAAAAGAGTGTGAAAAAAAAGGATATAAAAAACAGTTGTCGTGAGTCGAAACTAGAAAGTCACCCCTTTGAAACCGAGTTAGGTTACTGGGGAAATGACTTCTATGGTTCTCCTGATATCGAGCATGCCTTTGAGACCTTGGGTTGATTGAGAAATATGAACCATGTGTGTGGCAGGTAAGTGTCTATCATCGAAAACATTAGGAACTCAAATTGGATGACGACTTGACTAGGACAAAGATTAAAACTTGAAGGGTTTTGAGTTACTTATTTGCACCGTGCACAAGAGACCTATGCTTAAGCCATACTAGGTTTATTTCTATGATCATGCTCATTAATGAAACTTGTGGATAGAGTTAGGAGAGTGCATTAAGGATTATGATGCATTGTTGAATACATGAATCATGATTGCGGCATTTTGCTTGAGGACAAGCAAAGGTTTAAGTCTGGGGGTGCGATGTGCGTAGATTATATACATTTTTATATATACTTTGACGCACATCTACAATTGTACCTCATGCGCATAATCTATGTTTATTGCACCCTATTTCATTATAATGTCATACTTCCATTATATTTTGTTCGGAGATCTACTCTTTGCTTGTTTTGATTGATAGGACATGATTTGGAGCAAAAACGGAGTTTAAATGAAGTCGAGAGCTTCCAGAATGACACGGGCATGAAAAACTAAGTTTTCTTCATGTTCTGGCAGCGTGGCACCCACACGGCCATGTCAAGGCCGTGTGGGGGGCGTGTTAAGGCCGTGTGAACATCACACGGCCGTGTGCAGGCCGTGTGAGATTTCCAGCACTGCAGACCAAAAGTAAAATGGTCATAACTTTGTTCTTGGTTGGAATTTTGGGCTGTTCTTTATACTGATTTGTAGATAACTTCAAGATCTACAACTTTGATGAAGACTTCAACCAGAGAAAACCCCATATTGATAGTGTAAAAGATGTTGAAATGAAACATTGCTATTTAGAGCTATGACAAGGTCCATGACAAGGGGTGTGCAAGGGCCAAGACAAGGGGTGTGCAAGGGCCATGCAAGGGGGTGTGAGCTCCACACGGCCGTGTGAGCTACATGACCTATGGCCGTGTGAGCCACACGACCGTGTAATGTTTCTAGAGGAGAAGAATGACATGGTCGTGTGAATCCACACGACCGTGTAACCTTGACAGAGCAAGAGAAGAACATGGATGTGTCCCAGACACACCTGTGTAAGCCATCCAGAGACCAAACCAGCCATGGACGTGTCTCAGACACGGCCGTGCAAGAGTACCATAACTAGAGGCAGTGTAGGTCGTGTAGATCTACACGGTCGTGCAAGGGGGTAGTGGCAGAGCATGCCAAGGCCGTGTGAGCTTCACACGGCCGTGTCACCCTGGCAGAGAGGGGAGTAGTGCAGGCCGTGTGAGCCTCACACGGCCGTGTCACGGGATCGTGTGGCGCCCAAACCCCTTCTCTATATAAGGGTGTCTTCATCATTTGAAAGGGGGTCTTCTCCCTTTTGGGGTGAATCAAGAATTGGGGCGTTCCTTACCATTCTTGGAGGGATTTCCAGTGATCTAAGGGCGGATCTTCACCGAATCAACTCCGAGAAAGCAAGGGTTGGATCCGAAAACGTTCTTCTTTATAGATAAGTTTTCTTTCTCTCTTTTCTTGGATTTGAGGGGATTAAGAATGCTTGTAATCTTCTTTTCTTCGGGTTTCTTTCCTTGTTTTATGGAGTAGATTTCTTGTTCTAGGATGGAGGGAGTAATTGTAAGGATGATTTGATGTAAAACTCTTGTGGATGTGTCAATTTCCTATTTCTATGATTTTGCCCTGTTTGTATTCATTTGATCTTGTGTGGATTGTTGTGATTAGGGCTTAATTACCATGCTTGATTGAATGTTTGGATATTTTGTGGATCTTGTAGAGATTGTATCTCATTCGATTTTTCGAGAGACGTTCGTGACAAGAACATGCCCGTGTAAGGACATTTGAGGAACGATCTTGAGGGTGAAATAGGATAATTCAAGGAGGTAGGATAGATTGTGTACATTGATCTTTATATCTTGATACGGTCGATGAGTGATGAATTCGTATGTTGTGTAACGACCACCCTTCTTACTACTACTACTCTCTAAGGATGACCGTTACTTATCTACTAACTCTACTTAACCGGTATGATTAGAAATCACATGGAAACCCTACCGAAAAATTTCGGCAGAGTCTCCCCTGTACCGGTGACCTTAAACTGACATACATAACATAATATACACAGCCACAGGCGGCTGGAACACATATCAAACACACAAAAGGAATAACATCACCACGCAGTTTAATAAAATCAAATCATGCAAGTAATAAATAGCGGAAACAAAATAAAAACATACAATTAACTAACAGCGGAAGACTAAAATGACTCATCTAATACATTCTTAATAAATGACAATCTTAATAAATTCTTAAACTAAGTCCCAAGGCTTCCATAGTCCTGGCATCACACACCATCCGCACCACCTTGTCGCCTTCCTTTCTATATCTTTTCCTTTCCTGTATCTGCAGTAAGAGGAAGTGTAGTTTATAAGCAAAATTTGCTTAGTAAGCGCTATCTAACTCACAAAATCACGAATGTGCATGTATACGAAAGGAACTAAAAACTATATGCTCTAAAAAGAAATAAAGCATAAACATAACTGCTCATGTCAAACTAATAGCAAAGAAAAGCTAAGAAATCTACTCATGTAATTCTACTCGCTAATCATGCTACTCATCTAATAGGTAAACATGAAAACTACTCATCCACTAGATAAACATGGTAGAATAAAGAACTAAACTTACTGAATTCTAAACACCTTCTAAATCTTATTCCACTTGTTTAAAGACTTATTCTTTAAATACTTTATACTTATGTAAAACTTTCAGAAACTTATACTTATAATACTTCAAAATAATAATCAACTTCTTCTTGGGCCCGGCAACTGTGCTTTTACTTTTGTAATGACCCGACCCATTTGGCGGCCCATTTGGCGACCCTATGGTCGTCGACCGTCGACCGTCGGCCGAGCCGTTACTACTAGGTTATCTAAACCTAGGGACGACTATGGGAACCCAGCCCAAGGACAGAGAGTCCAGTACAGTGCCACTGATAAAAGTAAAATACTTGTTATCTTTTAATACTTCTATATAATGCCTCGGCATTTTCTTAAGCACCTTGTGTGCCAAAATCCCTAAAGTCTTGACTTTGGGATCTACTTAAGGCCTCGGCCTTTTTCTTTCTTTTCTTTATCTTTCTTATATTTTTCTTAAACTCTTAAAAAGAACATAGGCATGCTACAACATAATTAAATTAAAGGAAAGAAAATCTGACTTCTATAAGCATGCTATATCAGAGACAAATCAAAAGAAAGCATATCTAACTTCTTCAAACATGCTACAACAGATTTAAAACAAAGGAAACAATTCTGAGATCTTTAAGCATGCTAAAATGAATGCAAAGGAAACCCCAAACTGTAATGTGAACTGACATAGCTGTTCCTACTCATTGGAGTTACATAAACTTGATATCTGCATGCATAAAACTAATAAGGAAGGATCTGTATCAAAACTAAGCAATGGAAATGCTAACAACACAAAACCACTCTACTGCATGCTCATTAAAAGGCCTGTTCCTACACATGGCAGCAAAGAAGAAAATCAAATACTAGGATGTTTCATGCTCTCATTTCCGAATCTAAACAACTAAATCTGGTTTTATGGCAGCAAGCTTCAAGATAAACCAAACCTAAGTCTGTTCATGTTATTCTAATAGTAAGGAGAAACATTATAATTCAATACTGCTCGTGCTCTTCTAGTAATAAAGAAACTACACATGCTTAACTAATAACAAATAGAAAAGTCCAACAACATGCTAAATCATAAGTCTAAAGAATCTTTAGGAAATAAAAACAATCTTGAAACCAATCCAAAACTGTTCCGAAGTCATGAAAGGAAGACTAAATCCCTAGCAACAATTCTATATAGCATGATCCAAAACGTGAAAGGAAACTAAAGCTCTATCAATTCCTCAATTCTGTACAGCAAGTTCCAAAACAAAGGAAAAATCTAAACTAAGATGCTTCCCAATGCCACTAAACTGCATGCTCTGAATTAAACCATTTCATGTTCTTCCCTGAACCTCACGGCAGCAAACAAAATTCCTAAACATGCTTCACAACAAAACTCGAACAAGCAAGGAAACACCAAAACAAAAACCCTTCTATCTTCTTTATGTGATTCACGGCAGAAAAACAAAACCAACCATCCTTAACAACATGCTATGAAATCATGGAAAACAAGAATCCGATCAAAAACACAAACCACCTACAATTTATCCCAAAGCTTTCGGAAAAGAAAGGAACAATCGGAGTTATCCTACTGCAGGTGAGTAGCAACTTACCTCGGATTCTTGGTCCTACAGCTGAAAGAGAGCCTTCTAGGGTTCGGAGAGGTGAAGATCTCTGCCCTCCTTCTGTGCCCGTGTGTTCTCCTTGATGAGAGGTGTTCGGGTCCGTGAAGATCTCGCGGAAAGACCCCTTGGCCGGCGCCGGAGACGAAGCCTTCAACTCGTCGATGTTTTCCGCCCGAGAGGGGTCGCCGACGCCAGGGAAGAGGAGAAGAGAGAAAAGAAAATAATTAACCCCTCTCTTTCTTATCCTTTTATAACCTACGGCTTAAGAACAATTCGCGATTGATTTGTTCACGAAATATCAGCGTGCACGCTTGGTCTGCTGGAAAAGAGGATTCCCGAAGGTCTCGGGTTCGAGCCGCCCTCGACTCTTTTTTCTTTTTTTTTTAAACGGAATTTTAATTTCATTTCTTACAACTACTTAACTATATTTAATTCCCCTATATTATAACAAAACTTGCTTAGCTCAGTTGGTTGGTTGACCTTGGTTAAGGTCTAGTTCGGTCCAAGATCTTGAGTTCAAAACCTAACCTTAACACTTTTTTTTTTAAACTTCTTTCGTTTGGTAAAAATACCAAACTAACTCCAAAAATTACATATAAATACTCTAAAAATTTCTAAAAATCCCTAGAATATTTTTATGGTATTTCTAAATTTTAATAAGGTCTTTTAGGACTCCAAATCATGAAATTTGGGGTGTTACATGTTGATTATCCGAGGGACGCACGTGATAGGCAAGCCCGTGTAAGGACAACATAGGTTCATTCCTAATTGATTACATTTAGGTATAGATTTCAATCCTAGGCCGGTTGTCTATTGCAAGAGAGAACCGACAACCTTTTATAAATGATGGATAATTGAGGAATAAGATTTGGTAGATCATTTACATGGAACAACCTTATGAAGAAACCAAAACTCCTAGAACATTCCCTTTATCGTTGCCCTTATTCTTGTTTCTTATTCTTTCATTTTCTATCTTACTTTTCATATTTTTACTTTGCACTTGTCAACCCATTGATTAGTTGTTTAGCTAACTTGCATTGAGACATCTTTAGTGGTTATTCCAGTCCCTGTGGATACGATATCTTTTATTATTACTTACGACAATTCCGTACACTTGCAGAGAGTTAACAGAAAACGGTCACTAGACTGGGTCTGAGACGCCTCCAATGGCCTTGAGGCGCCTCGGACATGGTTGAAGGCGCCTTCAAGGTAATGGAGGCGCCTCCAAGCCTGCAGGCAGCGTAGGCGCCTTCAGCACTTCATTGAAGGCTCCTCCAGCTAGCTTTTCCAGCTCCTTTTGACTTGTTTTCTTCTTTCGAGGCTTCGAATATTTGGGTGATTGCGGCCAACTGAAATAGGGCTCACCCGAACCCAATTTCCGTCCTTCTCCTCGAGAAGGCTTCCGACCCGGCTTCTCGTCCCTCGAATGCCGCGCACGTTCTTCTCGTTCACCGGTGTACTCTTCCGTATCTCTCTCGTCCTTCGGACGCAGCGAGCCCATCGACTCCTTTCTCGTGCCGTCCTTCTTGTTAGTTGCGTCTTTCGCTCGACTTTCTGCGCTCCTAAGCTCCTATACACTTAGAAATAGGGATCAAATAACAAGCAGGACCTAACCTAACTTGGTTGATCACATCAAAACAACCACGAGGCCCAATATATTCATTATGTCAAATATGTTTAGGTGTATTGATTATGATAGTATGATCATGTTCTTTATTCCCTATTGAGATTGTATACTTTTGATCTCCATGTTTATTTATGGACCATACACTATCTTGTCTATTACTCGCTGAGTTACCTATACTCACCACCGCATGTATACCTTTATGTTTTTAGGTAGCAAGTAGATGTCGCATGAATTGGGATGATAGTATATCAAGGAAACTTTATCGAAGGCATGTCTAGGTTGAATCTTGTGTATTCTACCTGGTGCACTAGACTTAGCGAATCTGACCGAAGCTACCCCAGTCAAACATGGACTAGTTAGACCAAAATTTAGTATTAAGTTTTTTGCACATGACTATTTTTGAAAATATTCAACAAGTGGTCCACTGTTGATACACAAGAAGGTCATATGCCTCGCCACTGAACTAAAAACTTATCCTTAGGAAGCCTGCTTGATTAACTAGCTAAGTTTGAATCTAACATGAGTTTAATAACCTTTTTCAAATTTAACTAAAAACGTAATTAAAATAATTTTAAAAAAATGTTAATTCAAATTTCATTCAAATATTAAACCTAATTATGAAAACCAAATTTAATTTACATGTAAAATAAAATGTAAAACATTACTTAAAATCTAAAATTAATTACAACCTTAAATTAATCAAACTTTAATTCAAACTTCAAATTAATAAAACTAAAACTAAATTAAAATAAACTTAATTCAAAATAAACTTAAACTTAAAGTAACTAAGTGTACTTTAAATGCAAACTAAATCAACTTTAAATTAAAACTAAATTAATTATTAATTAATTAACCCTAATCAATAACTAATTTACCTTAATAGACATAATTAATTTTTAATGACTATAAGCAATAAATAAATTGATTTAAACCAATATTAAATCAATAATTAATAACTTTAACTTAATTAAATTAATCATTAACTTTATAATTTAACTTAATACACTTAATTATTTGTTAATGAATTTCAACTAACTTTAATCAACAAATAAAGTACTTTAGGCTTAAATTAATTAAAACTAATTCTAAAATCTTTACCTCCTTAATTCCTAAGAAACTAATTAAATTAATAATAATTCATAATCAATTAATCCATAACTGTTAATTATGAAACTTATAATCAAACTTAATTGAAATAAGCAATAATTAATCTAACAATTATAAATCAAATTTTTAAAAGTACATAATCATACTAAATTAAACTCAATTGAGACTAACTTTTAAATTAAGTTTAAATCAAACATTAATCTAACCATCAACCTATAACTATAACTATTAAAAACAATTCTTAACCCAATCAACTTAATTAATCCTTCATTAGATAATTATCTTTAACAAATAACATTAAAATTTCTAAACTAAACATTAATTTATAAATTCAAATAATGTTACTATTAATATTAATAATTCATTTTAACCCAAAATTAATTAGAGTTCAACTAAAACTCAATTTTAACTTAATTACAATTAAACTCACAATTAATAAAGTCATCTCACGCAATTATAGGATTACCATACTTGAAAATTTAGAATGGTTGAGATGCTAAGAAAATTAAATTTTAAAATATTTTTAAACATGTTTTGAAAACTTATATATCTATTTTCTTAAGAAATATTTTCAAATTTTGATTGATGATTGTTTGGGTGTATTATATATATAAATTACTATAATTCACCACCTAAGTTTTTAGATCTTTAAGTAAACCATGACCCTTAGACACATCTAGGAATATCTTCCTTGTGGGTAACAAGGATATCTAAAAAGAGTGTCTGGTTAAGGGGGAGCGACTTTACTGAAAGACATATTTTTTAAAAAATATTTTTTCATGGATCATTCAAAATCTTACTTTTGAAAACACATTTTGAAAAATGTTTTAAAACACTCTTTGAAAAATGTTTGATAAAACTTTTTTACAAATCTTTATGAAAATTATCTTAAAATCTCTTAATCAAATATTTTTTGAAAATTACTTTTACAAATTTTTTTAAGCATTATCTTTTCAAAATCATATTTTTCAAACTCATACTTTTTGAAAAATCATAGTTTAAAAAATACTTTGAAAATTCCTTTAAAATTTTATGTTTCATACTTTGAAAAACTCTTTGCCAGTATTTTTGAAAATTATTTTTATGACATTTTTATTCCTTGATAAATATGTTTTGAATGCATTCATATCTTGGTTTTGCAAAAAATATTTTAAGCCTTGGAACATCTTAGTAAAATCAGTGAAAATATTTTTAAAATTAGCCTTGAAATATTTTATCTTTATTGAAAACTTTTTAAAAAGAATTTTTGACACTAAGAATCAATATTTTTCAAAATATTCTTGATGCATGTTCAATTTGAAAACTCAATTACATCTTATTATTATCTTTCAAAAGAGTGAGGGAATACCTTAGGGAATATCTTGAGAATGTTTCGTGTTTTACATCATTGTTGGTGCAAAACTTAGGGATACCTTAGAAATCAATTTATAAAGGATTCTTTTTAATGAATGACAAAAGAGGGAGAAGAAGGTTTTAAGTTAGAAATCTAAATCTTTTGAATTGACCTAACTTAAACATATTTGTCAAACATCAAACAGGGAGAGATTATTGGTGCAATCGACCTCCAAGGTTTTAATGTCAGACAAATATGTTTAAGTATGTTTAAGTATAGAGCTTGATCTAGGGAAGTTCTAGTTGTAGGCTAGGCAAGGGAAATCTCGGTATATCATGAAAGCCAGGTGGATGTTAGCTAGAGCCCTAGAGCCAATCATTTGATGATTGTATTTTTGGACTTATTGTATCATATTCTATATAAATAAAGGCATTTGGATTTTGGTTATTATACTTACTTGTATTGGTGCCAAATAAACTAAGTAGCCTCGAGTACTATTCATCCGAGGCAAAGTTGTCCAATTTGCTTCCTGCAAGATACATTAGTCCAACAAACCAACTATACCCTGCAAAACAAAGTTAGCACAATATATACATGTAAAATAAAGTATTTAACAGTCATCGGACTATCCAGTTCTGACTTCGGATTCCCAACCGGAAACCCTAGGTCGAACCGACGCCTATTGTTCCCTTACCTGACTTCATGCGTACTCCAAAATGAAGAGAAAAATGATTAAGTATTTTCATCCAATGAAAACACTTAATTAGCATTAATAGCCTTAATGAGCATTTAACCTCCATTAAGGACCACATTTGAAACTCCTCATTTCAAATTCAATTTCAAAAATTGAGTGAATGAATCATTGAATTTTGAAATTCAATGAATATCTCATTAATCCTAACTTGAGTCTAACTCAAGTCTCCTCACTTGAGTCTAACTCAAGTCTAATTCACTTGAGTTTAACTCAAGTCTAATTCAATCGAGTCTTACTTAATTAATCTCATACAATTCAAATTCAATGAATCACTATTTCATTAATTCAAATTGACTCCTTGTGTCTAGTTTGAATTGGACTTAATCTAATAATTAGATCCAATTGAGTCTAACTCAACAAGTCCAATTCGAATTAGACTTAATCCAATGATTCACCATATGAACTCATCTCCAAATCTACTTGTTCTATGTGTGTGACCCAATAGGTTCTCGTAACATTGGCAATGTACCCAAATCTACATTTAGATACATAAGCAATGAGTGGCATCTAACAAGACATCATTGATACCCAAGTGACAAGAAAGTCGAGATCCAACGTAACATGTTCTTGATCTCTAAGTAGACACACTCAATCAAATAAGCTCAATATCTCATATTGACTCATTTGAGCATGATCATACTTTCTTGTGTCCTACTAATCAAGGGGCCCACAGATATCATTTCCGTCATATGGAAGGAATAGATCTCATCTACATCACTCACATCCCTCCATATAATTTATTGCATACTCAGTAATCGACTTTATTGTCCACCTTGTTACAGGTGACGTTTGTCGATACCAAAGTACATAACTCTTTATGTAAGGAACCATAGTGACTTCAGGTCTAAGGACTATTCATACCAATAGTCACATGAGAATATTTATGACACACATATAATGATCCATGAAACATTCTTATGGCGGGTCATTCAGTATATATTCTCTAATATATACCTATGTGTCAACTTGATATCTCATATCCATGACTTGTGAGATTAAGTCATCCGTTGACCTACATGCTAGTCTCAATGCATTAATATTGTCTTTGTATATTAATACTTGACTAAGAATAGTTTAGAGTAGTGTTCTATATATATCTATATATCTCACTATCAATTCAACTAATTGATATGTTGTAGATAAGAACCTACTACCCAAGGACATTATTATACTTATTCAATCGGTACTGAACTGAAATAAATATAATAACCAACTTTGCCTTTTATTAATAATAAAATATGATACAAATTGAGCCTTTTACAATCATCTCATAATTGGTATTAGGGATAATACTAACAATCTCCCACTAGTACTAGTGTCAATCACTGAGATATAGAATACCCATTGACCTAGTGTGACCATCATGCTTTCTCTGTGCCAAAGCCTTGGTCAAAGGATCCGGAATGTTAGCATCGGTCGACACTCTGCATATCTTCACATCTCCTCTATCGATGATCTCTTGAATGAGATGGAATCGCTGTAGTATGTGTTTGGATCTCTGATGAGAGTGAGGTTCCTAAGCCTGTGCAATAGCCCCATTGTTATCACAATAGAGGTCTATTGGACTCGCTATACTAGGAACAACACCAAGCTCTGTAATGAACTTCCTGATCCAAACAGCCTCCTTTGCTGCAGCTGAAGTAGTAATGTACTCGGCCTCTGTTGTAGAATCAACGACTATGTCCTGCTTCGAACTCTTCCAGCTCACAGCACCACCATTTTAGCAAAA
The DNA here is from genome assembly GCF_018446385.1 of Zingiber officinale. NCBI lineage: Eukaryota > Viridiplantae > Streptophyta > Magnoliopsida > Zingiberales > Zingiberaceae > Zingiber > Zingiber officinale. The sequence continues at coordinate 24,681,219 of NC_055991.1, read as the reverse complement.
CACATACCCTGACTGCGATCTGTAATCATCCTTATCTGTTTGGAAGCTAGCATCAGTGTAACCCTTTACAACAAGCTCTTCATCGCCTCCAAAGATCAAGAAATAATCTTGAGTCCTTCTCAAGTACTTAAGAATATTCTTGACTATTGTTCAGTGACTTCACCTGGATCTGACTGGTATCTGCTCGTCATACTTAACGCATACGAGACATCTAGGCGAGTACAAAGTATGGCGTACATGATAGATCCTATTATAGATGCATAAGGAATCTGATCCATGCGGTCCCTTTCTTCCTTAAAGAGGGACATTGAGTCTTCGAAAGACTCACACCATGTGACATAGGCAAGAATCCCTTCTTGGAATTCTCCATGGAAAAACGTTTAAGCACCTTGTCAATGTATGTACTCTGGCTTAGGCCAAGCAATCTTTTAGATCTATCTCTATAGTTCTTAAAGCCTAAAATATAAGCTTCTTCACCTAAGTCTTTCATTGAAAAACAATTCCCAAGCCAAGTCTTCACTGACTGAAGAGTAGGGATATCATTTTTAATGAGTAGTATGTCATCTACATACAATATGAGAAAGATGACTGTGCTCCCACTAACCTTCTTATAGACACAAGGTTCATCTTCATTCTTAATGAAACCAAACGCTTTGATTGCATCATTGAATCAAAGATTCTAGCTTCTAGAAGCTTGCTTTAATCCATAAATGGATCTTTGCAACTTACAAACTTTTCCAGCATGCTTTGGATCTACAAAACCCTCAGGTTGTGTCATGTACACATCCTCGAGTAGATTTCCATTAAGAAATGTAGTTTTGACATCCATCTGCTAGATTTCATAATCATAATAAGCTATAATAGCAAGTAAAATCCGAATGGACTTAAGCATTGCAACTGGTGAAAAAGTTTCATCATAGTCTATACCATGAATTTACTTGAAACCTTTAGCTACCAATCTACCTTTATAGGTATGCATATGTCCATTCATGTCAGTCTTCACTTTGAAGACCCACTTACACCTAATGGGTTTGATCCCTTCAGGTGGATCAACCAAATTCCATACTTGGTTAGTGTACATGGATTCTATTTCGGATCTCATAGTCTCTAGCCATTTCTCATAATCTGGGCCATGTACAGTTTCTTGATAAGATGTAGGCTCATCAAGACCAATAAGCACTACATCATCGTGGTCAGATAAGAGAAATGAATGTCTCTCAGGTTGACGACGAGTCCTATCAGATCTGCATAGAGCATGTGCTGCTTGAACAGGTTGTTGTTCCACAACTTCTTGTGATACTTGTTCAATTTCCATCAAGGCGTCGGTGCTAGTTTGTGTATCTTGAATTTCTTCAATATCGACTTCACTCCCACTAGTTTTCTTGAAATAAATTCCCTTTCTAAAAATACACCAATTCTGGCAACAAACACCTTGCATTGTGTGGGATTATAGAAGTAATATCCCTTTGTTTCCTTGGGATATCCAACAAAGTAGCACTTGTCTGATTTGGATCCTAGTTTATCTAAGACTTTCCATTGAACATAAGCCTCACAACCCCAAATCTTCATAAAAGACATCTCGAGACTCTTCTCTGTCCATATCATATATGGTGTCTTTATGACGACCTTGAATGGAATTCGGTTAAGTGTGAAAGAGATCGTCTCTAGAGCATATCCCCAGAAGTAAGTAGGAAGATATGTATGACTCATCATCAATCGTACCATATCTAATAAAGTATGGTTTTTCCTTTCTGATATACCATTTCATTATGGCATTCCATGTGGAGTGACTTGAGATATGATCTCACACTCAACGAGATGGTCATGAAACTCTTGGCTAAGGTATTCCCCACCTCGATACTCTTACCAAGTTGGTTTTGTACTTCATTATTGAATTCTTTGAACTTTTCAAAGGATTCTGACTTGTGTCTCATCAGATACATATAGTCGTATCTACTGAAATCATCAGTGAATATAATAAAGTAATAATAGTCTCCTCTAGCTGCTATTCTGAAAGGACCACATACATCTATATGTATGAGTTCTAACAAATCATTAGCCCTTTCGTTGTGTCCACTAAATGGAGTCTTTGTCATCTTACCTTGAAGATAAGATTCGCATACCTCATATGATTCAAAATCAAATGAGTCCAAAAGTCCATCCTTATGGAGTTGGGATATGAGACTCTCATTTATGTGACTCAGGCGACAATGCCAGAGATATGTTTGGTTCAAATCATTAGACTTGAACCGTTTGGTATTTGTGTTATAGATTGGGTTTTCAAAGTCTAGAACATAGAGGTCATTCATAAAAGGTGCAATACAATAGAACATATCATTGAAATAAACGAAACAACATTTGTCCTTTATTACAAATGAAAAACCTTTCTTGTCCAAACAAGAAACAAAGATAATATTCTTTGTCAAAGCGGGCACATAATAGCACTTTTCTAGTTCTAAAACAAGCCTAGTGGGCAATGATAAAGAATATGTTCCTACAGTGACGCATCAACTCTTGCACCATTGCCTACTCGTAGGTCCACTTCGCCCTTTGTCAATGTTCTACTATTTCTCAGCCCCTGTACATTAGTAGAAATGTGAGATGCACATCCGGTATCTAATACCCATGAAGAAGAAATAGATAGATTGACTTCTATAACATATATACCTAAGGCAGAAGTCTCACTTCTCTTCCATTTCAGTTCCTCTATGTATACTTTGCAGTTCCTCTTCCAGTGTCCGGTCTCACCACAGTGGAAGTAGGTTCCTTCCTTAGCAACCCCACCTTTGTGTTTCAGTGCATGAGCCTTGCCCTTGCCTTTGGCTTGGGTCTTACCCTTACCTTTAGACTTCCACTTGCCTTTGCCCTTAGACACCATCAAAATGGCACTAGGCTTTGCCTTCTTAAGGTTGAGTTCAGTAGTTCTTAACATGCTCAACATCTGAGGCAGTGATTTTTCAATTTCATTCATGTTGTAGTTCATTATAAATTGACTATAGCTATCGGGCAATGACTGCAAGATAAGATCAGTGGCCAATTCTTGCCCTAATGGAAATCTCAATCGCTATAGGTTTTCTACATACCAATCATTTTGAGTACATATGGCCCTACGGGACTTCCTTCTTGCATTCTGCATTGAAACAACGCTTTAAAGATCTCAAATCTCTTATGTCTTACTTGTCCTTAATATAGTTGTCTAAGGTGTTCAACTATATCATAAGCATCTATGTTCTCATGTTGCTTCTGAAGCTCAGAGTTTATGGTGGCGAGCATAAGGCATGACACATCTAATGCATCATCTTAATGTTTCTTGTAAGCATCCCTATCAGCTCTAATGGCAGTAGCGGGGGGTGCTTCAGGAATTGACTGCTCTAAGACGTACAGTTTTCGTTCTTGTTTGAGAACTATTCTCAAGTTTTTGTACCAGTCCAGGAAGTTAGCTCCATTGAGCTTGTCCTTATCAAGGATAGATCATAGAGAGAGAGTGTTCGACGTATTTGACGACATAGTAATCTGCAACAACATAATGCAGAACTTAGTATCATATATCGATTATTTAATTAGGCCTTTAATTAAATGATTCTCCCACAGAATTGTAAAGCTTGGTAGGAGCAAGTCATGGTTGTGGTTTTACCCACACTACTAGCTCCAATTCCAATCGCGATAATATTCATGTGGGAGAAGATCCATATTATACCTCATTTTGAGTTAGCTTTGGCTAATCGCCCAAGACTCATATAATGTAGGTAGGCATCTTATATCAATTGTATCAAATGTAACTCTTGTATAGCTAGATGAACAATACTATTTGTTCATTTGCCCATCTTATGAAATTCATATTATAGCTCAACTTGAGTTAGCTTTGGCTAATCGCCCAAGACTAGTACAATTTAAATTCCATCTTATGAGATATGTCTCTAAGCTCTCAATCTAAATGAGACAACTTAGTTAAGTCGCACCCAAGTTTAATAGTCAAACATCACAATTGTCCTGTCGCATTCTAGCAAGATAAATTGAGTCACTTTGCTTTGGCAAAACCTGACTAGAATTGATCGAGCTAGGAGTGAGTATTAAACTTTTGGTAGGCATATATTAAAAGACCTAATTATATTAAAGTAGACATGTATCGAATACAATCAAGCACACATCACATATATGCATAAATTAAAATGTGACATGGTTATTACCCCATAAACTACGATCTTCTCAAGCCAATGAGAAGAGCGATGAGTCAACCTAGGTCAAAGCAGCTTCTCCAAGCACTTCCTTGGTCATCGTATGTTGTTGTCCTTCCTTCCTTTTCACCCATCGTCCAGGAGACTAACTCCTTTCTAATTTGTACATTAAAAAATCTAAAGAAACTCGAGTTACATTCGAGTGTAATCTAAAATTACAGCAGGAATGAAAAGATGAAGGCACGACACGCAGGCCGTATTATGAATTACAACAATCACACACAATCACATTGGGGTCCAAGGATCATAACCATGCACCATGTCATTTATATTCACAATATACCTATGACATAAATTTACTTTGAGGTGAACAACAAATTATGAGCTGCAATGTCACGACAGTTCCGCTAGCCGATTAACGGGCGGGGTCAAGGGGCAGCACCCCTTGCGGGGTTAGGGGTAGCGCCCCCAAAACAAAATTTATTTTGCAAACTCATTTATAATTTGATGCCATACCCGAGACCCTACTACCCTCAAGACCAACTATGTTTCGTTCCGAACAAAACACCTTTGTCCAAGACCTTGCTGGTCACATACCAACTTTGTTTCGTTCTTAACAAAACACTAATTTTTGGCCGAAACTCATAATTTACAGATCATAGTAAACCTATCATGCATCTCTATATCACATATAAAATCCTAACAACTTAGTATATCCCTTCGCAAGTGGCTCTGATACCACTGTAAGGAACTAGATGTGCTAAACACGCAAACGTGCAGCGGAAAAACACTAGTTCCTCCAGAAGATCCATGCGAAGGGAAAAGAAAATATACTAGGTTTACATAAGAGCATGAGAGATTATACCTTTGGTGTGTGCTCACGGACTCCCGACAGCTCGAATCACAGCACGATCACATGTTCGTGCCTCTACGGTATCCACACGAACAAGCCTTGCATTCGTTTGTCTCACAAACTCACAAGTGGAGATGGAAACCACCTACGGTTGTGCTAGCAACCACAAGAAGGGGTTTCGACCAAGAGAGGGAGAGAAGAGAATAAGAATTAAGATATACTCCAAAATGAAGATATACTCCAAAATGAAGAGAAAAATGATTAAGTATTTTCATCCAATGAAAACACTTAATTAGCATTAATAGCCTTAATGAGCATTTAACCTCCATAAAGGACCACATTTAAAACTTCTCATTTCAAATTTAATTTTGAAAATTGAATGAATGAATCATTGAATTTTGAAATTCAATGAATATCTCATTAATCCTCACTTGAGTCTAACTCAAGTCTCCTCACTTGAGACTAACTCAAGTCTAATTCACTTGAGTCTAACTCAAGTCTAATTGAATTGAGTCTTACTCAATTAATCTCATACAATTCAAATTCAATGAATCACTATTTTATTAATTCAAATTAACTCCTTGAGTCTAGTTTGAATTTGACTTAATCCAATAATTAGATCCAATTAAGTCTAACTCAATAAGTCCAATTTCATATTAGATTTAATCCAATGATTAATCATATGAACCCATCTCCAAATCTACTTATTCTTTATGTGTGATCCAATAGGTTCTCGTAACGTTGGTAATGTAACCAAATCTACATTTAGATACATAAGCCATGAGTGGCATCTAGCAAGGCATCATTGCTACCCAAGTGACGAGAAAGTCGAGATCCGATTTAACCTGTCCATGGCTATTATCTTGTATGATTTGGTCCCTCTATCCTTGATATCTAGATTGATCAATGAGGCATAGATCATGTCATCCTTTTATCAACCTTTGTGTTTCTTGATCTCTAAGTAGACACACTCAATCAAATAAGTTCAATATCTCATATTGACTCATTTGAGCATGACCATGTTTTCTTGTGTCCTACTAATCAAGGGGTACACAGATATCACTTCCATCATATAGAAGGGATAGATCCCATCTACATCACTCACATCCCTCCGCATAATTTATTGCATACCCAGTGATCGACTTTATTGTCCACTTTGTTACAGGTGACGTTTGCCGATACCAAAGTATACAACTCCTTATGTAGGGAACCGTAGTGACTTCAGGTCTAAGGACTATTCATATCAATAGTTACATGAGAATGTTTATGACACTCATATAACGATCCATGAAACATTCTCATGGCAGGTCATTCAGTATATATTCTCTAATATATATCAATGTGTCAACCTGATATCTTATATTCATGACTTGTGAGATTAAGTCATCCGTTGACCTACATGCTAGTCTCAATGCATTAATATTGTCCTTGTATATTAATGCTTAACTAGAAATAGTTTAGAGTAGTGTTCTATATATATCTACATATCTCACTATCAATTCAACTAATTGATATGTTGTAGATAAGAACCTACTATCCAAGGACATTATTATACTTATTCAATTGACACTGAACTGAAATAAATATAATAACCAACTTTGCCTTTTATTAATAATGAAATATGATACAAATTGAGCCCTTTACAATCATCTCATAATTGGTACTAGGGCTAATACTAACAGTTACCTCCCCCTAGGACCTAGGGTTACCACCCCCTGGGGTTTTTCACCTGCCTAATCGCAATTAGGGATTTTACCTAAGTACACTTAGGACTTTCTTATAATCTCATTCAAACACATCAGATAACAAGACAACTTAACTTTGAACCCTTTGACATAATCAAAATACAGGTTCGATCGTCGGATCCTTCCTGCACCAACATAGGTCAGATCAATTCCTACTGTTCCCTCTTCGAGGAACACATACTCACCTACTTTTCTCAGAAGATATTACCTTTTTCCAGACCAGTCCTCTTGATTGCCTGGACTTTTGCTCTGCATCTGAGACCTCAGTGTTAGGATCCTTCGTATGGAGGCTAGAGAGGGGGGTGTGAATAGCCGACCCCAAATCGTCGTTTCTTTCTACAAAACGTGTTAGCGCAGCGGAAAATGAACACAGAAACGAAAGGGAAAGAAGACAAACCTCAAACAAACCGATGTAACAAGGTTCGGAGATAAACTCCTACTCCTCGGCGTGTCCGTAAGGTGGACGAAGTCTATCAATCCGTCGGTGGATGAGTCCCCGGAGAACCGGCTAATAAATGCTCCTTGTGGGTGGAGAAACCTCGCCACAATACTTGTAACAACAAGAAAGGAGTACAAGGAAAGCAAGAAGCAAATACAAACAACAATATGAATGCAACACTCGCTTGCCTTCTCTGTCGATCGGAGGCGATGAAGCAGCAACTTCACAACCCAACTGTAGCAGCTGATCGACGATGGAAGCTCACGCGAAGCTTCGGAAGCGAGCTCAACAAAGCAACCTCGAGCATAGGCGAGCTTCAATCCAAGGAAGAAGAAGAAGAAGAAGGAGGAGGCTCGCAGCAGCAGCCCTTTTATAACCTGCGAGGAAAGCGAAGAAACACGGAAGAAATCTGGCGTTGCGTCATATGGCTGGTGCCTGAATCGATGCGTGGACCGATCGGGCTCCATGTGGATCGGTCCACGGACCGATCCATTCCTTTAACCTTCTTCGTCTCTGATCGGTCCATGGATCGATCGGGGAACCTCTTGATCGGTCCGTAGACCGATCAGGCTTCTCTTCTCCCGAACTTCTTTGCGCCTCCTGATCGTTGTCTGATCGGTCTCCGGACCGATCAGATAACCTATAGGCTGGATGGTTACTGATCGGTCTGGTGACCGATCAGGCTATCCAGTGTATCACTGGATCGGTCCCCAGACCGATCCAAACTCCCCAGCCCTAAACCTCAGGCTTCTACACCAACATCCGGTCAACCTTGACCTGTTGGTTCATCATTCCTAGCATCTGGTCACTCCCTTGACCTACTAGAATTCTCCACCAAGTGTTCGGTCAATCCCTTTGACCCACTTGGGCTTTCCTCTTTGTGTCAAGTATCCGGTCACTCCCTTGACCTACTTGACCTTCTTAACACCAGATGTCCGATCACCCTTGATCCATCTGGATTTTCCCTTGCCCGGCTTCACTCACCAGGACTTTCACCTAGCTTCACTCATAGGGTTTTCCCCTGCCTGGCTTCACTCACCAGGACTTCCACATCCGGTCCAGAGAACGAGCTACCGAGCCCTTTCTGACCACAGTCCGGAGAACAAGCTACCGAGCCCTCTCCGACTTCCACTTGCCAAGTTCCCATACTTGGACTTTTCCCGTGCCAAGCTCCCTACTTGGACTTTTCCCGTGCCAAGCTCCCTGCTTGGACTTTTCCGTGCCAAGTCTCCATACTTGGACTTTTCCTGTGTCAAGCTCCCTGCTTGGACTTTTCACCATGCCAAACTCCCTTCAACATACAACTCTTTTGTTCTTGTCAAACATCAAAATACAACTCGAGTCAGGTCAACTCGAGTCGGGTCAATCAGGTCAACCTTGACCTAAGGTTGCACCAACAATCTCCCCCTTTTTGATGTTTGACAATACCTTTAAGTTAGGCTAATCCAATAGCCTCAACTTTCCTCATGCCACTAGGTAATGAAACATAAGTTACAACCTTACATTCTCCTTCTAAGAAGGCAACCTCCTTCTTAGATAATAAAGGCCTAACTTAAACCCTTCATTCTCCCCCTATTGGCACACATCAACAAACTCTCCCCCTGAAGAGTAAGTTATCGTTGTTCACAACTTCACTCGTCGTGATCAACAAACTCTCCCACTAACTCCAATGTTCTTCCTTGAACATTCTCTAGACATTCTTCCCCTTTTTGACACACATCAAAAGGAGTGAATCAAGGTCAAGAGTTTCTTCCTAATGAAAGTCCCATACCTTTCATTGAAACTCTTAATTTCCCCCTTGAAACTAAATTCAACAATCAACTTAGTGATAATCCCACATTACTCAAGTTTTTAGGAGTAAAAGCTCCCCCTAAAAGTCAACTCCCCCTTGACTAATAGATAAAACTCCCCCTAAAGGTCAACTCCCCCTTGACTATTGCACCAACAATGTCTTGGAGAGTTTCAAACCTTTAGAAACCCGAAACTCAACTCCCACAGCTGAAATTTCATACCACAGTCGAAATTCAGCAAATTCAACACGCCTGATCGGTCACCGGACCGATCAGAATCCCTCTGGATCGGTCCCCAGACCGATCCAGCCTTCCCTGGATCGGTCCAGTGACCGATCCAGCCTTGGACAGACTCGAGTTCTGATTTCCTTCTCCCGAAATTCAGAAACTCACAACAAATTCCAGAAAATTCCAAAAATTATAAAATTTTGAGGATATATTCCTCATAACATATACTATCAAGGAAAAATAGTTTTCTATGAAAATAACTTCCATTTTCAAATCTTGATACAAAGTTCGAAAAGTTTTGAAATAGCTCAATGTTTCAAAAACTTTGTATCACATTGTTCAATGATGAATGCTATCACTAGAAAAGCTTCACCAAGGTTTTTTCAAATCAATTTTGAAGTGATTTTAAACCCTTTAATTTAGGACCACAATCTTAGGGCTAAATGTACATGACTTGTACATAAGCTTTCCCTATGATCCCCAATTAGAATTAGGCTCATCTAGGTACAAGAACTATGCACCTTGTTCCTAACTCATCATCCAAATATCTCACACACATCTAAGGTGTATCAAACACATCCAAGTCAATTTTGATGTGAGATATGGGTTTAAGTTATCTTAGGCTAAGGTCTCATGCATTTTCTAAACATCAATTTGATCTCCATATCAAATTGTGTTTTTAACTTTAAATCAATTTCATTAAAAAAATGCAAGAAATGATGACATGACATAAAATGATATCATACATAATAACATGTGCCAATGTCATGATGTCATGGCATAAAGTATGAGACTTAAATAAAACATGACATATAAATAACCTAAGCATTATCATGACATTTTAAATGATCATAAAATAAATATGATGTCATGACATGGCATATGGCAAACAATATATGGCAAATGACACATAAAGGTATAGAAAATACCTAATTCTAGCCTTAGTTGCCATTTTTGATAATTTTGACCATTTTGCCATAATTTTTATATTCCTAAGTGTAATAGACCTAAAATCATATCCTCAAGACTTTTAGATCACTATGTGCCAACTAGATTGATTCTAGAAAATTCCTCAAATGTGGTTGGCACATTCTAATCACCTTAGGAATAATATTCACTTTCATTTTCAAGGCTTGATTGCACCTTGAAAATTCCTAAAGTGCCACCTTTTGCCATGATTAGGTTAACTCCCTATTCAAGTAAGGTTGGCACACCCTAACTCATCTAGCGTGATGAAATCACGCTCCTAGGAACCCAATACCTATTGGAGCTCATTGGGTTCACTAAGTATTCACTATGGATGACTTCCCTAGCAACCCTCCTAATGACCCTCCTAGGCTTTGGAGCCTTGGTCATTTGGGACTCATCAAGATCAACTCTAGGGGTGACTCCCCTTGTGACCTTGGTGATGGTCTTCCTAGCCCTAGATTTTGTTCCATAATCGAATGGAACATTATGATAAGTGGGCTTGATCACTTGGGACTTAGGTTTGTGACCCAAACCTTTCTTGTCCTTGGACATTGGTTTTTGACCCTTAAACCCTAGAGTCAAATCCTTAAGAGCCTTTTCTAGAGAGTCAAGTCTTGACCTCAAGACTTGATTTTCTTTCTCTAATACCTCAAATTTTAATTTATCATTCTTCTTTGAGGTATTCCTAGGCATATGTCTAGTTGTCTTGGGGTTTCTACCTAGGTTCTCCTTAGCCTTAGATGAGTTAATCCTAGGGTTGGCCTTCCTAGTATTGTTCTTATCTAAGCTAAGATGTTTAGCACCTAAGCACACATGTTGATTTCTATGATTATCATGCTTATCATTCTTGACAATTGCAATAAGACTACTAGCATGTATCTTATTAGAAGTGCAAGAATGAACCTTAGAGGATACCTTAGGGTTTGCCTTCGCTCCCCCTTTACACGTGCTTGGTCTTTTGTCCTTGTGAGATTGCCTCCCCCTTGGACATTGACTCCTATAGTGTCCCCGTTGCTTGCATTGGAAGCACACCACGTGCTCCTTGCCCTTGCGTTTTGGGACTCCGACTTCCTTGATCTTTGGCGCCAGTGGAGTCTTCTTAGTCTTCTTTGGACATTTACTCTTATAATGTCCAAATTCCCTACACTCAAAACACATTATATGCAATTTACTTGAACTTAAAGTGTTTGAGTTACCTAGGGTTGAGGATGAATGTAGACTCTCTCCTTCATCCCTTCCGGAGGTAGATGCTTCTTCTTGCTCCAATCTTGAAGAAGTGCTCTCCTCCTCTTCTTCCTTAGATGTTGAGTAACCCTCAACTTCTAATTCCTCTCTTCCATGGTGTGAGCTACTTAGCTCACTTGACTCCTCTTCATGGCTTGAAGTGGAGCTCTCCTCATGGAACTTGGCCAAGTTGTTCCACAACTCCTTGGCATTGTTATAACCACCTACCTTACACAAAATGTCATTAGGTAATGAAAATTCAAGAATTTTCGTTACCTCATCGTTGATTGTGGATTGGTGGATTTGCTCTTTTGTCCACTTTTTCTTCTCTAGGGTTTCTCCGTCTTTATCCACCGGATGAGTAAACCCTACCTGCACACAACTCCAATTTTCAAGGTTAGTCATAAGAAAATACCTCATTCTTACCCTCCAATACGCGAAGTCGCAGCACTCGTAGAATGGTGGAAACGTGATGTCTTCTCCGAGTCGATCCATTCTCTAGCTTGTGCTCCCCGGGTGTTAATCCGACGAAGAGCAACCTTGCTCTGATACCACTTGTTAGGATCCTTCGTACGGAGGCTAGAGAGGGGGGTGTGAATAGCCGACCCCAAATCGTCGTTTCTTTCTACAAAACGTGTTAGCGCAGCGGAAAATAAACACAGAAACGAAAGGGAAAGAAGACAAACCTCAAACAAACCGATGTAACGAGGTTCAGAGATAAACTCCTACTCTTCGGCGTGTCCATAAGGTGGACGAAGCCTATCAATCCGTCGGTGGATGAGTCCCCGGAGAACCGGCTAATAAATGCTCCTTGTGAGTGGAGAAACCTCGCCACAATACTTGTAACAACAAGAAAGGAGTACAAGGAAAGCAAGAAGCAAATACAAACAACAATATGAATGCAACACTCGCTTGCCTTCTCTGTCGACCGGAGGCGATGAAGCAGCAACTTCACAACCCAACTGTAGCAGCTGATCGACGATGGAAGCTCACGCGAAGCTTCGGAAGCGAGCTCAACAAAGCTCAGAACCTCAGAGCACCGAAGCAGAAGCTTCAATCCAAGGAAGAAGAAGAAGAAGTAGAAAAAAGGCTCGCAGCAGCAGCCTTCCTTTTATAACCTGCGAAGAAAGCGAAGAAACACAGAAGAAATCTAGCCGTTGCGTCGCAACGGCTAGTGCCTGGATCGGTCTGTGGACCGATCAGGCTCCATGTGGATCGGTCCACAGACCGATCCATTCCCTAGCCTTCGCTTCTGTTCCGTCTCTGATCGGTCCATGGACCGATCAGGGAACCTCCTGATCGGTCCGTAGACCGATCAGGCTTCTCTCCCGAACTTCTTTGCGCCTCCTGATCGTTGTCTGATCGGTCTCCAGACCGATCAGATAACCTACAGTAGGCTACTGGATGGTTACTGATCGGTCTGGTGACCGATCAGGCTATCCAGTGTATCACTGGATCGGTCCCCAGACCGATCCAAACTCCCCAGCCCTAAACCTCAGGCTTCTACACCAACATCCGGTCAACCTTGACCTGTTGGTTCATCATTCCTAGCATCTAGTCACTCCCTTGACCTGCTAGAATTCTCCACCAAGTGTTCGGTCAATCCCTTTGACCCACTTGGGCTTTCCTCTTTGTGTCAAGTATCCGGTCACTCCCTTGACCTACTTGACCTTCTCAACACCAGATGTCCGATCACCCTTGATCCATCTGGATTTTCCCTTGCCCGGCTTCACTCACCAGGACTTTCACCTAGCTTCACTCACTAGGGTTTTCCCCTGCCTGGCTTCACTCACCAGGACTTTCTCCAACTGCCTGGCTTCACTCACCAGGACTTCCACATCCGGTCCAGAGAACGAGCTACCGAGCCCTTTCTGACCACAGTCCGGAGAACAAGCTACCGAGCCCTCTCCGACTTCCACTTACCAAGCTCCCATACTTGGACTTTTCCCGTGCCAAGCTCCCTGCTTGGACTTTTCCCGTGCCAAGCTCTCTGCTTGGACTTTTCCGTGCCAAGTCTCCATACTTGGACTTTTCCCGTGCCAAGCTCCCTGCTTGGACTTTTCACCATGCCAAACTCCCTTCAACATACAACTCTTTTGTTCTTGTCAAACATCAAAATACAACTCGAGTCAGGTCAACTCGAGTCGGGTCAATCAGGTCAACCTTGACCTAAGATTGCACCAACACTCAGATCTTTCACCTAGTGTCCTCGACCCTAGGATTTCTCGCCTGTGTTTGCGACCCCTAGGACTTTCACCTAATATTCTCGACCCTAGGATTTCGCTCGTCATCCTCGACCTACAAGTTTTTACCCAATCCCACTAACCAAAACTTTATTGCCTAACCATAGCTAAGACTTTTCCATATTTTTCCTAGTCTCAATTAGGACTTTCGCTTTGCCTAAGATCACTTAGGATTTTCCTGCATACTTAGTTCAACTCATTATATCACAATTAATCTTAACTTTGAACATTTGCCAATCATCAAAACCAGGTTTGATTATTTGGTGCTTTATGCACCAATAAGTAATGGTGATTTTTTGTTTGAAGGGAGGATTGTTAGGAATACAATTAAAGTCCCACATTCGAAAGATATAGAAAAGATCATTGGTTTTAAAGGATGAAGATATCTCCATTGGTATAAAGTCTCTTGGGTAGAGTCTAAAAATAAAATCATGAAGGCTTAGACCTAAAATGGATAATATCATACCATTAGGAAATATATGAATTCTTTTGATCCCAATAGGGACTTCCTCATTGCCTAGCATCCAATTAACTTTAACCTGCCTATACTTTATTGTTAGGATCAAAAGAATTCACATATCTTTACAATAATTTGATATTGTTCACTTTGGATTTAAGCCCTCATGGATTTGGCTCTATCTAAAAGGTCTGATTCCAATAAGATATCTTTCATCTTTAAATCCATAATTTTTTCTATGCATTTTCAATATAGAACTTTGATTATATTCCCAACAATTCTCTCCTTAAATAAAGAAATATCATTATTCTCATGGTTCGAGTCTCCCCTTAAGCATTCGATCACCCTTAACCTGCTATGGACTTTTTCTTAAGTATTTAGTCACCCTTGATCTGCTCTAGGTCTCCCATCAAGCATTCAACCCCCCCCCCCCTCTAAATTTTCACCAAGCATCTAGTCACTCTTGACTTGCTTGGACTTTTCACCACCCAGGGTTCACTCTCCCAAGATTTTCAACAAGCATCCGATCACCCATGATTTACTCCTTCGTTCAAGGCCAATATTTTATCCACATGACTCAATTTAAACTATGACTCTGATATCACTTATTATAACAAAAAAATTCACATATCTCCACAATTGTATAATATTATCAAATTTGGATTTAAGCCTTCATGGATTTATTTTTGGACTCTCCTCAAAAAGCTTCATCCCAATTAAGATATCTTCCATCTTTTAAATTCATGATATTTTCCATATATTTTCAACGTGGGATTTTAATTGTATTCCCAACATTCATGTCTCATATCAACTCTCTATTGAATTTCCGATTACCAAGTGTTCAATCAACCGTCACTCACTTAGACTTTCCATCTCATGTCAACTTTATGGACTTCTGATCCACCGAGTGTCTGCTCGACAATGACTCATTTGGACTTTTCATATTATGTCAAATATTCAATTAACTTTAACCTACTTAATTTTTCGCTCCACCAACTTACTATATTTATTTAACCAACTTAATATATTTGTTAAACATTAAAATTTTAATTCAAGTCAAACTTAAACTGTCCGTTGCGCCTACAGTCTTACCTGTTACCTGTTATAAGTTATATGTTATATGTTATATGCTAGAAGTAAGGAGTTTTTTTTTTTTTTTAAAGAGAATGCCCTTCTAGCGATTTACATAATTTAAGACACTCATTTGATTTTTGCCCTACTTAATGTTACCAAAAGAAATAAAACTAGAACTGAATAATAATAATAATAATAATAATAATAATAATAATAATAATAATAATAGCGAAGATATAGAGAGGTAGAGGAAACTAATAACATGCATGAGTCATCTTTGAGATAGGATTGACATAAGACACTATTCCTAGTCCTTGTATGATAAATTGATAATAATATGCATGAACTTAGATCTTTTATATTTTTTCCCCCACTTGATTTTCGTTTCTATTATAAAATAAGAGGTGAGAAGAGAAGCTTCAAATTGCTCCTTTTAATTCCTTGTCTTTTCTTCTTCTACATAAATAAATAATAGAATTGGACCCATTTTCTCTTTTCTTCTCTCCATTTGCTTTTGTCATTGTATAATAATGTACAAGAAAATATAATTAAGGAAATTGCTTACCCTTTTTGTAATATCAAACTCACTCATCAATTAAATAAATTTAAAATAATAAAAATTAAATAATTAAATAAATTCAAATTAAAAGTTCGATGACATTTGAACAAATAGAATTCAAATCAAACCTCAAAAAAAATATATAAATCAACCTTAAATATTATTTCAATAGCTTAATCTACGGTCATTTGCTTGCCACTATATTATATATCCATACTGTCTCATATCACTTCATGTTAGTTGGAACGTAATTTTGAATGCCTAAATAATAATAAAAAAAAAGTTTCGGACTGTTTGGAGATTTATTTCTTCGACACTTAATTTGTAAGTAAAGAAAACTTAATAGATATTCACGTCGTGCCATACAATTGAACGCCTCTTATCCGCTGCGAGTGTATAAAATTTGCTAATTAGTTTATATCATTTAAGTATCTCACTATTCGAATCCATTAATTCTAAAGATAACTAATCTGACCTAATAGATATTTTTCACTAGCCACGAACATAAATCGGAAAATGTTTGTGGAGGCCTATCTATGTCGTTAGCAATTTTAGAATTGTCATCCTATTAGAGAAATATTCCTAAAGTGTGCCGCAGCTGAGATTCAATCTTAAATGTATGGTTAATTATTAGAAGGGTCTAATCGTTATCCAAGGGCTCGTATAATAAGCAGCTGCAACACGGAAAATTTTCAGGGATTATCCATCATAATACTGCTTCGCCCAAACACGCTAGCACACTTAACTTCATGGGATCTGCATCCCGTGCTTTTTAATATTTTTTTTTTCATCTCACGTACTTTTATTTGTCGATCAGATCAACAAAGTATTAAACATATATTAAGCTTAATTATCTGGATAAGAAATCTATACGTAGCCACCTTTACATGTATTTAATGCTACCAAAATAAATAAAACTAGAACTCAAGAAAACAAAATTCATAGAAATAAATGAAGGCAGAAGAGGAGAGTTTAAATATACAAAGATACAGAAAAGTTAAAATAATAACATGCACGAACCATCTTTGTATATTTTTTCCCCCGCGTGATACTCTTTTCTTTTATTAATCTCCTTTAAATTAATTGCTGGCCTTTTCTTCTTCTACATAAATAAATAAATAAATATAATGGACTGATTTTCTCTTTTCTTTTCTCCATTCGAACTTATCGGCCTGGTAAAGTAATGTACAAGAAAATAATTAAATGAAGAGACTAATTAACTATGGAATATTTAGTGTGGATGTTAAATAGTTATTTAGGAGGTATATGTTAATGTGTGATTGTTTAAATATTTGCATTACAATTAATATAGATTGGTGTTATAACACTTACATATAATAAAAAAAATAAAAAACATATATATAAAATAAAGATGAATGAGTAGATAATAAGTAATGAGTATTAATGTTAAAATGAATATGGACATTTGTTAAAAAAATATTAAATATATATTAATATAATAGGTGTTTGATATATTTTTTAATAGGTAATATATATTAACGTTCAAATGTGGACGCCTTCAGGAATAATAAAGAATAATAACTGATGCAGATATATGACGGAAATTAAATTATAACAGGTCGTACCAATTTGCATGAAATATTCATCATTACGTGTCAAACCTCACGATATTTGACCTTCCCATTTTACTTTTCTTCGGTCAAAAATTCTGCAAACTGTATTGGACACGCATGCAGACTGCCATGGCACGTAGAAAAAGAGAAGTAGACATGAATGCATGTGCATTGACGATCTTTTCTCCCAGCTCTGTATATATGCACATTGCGCCTTCTCATGAACATTTATCCATCCAATTAATTATTCCAAAACTATCAGCAATTAATTAATAAATCATGTGTTGTCTTCCCCTCTTGCAGTCCATCATCCACCCTGATTTCCATGAAGTGTTCGAGAGAATGCCTCTGTGCGACAAGCTCAGCTTCCTCGTAAATGATTGATGATCATCGTTAATTGATATGCCATTCATTTTTCCAGTGTGTGGTCTTGATTGATCTCTCTACTGCATACAGTACGTGCACTCGCTGGACAGGCTGAAGCTATGGCACAAGCTGCCGGTGTTCCTGGGGCTGACCTACTTGCAGCAGCGCCGGACGCTGCACAACAAGTACAACCTGCGCGCCGTCGGGGAGAGCGAGACGACTCCGTTCGACCCCAAGGACTACGCGTACCGGACCGATGACGGGGAGTTCAATGACCCGAACAACAGCAAGGCCGGGGGCTATGATGCCTTCTTCGGAAGGAACATGCTCCCTCAGGATCAAAACGATCGAGTAAGTGTATACGCAATTAAATGCTTTCTTCAGGGAAGAGCTAGCGCCTTGAGCTTTGGAAGTGATGCATCATGATCTGTGTGTAGTTGCTGAGTCCTCATCCGGCGATCGTGGCGACGAAGTTTCTGGACCGGAGAGGAACTTACAAGGACACCGGTAAGCAGTTCAATCTGATTGCAGCGTCATGGATACAGTTCATGGTGCATGATTGGATTGATCATCTCGAAGACACTCAGCAGGTAAAAATAAGAATTACACGTGTATAATATTCTTTATGAGGAATTAACAATATAATCACAAAGCACTTCCTTTGTTTTTATTATCATCACGAAGGTAAATTTTCATTTTGCGAAAAAAAAATCCTTACCTTATTTTTTTTCATTTAAAAATATTCTCTTTTATTTACTAATTAATCTGATTTTATGATTAAAATTACTCTAATATTAAATAATTTTTTGCTAATATTAGGTCAGTTTTAATCAAAAAAAAATTGGAGTAATGTTGACTCTGTTCAATTGGTCAAATAAAAAAAGGTCATTTGGGAAGAAAATTTAGGATGAGTATTCTTATGATTTTTTTTAAATATAAGGAGTTCTTTTAATAATAAAAAAATAAAGAACCTTCTATTGATCTTTTTTTTTCAATTACCAAACATAATATTGTTTTCTATATATCAAAACATCATTTTAAGTTTAATGGAAAAATGATATAAATTAATAAAAGTTATTTTTTTTCAAAAATATGAGAGGGGTATGAAATAAAGAAAAGCAAATTCGAGTGGAAAACGCAATCTACTTTTAATATAATTAGAAAATTACGTGTATACACCATATAATATCCTATTTATTAAATAAGAAAACAAAATAAAATTATTGTTAAGTGAAAATATATAAGTAAACTAAAAAACATATGCTAACTATTTTTTTTTTAAAAAAGAGATGCTTAAAAATATGTAAAAGGAAAAGGTTATAAGTATGCTTATGAAAATTATAAGAGAAATTTTTTTTTAAACGAAATTTCCTCCATAACTATTTGCATTAGTAAAATACCATAAATCGATCTTGATTTATATCATTATGCTTGGTCTTTAATTAAAATACTTTAAAACCTATTTTTTTTAATTCCCAGCTGTGCTAATGTATAAAGTTATACTTCCACTCATGAAAAAACCATATTAAATTTAGGCCCCTTTGTACATATCACAACTTACTAGGTATTAAGTTCACATTACCCTTGCTAAATTCATGAATAGCATATGAGATATTATCATTATAAGATTTGGAGTTCAAATCTCAACATATCTTAGGTAAATATCTTTCTCATATGTCAATCATTATTCCAACTATTAATATTCATCCGTAATTTATTCCAACTATTATTTCATCCTTATTGATACTAAAATAAATTAACAAAAACACTAAAAATGAATATAATTATTTTTTACCATCATAAAAAATTTATATATGTCATCTTTTAATTTGGAACATTAAATTGATTCTGATGCTTATTGTGGACTTAGATTGTCCTTACGGCTCCTGCGCATGTGGCCGACCAATGTCCCCTTAAGTCGTTTCGGTTCTACAGTACGAAAGAGATTCCCACACATAAAGACTTGATCACCACCGGTAACTTGAACATCCGTACTGCTTGGTGGTACGTTAAATGCTATAATTATACATTATATTAACATCAAAAACTAAATTAAAGGTTAATATTAACATATTTAGTGGGTGTAATTTGCATCCATATTGTAATATATTGTTAGGGATGGAAGTGCCATCTATGGGAGCGAAGGGAAGAAAGAAATGGCGGTGAGGACCTACGTCGACGGCAAGTTGAAGCTAGGCGATAACAATCTCCTTCAGCACGATCCCGTCACCGGAATCGCCATTTCCGGCGACATCCGCAACAGCTGGGCCGGCGTCTCCACGCTGCAAGCCCTCTTCGCCAAGGAACACAACGCTGTTTGCGACGCACTCAAGGCAATGATAATTAATAGAGCGTTTAATTAATTTCTTATCAATTAATCATATCTTAATCGTAGTTTTTATTCTCGATCGATTTACTGCAGGCAGAGTATCCCTATCTGGACGACGAGGAACTGTTCCGGAAAGCAAGGCTGGTGACTTCGGCCGTCATCGCCAAGATTCACACCATCGACTGGACGGTGGAGCTCCTCAAAACCCACACTATGAATGCTGCCATGCATGCCAACTGGTAATGTATATCAGTCCTGACATGTCAAATTCTTTAGCCGTTTCAACAGAAACACACATTAATTAACGCTGGTAGCAATGAAGGTATGGGTTGCTGGGGAAGTGGGTGAAAGACAGGTTTGGGCACATTGGAGGAGAAGCCCTCGGAGGACTCGTCGGTCTGAGCCAACCGAATAACCACGGGGTCCCCTACTCCCTGACAGAAGAGTTCACCAGCGTTTACAGAATGCACCCTCTTCTTCCAGACTCTCTCCACCTCAGGAACATCAACACCACTCCTGGACCGAATAAATCCCCACAGTATCTCAAAGAGTATGCATGTGTACATTTTAGTTTTGCTTGATAAGAAAATAAGATAATTAATTGTGCAAATTAATGGGGTGTGGAACAGAGTCAAGATGGAGGAGCTAGTGGGGATCAGAGGCGAGTCGAAATTGGGCGAGATCGGGTTCGAGAGGCAGTTGGTGTCCATGGGACACCAGGCTTGCGGCGCCCTTGAGCTGTGGAACTACCCATTGTTCTTTAAAGATCTCATCGCTCAGAACGTCGACGGAACAGAGAGGTCAGATCACGTCGACATGCCTGCTCTCGAGAGTACGTCTAACTACTGTTATCCTGTTTTATTAAAGTCGATCGATCTTTTTGTTTTTGTTGTATGATAATGATCCGGTACTGATCGATGAAACTGTATATACATAGTCTATCGCGATCGCGAACGGAGCGTCCCACGGTACAACCAATTCCGCAGGGGCCTGCTGATGATCCCGATTTCGAAATGGGAGGACTTGACGGACGACAAGGAAACGGTCCAAGATCTGCTCGAAGTCTACGGGGAGGACGTCGAGAAGTTGGACCTGCTCGTAGGCCTCATGGCGGAGAAGAAGATCAAGGGATTCGCCATCAGCGAAACTGCTTTCTTCGTCTTCATTATCATGGCATCGAGGTATATATATATACACACACAATATCATGCAATTATTAACGCAATTAAATGCAAAACTATATCGATCATTATTTACAAGCGAATCAATATTTACAGGAGACTGGAAGCTGATCGATTCTTCACGAGCTACTTCAACGAGGAAACGTACACGAAGAAGGGGTTTCAGTGGGTGAACTCGACGGAGAGTTTAAGGGATGTGATCCAACGCCACTATCCCAGAATAGCTTCGACATGGATGAACTCCACGAGTGCATTCTCCGTGTGGGACGCTCCTCCCAACTCCTTCAATCCCGTTCCATTGCTCCTGAGGTTTCCCAGTTAAAAAGCGACGATCGAGCTAGAAGATATACAGATTCAAGCGTGCTAATTAATTTTAAGTTGAAGAAGGCAAGTAATGTACGTAGATGTTGGAGTCGATAAGCTTTCTGAATTCGTTTGATTCGTAATTGATTGTATTCGTGCAATAGTTTAATTAATTGTGTCGGTGTGGTTATTTCTTTGAACTAAGTTTGATATATAATTGTTTTAAATAAAAAAGGGTCATATGTATTTAGGGGGCGTTTGATATAGATTACTCAATCAGAATGATAATGGGTTTGATTGAGGGTTAATCATAATGAGAATCAGTGATTGAATTGTTGGTGCTTGGTATAAATAATAAAGGTGTTAATATAATGTGATTGATGTTGCTAGTTAAATGAAAGTATACAATGGGAATTAGTCAAATTTCTAATTTTACTCTTACCATTAAATAATACAAGAAAAGTTGTAACAATCGCTGGAATATGGTACAAATAATGCACCTACAAAAAAAACACACAATCGTCGGAATATGGTCAACACGGTACAAATAATGCACCTACGAAAAAAACTTACGAACAATTATTATACATATTGTAGTTTTTAATCAAAAATAAAAAAATAAACATATCATATTGTTTGTTTTTTTATTTTTAAAAAATATAAACAAGCAGTAGTCGTCGTTTAAAAAAACTGCTATCATGCCGTATACCTCAAGCATAGTGGGCATATTTCACAGGCTTATTATTCATATATCGAAGTACAAGTAAACACAACACATATCTTCAAAATAAATCATTATTAGCAATTAATCATTGTTTGAACACAACATTAGTTAACATACCATCCTAAAAATACAAAAAATAATCAATTAATTGAATGATAACTAGGTAGTCATTCGAAACCTGATTACTAAACAAGATAAGTTAAAGAAATGTTTCCAGATTTTTCAAAACCAACATATTCAAATCTATAATTACAAGAAATTGAGCATAAAATCTTCTACTTCAGATGAATCTAAACTAAACAATAACTTAACTTTCATAGCATTCTCATAAATTACTTGAACAGCCTTGCACTTGTTCTTCCCAACAAATATGTACTTATTCAACATCTCAAGAACTTATGACATTTTAGAAGATTTACCCTAAACCCAAACTAATATAGACTCAAAGTGTGAGCTAATATTTTGCATAAAATCATCTACTCAATCACTGAGTAATTTGAAGTTACTGTCAATATGCATTCCTTGCCTTCTTTGAAGCCTTTTCAACTCTATCAATGGGTAATTTATTTTTCTCCTTAGAGTGAGATGCTCTAGATGTAACAAATGGTTGTTAATTTGACATTGAATCAACTTCAATTACATTGTCAGTAATTGTATTGTCATATGTTATGGATAAATCATCCTCAACATCAGTATTTGTTATGTTATGTGCTATCATTGAAGGATGTTCTATAGCAAGGATTGTTGCTTTGTCTCTGCTATGTACCATCTCTAACTCTTAAAGATAAGAGAATAATATAATGAATAGGTCTTTAGCTTCGGAGCGACCCTATACCAAAAAAACAAACAAAACAAAAAAAAAAGCTCTCAATAATTGAACAATGCCAAATCAAACTATAGCCCACAAACAATTTTTATTAATTTTTAAAAAAACAGCATAGCGTTTAAAGGTATAATGAACCAATATCTATAGTAAACAGAAGAAGAAGAAAACACAAATCAATTATATGTACCTTAATTCATTCAAGATACCATATTTCTTCACATGCTATCTTCTTTTCGACATAATTTCAAGTACAACCACTTTGCTTGTATTTTTCATTGATATCATGCAATTTCTTCTTTAAGGTTTTAATTCTAGAATCAATGTGAGTGACATATTTTGTTAAATTTGGCAGCATTTGGATCATAATTCTTCTTAACTCGACCATGTATAGTTGTTCTTGAAACCTCCATCAGCTTTACAAAGAAGATCGGTTGTCATATCCTGCAAACATCTTACTAATGTCAAACTTTCCACTTCCAAGCAGAAAACTTTATTTTTACCTCTTCCACGTATAACCTTCTTCCCCATAGAGTCATCAAGATTATTCTCCATCCTACTTTATATCAAAGTCACGGAAAGAGTAACTATTAAATGTGTAACAATATCAAATCATGTTTAAAGAAAGTTGATGATACATAAAACATCGACATGATACATAAAACATCGACATAATGCATAACATTAAACATAAAAGTTTTACAAAGGTGAATACAAAAGAAAAATAAAGAACAAACATCACACCAATCATAGTAATTCCATATCAAGTAACCCGTTTTGCCAATTATTAAACATTTGGAGTACTAAATTATTCCTAAAAGTTATTCATTGATCCGTTGGGTAATTATCCATATGTACTCTGTTTCATTCTCATGATCACTTTCATCTTCATGTCTCATGAATTTATAGATTAAGTTATGAAGCAAACAATAAGAAATAATAATACAAACTTGGATTTGTATTGGAAAAAATGAAGGGAAAGCTAGAATTTTTCAACGTCCCTTCAACAATCCAAAACACCTCTCGATAGCATTTCTTGCTCTAGAGTGCTTCATGTTAAAATATTCTTTGGTTGTCTTGGGTCGATGGCCATCAAACACATTGACGTGATACCTATGTCCGTGATAAGGTGCAAAAAATTCATCTAAATTACAATATCCAACATCTACCAAATAATAATAATCTATACCAAGGGAAATAAAGTAAATGCAAGTATTCCATAAAAATGGAAAAAAAAAACTTAAAGAATAAAATAGTTACTATTTACCTTTGGAGACTTTAAGGCTAGATGGCCTATTGATGGCAACATAAAGAACTCGACCATCATGAGCAGAACCTTCCCAACCAGGTAACACATTTATAAATTGCATATTTGGGCAACACACTCCCAACACGTTTGCAGCAAACCCCCTTTTCTTATGCAATGACATTATTTTTCTTCTTTAAGGTGTGTCACTAGGATAAAAGTTCATCTAAAGCACCTAAACAATCCTATAATATTCATAGAGTTGAATGAAAACTATTTTAAAAGATGAACTATACGTGATTAAAAAAATATTATGTTAAATGGTTTCCACCTATCTTCTTTGCAATCATCGCGTACCAGCTCAGGTTTCTTTAGCAATATATGGTGCAGTTGTAAAATTGCTTGAAGACAAAGATTAAAATGACAACTAATTGTTTCTCGACTGTTGGTACAATTTCCCTAGGTCAAGATTGACCAGTTTGACTAAACTTAAATTGGCTCAAGTTTGAGTCATGATATTTGAGTTTTAATGTTTGACAAAAATGAAAATTGAAGGTGCAATTGCCTGTTTGGGGAGATTGCTGGTGTAATTCTCATCTAGTCAAGGTTTGACTAGTTTGATGTGAAAAAGAGGCAAGTAGGTCAAGGTTGATCGGATACTTGACTGAAAAGTTCTAACTAGAAGTTAGGTAAGGGGTAAGTCCAACAGGAAGGTTGGCAGAAGATAATAATCCAAATGGGTCAGTGTTGACCGGATACTTGGTGTGAAGAGGCTTAGTAAGTGAAGCTACGCAGTGTGAAAGTCTTGGTGAGTGAAGCCAAGCAGATGAAAATCCTGATGAGAGAAGTCAAGTGAAAGTCCTAGTAAGTGAAGCAAGGCAGTGAGGAAGTCTTAGTGAGTAAAGTCAGGCGCGTGGAAATTTAGGTGGGTTAAGGTTGATTGGATACCTAGTGTTTGAAAGCCCAAGTGAGTCATGGAGGACCGAACCCTTAGCACGAGATGGTAAGTTTAAGTGGATCAAGGTTGACAGGACACTTGGTTAAGGATTGACCAAACACTTGGTGGCGAAGTCCTAGTAGGTCAAAGTTAACCAGATGTTAGGCATGAGGGAGTTCTAATAGGTCACAGTTGACCGAATGTTGGGATTTGGAACCCTAAACTTGAGTTAGTCAAGTTAGGATTGGTAAATTGATCAGTTAATCAATTGGGAGAGTTTTTGCAAGCAATGATAGCCCAATCGATTTGTTGATCGATTGGGGCTACGCCAATTGATCAGTTGATCGATTGGTGGTCGTTCGCATAAGACCACAGTGCGCTCTCCAATCGATCAACCGATCGATTGGGATATTCCAATCGATCAGTTGATTGATTAGGGTAGGTTTTCTCATGATGACGTGAGCAAAGTAGAAATCAATTGGTCAATCAATTCCGGATTCTTCTGCGAAAGCATAGAAGGTTGTTGAATCGATCAACCGATCAATCCAACTATTGGTTGCTACTCGAAATACCATTTTGTTTCCCCTGTACAAGAATTTATACAAGCACAGAACTTAACCTAGCTACCCATGTGCTCTACTGAAGTTAAACTTGGATTGCAAATGATGCTTAACATTATTAATCCAAGTTGCTCTTCAGAAAAACTTGGATTGGAAACGATACTTAACATTTTTACTCCAAGTTCAACCGATGTGTTCTTCATAAGTTAAACCATATTACAAAAGTTAATTAAATATTTATTTCAAAGATTGACTTCTAGGTTAAACATGACAAGACACTAAACCTTCTTGGGTATGAGATCATCCACCACTTCCTAGATAAAGCCTTTCAAAGAAATCAGATATTAACTTCTTACAGTAACTAGGTTTAACTACAGAGACCTCAATAGAAGCACAATATCGAAACATGAAATTGAAACACAAAATCGATAACAAAAACGATAGCAGAAAATCGATAGCCTCTTGTGTTTGGTTTTTCAAGATCTATACAAAGAACATGAACTAGTTATGATGTGGAAACAAATAACTAGTTATACCTTTCTTTGTAGCTTATAGACCTCTTGATTTTCTGTTATATTCCTCTCCTCCTCTTGGACGTCGTGTGGGCGACGATCTACCAAGATGAAATCATCATGCTCCTTCTTTTCCTCCAAGACTCTTGAGCCACCAATGGATGCCAAAATAGGAAACTTTCTCTTTTCTTCTTCCTCTCCAAGTAACCGGCTACCAAGATAGAGTCTTCTCCAATTCTTTCAAGTTTAGGCCACCAAGAAGAGATGAGTGCCGACCTTAGAAAGAAGAAAGGATGGTGTGCCGCCGGCCTAAGGAAGAGAGAAGAGAGAGGGAGGAAGGGTCGGCCACACCAAGGAAAAGAGATGAGAGAATAGGGTTGTGTATCTAATGAGACACCCTCACATTCTCTTTTATAATCCTTGGTTATGGCAAAAAAGGAAAGTTTTAAATATAATTAAAACTTCCTTATTTGTGATCTCCCCTTAAAAAAGAAAATTTTAACAACAATTAAAATATCTCCTATTGTACATGGCAATAAAGGAAAGTTTTATCAAAAATTAAAATCTCTCTTTTAAATATTATAGATAACTACAAATAAGAAAAGATTTTAACAAAATTAAAATCTCTCTTTAATCTTTTGTAGATAGCTATAAAAGGAAAGATTTTAAAATTTTAAAACTCTCTTTTAAAACCATGATGATGGCTATAAAAGGAAATTTTAAAATTAAAATTTCTCTTTTAAATCCCTTCATGAATGACTACAAAAGGAAAGATTTTAACAAAATAAAATCTCCTTTTAATCCTAGTGGTATGGTCGACCCCATGCTTGGACACCAAGCATGGTTTGGCCGGCCACCTCTTGGGCTCCAAGTTGATGCTTGGCCGGCCCCCTTGCACCAAGCAAGGATGTCTCCGGCCCATTACTTAGGTAAAGAAGTGGATTTGATGGATATAAGGCTTTATAGAGGCTACAACAGGGACTGAGAGGAGGAATTGGTTTTGGTCTCCCAATAAGCTTGAACTTCCTGTGTTCGCCCCGAACACCCAATTCAAGTTCATCAATAATAACTCATACCACTAAAGAGTTATTATTGAACTACCGCACCAATCCCATATTACATTATGGGCTCCTTCTTATTATGAGTGCATTAATCTCCCTGTGTTTAAGATATCGAATGTCCACTAATAAATGAGTTACTAACAATTCACTTAATTAATATCTATCTCCAAGAGTAGTACCACTCAACTTCATTGTCATGCCGGACTAAGTCCACCTACAAGGTTTACATGACAATCCTTATGAGCTCCTCAAGGGAACATTATCAACCTAAATTACTAGGACACAGTTTCCTTCTATAATCAACAACACACCATATAAATAATATTATTTCCCAACTTATCGGGCCTATTGATCCAACTAAATAAATTTCACCCATTGATAAATTAAAGAAATAAATACTAAGTATATGTGCTTGTTATTATATCGGGATTAAGAGCGCACACTTCCATAATAACAGAGGTTTTGTTCTTTTATGCAGTCAGTATAAAAAAAACAACCTCAAATGGTCCTGTTCAATACATTCATAGTATACTAGTGTAATTTTATAGTTAAGATAAACTAATACCAAATTACACTATAACCATGTGTCAACCTGATATCTCATATTCATGATTTGTGAGATTAAGTTATCACCTATATGTTAGTTTCAATGTATTAATATTGTTTTTATATATTAATACTTCACTAGGAATAATGAACAAGTAGTGTCTATATATATCTACATACTTTCACTATCAATTCAACTAATTGATATATTGTACACTATAACCTACTACTCTACGATATTATTATACGTATTTATTTAATACTATATTATTATACGTATTTATTTAATACTGAACTGATATAAATATAATATTTCATTTTATCTTTTATTAATTAATAAAATATTTTATAATTGATATTAAGATTAATATTAATATGTATTTGATCGGGCTAGTGCCTCGATTGGATTGCAGACGCTCAGATGTGTGCTTGGTCGACCGTGTGTCCGATCGGTTGATCGGTTTGTTCTGGTGGATTGACTTCCTCTACTGCTCCCTTCCTGTGCAGTTGATGACGGAGATTTCGAAGTATATCAGAGATAGAGGGAAATAATAACATGCATGAGTCATCTTTGAGATAGACCGAAATAAATGCTTCTTTTCCCACATAATTATCTTGTTTCTTTTATAATTAATCTCGTTTCAATTAATTGCTTGTCTTTTCGTCTTATAGATAGCTAAATAAATAAATGAATAAATAATAGAGTTGACTGATTTTCTGTGTTCTTCTCTCCGTTTGAACTTGTCGTTGTAAAATAATGTACAAGAAAAAGATAAGGAAATTGCTTTCCCTCCTCTCAAGTAAAATGATGCACAAAAGAAAGGTAAAGAAAATTACAGAAAAAGAGAAGAGGCATGCATGTGTGTGCATCGATCTTTTCTCCCAGCTCTCTATAAATTGCGCCTAGCTTCTCACGGACATTTTATCCATCCAACTAATTATTCCAAAACTGTCAGCAATTAATCATGGGTCTTCCCCTCTTGGTGTCCCTCATCCACCCTGACTTCCATCAAGTGTTCGAGAGAATGCCTCTAGGCGACAAGCTCAGCTTCCTCGTAATGATCATCGTTAATATACATTTCTAGCGTGGGACTTGATTGATCTCTCATGTACATTTTGTGCGCTGCATGCATGACAGTACGTGCACTCGCTGGACAGGCTGGGGCTGTGGCACAGGCTGCCGGTGTTCCTGGGGCTGACCTACTTGCAGCAGCGCCGGACGCTGCACAACAAGTACAACCTGCGCGCCGTCGGGGAGAGCGAGACGACTCCGTTCGACCCCAAGGACTACGCGTACCGGACCGATGACGGGGAGTTCAACGACCCGAACAACAGCAAGGCCGGGAGCCATAATGCCTTCTTCGGAAGGAACACGCTCCCTCAGGATCAAAACGATCCAGTAAGTGTATACGTAATTAAATTCTTTCTTCAGGGAAGAGCGCCTTGAGCTTTTGAGATCATGCAACATGATCTGTGCATGTGTATGCGAGAGTAGTTGCTGTGTCCCCATCCGGCGATCGTGGCGACGAAGTTTCTGGACCGGAGAGGAACTTACAAAGACACCGGCAAGCAGTTCAATCTGATTGCAGCGTCATGGATACAGTTCATGGTGCATGATTGGATTGATCATCTCGAAGACACTCAGCAGGTAAAACTAAGAATTATACATGTATAATATTCTTTGAGGAATTAACAATATAATCACAAAGTACTTCCTGTGTTTTCATTATCATCACAAAGGTAAATCTTCATTTTGCTAAAAAACAAAAAAAAAACTCCTTACATTTTTTTCATTCTAAAAATAGTCTCTTTTATTAGTACAATCCAACACTATTATAGCACCAGAACTCCTCATGATTAAAATTACTCCAATATTAAATATTCTTTTGCTAATATTAGGTCAGTTTTTATAAAAAAAAACTTGTAGTAATTTTGGCTATGTTAAATAAAAAAAAAGGTGACTTGGGAAGAAAATTTAGAATAAGTATTCTTTTAATAATTAAAAAAAATCGAGAACCTTCTTCTTGTTTTTGCAAATACCAAATATATTTTTTTTCCATTTTAAGTTTTAGGGCAAAATGATACAAATTTATGAAAGTGCAAAATTGATTGGAAAACAAAATCTAATATAATACCTGCATATCTTGATATGAGTGACGATTAATGATGTTCGATGTGAGTATTCTGACATAATTAAAATCTAAATTTTTTAATTTCTCCTCATCTGTATATATAATGATTTTTTTTTTCTCTTGCATACAATATGGTAATGGATTGCAGAAATTAGTACCAAGATGGTACTAATTTCTATACAAACAAACACCACCTAATTTGTAGCCTTGGTGCTCGTTTGTAGAAATCAACACCACCTTAGTGTTGCTTTCTATAAACTAGCACCAGTGTGGGTAAGTGATGTTGATTTTTACAAAATAGCACTGGTGTTGATTGCAGAAATCAACATCAAGTGGTGCACCAAGGCTATAAATCAACACCACTTTGGTGTTGATTTATAGAGACTAGAACTAATCGGTGCACCAAGACTATAAACCAACATTAATACTGGTTTCTATCCAAGTGGTGTACTAAGGCTACAAACCAGCATTAAAGTGGTACTGATTTATAGAAATCAGCACCAAGGTGGTGCTGATTTCTATAAACAAAAATCAGCACTAAGTGGTGCACCAAGGCAATAAACCAACACTACCTTGGTACAAATTTCTACAAACTATCACCAATGTTGGTAAATGATGTTGATTTCTATAAACCAACACTACAACCTAGCACTGGTGCTCGTTTGTAGAAACTGACACTGGTGTTGATTTGTACAAATTAACACCAAGTGGTGCATCAAGGATATAAATCAACACCAAAGTGAAGCTAATTTTTATAAACCAGTGCAACCTTAGTGCTGGTTTGTAGAAACCAACACTAAGTGATGCACTAAGGCTTTGTAGAAATCGGTACCCGGCGGTGCACCAAGGTTACAAACCAACATCAACCGTCTTGATGTTGATTTGTAGAAATCAACACCAAGTGGTGCACCAAGGCTTCAAATCAGCACCAAAGTAGTGCTGGTTTATAGAAACCAGTACTAAGTGGTGCATCAAGTCTTTGTAGAAATCAGCATCAAGTGATGTACCAAGCCTACAATTGTGGCAAAAGGCGAATACGCTCGCCCCCAGCGCCTCCGCCAACCCGTCCCAAGGCCAACACAGAGGAGATAAATCACAGGCGGCTACTAGTCTTTGGAATAGTGACTAGCACATAAGGGAGGTATTTACCTCGGATTTGCCGAGATTCGAACCCCAGACCTCATTGTGGCAACACCTCATGCGCTAGCCACTAGACTCATCCGAGGGGATGATGCACCAAGCCTACAAAACCAATACCAAAGTGGTTCTGATTTCTACAAACCAACACCAACCGTCTTGGTGTTGATTTGGTGCACCAAGGCTATAAATCAACACCAAGGTGGCGCTAGTTTGTAGAAACCACCACTAAGTGGTGTATCGAGGCTTTGTAGAAATCAGCACCAAGTAGTGCACCAAGGCTATAAACCAGCTTCAAGGTGGTGTTGATTTCTACAAATCTTGGTGTTGGTTTATAAAAATTAGCACCAAGTGGTGCACCAAGGCTACAAGTCAACACCAAGGTGGTGCCCTTGGTGTTGGTTTTTAGAAACCAATACAAAGTTGTGCACCAAAGATACAAACAAACATTGATGTTGGTTGTAGAAATCAGTACCACCTTGCTACAAACTAACACTAAGTGATGTACCAAGACTAATGGTTTGTAGAAATCAGCACCAAGGTGGTTCTGATTTCTACAAATCAACACCACCTTGGTGCTGATTTCTATACATTAGCACTAAGGTAATGTTGGTTTCTTCAAACCAGCACCACCTTGGTGTTGGTTTGTAAAAACAATCACCAAGTGATGGACTAAAGCTACAAATTAACACTGGTGATAGTGTTGATTTATAGAAATCAGTACCAAGGTGATTCTGATTTTTACAAATCAACACCAAGGCAACAAACCAGCACTTAGGTGGTGTTGGTTTGTAAAAATCAGTACCACCTTGCACTACAAAAAACTAAGTTTTAGGGACTAAAAATTTTCATCCTAAATCTGCAACAAATTTAGTGACAAAAAAAGAAATCGTCGCAAATTAGCAACAAAATTTGCAACCAAAGATTTTTATCGCAAATTAACAACAATAATATTTTGTCACCGAATTCATTGCCAAATAGCAGCAAAAATAGATATTCATTGCAAACTTTGCGATAAATAACATATTCTTTACATATTTCAGAACGAAAATGAGATTCGTTGCAAACTCTATGACGAGTTAAACCAATTGGTGTTGGTTTTTACAAACTAGCATAATTTTACGTGTAGGAGAGAGAAGATAATTGTTGCACATGCAAAAAAAAGAGAGATTAAAAAAATTTAGATTTTGGCTGTGTCAGATCTTTTACGTCAGATGTTGTCCACTGCCACTCATTTAAAGGTATGCAGGGTATTAATATAGTGTCCAACTCCATTTTCGTGGTAGTTTCTACGGCTGAGATGACTCAGGGCGCCTGGAATCACTCAAGACGCCCCGAGTCATCTTAATCACGGAAACAAGGGCATAATTGGAGTTGAGCACCATATCTGACGCCTAACAGAATAGCTATTATCCTGCGGATTGACAAGAGGGAAGATTGAAAGAGAAACTCAAGAAAAAAAAAGGCCAAAAAGCAAGGGAAACTTATAGGATTTACCAAAAAGGAAACTTTGTTAAAATAAAAGAGGAATGAATCCTCATATAAATAGAAACATGTGTTTATATAAATTCTTGACCCTAAGATAAAGAAAAACAAAATCTCAATATATATACCTAAATTCCAATCTGGTAAAGAAAGAAAATAAATATTTCTAGAAAAAGGAATTTCTTGATAGAAATTAAAATTAATAAAACATGATACTATTATAGACTAATTATGAACATAATTACCAAGAATACCCTAAATACCATAAAATATAAATTACTAAAATATAGTAATAAAAGCTTTAGAGGCTCGATTGAGAGCCTGAATGGTAGAATTTGGGCCTAAAAATTGGTGGTTACAGGTACTTAGTAACAAATATAAATTTTTGAATTCTGTACCCATAGCTACCTACATAATTTTATTCTATAATTACCTAGAGTTAATTTGGAACTTTAACATCAACCTAAATTTCTTCCTTAACTATTTCCATTAGTAAAATACCATAGATCGATCTTGATCTCATTATTCTTGGTCTTTGATTATACGAATCTAAAAAAATATTTTTTTTTCCAAAATATCGAGTGAGACAAAACAACTAGAGTTGTTAGACAGACCGATCTCAAAGGACGGGTCAGCTCATGGTGGAACGAGTCGACCCATGGCAAGCAAACCATTTAGTGAGGCGAAACGGGCCGACTCGCTTAGCGGATTAAAAAAATCCCCAATCCAACCTAACTAATGGTGGGTTGCGGATTAGACGGACCAATCCATGAATCTACCAAAAAATAAAATAAAAAAAAAAAGTTTGTGACGTCTTAGGTTGACCCACGAGTTGCTCAGAGAAAATCTTCATGAATGAAAATGAATTTAATACATATTACTCAAGAAAACATGTACAAGTTAAGAAAGCTTATCATAAAGATAATTATAAACCAATCTAGTAATCCCAATTGAATCAATGCATTACAAAATAGCAGCAAGTGTGCTCTTAGCTTTAATGAATATGAGAGAAGCGCCAAGAAACCTCAACGAATGATCAAGGTATATGTGCAACTATTTCAACATTTTCTCAACCCGTGGATCAACATAAATCTGCTACAAACTGACCTGTGTAAATCATGAGCATAGGTGGATTGGTCCATCTTAATCTATCTTCAAATGAATTAATAAAATTTAATCTAATATATTTAAATTATTTAGTAATATAAATTAATTTGATAGATATAATTTAAATTGACGACTCCACCGCTTGAGTGCATCGTGCCGATTTATAGCCTTCCATCACCTCGCTGGCTCTTAAATTTTTGAAAGATCTCTAATGTCCTTTGGTTCATTAATTATATCGTTTCTGACGACGGTTGTGGACTTAGATTGTCCTTGTTGCTCCTGCGAACGTGGCCGACCGATGTCCCCTTAAGTCATTTCGGTTCTACTGTACAAAAGAGATCCCCACCCACAAAGACTTGATCACTGCCGGTCACTCGAACATCCGCACTGCTTGGTGGTACGTTAAATATATGCTCCCGTTGACTTTATATTTACAATAAAAAACTAAATTAAATGTTAAGATCATATTTAGTGAGTATTAGGAATAGAGTTTTATTTGATTAATCCGTATTGTAATCTATTGTTAGGGATGGAAGTGCCATCTATGGGAGCGAAGGGAAGAAAGAAATGGCGGTGAGGACCTACGTCGACGGCAAGTTGAAGCTAGGCGATAACAATCTCCTTCAGCACGATCCCGTCACCGGAATCGCCATTTCCGGCGACATCCGCAACAGCTGGGCCGGCGTCTCCACGCTGCAAGCCCTCTTCGCCAAGGAACACAACGCTGTTTGCGACGCACTCAAGGCAATGATAATTAATAGAGCGTTTAATTAATTTCTTATCAATTAATCATATCTTAATCGTAGTTTTTATTCTCGATCGATTTACTGCAGGCAGAGTATCCCTATCTGGACGACGAGGAACTGTTCCGGAAAGCAAGGCTGGTGACTTCGGCCGTCATCGCCAAGATTCACACCATCGACTGGACGGTGGAGCTCCTCAAAACTCACACTATGAATGCTGCCATGCATGCCAACTGGTAATGTATATCAGTCCTGACATGTCAAATTCTTTAGTAGTTTTAATTAACGCTGGTAACAATGAAGGTATGGGTTGCTGGGGAAGTGGGTGAAAGAAAGGTTTGGGCACATTGGAGGAGAAGCCCTCGGAGGACTCGTCGGTCTGAGCCAACCGAACAACCACGGGGTCCCCTACTCCCTGACAGAAGAGTTCACCAGCGTTTACAGAATGCATCCTCTTCTTCCAGACTCTCTCCACCTCAGGAACATCAACACCACTCCTGGACCGAATAAATCCCCACACTATCTCAAAGAGTATGCATGTGTGCATTTTAGTTTTGCTTGATAAGAATATAAGATACTTAACTGTGCTAATTAATGGGTGTGGAGCAGAGTCAAGATGGAGGAGCTAGTGGGGATCAGAGGCGAGTCGAAATTGGGCGAGATCGGGTTCGAGAGGCAGTTGGTGTCCATGGGACACCAGGCTTGCGGCGCCCTTGAGCTGTGGAACTACCCATTGTTCTTTAAAGATCTCATCGCCCAGAACGTCGACGGAACAGAGAGGTCAGATCACGTCGACATGCCTGCTCTCGAGAGTACGTCTAACTACTGTTATGTTATCCTGTTTTATTGAAGTCGATCGATCTTTTTGTTTTTGTTGTATGATAATGATCCGGTACTGATTGATGAAACTGTATATACATAGTCTATCGTGATCGCGAACGGAGCGTCCCACGGTACAACCAATTCCGCAGGGGCCTGCTGATGATCCCGATTTCCAAATGGGAGGACTTGACGGACGACAAGGAAACGGTCCAAGATCTGCGCGAAGTCTATGGGGACGACGTCGAGAAGTTGGACCTGCTCGTAGGCCTCATGGCGGAGAAGAAGATCAAAGGATTCGCCATCAGCGAAACTGCTTTCTTCGTCTTCATTATCATGGCATCGAGGTATATATATATATACACACACAATATCATGCAATTATTAACGCAATTAAATGCAAGACTATATCGATCATTATTTACAAGCGAATCAATATTTACAGGAGACTGGAAGCTGATCGATTCTTCACGAGCTACTTCAACGAGGAAACGTACACGAAGAAGGGGTTTCAGTGGGTGAACTCGACGGAGAGTTTAAGGGATGTGATCCAACGCCACTATCCCAGCATAGCTTCGACATGGATGAACTCCACGAGTGCGTTCTCCGTGTGGGACGCTCCTCCCAACTCCTTCAATCCCGTTCCATTGCTCCTGAGGTTTCCCAGTTAAAAAGCGATTATCGAGCTATAAGATATACAGATTCAAGCGTGCTTAATTTGATGTTGAAGAAGACAAGCAATGCACGTCGATAAGGTTTCTGAATTCACTTGATTGTATTCGTGCAATAGATTAATTGAGTCGGTGTGTTTATTTCTTTGAACTAAGTTTGATATATAATTGTTTTAAATAAAAAATGTGTATTTAATTATTTTACCCGTCTATGTTACTAGTCACGATCGATAAATCACTAATCGTCAGATCCTGCCGGTCAATGCGCTCTGTTGACCTCCCTAAGTTTTACCCACCTAGTAACAAGAAGGTTCTGTGGGGTCCACGCACGGCACCATTATAAGGGAACGACAGCCACATGTTAACTGAAGTAAGCGTATGAATTTTAAAATCGGCGGACAATTAATTCGCGATGCGATGAATCTTCCATCGAAGCCTTCCGATCGTCGCCTCTCGGTGTCAGAGTCGACGTGGCTCGCTCAGAGCCCTTGTATTGCTCCACCAGGGAAGCACGAGGACGTCACCTTACCTTTCTTCGACTCCCATCCCCTTCCCATGATCCCACCCTGACCGATGCCCTACTCATCGGCCGCGCCCGCGCCCAATTCCAGGCGTAAACGCTCGCCGACGTTCCCAAGCCCACAAATCAGCAAGGTCGCTTCAAGAATCGTACTCTCTTGCTGAAAGGTAAAGTGATCCTTCATGTCCGGTGTATTATCCTTTGCCGTTCTTAATTCAGTGAGTTTATTTAGTTTTTTGCTATGTGCTGATCAGGTCGTTCTCTGTGATCGAGCGCGTTTTGGGGCACTGTCTATTGCGGAAGATTCAAGTGTTTTAAGTTTTTGGGTTGGAAGGGCATGATGTCGAGCGGAGAAGTCAGGAAGGTATCCCGTCAGGATATTCAACTAGTAAGGAGGCTTTTGAATTTATTGTTAGTAGTGAATTTAGATTTTCCTTGATCTCTTTTGCTGAATTTTAATCTATTTCGAAAGTGATCCAAAACTTGTTCACTGACTATGATTACTTTTTTGTAATCTACTGGTTGCTGATTGTGAACTGAAGTAATTCTCACATCGTTGGCTTAAATTCCTTCCAAAAGTTGAACTAATAATGATGTTGTTAACCATAACGAAACTAGAATTTGTCTAAAAGACCAAGTCTACGAAATAGATAGTGATCCTGTCTGAGAGATGAAGAGATGGCGCGTTGGTGACGTGGCTTGATCGTTGACGAAGAGAAGACCTCTTGGCTTCGAGAAAACGGTTTCCTTCATATCCTGCGCATGCTCACACTCAGTTGATCCAACAAATCGTTAGTGACCAAAGGCTAAGGAAAGGATTCCTGACAAGGTCCTTCGACACTCAAGTCAGTATTATCTCCAGTGAGTAAAATGAAGAACAGTAGTGGATGCGTAGGTTTCATATGCAAATGATGCGTACCTTGCCAACGAAAAGGATCCCTCTTTATATACCACCTCTCATAACCTCCGGGATCATAAGATGACATCGTGCGTTGGAGTTTGTTAGGTGATGAAAAAAGTACAGTCCGGATGATATGCAGTAACAGTCCGAGGAATTTTTTTTTTACCCTTAGATGTACCTCTTTTGTCGTTTATGATTTAAACCCTTGATGAAATTGTCGAGGAAGTATGATGTCATAACTAACCTCTGCAAGAATTACCTAAGGAATATTTCCCGACAACTTTGACAGGCTGTTAAAATATTATCTGCTGCTTGTTTGTTGAGTATACCTCGACCGGTCCTTAAGCCTGCCTGCTTGTTTGGTTTATGTACTCGACGCTAAATATATCTCGGTCGGTCCTAAGCAGACCTCTTTTATTGAACCATTCAGTTACATTCTATATATTCCTTTGCCCTATGTCAGATTAAGCCGCTCAATCACGTCCTGCGTCACATTAATATACTTGCTAGAGAATGGTAGAGTATATTGGGTTCCCGAGAAATCCCTTTGATAAGTGTCGTATGCCTGATCATGCTTGACCGGGCGTATATGCACTTTGGTCGGGCGTACCTGGAAAGTTTTATGAAGCTGAGGACCTTAAGTCCGGACAGCCGATCACATATATGGGAATTAATGAGGCTGAGTGCCTTTAACTCGGCCGGTCTTTATTCGGCCGGTTACATATGTGGAAGCTGATGAGGCTGAGCGCCTTTATCCCGGTAGAGCTTTTTCCAGCCGGTTACACCTGGGAACTAATGAGGCTGAGTGCCTTTACCCCGACCGGACTTTATCCAGCCGGTTACATATGGGAACTGATGAAATTGAGCGCCTTATCCCGACCGGACTTTATCCTACCAATTACATATATGGGAACTGATGAGGCTGAGCGCCTTTATCGCGGTCGGACTTTATTCAGCCGATTAGAGCATACATGTCCTCTCGACTTTATGGCCAGACAAATGCACACGCACTGTTGTTTATGATCGGCATGTCGTAGAATGAGTCAGTCATTCTAATCACAATATAAGACTGGTCAACCTTAAACTTGACCTCCCTAAGATCTGACTACCCTTAAGACATTATACTCCTAGTTCGTTCAGCTTAATGACCGACTATTTTCCCCTGGCCGGATTAAAACCCGGTCTGGTTAACCCTAGGATTTAATACTGGAGAACTACTCCGATTTGAAGGGATATTACTCTTTTTTTGTAGTAGGATTGCCATGTCGTCTTGACTTTGACTACAACGTTCTGGGTCCATTTGTCATAACTCGTATCATTAGCCTCCTCTTCAAGTCTAGTCGAAGGAGGTGTAGCCGACTGACTAGACTCAAGTTTTAATTTTGCCCACTCCATCTTTTCATGCTTCCTTCCTTTTGTACCTCGGAGACTTGTCAAAATTTTCAAAAATCATTTGTGCAACTAGTTTTTCTTAGATGAGATTACCGAGGATGCGTGGGGAGGTTCATGGTCAGAGGAATAATATGGTTGTCATTTCCATCATAAATGCTTGCTTATGAGTTGAAGTCACATGGCTCGCCTTTTTGTTTTCTGAAACGACTTATGAATCACGCCTCTTTGTACGGCTCAACCGCACGTATTTCCCTACAGATCAACGACCCTCCCAACACAAGTCATTTTAATCCAACGGTGAGAATTAAATTTTACTTTATAAAATCCTAAGCGATGTGCGCTCTTCGCACTTTGCATTTCATCTTCCTTGCCTTTCTTCTCCGGCGACCCTTACTCTCCAAACTTCTCCTTTTTTCCGCCCTTAAACGACTCAGTAAGTTGTTCCCCTTCTTTTGGATTTACATCCTATTATAGCTCATGAATCATTCACCCCCCTCGGTATATCTTTACCTGTTCCACCTTTGATGATTCTAATGAGCCTTACATCCGGTCCAAGTTTGAAATCCCTAAAGAGTATACCATCGTCTTGCCTTCTTCCAACGATCGACCTCACCTTCCTCTCCCCAATCACATTACCTTCTTTTCTAACCAATTAGCGGTAGGTTTACGCTTTCCAGCCCATCCTTTTTGTTTGAAGTAAGTTGATACTTCCAAAACCCTTTGCAACAGTTCGTTCCAAATGTTTTCTGATACATGTGTGGAATGTTCATATTGTTCCGCCTATTTAACATTCCACCAACACCCCGCAATTTTTTTCTCTTCTCTTATCCCATGAAATCGGAACCTGATGCCTTTCTCTTCCAGTCCCGACCAAAGGCGATCTTCTTCGAAGATATGTCGTCTTCAAACAAAGGCCGGAAATCTTATTTCTTTTTTACCTGACCTGTAGAATGACGATCCTCTTTTCCTCCTCTTCCCGACCTAGGCCAATTCAAACAAGATCCTATTTTTGTTTCTTATCTTCCTAAGCTAAATAATCAACATTTTAGAATTCATAGGTGGCTACACGAAGACTTCCTATATCCATTTGGCTTAAGCCCCATTCACAAGAAGCTACCCCGCTCTTTTGGTAAGTTTTGGTAATTCAGTTCTTACGTTATTGCTAACTAAGGTATTTTTTGTTTTGTGCAGTGGATGCCATTTTGAAGTTCCTAGTCGATGCAGCAATTGACCTAACCACCGAAAAGATTCGCGCCAAGGAACAAGAATTGCTAACCGAATGAGGTTTACCCTTGGCTGCTTCTTCTAACGAGGCTTCGGGACACCACAGAACTGCGCCCATTGAGGCTACCCCTTTTGGAGAATTACCCCCCGATGCGCTTCCAGCGTTGGAGGTTTGTCTGGTGGAGAAGGATGTCTCCCCAAAGAAAAAACACAAAGGGCGAAAGATTACCCTTGCCCCTCCTCCCAAGAGGTTAGCGGTCCTCACAGAGACACCTTCTTTACCATTGCCTTATGCCTAGGAAGATTCTGCCTCGAAGGATACACAAGAACAATTTCCTGAGCAAACCTTATCTGTCCTTTATTCAACCCTCTTTACCCTTGGTCCTGCTCAAACTTGAGAGGACGTTCCTTTGCCGGGCAGTTCTTCAGGCCCAAGCTTCTCCGTGTCCCCTCATGTAGAGACCACCACTGCTGCCCTCGAGTGGCTTCATCAATTATCCATTATTTTTTTCCTTACCTTCTGCCCAAGCTCTACTCGCTTTAACATCCACGCCTTCTCCTACCCTCCCAATACTATTAGGAAATCGTTTAATAAATGCTTGGGAGGATACAAAAAATAGACTTAGCGAGCTTACTCCAACAGAGCCGGCAGATGAATTCTCTTATGAACAGACTAAGGTAATGTAACTTTAATTGATTGTAGTCCATCCATTCTGAAGCTCATAATTACACTCATCTTTCAGTGTTGGACAATTATCATGAGCCTTGCTCAACAAATGTACGACTTG
Organism: Zingiber officinale; assembly: GCF_018446385.1. NCBI lineage: Eukaryota > Viridiplantae > Streptophyta > Magnoliopsida > Zingiberales > Zingiberaceae > Zingiber > Zingiber officinale. The sequence goes on along the minus strand of NC_055991.1, from coordinate 24,640,382 downwards.
GCTTAGGAGAACGGGTTGCTAAAGCAACGAGTCATCGAAGCAACTTCCGTGTGTACCTCTGAACGAATAAAGGAGCTAGATGCTCAACTACAAGAAGCTCAACAGTTAGCTAAACCAAGCAAGAGAAGGCAACCTAGTGGAAGATTGCCCTGAATACTTTTTAAGCTCAACTTCAATCGAAAACAAGTTCTCGGGTAGAAATGCAAAAAAAACTGGACGAGCAAATGACAGAGAACGCACAATTGTCTGCCCAACTATAAGAATTGAAGGCTTCATATGCTGTTGAACTATTTGCCAAAGAATCCTAACTAGTGACTCAAAAGGCGGAGCGAGATGCTATCAGATCTAATGACTTCTCATATTGAATCAACAGCCTGGTTGAAATTGGCAGCCTATTAGGCAGGAGAGGACGAGCGATTTGAGGCTAAGAAAAAAGCCTTGTTTCTAACACGTGACTTCAACATCCCCATTGCTGACTCCATTACTAAAGCCCTCTTCCTTGGAGCGGAAGGTGTGATGAAACAAGTAAAAGAAGGTGGATGTCTCACCTCCGATCCTCCTGCCAGTTTTTTGGATTACCAAAAGATAACCCATAGTGTTCCTCCTGATCGGTTTCCAAACCTATGGTGATCTATCTTGTTCTTCTTTATTTGTCTTCTTCAATGAATTGGATATTAATTTCTATTGTCCTAATGTAAGTTTTGGTTGAACCTATCAGATATCTTTTCTTTAAAATTTGATTGTGTAACCACTTATGGTTTTACTTAACACATGTGCACTATCTTAAGGATAATTTGAATATGTTCAGGCGAGAATCCGAATGGAGCAGGACAAGAATGCTTAAGGCCGACCATCTAGGCCGGACGAGCTATAGCGCCTAATGCTTATTCACCTAAGAACGCCCATCTTTACGACCGGTCATAAATAAAACTTGTTCAAGTTTAGTTTTGCCTGGGCTTATACTTGTTTGTACCTTAAGCTTTAGGATAAGACGAACTGCAGCAAATATTGTTTACTCCAAACAAATTGAAATTGAACCCACTCAGTACAACTTTGTCTAGGTAAACAATCAATCTCGTACAGATCCGTTCGGTCTTCAACTTATTATTCCCCGGTCAAGTCGTAAAGGCTCGTTCGAGCTTGGGATTGCCCATGCTTCTAACAGAGTTGCATAAAAAACCAGGCTCACCTCAAAAACATCACCGACACTTCGGGATGACGGCCTGTCAAATCAATTACCGCTGCAAGTTTTTAATTGGTGACACGTGTGTGCACTTCATCCTAGATATACAACTTTTCATCTACTCACTCGGTTCACAGGTGACCTTGCCTTTTCACTATTATGATTCGACAATTTAACTCAAAAAGCATTTTCGAAGAATCCATATAAAAACTTCGTGAAAAAGAAAAAACCCTAAGACTTTACCCTCTTCTTCTTATTCTTCCATATTTTTACACTTTCCATTCTCCTCATCTTTTTGTTCACTAGGGTTGAAGCTCACGATGGTATACTCACTGCTCCTCCAATTTTACTATTAATGATGCCTACAACCTTACTCTCAACTATGGGCTTCCATCCTACATGGTGATTCCTGCTAGCCAAGATCACCCCCATCTCCCTCCGCCGGAGAGTGTTGCTGTTTTTAGAGAACAAGTTATAGCTGACTTTCGTTTACCCCTCCATCCTTTCTTCGTTGACGTTAGCCAATACTTTGGCATCTCGCTTCATCAACTTATTCCCCAATCTCTTCGCATCTTAAGTGGTGCCCTTATTGTTTTCCGCTTATTCATTGTCCCTCTTTCCCCTTATTTGTTCCACCATTATTTGTTTCCCCGACAAGTAGAGGACGGTTTATTTCGCTTTTAGGCTCGCCCTAAGGCTATTTTGTTCAATAGAATTCCTGCCCAAGAAGAATGGAGAGAGAAGTATTTTTTCATACACCTTCCGAGCTTTCTGTCTTGCCCCACAACCTGGCAATCAAACTTTCTCCCTATTCTTAACTTGGGCAACCTTCGCACAGACCCAATCCTTTGCCAAGCTCTAGGTCAATTGAGAGGTTTGAAGTTTAGTTTGCTAGAGTTGACTATAGAAGGTCTATTATATGTTTTTGGGATTACTCTGGTGGATCTTGAGCTAAGCGCCACTTTCGGTAAGAAAATCCCTTAATTATTTGTTATTTCTTAACCATTTATTATAAAATTTTTTAATTTTAATTATCCATTTATTTTCATAGTGGAAGCCATTACCTCGGCTTTCCTTTTTAAAAATAATTGGCCATCGGAAGAGACTCTGAACCTTCTCATAGTTCTTCTTCCAGCGCTACAGATTCGGATACCCCTCTCATAATTATGCGTAAAAGATCCCAAGCAGAGGCTATAGGCTCGGATATACACGAACAACCTATTGCCAAATGGGATCATTTTTCTTTGGCCGAGATCTCTTTTGCTCGAGGTAAAAGCCTGAATCCAAGCTCCGAGTAGAAATAGCGATGAAAGATAAAGTCATTTCTGACCTAGATCATAAAGATACCCTGCTAGAAGAGCTAAAGCTTTCACATGCATTTGGGTCTCCTGAACTATCCATTAAGAACTTCTTGTTATTAAAACAACAAGTGGAGCTAAATACACGAGAAACCCAGCTACAATCCATGCAGGCCGAGTTGGACGCTGCAAAGGCTGAAGTAGACGCTGGCCGGATCGAGCTATCACTTTATAAAGATGAAGAGAATGAGCGTCTTGAGATTGGGATTTTATTGATTTTAAGAGAGAACTAGCACAACGACTTGTAGAAACACTTAACCATTCTGCTAAAGGGGTAATCCAATAATTACGGGAAGGTGGCTACCTACCGACAAATCCCCCCCCCCCCAAGCTATTGACCAACATCGACTTCTCAACGAGCTCCCAGGGGACCTCTTGAGCAGATTCAATTAATAATTTTACGTTATGTACCCTAATGCATAATTGTGTATAATCCTTAGAAAAAATTGAAACTATTCTCCAGAGTATGCTGAAATATACTTTTAAGATGGGATAAAATAGGCATTGAGTAAGGTTAGATGACACCTGCTTCTCATGCATATCTTCAGAACCACCAATAAGTTTATAAAGTAACTTTCATGCACCCTCATCATGTAGTATATGTTAGGAGGCACAATAAATCGACTTAGGTAGCAATGCCGAATGAAATAGTCTGACTAAACAAAATAAATTACTACCTTTAAAAAAACTTACCATAATTGATTGTCGGATTGAATAATAAGCTTAGCCCTGATTTAGCACTGAGCGACATAATCAGGTTGAATAAAGAAACTTCCGACATACTATATGCTTGCTTTTAACTTATAACCTGACCGAACGGTTCGGGGGTCCCTAACATTTCGGTCTTTAAGCTACTCTAGATATATCTTAGCTACGAGAGCATGCTCACTTATAGTTCGACTGAACGGTTCAGGAGTTTAGAATTCGTTCGATCATTAAGCCACTCTGGATTTATCTGAGCTGCGAGAGCATGTTCCCTTATAACCCGATTGAACGGTTCGGGAGTTTGGAATTTGTTCGGTCATTAAGCCGCTTTGGATTTGTCTGAGCCGCGAGAGCATGCTCGCTTATAACCCGACCGAACGGTTCGGGCGTCTGGAATTCGTTCGGTCAGTAAGCCGCTCTGGATTTGTTTGAGCCGTGAGAGCATGCTTGCTTATAACCCGACTGGACGGTTCGGAAGTTTGAAATTCGTTCGGTCATTAAGCCGTTCTGGATTTGTGCCGTGAGAGCATGCTCACTTATAACTCGACCGAATGAATTTGGATTTATCTCCGTCGCGAGAGCATGCTCGCTTATAACCTGACCGACTGGTTTGGGAGTCTGGAATTCGTTCGGTTATTAAGCCGCTCTGGATTTGTCTGAGTCGCGAAAGCATGCTCGCCTATAACCCGACCGAATGACTTTAGATTTATCTCCGTCGCGAGAGCATGCTCGCTTATAACCCGACTGAATGGTTTGGGAGTTTGGAATTCGTTCGGTTATTAAGCCGCTCTGGATTTGTCTGAGTCGCGAGAGCATGCTCGCCTATAACCCGACCGAATGGTTCGGGAGTCTGGAATTCGTTCGATCATCAAGCCGCTTTGGATTTATTTGAGTTACGAGAGCATGCTCGCTTATAACCCGATCGAACGGTTCGGAATTTAGAATTCACCCAGTCTTTAAGCCGGAGGCTATAATTTACAATTTGTATGAATTTTCGGATAAATTTGCCTGCATTCTCATTAAGTGTAAGAAATTTTATATAATATATGAGTAAATTACTGGCGTATTTGATAGGGCTGTAAATGATTTGTACTCCAGGCCTTATCCAATCTTTTGCCTTCTGCATCTTCTAGATAATAGGAGCCAAAGGCTAGCTTTTGCACCACCTTGAATGATCCTCCCCATTGTTGCTTTAGCTTGTTCACATCCTTGACCGGTTTGACTCGCTTCCAGATCAAATTGCCGACCTGAAAAAATCGAGGGATAACTCTTCTATTGTAATTTTGTCTCATCCTTTGCCAATACACTGTTAATCGAGCCCTCGCTTTGTCTCTGATTTCTTCTATAAGGTCGAGCTCCATTAAGCACCGACCACCATTGTCCTCATCATACAATCGCCTTCGATTGGATTCCACGCCAATCTCGATTGGGACAACGACCTCACCACCATAAACTAGATGAAAAGGAGTTATACTTGTCACTTCTCGAGGAGTTGTACGATATGCCCACAACACACTTGGGAGCTCATCCACCCAACTTCCTCTAACATGGTCTAATTTGATCTTAAGACCTCGTACGATCTCCCTATTGGTCACTTCTGTCTAGTCGTTACTCTGAGGGTATGCCACAGATGTAAAGGCCTGTGCGATACCATGACTTAAACACCATTCTCTGATTCTTCTGCATTGAAATTGTCTTCCATTATTTGCGACTAATTTGTGTGGAATCCCGAACTTGCAAATAATATGCTGTCATAAAAACTTGATAACCATCTGTTCAGTTATCCTAGCTAATGGTTCGACTTCTACCCATTTAGAAATATAATCTATCGCTATTAGTAGAAATCTTTTCTGAGCAGGTGCTAAGGGAAAAGACCCTACTATATGCATACCTCACTGATCAAATAAGCAAGAGACAATAGAAGTTTTCAAAAGCTCCGTGGGGTGATGAGGAATGTTCTGGTGCTTCTGATAAGATAAACAAGTTCTTACAAGTTGTGTAGCATCTGCTTGTAGATTGGGCTAAAAATATCTGGTTAGCAATACTTTCCGAACGAGGGACTGAATGCCCGCATGACTCCTGCAGAAACTTGATGAACTTCCTATAAAATATTGTATATCTTTTGGCCCTATGCACTTGAGCAAAGGACATGAGAAAATCCGCTTATAAAGCTGATCGCCAATCAAAGTGAATCGACTATTTCTTTTCTTAATCATACATGTCTACTTGTCCTCGGGTGGTAGACTACCCTGCTGTAGAAATAATATAATTAGGGTTTTCTAGTCACTTTGTAATTCCAGGTCGGCCTGTCTTTCGATACAGGCTACTAATAATGTCTGCACTACCGGTCTGTCTATATTTCACAAAATGATGGCGGAGGCTAACTTGGCTAGGTCATCCGTCGTTTGATTTTTGATCGGGGAACCTTTTGGATAACTACCTCCTAGAACTCTGTTTTGAGTTTTTCGAAGGCTTCTGTATAGTGCTTAAGTCGCTCATTATTAATTTTGAAGTGGCCTGATAACTGTTGCGCAGCTAATTGGGAATCAGAATGAATTAGAACCAGGTAGCATCCACATGTCTTGCAGCTTGTAGGCCAGCTATTAATGCTTCATATTCAGTCTCATTTTTGGTGGTCGTGTAATTTAGTTGAACAGACAGTTGCATTCTATCTTTTGAGAGGGATATCATAAGAATACCTATCCCACTACCCTGTTGAGTGGAAGATCCATCTATATATATTTTCCAGGTCTCCTCGTGTTTGGGATTCTGAACCTTTGTCAGAAAATCCGCCAAAGCCTAAGCCTTGATGACCGCTTGGGGTTGATATTGTATATCATACTCACTAAGCTCAGTAGTCCACTTGATCAACCTTCTAGAGGCCTCGGGGTTGACAAGTACTCGGCATAATGTGCTATTAGTGATTACCATGATCGGATGAGAAAGGAAATACGGATGTAACCTGCGGGGAGCTAACATCAATCCGTAGGCCAACTTCTCGAGTGCGGTATAACGACACTCGACTTCTTTCATTAACTGACTTAAAAAATATTAAGGTTGTTGCTCCTTCCCCTCTTGTCTCACCAATACTGACCCGACCGCATGATCATTAGCTACAAATACACCCACAATGTTTCACCCGCTATGGGCTTTGCAAGTATAGGCAGGACGGACAGGTAATTCTTCAGTTCCTCAAAAGCTTTATCGCAGTCGGCATCCCATTGGAGCTTGGTCGCTTGGCGGAATATCTTGAAAAAAAGTAAGCTTCGATCAACTGAACGGGAGATGAAACGAGAGAGCGTCATAATCCGGCCAGTCAATCTTTGAGCATCCTTCAGATTGCGTGGAGGGGCTATATCTTGCAGCGCTCGCACTCTGCTCGAATTAGCCTCAATTCCTCGCTAGGTCACAATATAGCCCAAGAACTTCCCCCTCTTGGCTCCAAACATGCACTTGCTGGAGTTGAGCTTCAATCCATATTGCCTTAGAGTGTTGAAAGCCTCCTCCACATTGACACATAGATCAACCGCTCAAAGGGACTTAATGAGGTTGTCATCCACGTACACTTTCATGTTTCGCCTGATCTGCTTCCGAAAGACCTTATTTATGAGCCGTTGGTAGGTAGCCCTGCATTCTTTAGTCGAATGACATAATATTATAATAATAGGTGCCCTCAGCAGTTATGAAACTGTTGTCCTCGGCAAAGGGACTTGATGATACCCCTAATATGCGTCCAGCATATAGATGAACTCGCACCCGGAAGTGGAATCCACCACCTGATCGATGCGAGGGAGCGGATAATAATCTTTCAGGCAAGCTTTGTTAAGATCTCTGAAATCGATATAGACCCCTCTTTTGTTTCCCGGCTTTGAGACCAAGACCACATTGGCCAACCGGCTCAGAAACTGAACTTCACGAATGTAGCCCGCCTCCATAAGTTTATCCACCTCATCTTTGATGATCTTGTTCTGCTCGGCTCTAAAATCCTGCTTCCTTTGTTTGATCGACCGAACGTCTGGATAGACATAAAGCACACTCTATAATCTCGGGCGACACACCCGTCACTTCTTTGGGCGTCTAAGCGAACACATCATTGTTGCACGTCAAACATTTGATAACTCTTCTTTAAGTTCAGGAACCAGGTCGACCACTATCTGAGTGGTAGCTTTCGACCGGTCAGGCTGAATATGTATTTCTTCTTTTTCTTCATAGACGAGGGCGGTGGAGTCTCCTGGATAGCATGACTTCCATCCGCTGTATCTTCCGTGTAGAGCGGGCTTCACTATCAGCATAGCACTTGCATGTCATTAGTTGATCTTCTCAAACTTCCCTAACTTGGTCATCCACGGAGAATTTTATTTTTTTGGTAGAAGGTAGATACCATCGTCCGGAATTCATTTAGGGTCGAGTGACCCAAAATGACATTATAAGTTGAGGGTGCGTCAACTACGATGAAGTTTGATCGGCGTGTCCTCATTAGGGGCTCCTCACCTAAAGATATGACGAACTTTATCTAGCTGAGCGGCTAGACCTCATTACTAGTGAATCCATATAGAGGGGTCACCATGCGTTGGAGTTCACTCGCGTCTATCTGTAGCTGCTCAAACGCCCGCCTAAAGATGATGTTGATAGAACTACCTGTGTCAACGAAAGTACGAAAAATATTATAATTAGCTATAATAGCCTTGATTATTAATGCATCATTATGGGGTATCTCCACCCCTTTTAGATCTTGGGTCTGAAGCTGATTTCAAGCCCGGCTGCCCGTTTTGTGCTGCAGCCGATCACATGAATTTTCAATCGCCAAGCGTGTGATTTTCTCACTCAGTTGTAGTCACCATCAGTCGGTCTTCCTGCTATCATATTGATGTTGCCCCTGGCGGCATTATTATGGTTCTCATCCTGCCGGATCGGGAGCTTCGGTTGGTTTCGAGTGGGAGTGGGCGTTCGATCCACTAGTGGTGGTGGCGGAGTCCTCAGTTGTCGTTCAGCCCCGCGCTGATTTCTTCTGAGCGAGCCATTCGGTCTTCGATAGGGTCGGCGGTTAGGCGACGGAGTGCGCCGGTGAAATCTTCGATTGCCACCCTAGCGATTAGCCAGCGTGTAGTAATCCCGCGTGTCATGGGTGGTCGACCGGTGAAGAGTGCACCATCGTCTTGGAGCTTCTTGAGGAGGCTTGGGATACCTTTCTTGCTCGACCCCCACATGCTGCACGACTTGGGGTCGTGGCTCTTGATGATGAGGCTGAGGGGTCGTTCGAGGTCCTCTAGGCGGAGGAGCGAGCAATGATCGGCGCTTGGGCGCCGGAGCCGGTGTGGGTGCAGGAGTATCTTTCCTCCGGGCAACTTGCACCTCTTCAACATTAATAAACTCGATTGCCCGGTCCAACAGATGATCAAAATTCCTCGGAGGTCTCCTGACCAAGGAATTGAAGAAATCATTATTGGCAAGCCCTTGGGAGAAGACGCTCCTCATGATTTCGGTAGTGGCGGAAGGAACGTCTTTGCCACATGGTTGAATTTTTTAATGTAGGACCTCAGTGACTCCTTAGGCCCTTGTTTTAGTAAGAAAAGACTCGGGGGAGTTTTTTTGGTAGCGTTGGCTGCTTGCAAACTGGTGAAGGAAAATTTTGTTGAAATCCTTGAAACGTTGGATACATCTAGCGGGTAATCGTCTAAACCACCTCTATGCAGAACCACCCTCCACTGAAGGTGGTGAGGAACACCCAGCATTTCACCCCATCAGTAAACTGATGAAAGAGGGTGGCGTGCTCAAATTTGACAAGATGATTCTCAGGATCAGTTGATCTTGAGTATTCCCCTATAGCCAGGTTTTGATAATGCTTCGACAACTTATCCTCTAACACTCTCTAAGAGAATGTGGTGCTAATGTCTTCAGGAGAACTATATCGTGCCGGAGCTTTTCCCCTTCGCCTGTCTCGGATAGGTGCTTCTCCAGAAGACTCCCGATGAGGTTCTTCTTGATCTATATGTTCAAGCGACGTGCGAAAAAGAGCCCGATAGTGTGGATCTAGTGAACGAGATGCCCTAGGTACATGGGCCTGACCCTTCTCCTATACTCCTCGCTCCCTTTGGTGAGCTGTCGCTGAAGCGACAGGGTTAGATGACAGCAAAACACTGTCAGGTGCTCCTTGTTGTTGTTGCTGTTGCATTAACTTTTGCGCTTTTGCGCTTTTGCTATGAGTAGATCTAGATCCTCTTGCGTTAACGTGATAGTGGCAAGTTTTCCAAGCTCTTCCATCTCTCATTCTCAGATTCAGGCGAAACTTCCCATAGACGACGTAAAATTTGATCCTGTCTGAGAGATTAAGAGATGGCGTGCTGGTGACAATGACTTGATCGTTGACAAAGAGAAGACCTCCTAGCTTCGAGAAGATGGTTTCCTTCAGATCCTGCGCATACTCAGCCGATCCAATAAAAAGTCAGTGACCAAAGACCAGGCTTTCGACGCTCAAGTCAATACCATCTCTGGTGAGTGAAATGAAAAACAGTAGTGGATCTGCGAGAGCGTAGGTTTCAGATGCAAATGATGCGTACCTTGCCAACGGAAAGGATCCCTCTTTATATACCACCTCTTACAAGCTCCGTGATCATGAGATGACATCGTGCATTGGAGTTTTTTAGGTGATGGAAAAAGTACAGTCTGGATGATATGTAGTAACAGCTTGAGGATTTTTTTTTCTACCATCAGATGTACCTCTTTTGTCGTTTATGACTTAAACCCTTGATGAAATTGTCAAGGGAGTATGATGTCATAACTAACCTCCGCAAGAAGTATCCAAGGAATATTCTCCGACAACCTTGACAGGCTATTAAAATATTGTTTGCTACCTCGGCCGGTCCTTGAGTCGGCCTACTTGTTTGGCTAATGTACTCGGCGCTAAATATATCTCGGTCGGTCCTTAAGCCGACCTCTTTTATCGAACCATTCGGTTACATTTTATATATTCCTTTGCCCTATGTCAGATTAAGTTGCTCAATCATGTCCTGTGGCACATTAATATACTTGCTAGAGAATGGTGGAGTATACCGGGATCCCGAGAAAGCCCTTTGATAAGTGTCGTATGCTTGATCATGCTTGACCGGGCATACGTGCACTTTGGTCGGGCATACCTGGAAAGTTTTATGAAGATGAGGGCCTTAAGTCCTGACAGCGGGTCGCATATATGGGAATTAATGAGGCTGAGTGCCTTTAACTTGACCGGTCTTTATTCGATCGGTTACATATGTGGAAGCTGATGAGGCTGAGCGCCTTTATCCCGGCCGGGCTTTATCCAACCGGTTACACTTGGGAACTGATGAGCCTGAGCGCCTTTATCCCGGTCGAACTTTATCCAGCCAGTTACACATGGGAACTGATAAGGCTGAGAACCTTTATCCCGGCCGGACTTTATCCGACCGGTTACATATATGGGAACTGATGAGGTTGAGCGCTTTTATTCTGGTCGGGCTTTATTCGGCCGGTTAGAGCATACATGCCTGTCCGACTTTAAGGCCGGACAAATACACACACTGTTGTTTATGATCAGCATGTCGTAGAATGAGTCAGTCATTCCGATCACAATGTAAGACCGGTCAACGTTAAACTTGACCTCCTAAGATCTGGCTATCCTTAAGACATTATACTCCTCAATTCGTTCGGCTTAATGATCGACCATTTTCCCCTAGCCAGGTTAAAACCCGGTCTGGTTAACCCTAGAATTTAATACTAGGGAACTACTCCGATCTGAAGGGATATTACTCTTTTTTTGGAGTAGGACTGTCACATCCTCTTGACTTTGACTACCACGTCACCTTCTGGGTCCATTCGTCATAACTTGTATCAGATAGGAACAAAATATAAGCAGAGAGAATTGATCTACCAAACCAAAAGAAGACTTGAACAAATTCCTATCTGTAGGTAATTTTGTCAATTGCTTTTACTATAACTTACAAATTCCACCATTTCCCCAAAGTTTACATGGTATCAAAAGTCAATTTTGATCTTTATTGTTTTCCTTGTTTTCTTGGTTGGAGGGGAGGCTGCAATTATCACTTGGCCTGCCCTCCCTTTTGACATTTCTCTTACTGCGTTGTCTTGTTGATATGGTGATCCGCAACGCTTCATTTGCCGTGCCACCACAACCTCCCCTGCCCATCACAAATGCACTCGTGAGGTGCTTCATGAGTTCTTGGCTGATGCTTTCTCTGAGTCCTTCCTTCCCTTTCCATCATCTAATTGGCTTGGTAAAGCAGCTTCCTTCACCCGACACTATGTTCTCTAATTGCATCCACCCTTGCTCACCTCTATATTTGGCTTCCTGTCTCTTGCCAACCACTCTGTCACTCCCTACATCTCTTCTACCCAGATCTTACACTCAAAAACCAAGTCTATGCAACAAAAATACTTCAGATTCCATGATGTTTATACTCAGTCTCATCATTGTGCTACTTTATGATTATGTTTGGAGTATATTGCTATTTTCTACTAAAAAACTAAAAACACATAACTCATGCCACAAGTCCATAATGTTTTGGCACGCCAAATATTTGAATCACTTGACTGTGTGTACTCCGGCATTAAACTTTGAGTCGTTTGCTTCTGATTCCTCAAAGAATTGGAGGACCCACAATATCTAATGGAACATCTATATAATTTCTACTATATCATGTAATATTTGCATGCATTTCTTGCTTGTTCATTAGGTGGCACTATGTTTGAATTTAAATGGCATTACATTTTATGTTACTGGGTCACAAACAGGCCATTAAATTCTGTTCGATTATAGTACTTTGGTAATCTGGATAAATGCATAACATCCGATGCTTTTGCAAATCGTATGTGAATTCATGTAAAATGGCAATCAAATTATTCTTGTTAGTCTAGACCATGGTTTGTAAAATCGCAATCCGGATCATAGGATCGGACAATCCTATGATCCAGAATCACTAAAATGATCCGGATCTATTGGGGATCGGTTTTTTGGTGGAATCAGAACTAGATCTGGAATCATATAGTATTGGTGGAATTGACAAGATCTTATGTTACAAACGATTCGGATGCGGCACTGAAACCAAGCGTCCTTGTCGATTTCTTGACGGGTAGCAAGCGGAGGGGATGCAAGGAGGCAGTGTAGGCACCTTGTGCAGGGGACAAAGAGGGGAAGGCGTTGGCGGCAACATGATGCGCGAGTACACTGGTGAGGCTGTGAGGGGAACAACGACGGTGAGCACACAGACGAAGAGGGGAAGACATCTGTCAACAGCTGGCAGCAACAATGACATGGAGGGGAGCGACGAGCACAGGTGAGAGGAAGCCTCGGCCTCTCGCAGGTGAGAGAAGAGGAGACGACACAATGATTTTTGAGAGGAGAGGAGACGATATAGTAACGTTAGATTTTTAATTGAAACTTTAGTTAATTGATTCAGTCAACTCTTAATTTAACTGAGATAGTCTAAATAGACTTTCTTAAACCCTAATTGAATTATTCTATTAATATATATATAAATTTATTTTAAAATTATAAATAAATATTATTTATTTATTATATATATTTTCAATCCATTATTGCCATTAATATCATTAATATTATTATTATTAATTTGATTTAATTTATTCTAAAGGGAATTTAATCAAGTATAAAATTGATTTAGTCTTCAATGATCAATTTGATTATCCTATCAAATACTAAATTAAATTTTAAGGATTTTTGATAGGATCGTACGATTCTACGATCCGATCCCGACCGATCTAATTCTGATCTCAAATTGATTTTGTGTAGGATCGCGACCCTACCAACTATGGTCTAGACTTCTATGCTTTCTTGTTACATACTACAGGCTAATGATTTAGTTACCTTGATTTAATGGTGTGCAAATTCTAGTTGAATTCGAATTTTATCAGCAAACGGATGAGTATGATGAACAATTCTGTTAGTTTTATTCCATTTCTAAAACTCACTTGCCTCTTTACTTTTCTGTTTTAAGATATAGAGAAGATTGGTTGATTATAAAGTATATACACCTTAGATTTTTTTAATGTTAAATAAATAGTTGGTTTACATCAGTTTTTTTAGTGTAGGCCTGATTTGCTAAATTTCCTTCTCAATTTTCAGGTTCAGAATCTTATTGAACGATGCCTGCAACTGTACATGAACCAGAAAGAAGTAGTTGACACTTTGTCTCTCCAAGCAAATATAGAACCTAGTTTCACTGAACTTGGTAATTCTAAACAGAACATCCTGTTTCATTACGATTCATCTGTTTTTGGAAAACTGTATAGGGGATTGTGTTTGTCTGATTTTTATTCATTTGGACCAACAAGTTATTTAATATATAGCTTATTTTCACACTTGCCGATGTCATATCAGTCTTGTGATTGATTGTCCTTCAGCATTTATATCCACTATTCTGATCAATATAATAATCTATGTTTGTCCCAACTGGTTGGAGTCAGCTACATGGACATTGTCTTCGCTCCTACAAGTTTATATTATTAGTAACTACAAAATCTCTGATCAATATATTTTTCTTTTATCTCTCACGCCTTAATTGATTTAATTTGCAAAGTATTGTATCCATAGACCATCAACATATCAATACTCTCCTAATCTTATTTTCCTCTTATTTTATTGTCTATTCCAGATTGCTTCTTGATAGCAATATTTGACTTTGATTTTGTCTTGCCTAGAAATCCTACATATCTATCTTAATATTCTCATGTATCCAACAAACAACTATTTTGATTTTGATAGCAATATTGTATGTCTGCCAATGGTACATGAGATCTGCCATGTATGTCTGCCATCTAGAAATCAACACTCTGATTTAGAAAGTATCTCTGATCATACCATTGACTCATAAAATTTTCTTAATATTTTGAATTAAAAACACCAGATCTGCCATATTGATAGTTGGTTCAACTTTTAATTGGTTTCATTTTTGATGAAGATCCATGTTTTGTTGATGTACAGTTTGGCAAAAGCTTGAGGAAGAGAATCAAGAGTTTTTCAAAGCTTATCATGTTAGATTGATCCTTAAGAACCAAATAGTGGTTTTCAATAAGCTTCTTGAGAAACAGGTTGAGCTTATGCGGAAAGCATGCCCTCCAGGAGTTGCTGTCTTACCCTTTTCCAATGGCTCTAATTCTCTAGCTTGTACGGCTATTTTCATGTTGTGTTTTATTTTTTGTAATTATTGTTAATTCCTTTTTCTTCTATATTAGTTTGCTTTTATGTCTTTGGTTTTGAAATTCTCTAGTTAGTTGAAAAGGGTGAGTCATTTAGAGTAGAAGGTAAAGGGAGATGAAAGAAATTTTACATTACATGATAGTTAAAAGTTATCTTGGAAAATCTAATGCAGTACATTGAGTTTTATGGTAGTATGAGATGAATATGAATTCCAAATAGTTGGAATTTTTGCACATAACTTGGTTTGTTTGTCTCATCTAAATCAACCATTTGATCACAATCTCTACACTTTAACCCTTAGCCTTTACTATCCTTGGTACAGGAAGATTTAGGCTCATTAGGTTCAGAAAACAGTGACATTGTTAAAAAGTGAAGTAATGGAATTTTAACTGCACACTATCTGAGAAGAAATGGAAGTTCTTTGCTAAGAGCATCCACACCAGCTTCCCTATCTAAAATATATAATTTAGGATATGTCTTACCCTTTTCCAATGGCTCTAATTCTCTAGCTTGTACGGCTATTTTCATGTTGTGTTTTATTTTTTGTAATTATTGTTAATTCCTTTTTCTTCTATATTAGTTTGCTTTTATGTCTTTGGTTTTGAAATTCTCTAGTTAGTTGAAAAGGTTGAGTCATTTAGAGTAGAAGGTAAAGGGAGATGAAAGAAATTTTACATTACATGATAGTTAAAAGTTATCTTGGAAAATCTAATGCAGTACATTGAGTTTTATGGTAGTATGAGATGAATATAAATTCCAAATAGTTGGAATTTTTGCACATAACTTGGTTTGTTTGTCTCATCTAAATCAACCATTTGATCACAATCTCTACACTTTAACCCTTAGCCTTTACTATCCTTGGTACAGGAAGATTTAGGCTCATTAGGTTCAGAAAACAGTGACATTGTTAAAAAGTGAAGTAATGGAATTTTAACTGCACACTATCTGAGAAGAAATGGAAGTTCTTTGCTAAGAGCATTCACACTAGCTTCCCTATCTAAAATATATAATTTAGGATAAAAAAGTTACTTTATTAAATTTGGATATCTGCTTTTCAATACACCATATATCAGCTTTCCTATTTCTTCTCTCTCTTCTATAATATTTAGGGAATGAAATCCATTTCCTAAATTTAGAGAAGTACTGTTCATAAATGCATAATTTAGGGAATGAATAGGGTAGCTGATGCAAAGAATTTTTAGCTACCCCATCCAAAATTTAGGGTAAAATTTTTTAATAGGGTATCTGATGTGGATGTTCTAATAATTTAGTTAGAACACTTGTCACTCTATAGACACCACAAAAAATTAAAGAAATTCTTGGTTTGAGGACATAGCTCAACAGTCCCCCATAGCAATATCCTCAATAGGGAGCTGAGGGTGAAACTTTTGAATTAGCATGAAATAGTTAGAGTTTAATTAATAAAAACAATTGAACAGAGACCAAAATAACTTGAATATCCATGATGCTTCTAACTTTCTTGGGTTTGAAGTTTTGACTATCTCAACCTCCTATGTCTGACTGCTTGATTTTTCTGATTTTTTATAAAATTTTTCAGTTAATGTCTTTTTTCATAAGTATTATAATCCATGTGGACAATTTCTAATGACCTTGACTATGTCTTGACATATTTAAATTACATATCCATGAAGTGGAATGACATCTGAGAGTTGCTGGATTAATTTGACATTGACAAAAGGGTTCTTCAATGAAAGAAAGTATCATTGTATTCCACCAATCAATAAATCTAATTCTTTTATTTTTTTTTCCAGATCATCAAAATCCATCATGCTATTTGTCTCAGCATGCATCCACTTCCTCAAGGCCAGATTCCATGCCTTACAATGAAGAGTTTTCAAATCCTCTTGTAAATGCTAGAACCTCAGGGCAACCTGGCAGTGATCCATCTATTCTTTCTGGGAGCATGAATGCCTCGAAAAATGTCTTTTCATCACATAGAGACAGCATTGGGAGGATTCCAGGAATGGGTGGGATGACAGTGAAGTCAGAGCCAATCTATTCAAATGATGAGTTTCCCTTTGGTAATGATAGCACTATCTTGGAACCACAATCATTAGCAGATGCTTCGGTTGGATCTTTTAGTAGCTCAGAGTTGAGTGGACAACATATACACAATTCTCTCCTTGATATGGATACATCTTCATTTGGATTTAGTCAGATGCCCAGAAACTTCAGCTTTTTAGATTTAACTGACGACTTCAATCATTGTGCTGGTTTCTTTCAATCACAACACTTCTATATAGAATTTTTTTTTATCGACATATTATACTAATTTATTTGTTTTTTTTATAGATATATTAGAGAATTACGCTAGATCTCCTTATATTCCACCTGATTCAAATGATTTCTCCAGCTCTCCTCCATCAAGGGAATTTAAAGGTATTATGTTGCTGCATGCTTCCTTATTTCTTTGTCTTGTCTATATATTTTTCGACCTTGAGTTATGCAGCTTTTTTCTTACTTCTGTTAAGAGGAAGACCCCAAAAGGCTTGACACCAAATCCGAAGGAGTAAGTTATGAGGATTTTGGAAGTGGCTGACTAACGTCATGTGGCATCTTCCAAGGTAACTTTTTCCATGTGTGGGCCAACCTACCTTCACTTTTCATGAAGAGAATGATTCATGATCACAGGAACTGAATGATAAAAAGACTATATTACTTGCTAGCAATAAAATAGGGGAACCATTCAGTTAGTACTTAGTAGTGTGGCTGCAGATACGAACAATTACACAGGGCACAACATACATGCCACAATTGAATGTCAGTCTTAGCTTGCATTTAGGTGTTATTTATACCGAGAGGTATTTTTGCAAAGAGTCATCACGTTGTTTTGTAAAGTGAATCATCCTGAATTTGCTTTTTTCTCTATCCAGTCACTCTTTTCTGCAGAGATTCATCACAACCAAATGCTTTTTATGCATCTTTCTCCTGATGCTCCGTTCTGGGTACACCAGGAGCTTCTTTTATTATCTTTTGTCTTTACTTCATGTGTTATTGTTCTGTCCATCAGACCGATTCAAGAATGGCTAAGCATCTAGTGGAAACTAAGAAATTGTTATACAAGCAATTAACTGTAGACGTGCTCAAGCAGCACTCTGTGATGTGAGTTTCTAGTGTAATGGATATTGTTCCAACACATTTGGTATAATCTAATTGCAGGTTGATCAGGCATCTGTACGTTCCAAATGACAGATTCTTATTCTCCAGGCACCAATGGATTCTATTAAAGTTGTCTAGCTCTAATGCCGCATGACAGCTGCTAAATGCTTACTCTTCGCTGCTATTTGAAACAATTTGCAGACGTTATTATGTAGCTAAGAACACCGGCGATGAAGAGTGCGAGCAACACCTTCATGTTGTGGCCTGTTGTGAGACTTGGATGGCGCTGCTTCATTCCAATGTACATATGTTTTGCCTATGTTGTTTCTCTATCCATCCATTGCAATGTGCAAGTTTCTTTGTCTGTTGAAGAACGTGCGAGAATGCTTGCATTTTAATGCCAGTAAAGGCTGGAATTCCCATGTTGACTCATTAAGCAGCACTAAGTGGAATTGTTAATATGATATCGTTATGCATGGTTAAATGAGTTAATTAGGAGCGTAAATGAACGAGTCGAATTGGCGGAATAGTACAAAAATATTAATATTTGTATTCAAACTTGAAAAATATATATGATATTGGAATTCAATTCAAAGTTTGAAAAAATTGTTTTCTATGAACTAGTAATTTGCACTTCTATATTTAAAAAATAATACTTGACCTCATTTGAATTGAAGTTAACCAGAAATAAATGGTCAAAATAACCTATCACCTATATTCTAATTCTGAACGGTAAAATTGTTCTGATGGAAATATTTTTAACTTTATACTTTTAAATAAAAAAAAATAAAAAAAAGAAATTCTTAGGTGACGTGACCGTTGAAAGCTTAACTTTAATCTAATTTTTTTTAAGGTGAAATTGTTGAAGCCTTGTACTCCTTTTATTTCATCCATAAGAAGAGAATCTCATCCATCATTTTTTTCATGCAAATAGTAGTTGACATCAATTAGATGTTAGAATTTACGTGATATATTAAGATTTTTGAATACTAAATTTGTAGTCACAACAGCCTATAAATTTCTTTCCTGGATTGTGTAATGTCTTTAATATGTGTATTAGTGTATGCCATATTTGATGATGATGAGGAGATTTTTAATGATGAATTTTGTTACATTTTTATTTAATTTTGATTTATCAATTTAAAATTTTAGTTCTTTTTTGATTTGGTGAGATTGATGGAATGACTTTCTACTTTTCTATTATTTTATGCTGATACATATATAAATTTTGTGAGGGTTTTTTTTGCTAAGAATAACTGAGATTTTTGACCTATATATAGATTAAGTTTGGTTAAGGTTAAACTTTTAATAGTCATGTGAAATTTTTTATTTTTATTTTTCTTATTTGTCTACAATTCTGGGGTTATTTTTCAATAAGTATTTTTTAGTTAAAATAATTTCAACATTCATAATTAGAGTTTAGGTCAGTAAAGTAATGAGTTATTTTGGTTTTTTTTTTTTTTTTTTTTTTTTTTTTGACTTCGAGTCAAAGTCAAAGGGAGTTAAGTATTATTTTTTTAAAAACAGACTCAAACTACTAGTTGATAAAAAATACAGGGACTTGAAGTTATTTAGCCTATAAATAATTTTGATTCGAGTTCAATTCGAATATTAATTTGAACATAATTGTATTATAGTACAAAATGATTTATATTTGAGTTCGGTTCTTAATTTGAGCATCTTTAAATTAAAATTATAAAAATAATTAGATTTTGATTTGAGTAGGTTTGAGTGGTGTGTGAGCAATTAAATGAAATATTATAAATTTAAATTTAATTTAAAAAATTATCAAATATATTTAAGTTGGGATCGAATTAGATAATTTTAAAAAACTCACGAATTCGTTAGCAGCCTAGAGATGCATCAGGTTCATTTTGAAATAATTAGCTCCAGTTGTGCCTGTGCAGGACACGAATGACGTATGGTTTCCTTGGTGGCAACTAAAAACCTATTCCCTGTCTGAGAGTAGACAAGCGAGCTCCACGTCTGCCCTGGGCAAGCCACACAATGCTTTTCTAGTTCGACAATTTATCAAATGACGTACTCATATTTGTGAACTGATCAAAAGACATATTATATATTTTGATATTTACTAAAGGACACATTTAATTTATTACCATTCTCATTTTAACCCTCAATTATTGCTCTCTTCTCTTTCCTCTCACTTATATATATAATTTCACTTCTCTTTCCACTCTCATATGCATGCAACTTCTTCTCTTTTTTCTCTCTTTTGGATGCATACATGTATGCACAAATTAAACGAACAAAAAAATCTTTCTCGAACTTATAATTTAATTAAAACACTTGCATAAAAGAAATACAAGAAGGACTAAAAGACAGAGGCACACGGGTTTACTTAGTTACAACCAGGGAGGTTGTTAATCCAAGATAGTGAAATCACACTAATTTCTTCTTCAGGTGGAGAAGCCATTTTACAACAATGAAAGCACAGAAAAGACGAAGCTAAACAGAAATGAAAGCGTCTACAAGTGTTGCTTGAGTATTTCTTGTTGTTGTTAGTTTTTGGGAGCAGGGATGCTTATATAGCCCTGCTCAGGGCGCCTGGAATGAGATAAAACTTTATTCCTGACGCAACGTTCAAACGCCATGTCGAATTGGCTAAGAATTGGGTTCCAGGCGTCCGGAAGGATTCCGGGTGCCTAGAGTCCGGGCACCCCGAGGCCAAAAATCAACTTTTCTTGATTTTTGGTCTCGGTCTCCTACTCCAGTTCCTCTTGCATTGGTCTGGATCTTCTGCTCCGGCTCTGCTCGCTTAGGTGATTTCAACCATCCGGAATAGGACTCACCCGAACCCAACTTCTGACCTTCTCGAGCAAACTTCCGCTCCGGCTTCTCGTCCCTAGGAATCATTGCTTGTTTCCTTCTCATTCGCCAGCGTACTCTTCCACAGCTTTTCGTCCCTTGGACAGCTGCGTCTTTTGCTCCTCAAGCAATCTTCCGCTCCGACTTGTCGTCCCTCGGAAACACAGCATGCTCCCTTTTTGTCCGCCGATGTATTCTTCCGTAGCACCTCATCTCTCAGACACAATGAGCCCGTCGGCTCTCTCCCGTGCCGTCCTTCTCACTAGCTGCGTCTTTCGCTCAACTTTTTGTGCTCCTAAGTTCCTGCACACTTAGACACAAGGTTAAACACAACAGGACCTAACTTAACTTGTTTGATCACATAAAAACTACCTAGCTTGGGGTACCAACAATCTCCTCCTTTTTTATGTGAGCAACTCAAGTTAAGTTAGGGTAAACCAACGTAAAGTAAAAGAAATAAATTTTACAATAAAGTGAAAAAATTAAAAAAAGTTAAGCTACCTCCCCTTAGATTAATCTTCCCTTCTCCCTTTGATCACATAAAAAATGGGGTGCCTTAAAAAAAATCTAAGGATAACTTTTCCAGAATTTTAAGTCGTTTAATAAACAAAATTATGAATTTATAAGGTTAAAATGATTTAAAAAATTTGATGAATCTTAAACACAAGTCTAAGGGGGAAAATTGAAATTGAAAGTGTTAAAACAATTTTGAAAATCATGAAATAATTTCTTAAAAATGTATAGAGCATGTATTTTGACAAAAAAAAAAAAAAATTCATTTTCAAGATTTATAATTTTAAAAATTCTTAAAAAGATTGTATTTAGATAAATAACTCAAAAACTTTTCAGAAAAATTTTCTTAGTTAGCAGGGATAACTCTTGAAAAATTTGAATAAAAATATTCAACTATTGAGATTTTTTTATGGATGAATATTGAATTCCTCTTTCTCAAAACAATTTGGATTAAGTTAATTTCAAATAATAATTAAACTCAAAAATAATTTTGTAGTTTAAAAAATTTAATTTACAAAAAAAAAAATAACCATGATCTTGGAATCCAAATTAGATTCCTTTCTACTATATTAACAAGAATATTTTTAGGGTTTTGATAATTTTCTAATTTATCTATTGTGATATTTAAATTTCCATTTTAGTCTATAATAATTTTTAAAATTCGAAGCAGAGAATTTTGAACATACAGAAATTTTTAAAGTTTGTATATGTTCCTTTAACATTTCATTTTCTGTTTTCAGTTTGTCGAAATCTTCTAATCGACAAGTTGTTGCTAGAGTTCCTTTTAACTCATTATTCTCTGTTAATAATTTTTTATTTTTTGTTTCTGATTTACAAGAATCTTTCGATAACATTTTTATCAAATTAAACAATTGGTCAGGAGGTAGAGAATGTACTTAACTTACCTTGTCGACTTCTGATGCTCTCCTTGTAGAGCTGTTTTCCTCCGACGTTGATCCCCCTTCATTGATGCTCTCAATGCTCATTTCTGAAGAACTTTCTTTATCTTCAGGTAGGTACTCGACTATGAGAGCAGTTTTGGCAATTTCCTCATTTTCTGCTTTCGATGACGACTCGGAGTTCATCGAGGAGTTGGATTCGGCTACTTTTGGTTCTTCGTAGAGCTTTAAGAACTTTTCCCAAAATTCTTTTGCACTCTTGTATTTTCCGACTCTGTCGAGGACCTGGGTAGGTAGAACTCTCAGAAGGCGGGACTCAGCCTTACCATTTGCCATAAAATCATTATGTTGTTCCTCAGTCCATTGATGCTCCTCAAGTTCTTCTTATTTACTTTTGGGCATATCAAAACCATACTCAATTGTTAGATAAATATTAAAATCAGTTTTAAAATAAACCTCCATTCAACGTCTCCAAAAAGTGAACTCCCCCTCGAATACTGGTGGGTAGATGCTAGCTTCGACCATTGTCTTTGCTTTGATCAACGGTTAGTCCTCTTGAAGCGTCATGACTCTGATACCACTTGTTAGGACTCTTAGCGGCCGACTAGAGAGGGGGGGGGGGGTGAATAGCCCCTGCACAAATTAAACAAACAAAAATACCTTTCTCAAACTTATAACTTAATTAAAACACTTGCATAAAAGAAATACAAAAAGGCCTAAAAGCCAGAGGCATACGAGTTTACCTGGTTACTGTTAGGACCTTCGGATAACGGCTAGAAAGGGGGGGGGGTGTGAATAGCAGACCCCAAATTCTCGTTTCTTCCTACAATTTGAGTAAGCGCAGCGGAAATAAAGAGTAGAAACGAAAATGGAGAAGATCAAACCTCAAACGCGACGATATAACGAGGTTCGGAGATGATACTCCTACTCCTCGGCGTGTCCGTAAGGTGGACGAATCCTATCAATCCGTCGGTGGATGAGACCCCGGAAAACCGGCTAATAAAAACTCCTTCTGGGTGGAGAAACCTCGCCACAATCTCTCTTGCAACAGCAAGATCGGAGTACAAGAAATACAGCAAGAAGCCAAGAATAATATGAATGTAAAAATACTAGTTTGCTTGCCTTCTTGTCGACTGTTGATGAAGCAACAACTTCACGGATGCCAACCACAGCACAGCAGCAACTGTTCAGTTGGAAACTCAGCCGAGGGAAGCTCACACGAAGCTTCAGGGATGAAGAGCTCAGCAAAGCTCAGATCGCAAGGAGGAAGAGTCAAGAAGTAGTCCTAACAGTAGAGGCCCTCCACCTTATATCAACCTGCGAAGAAGACAAAGAAGAAATCTAGCCGTTGTGACTCAACGGCTAGACCTGGACCGATCAGGCTCCACCCTGATCGGTCCAGGGTGGATCTGATCGGTCAGGGGACCGATCAGGCCCTATTCTGATCGGTCCCCAGACCGATCCCAACTCTCACAGAGAGTTGGTTGCGATCCCTGATCGGTGTGTGGACCGATCAGCCTTTTTACTGATCGGTCACCAGACCGATCAGATAACTCACAGAAGGTTTCTGTGTAGTTACTGATCGGTCCACAGACCGATCAGATAACCCAGTGTTTCACTGGATCGGTCAGCAGACCGATCCAATTACCCAGCCTTAAACCTAAAGCCTTCCTGATCTAGAGAACGAGCTACCGAGCCCTCTCTGACCTAGTCCGGAGAACGAGCTACCGAGCCCTCTCCGACTTCCACGTCCGGTCCAGAGAACGAGCTACCGAGCCCTCTCTGACCTAGTCCGGAGAACGAGCTACCGAGCCCTCTCCGACTTCCACGTCCGGTCCAGAGAACGAGCTACCGAGCCCTCTCTGACCTAGTCCGGAGAACGAGCTACCGAGCCCTCTCCGACTCCATCCAGTTCAGAGAACGAGCTACCGAGCCCTCTCCGACCTCCCATGCCAAGCTTCCATACTTGGACTTTTCCCCGTGCCAAGCTCCCTGCTTGGACTTTTCCCGTGCCAAGCTCCCTGCTTGGACTTTTCCGTGCCAAGTCTCCATACTTGGACTTTTCCCGTGCCAAGCTCCTTGCTTGGACTTTTCCCGTGCCAAGCTCCCTGCTTGGACTTTTCCGTGCCAAGTCTCCATACTTGGACTTTTCCCGAATCAGGTCAACTCAAGTCGGGTCAACCAAATCAACCTTGACCAAAGGTTGCACCCACAATCCCCCAAGTTCCTATTCTTGTCAAACATCAAAATACAACTTCTCTATTCTCGTCAAACATCAAAATATACCTCAAGTCAGGTCAACTCGAGTCGGGTCATCCAGGTCAACCATGACCTAAGGTTGCACCAACAGTTACAATTGGGGAGGTTGTTAATCTAAGGCAGTGAAATCACACTAATTTCTCCTTTAGGCAGAGAAGCCTCTTTACAGTAATGAAAGCACAGAAAAGACGAAGCTAAACAGAAATGAAAGCGTCTACAAGTGTCGCTTAAGTATTTCTTGTTGTTGTTAGTTTCTGGGAGCAGGGCTGCTTATATAGCTCTGCTTGGGGTGCCTGGAAGGGTTCCAGGCACTTGGAATGGGATAAAATTTTTTCCCTGATGCAACATTCAAATGCCACGTCGAATTGGCTAAGAATTGGGTTCCGGGCGCCGCGGACTGGTTCGGGCATCCCGAGGCCAAAAATCAGCTTTTGCTATTTTTTGGTCCTAGTCTCCTACTCCGGTTCCGCTAGCATCGATTCGGGTCTTCTGCTCTGGCTCCACTCGCTTGGGTGATTTCGGTCATCCGGAATAGAGCTCACCCGAACCCAACTTCCGGCCTTCTTGAGCAAACTTCCGCTCCGGCTTCTCGTCCTTTGGAATCGCTGCTTGCTTCCGTCTCACCCTCCAATATACTCTTCCATAGCTTTTCCTCCCTCGGGCAGCTGCGTCTTTTGCTCCTCGAGCAATCTTACGCTCCGGCTTCTCGTCCCTCGGAAACACTGCATGCTCCCTTCTCATCCGCCAGTATACTCTTCCGCACCACCTCGTCCCTCAGACGCACTGAGCCCGTCGGCTCTCTCTCATGCCGTCATTCTCGTTAGTTGCGTCTTTTACTCGACTTCCTATGCTCCTAAGTTCCTGCACACTTAGACACAGGGTTAAACACAACATGACCTAACTTAACTTATTTGATCACATTAAAACTACCTTGGGCTACTAACAAAAACCTCCACATTGAGCTTGATATTAGGCCTTATATGATTTCATATCAAGTCCATGACATCCCTTAAACTATTCAAGGATCCTCACCTCCACCTCTAAATAATTCACACGTTGGAAAAAATAATTCACAATTGGCGAGGTCAGCTCAATGCTGATGAGTTCCAAGTTCAATTTTTTATAATCGACCTCTCAAATTGTGAAGAAGACAAGTGGTCGATGGTCCACCATGTAGGGTTTAAGTTAGGAAAGTCTCCATATTCATAGGGGAAGATTGCGAAACCCTCATGTTAAGGGGGAAAATGTAGGAAACCCTCATTCATACTTTGGCATAAAGAAGAAGTTAGGGCTTGTGGATGAGCTTAACTTAAACGTATTGCCAAACATAAAAAAGGGGAAGATTGTTGGTGCAATTTCCCTAAGTCAAGGTTAACCGGACACTTGGCACGGGGAGAAAGTCCAAGTGGGTCAAAGGTTGATCAGATACTTGGCACGAGGAGAAAAGTCCAAGTGGGTTAAAGGATTGACCGGACACTTAGTGACAAAATCCCAACAAGTCAAGATTGACCGGATGCTAGGCACTAGGAAGCTCCAACAGGTCACAGTTAACCAGATGTTAAGCAAAGAACCCTAGGACTCGAGTTCAGGAGCTAAGGTTGTTGAATCGCTTAGGGTAAGCGATTTAGCAAGCCTTAGGAGATTAGGGTGATCGCTTAAGGACCTCTCTGTGAGGAAACAGAAAGGGTCATAATCGATTATGGTAATCGATTAACCCTATTTTCGCGAGTGCATAAAGAGGTGCCTAATCGATCAGGTTAATCGGTTGGGCACATCTTAAGCGATTAGGGTAATCGCTTAAGAAGCTTTCTATTTGAAATAGAAGCTATGGTAAGCGATTAAGCAGGGAAGCTTAATCGCTTACGGCTAATTCTCGTGCAAACAGAAAGCTTCCTAATCGATTAGGCTAATCGATTAGGAAGGCTTAATCGATTGGGGTAGTTGATTAAGCTTCAAAAAAGTAGTCGTTATACAGGTTGCTAACGTGGTAATCAATTAAGGAGATTCTTAATCGATTAAGTCACCAACGATTGTTGGAACCCCAAGGTTATTTTTGGTGTGATCAATCAAGTTAGGTTATGTCTTGTTTTGGTTTGATCTTTGTGTCTAAGTGTGCAGGAGCTTAGGAGCACAGGAAGTTGAGTGGAAGACGCGGTTAACGAGAAGGACGGTACGGGAAAGAACCGATAGGTTAGGTGCGTCCGAGGGGCGAGGTGCTGCGGAAGAGTACACTAGTGGACGAGAAGGACGTGCGCGATGTTCGAGGGACGAGAAGCCGGAGCGAAAACTTGCTCTAGGAGAAGGCCGAAATTAGGTTCGGGTGAGCTTTATTTCGGTTGGCCGAAATCACCCAGACGATCGGAGCAGCGCTGCACTACGTCATCACACAATACTATAAATTTTGTTGCACAGAAGCTCCAACTTTTAATAGTGTAACTTCAAAGTCCATTCCACGCACTCTACCCGAGCTTCCTTACCAAACACAAGGCTAATTGTATCATCAACAATATTAGTTGTGTTTTAAGATTCAAGTGGATATTCTTGTATTTCTTTCTGTTAAAAAAAAAAGATAATTTATGAGAAAGCAGCATCAAGATTTAATCTTGGTACAAAATGATAACAAGGACATAAAAAAAATAGTAGTAGCATTTAAAGATAAAGATGAAAGCTAATTGCTCTCAATGTAGATTTAAAGATAAAGATGAAAGTTGATGTTGTGCGAATGTTGTTCGTGGTTACAGTTCCTGTAAGTTTTTTGCTTTAACTACATGGTTGCTCATGAGTTGTAATTATTTCTTTGAAACCTTTACAGTTTTTGTCTATGTGCTTCTACTCCATTCATATTTCTAATCTTTGCAAGCCCGACTTATTCTCAAACTTCTGGTTCAAATATACTCTAGTGCTCTTGAATGTGGTGAATGGAACCTGTCATTGGTCTGTGGTATGCTTTCTGACATGATTAGCTCAATGGATATGCCAGCTATAGGAAAATATCATGCGAAGATATATGAACATTGCTTGGTAGCACATGATCTTCAACGTCAACTCCAAAAGTCAATTAAGAACATAAACATGGTGGAACAAAGTGTAATTCAAGCAATGATCAAGCTTTCCATGAAACTTACTAAGCCGATGTTTAGCCCTCTTTTCTACCAAAGTCTGGAGTGGGCAGATATGAAACTTGAAGAATGTGATTTGGTTAAAACTGGAAATTTGAACTGAAATATTTCCTTCTACTATTTCGTCAATGAACTTTCGGCACATCAACAGTGGGTATTAATAGTGTGCTAAGTATTTGTTGAATTACAACATCGTGCTATACTTGAAGATTTGCAATACTGCCTTGTGTTTGTTCTACATTATGCATTCTGACATGGGATTGAGAATGGATGGTGGCTAGCGAAGGATCTTTTGGATTTATATGCAATCGATATTTATTAGAATGGTAGAACCACAAACTAAATATAGATTGAGAATACATGTGTAGCGACAAAAATGAACTCATTATCTGCAACAAACTTAGAGAAACATTTCAAGAGTAATACCCAAAATATTCAAGTATTGAGAACATTGTTTACAATGAAGGTGTGAATAAATTGTTAGAATGAAATGTGAATACATGTCAAATTAGAGTTCAAATGTGCAGCATTTTGTTCATCCTAAAAAGAAATGATTCTCAAATAAAAGGAGCCAAGAGATTTCTCGATAAAAGAATTACTAGTGACTAAATGGCTGGAAATATTCTAATAAATACAATTTTCCTAATACATATAATCCATTAAAATGAAGACTTATTAATTAAATGAGACAAGAATAATTAAATGATTGAATACATTACCAAAGACAACGCACAACTCCACATCCTATTCAGAAGAGGGCACTATCATTTTGAAGAACAAAAAAATAAATTGTCTTAACTAATATTTGACTTAAAAGATTTATATCAAAGGTCTTATATTACTAAAATCATAATAAAATCAATGAGGGCATACATACTTTTAATGTTGTATGAAATTCAGAAGCAACACTTGCATGAGACATGTTAGTTAGAGTCCTAGAGTCAATCATATGATGATTGTTGTATGGACTCATTGTATCATATTCTTATGTATATAAAGATTTTTTTTTTGGTTATTATACTTACTTGTATTGGTGCTAAATAACTAAGTATAATAGCGTCCTTGAGTAGAAGGTTCTTATCTATATCAATCGATTGGTTGAATCGATAGTGAGATGGTATAGAGAACACTACTCTTAATCATTCCTAGTCAAGTATTAACATTCAAGGACAATGTTAATGCGACGAGACTAGCATGTAGGTCAACTCGATGACTTGATCTCACAAGTCATGGATATGGAGATATCAAGTTGACACATAGGTATGCATTGGAGAATGTATACTGAATGACCCGCCATGAGAAAGTATCATGGATCGTTATATGAGTGTCATATACTTTCTCATGTGGCTATTAGTATGACTATTAGTCCTTGGACCTGAAGTCACCATGATTCCCTACATAAGGAGTTACATACTTTGGCTTCGTCAAACGTCACCCGTAACTGGGTGGACTATAAAGGCGATTACTGGGTATGTAACAAATTATGTGGAGGGATGTGACTGATGTAGATGGGATCTATCCCTCCTATATAACGGGAGTGACATCGTTATTCTTGATAGAGTGAGACCACTAAGTACATGGCCATGCCCAAATGAGTCAATATGAGATATTGAGCTCATTTGATTAGAGTGAGTCTACTTGGAGTTCAAGATTTAGATTGATCAGAGGATGACACCGTCTATGCCTCAAATTGATCAATCTAGATGTCAAGGATAGAAGGACACTTGTCATATATTGTGAAGAGTCACAATTAGTAGTCACAAGGTGATGTTGGATCTCAACATTCTTGTAACTTGGGTAGTAATGATGTGTTGCTAGATACCGCTTATTACTTATGCTTCTAAATGAGTTTAGGAGCATTGCCAACATTACAAGAACCTATAGGGTCACACACAAAGGGCAATTAGATGGAGATTAGGTTCATTTGATGTACCTAGAGGATTAGGTTCATGTGATGAACCAAATTGGATTAAGAGTAATCCAAATTAGATTAATTGAGTAAGACTCAATTGAGTTAGACTTGAGTTAGACTCAAGTGAGGTTAGACTTGAGTTAGACTCAAGTGAGGTTAGACTTGAGTTAGACTCAAGTGAGGTTAGACTTGAGTTAGACTCAAGTGAGCTAGACTTGAGTTAGACTCAAGTGAGACTTAATGATGATATTCATTGAATTTTGAATTCAATGATAAATGGAATTCAATTTGAATTTTAGATTCAAATTTCGAATGAGTTTCAAAATGGTCATTTAATGAAGAATATTAAATACTCATTAAGGCTCATTAATGGTACTAATGAGCATTAAGTATTTTCATTAGATGAAAATACTTAAGTCATTTTTTACTCTTATTTTCATGATCGATCATTATTATTCCTCCTTGCTTCTTCTTCTCTCCCTCTCCTCCTCCTTGGCCGAACACCTTTAGAGTGCTAGCACACTCTAAGTGTTTTCTCCATCTCTATTGTTCGTGTGGATACGTATAGAGGTGTGTCCACTTGAACACACTCGAGATCCGGCAACTTTTGGATGAGCGGGATTCACGAAGGGCTTCGCTACAAGGGTAATATCTTAACCATGTAGATCTAATGTAGATCTAGGATAGAAAATATGTGCATGAAATTTTTGTTCTTTTAATCTTCTCACGGATCCGGTGGCATGGGATTTCGAGGTTTTCGCAACGCAAAAAGCGATTTTGCGGCTCGAAAATCCCAACAGTGGTATCAGAGCCACGTGCGAAGCGTGCACATGATTTATTTTAATTTTTATGAAAAATTACAGATCTATAACTTTCTGTAAATTCATGATTTTTATGTATTTTATGAGTATTTTTCTTGGAGATGCGAAGCAACAAGTGCTTGGTCACTTGTAGGCTTCGTATACCGAGAAAAACCTTCCGAAACGGCAAGGTTTCACCCAAATAGTTTTGGGACAGCGGCTTAAGGCGCTGTAAGATTGTCGTGGGACACTCGTGAGATTCATTTCGCGAGAAGGGACGCTGCCCCTAACCCCGCAAGGGGCATTGTCCCGCGATCGCGCCCAAAAATCGCTAAACAGGACCGCCGGGAAGTTGCGACTCGTAAAATCGCAAAAATCATTAGTAAAATTACAGAAATTATGGAAAAATACATAATTTAGAATTATGTATGTATTTGTGATAGTCATGGCCCAAAAACCACAATTAGATTGGATACATGTGTTGTAATTCATAATATGGCCCGCGTGCCATTTTTGTGTGATTGTGCGTGTTGTATATTTGATACGCGACCTGCGCGTCGTGCCTATCTATTTTATTTCTTGTTGTAAAATAATTTAGACTCGAATGTAACTCAAGTTTCATCTTTGTAATGTACAAAATAGAGCTATGGAAGGTCCACTCGAGGAGGAGTTACGAGGAGGGTGCGAGCAACACGTGGCAGTCAAAGGGAGGAGCTTGGAGAAGCTGTTGACCTTAGGTTGACCGTCCGATCTTCTCATTGGCTTGAGAAGATCGTAGTAGGGTCATGACTAATCACAATTTAATTAATTGCTTGTGTGTGTATGTGATGCATGCTAGAGTAGAGTAATTAATTAGTGCCACCACGATTAGATTAGATCTAAATCGCGTATATGATGCACCACGATTAGATTAGATCTAAATCGCATATATGATACACATCAACGATTAGATTAGATCTTAATCGCGTCAACTCAAAATGCCTACCATGCCGTGATACCCATCACTACCTCGATCACATGTTGTTGTTGAATCTCCCAAAGCAGAGCAACGCATATTATCTTGGTAGGGTGCGGAGGGACAATCTTGGTCCCGCCTATCAACGCATGGGTGAGTACAAACTCAATTAGATTGAGTAAAACTAGTTAAACTCAATTGGATCAGGTTTAACTATAGGCATTTTCCAATGGTTGGTAGATAGGTCAAAATCACATTTATATTAACTCTTGGGCGATTTAGCCAAAGCTAACTCAAGTTTTAATATACATGCGGATCTTGATCCTATAAACAAGAGTTGCATAGAGATGTAACTGGTAATTAGTTACCTACCGATCATACTAAAGTCTTGGGCGATTTAGCCAAAGCTAACTCAAGGCGTAGTTTGATGTGGATCTTGTCCTGCACGAATTATAGCTAGAATCTAGTAAGTGTGGTTTGACCACGTCCATGACTCAATTCTACAAAAGTTCTATAATTCAGTGGGAGCATCATTTAGTTAAAGGCCTAATTAAATAATTAGTGGAATATGATTATTTATTTTCTGCATTTTCTATTGTAGATTACCATGTCGTCAAACACGAACACCTTCTCCCTGCGTTTTGTCCTTGATAAGGACAAGTTCAATGGGGCTAACTTCCAGGACTGGTACAGGAACCTGAGAATTGTTCTCACACAGGAACGAAAACTGTACGTCCTGGAGCAGCCCATTCTCGCGGCACCTCCTGCCACTGCCACGCGAGCTGACCGTGATGCTTACCAGAAGCATCAAGATGATGCATTAGATGTGTCCTGTCTTATGCTCGCGACCATGAACTCTGAGCTTCAGAAGCAACACGAGTTGATGGGTGCTTATGATATGGTTGAACATCTTCATTAACTATATCAAGGACAAGCAGGGCACTAGAAGAGGAACTGCAAAGGATACCTGGAAGATCTTAAGAAGAAGAGAAATAAGATTTCTACTTCAGGTATACATGTTATAGAAGTCAATCTCTCTATTTCTTTATCGTGGGTATTAGATACCAGATGTGCTTCTCACATTTGTACTAATGTACAGACGCTGAGAAATAACAGGACATTGACGAAGGGCGAGATAGACCTACGAGTAGGCAATGGAGTACGGGTTACTGCAGTTGCTGTAGGGACTTACTATCTATCTCTGCCCTCTGGGCTTGTACTAGAACTAGATGAATGTTGTTATGTGCCTGCTCTTACTAAGAACATAATTTCAGTTTCTTGTTTGGACAAGAAAGGTTTTTCATTTATAATAAAGAACAAATGTTGTTCAATTTATTTAAATGATATGTTCTATTGTAGTGCACCTCTGATGAACGGACTCTATATTCTAGACTTAGAGAACCCCATCTATAACATAAATACCAAAAGGTTCAAATCAAATGAAATGAACCAAACCTATCTCTGGCACTGCCGCTTAGGTCATATAAATGACAAACGCTTATCCCAGCTCCATAAAGATGGTTTGCTGGACTCATTTGATTTCGAATCATATGAGACATGCGAGTCATGCCTATTGGGGAAGATGACCAAGACTCCCTTTAGTGGACACAGTGAAAGAGCGACTGACTTGTTAGGACTTATACATAGTGATGTATGTGGCCCTTTCAATGTTGCTGTCAGGGGTGGTTATAGGTACTTCATTACATTTACTGATGACTTCAGTAGATATGGTTATGTGTATTTGATGACACATAAGTCAGAATCATTTGAAAAGTTCAAAGCATTCAAGAATGAAGTATAAACTCAGCTTGGTAAGAATATTAAGATACTTCGATCAGATCGAGGTGGAGAATACCTTAGCCATGAGTTTCATGACTATCTAGCTGAGTGTGGGATTCTATCCCAACTCACTCCTCCTGGAACACCATAGTGGAATGGTGTATCCGAAAGGAGGAATCATACCCTATTAGATATAGTACAGTCTATGATGAGTCACACATATCTTCCTGTATCTCTTTGGGGTTATGCTCTAGACACTGCAACCTTCATACTCAACTGAGTTCCATCCAAGGCTGTGATAAAGATACCATATAGGATATGAACTGGGAGAGATGCCCAGGTGTCTTTTATGAGGATTTGGGGTTGTGAGGCTTACGCTCGACGTCAAGTTTCGGACAAACTGGGACCCAAATCCGATAAGTGCTATTTTATTGGATATCCCAAGGAAACTAAGGGATATTACTTCTACATTCCCAGTCAACACAAGGTAGTTGTGGTAAAGACTGGGGTATTTCTAGAAAGGGACTTTGTTTCTAGAAAAACTAGTGGGAGTACGTTCGATCTTGAAGAAGTTCAAGATGTGAACCATAGCACTGAAACCTCAATGGAAGTTGAACTAAAACCACAAAGTATTGTGGATGATGTTGTTCCACAAGAAGTTGAGGAACAACAACTAGTTCAAGTAGACCTACCTCTTCGCAAGTCTGATAGGGTACGCCATCAGCCTGAGAGATATTCATTTATCTTGTCTGACCATGATGACGTTGTGCTCATTAAGGATGAGCCTACCTCCTATCAGGAAGCTGTGATGAGACCAGATTCTGAGAAATGGCTAGAGGCCATGAGATCCGAAATAGAATCCATGTACACCAACCAAGTATGGACTTTGGTTGATCCACCTGAAAGGGTAAAACCCATTGGGTGTAAGTGGGTCTTTAAGAGAAAGACTGACATGGATGGACTTATATATAAGAGGCATCTAGTAGCAAAAGGTTTCAAGCAAATTCATGGTATTGACTATGATGAAACTTTTTCTCTAGTCGCGATGTTTAAGTCCATTCAGATCATGCTTGCTATTGCAGCATACCATGATTATGAGATCTGGCAGATAGATGTCAAAACCGTGTTTCTGAATGGAAACCTACTTGAGGATGTGTACATGACACAACCTGAGGGTTTTGTAGAACCACAGCATACTAGTAGAGTATGCATGCTGCATAAATCCATTTATGGACTAAAGCAAGCTTCTCGGAGCTGGAATCTTCGATTCGATGATGCGATCAAATAGTTTGGTTTCATCAAGAATGAAGATGAACCTTGTGTCTACAAGAAGGTTGTAGGGAGCACAGTTGTCTTTCTAGTATTGTATGTGGATGACATACTACTCATTGGGAACGACATCCCTTTGTTGTAGTTTGTAAAGACTTGGCTAGGGAATTGTTTCTCAATGAAGGACTTAGGTGAAGCAACCCGTATTCTAGGCATACAGATCTATAGAGATAGATCTAAGAGAGTGCTTGACCTAAGTCAGAGTACATATATTGACAAGGTACTACTATGGTTTGCCATGCAGAACTCCAAGAAGGGATTTCTGCCGATGTCACATGGTGTGAGTCTTTCGAAGACTCAAAGTCCCTCTTCTAGAGAGGAGAGAGACCGCATGGATCAGATCCCTTATGCTTCAGCCATTGGATCTATCATGTACGCCATGCTATGCACTCGTCCTGATGTCTCGTATGCTTTGAGCATGACGAGCAGATACCAGTCAGATCCAGGTGAAAGTCACTGGATAGCGGTCAAGAATATTCTTAAGTACTTGAGAAGGACTAAAGAATATTTCTTGATATATGGAGGCGATGACGAGCTAGCTGTAAAGTGTTACAATGATGCTAGCTTCCAAACTAACCAGGATGATTATTGATCGCAGTCTGGGTTCGTGTTTTGCATAAATGGTGGTGCTATGAGCTGGAAGACTTCAAAGCATGACACAGTCGTTGATTCTACAACAGAGGCCGAGTATATTGCTGCATCAGAAGCAGCAAAGGAGGCAGTTTGGATCCGCAAGTTCATTACTGAGCTTGGGGTGGTTCCTAGCATAGCAGATCCTATTGAGCTCTATTGTGACAACAATGGAGCAATTGCACAGGCTAAGGAACCTCGCTCACACCAGCGGACCAAACACATACTACGACGGTTCCATCTCATTCGAGAGATCATCAATAGAGGAGATGTGAAGATTTGCAGAATACCCACAGAAGCTAACATCGCAGATCCCTTGACCAAGGCTTTGGCACAGAGAAAGCATGATAGTTACACTAGGTCATTGGGCCTTAGAGCCTACACTGATTGACACTAGTGCTAGTGGGATATTGTTAGTTAGAGCCCTAGAGCCAATCATATGATGATTGTTGTATGGACTCATTGTATCATATTCTTATGTATATAAAGACATTTATTTTTGGTTATTATACTTACTTGTATTGGTGCCAAATAACTAAGTATAATAGCGTCCTTGAGTAGAAGGTTCTTATCTATATCAATCGATTGGTTGAATCGATAGTGAGATGGTATAGAGAACACTATTCTTAATCATTCCTAGTCAAGTATTAACATTCAGGGACAATGTTAATGCGACGAGACTAGCATGTAGGTCAACTCGATGACTTGATCTCACAAGTCATGGATATGGAGATATTGTTGGTGCAATATTCCCGAGGTCAAGGTTGACCTGGTTGACTGAGCTTGAATTGGTTCAAGCTCGAGTCTTGATGTTTGGGTTTCGATGTTTGACAATACATGGAGACAAGACATGGAGATTGCAGGTGCAATTGTTCATGTGGGAGATTGTGAAGGAGAGTTAAGTAGGTCAAGGTTGACTGGATACTTGACTGGAAAGTCCTCGTGAGTGAAGCCAGGCAGAAGGAAAATCCTGGTGAGTGAAGCTAGGTGAAAGACTTAGTGAGTGAAGTTAGGCAGTATGGAAAGTCCTGGTGAGTGAAGCCAAGCAAATGAGAAGTCCTAGTGAGTGAAGCTAAGCAGATGGAAAGTCATGGTGAGTGAAGCCAGGAAAATGAGAAGTCCTAGTGAGTGAAGCTAGGCAGAAGGAAAGTCCTGGTGAGTGAAGCCAGGCACAGGAAATCCAGATGGATCAAGTTTGATCAGACATCTGGTGTTGGGAAGCCCAAGTAGGTCAAAGGGATTGACCGGATACTTGGCACGGGAAATCCAGTTGGATCAAGGTTGATCGGACACCTAGTGGAGATAAGTCCAAGTGAGTCAAGGATGACCGGACACTTGGCACGAGGAGAAAAGTCCAAGTTGGTCAAAGGGATTGACCGGACACTTGGTGAGGGAGTCCTAGCAGGTCAAGGGTGACCGAATGCTAGGCATGATGTACCAACAGGTCATGGTTGACCGGATGTTGGTTTAGGGGACTTTGGACTTATTTTTGGGCAAAAACAAGGGCTGGATCGATCAGTCGATCAATTGGCTCATGCCCAATCGATTAGTCGATCGATTGGCTCATGCCCAATCGATCGGCCGATCGATTGGGAGAGTCTCCACGATAAGACTCCTCCCAATCAATCAGTGGATCGATTGGGGAGAAGTGTCGCGTGAACAAAAAGCCTCCCAATTGATCAACCGATCGATTGAGAGCCTCCGATCGATCGGCCAATCGATTGGGAGGTGTGATTTCACACGATAAGCCCTGGATTGATCAGCCGATCGATCCAGGTAATTCTCGAGAGCACAGAGGCGCTCTGGATCGATCGGCCGATCGATCCAAAGCCTCCCCAATCGATTGGGAGCAATCCAATCGATTGGGATTCGACCGTTGGCGCGGATAAAGCTGTTGGCAAGCGTTTTTCTGCGCATGACTTCCTCTCTTCTCCACAGGCGATCACGACAGCTTCTCCACAGCATTTTTCCACTCTCACCGCCAGTTCTTGAAGGATCTTGGAGAGACATTCAAGTCAAGAGGCGTGTCTACAACAAGAAGAAGAAGCTAGGGTTAGGGTTTCATTGTACAAATCTTGTAAGCTTTCCCTTGTGTTTGCTTCTCTTTGTTTCTTGTTGTATTGAGAGTATTGTAGGGCTTCTCCACCTTCGGTAGTTACCAAAAAGGAGTGTTTACATAGTGGAGGGTGTGTGAGTGTGTGGATCCTTGGATTAGTCACCTTTTCTTGAGGTGGATACCAAGTAAATCCCTAGTATTAGCGTTGAGTGTTGTTTCTTTGTATTTTCCGCTGCATATCTTTGAAGAAACAAGCAACGACGAGCACACGATCGAGCTGAGCTATTCACCCCCCTCTAGCTACATATTTGGTTCCAACAAGTGGTATTAGAGTGAGGCCACTCTTCACCGGAATCATCGCCGGAAGGGGCAACAAAGCTAGAGGGTGTAAAAGTTGAAGCAAATTCTATCAAGTCAAAGACTTCATCATCAAGGTCAACTTCAAATGGAATTCCAAGATGGTCTTGGATTCGACACAAGGGTGCCTCCACCATATGTTTCTACAAGTTTCGATTCTTGGAAATCAAGGATCGAGAATTTTCTTATGATGGAGATAGAGCAATGGTTTCCTCTAATGGAAGGTTTCGAAGCTCCAACAAACTCCAAGGGCAAGCTTCTCAAGAAGAGAAAATGGAGCCAAGAACAAGTCCAAAGGTGCGAAGCAAATAACAAGGTAACCAAATTATTGGTTAATCTATTGCCAAGCACCATTCTTTGCAAAATTAGAGAATTTGAAGATGCAAAGGAATTGTGGAGCAAGTTGGCTAAACTTCATGAAGAACCCTTCACTGTACCAATCCAAGAAAAATCCAAAGAGGGCGACTTATTGGAGCAAGACCAAGAGGAGGAGAATTCCGAAGGTGAGAGATGCTCATCTCCCGAAGAAGAAGTCCAAGAAGCTTTATCTTCAAAGGAATGCAATGAAAAGGGCAAGGAGAGGGCATACTCCTTGTTCCATGTACAAGATGAAGATGAAGAAGCCTCCACCTCTAGGATTGAGTGGGAGTGTAGATCATAGACACCGGAGCAAGAAGAAGCCTCCACATCCGGGTCAAGAGAAGAAGAGGATGAAGAAGCTTTCACCTCCACAAGTTGAGTCAAATCTATTGGAGGAGCATCACTGTCGGAACAAGAGGAAGTTTCTACATCCGAATCAAAAGGAGAAGATGCCATCCCTACACACGAAGGTAAAAATGTTTCAATTAAAAATAAAAATCACATTATATGTTTTGAGTGTAGGGAACATGGGCACTACAAGAGCAAGTGCCTCAAATTGGCCAAGAAGAAGGGCCATGTGGCACTAAAGGGCAAGGTGAAGCCCAAGGAGACCGCCCCCACAACAAAGAAGAGCAAGGAGCACATTGTGTGTTTCTCTTGCAATCAAAAAGGACATTATCGGAGTCAATGTCCCAAGGGGAAGAAAGCGGTCAAGGCTCAAGGAGGAAGCATGAGTCAATGGGGAGTCTCCAAGGTAAAACGAAAGGTATCATTTATTGAGTCTACCCTTTTAAATAATGGTAAAAAGCATGCTAGTTCAAATTTTTATCATTTTAATTCTATTTACCATAAAAATAGGGAGCATAATAGTATTAAAGAAAAACATATGGATCTCCATGCTAAGACTACCACATCTAGGGCTAAGAAGGTAGATAACCAACTAGGAAGTAATCCTAAATATTTTAGGTATTTACCTAAGAAAAAGAAAAATCAAGGTTTTAGTGAAAAATCCAAGGTTAAGGGATTATGGAGAGAAAAACAAGTCTTAAGGTCAAGACTTGATAAATTGGAGAGGACTCTTAGAAAAATCACAAATGATACACAAGGATTCAAGAGTCA
The DNA here is from genome assembly GCF_018446385.1 of Zingiber officinale. Classification (NCBI taxonomy): domain Eukaryota; kingdom Viridiplantae; phylum Streptophyta; class Magnoliopsida; order Zingiberales; family Zingiberaceae; genus Zingiber; species Zingiber officinale. Next base: position 24,601,915 of record NC_055991.1, on the reverse strand, counting down.
AAACCTAGGTCTAGGACAACAAGGGTCATCCAATGGTCATAGAGGTTTGGGGTACAAACCAAAGGCTAAGAAGGATGTACCTTCTTATCATAGGGTTCCATATAGTTATGAAACTAACCCTAAGTCAAATGGTCAAGTCAAAAATACTAGGAAGGTTATTCCTAAGAGTATTTTTGCAACAAATGTGACTAAAACTTTTAAGAAGTCCAAGAAAGTCACAAAGAAGGTCACAAGGGAAGAAATCCCTAGAGTTGACCTAGAAAAGGTAACCAAGGACTCTAAGAAGCCTAACAAGGTCACTAGGAAGGTATCTAGGGAAGTTATCCCTAGTGAATACCTAGAGCATCCAAGGAGCACAAATAGGTTTTAGGTTCCTAGGAGCATTTTCTCTACCCCTTAGATGGGTTAGAGAGTGTCAACTCCGATTAGAAGGGTAGTTAACCCAACTTTGATGAAGTTGACACTTGGAGATCATTTTCAAGGTTACTATTAACCTTTGAAAATGAAGTGGATTTTAATTTACTTTTGGAAAGAGTAAGATGTTCCATAATGTGAGGAATATAAATTTTACAATTAGTCTGGCACATTTTGAAAAATCATGAGAACTACTAAGTTGGGTGTGTGGTATGTTCTTAGGGAAGTTAAAGGCAAATCTAAGCCTTATTTCAATTTGTTACTCTTTAAAAGAGTAATTTATGCCAAAAATTTGAGGAATTTGCTTAATTTAACTTGGCACAAATTAGGAAAAGTAAAAGAAATGTCAAAATTGAGTTTTTGCATTTCTTAAGACATTTTGGGCAATCTAGGGTTAAATTTTAATTTAGCTAAGGGTTAAGGGTATTTAGAGAGTTATTCTAGGTATCTTCCTTATGCTAATTTGCCATGGTTTGTTTGCCCATCATATGTCATGACATCATGTTTATTTTTGCATTCATGTTTTATTATGAAAAACACAAAAATACCATGTCATGTCATACATACATCATATAGTTATAGGAAATTTTCTTTTGAAAATTATTTCTTTTTGATGTATGCCATAACATATCATGCACTATTTTAATTCCTTGAAATTAAGGACAAATGACATTTATTAACAAATTACATCCTTGGTGGATGTTCATAACCTCAAAATGCCTAGGTAGATAAGCATGATCCCTAGATTAGGGAAAAATCAAAAGTTTACATCTCACTATGAACTATAAGGTGACTTGTATGTGGTTTAGTACACATTAAATACAAGTGAGATGTTAGGATGATGAATAAAACTCAAGATGTTGATTTAGTGCATTTTTGTGAGTTTTAAGTTCATCAAACACATAGTTATATGTTTTCCAATCATTGGGAAAGCTAATGTACAAGTCATGTGCATTGAGCCCAAAGAACATGGCTGGAAATTGGTTTTGAAAATGATTTCAAATATGTTTTGGAAAACCTTGGTGAAGACTATTTTTTTTTATAGTACTCATCATTGAAAAGTTAGACACAAACTAGAAAAAACACTAAAGTTTTTACAAGTTTTCTAGTTTGTGTCAATCTTGGAAAATATGAAGTATTTTCTTAGAAAACTATTTTTCCATGATAATATATGCCCTAAGGAAAGTCTACATGAATTTTCATAATTTTTCGAATTTTGTAGAATTTTTGGGGAGTTTATGAAATTGACTAAAATTGAATTTCAGTTTTTTCAGAGCTTCAATCGATCAACCGATCAATTGGAGTGCCTCAATCGATCGGGCGATCGATTGAGAAGGCATTTCTCGCGAGCAGAAGCTCGCTAGATTGATCAGCCGATCGATCCACGCAGTCTGAATCGATCAGTGGATCGATTCAACAGGGTTCAATCGATTGGGACCCAACTCCAATCGATTGGGGATGCTGATTTTGGCTGGGAAAGCTTGATTTCAGCATTTTGAACCACCTTTAGTCTAGGTAACCACTCTTAACCCCTCAAAACACATTTGTATACATTTAGGGGGAGTTTTCATGATGAAAACAAGGATGTATTGGTTAGGGAAGACTAAGTAGAGGTTTAAGTTGAGGTTTGGTTTCAATATTGAATTTTTGAACCTCAAAACTTCTAATTTTGGGTTTCCTAAAGGTTTAGGGATTCCAAGTCATTGTTGGTGCAATGACAGAAGTTACATGAATGTCTTCAGGGGGAGTTACTCTTTAAGGACATGAAAATTTATTTTTCATACACCTTGGAAGGTGGTTAACCTTCTTTAGTAAAAATACTCAAGGTTGGGCATTTGACTATAATGGAGAGTGGATATCTTCATTATTCATATGGTGTTTGCTCACGGATGAACATTTGATGACAATGAAGGGTATGAGACCTTCATTTGAATCGTGTGTGAATATACCAAGTGGTATATGCTCAAGGATGAGCGTTTAGAATAATGAAGGGTATGAGACCTTTGTTATTGTGTTGTGAACAATGAGTGAAGTTGTCAACAACGTTGGGTAACTCTTCAGGGGGAGAGTTTTTGATGTGTGCCAATAGGGGGAGAATGTGTGGTTAAGTTAGGCCTTCATTACCTAAGAGGGAGTTTGCCATCTAGAAAAGGAGGAGAATGAAGGAAACCATCATTCTCATATTGGCATGAAGGAAGTTGAGGCCATGGGATTAGCCTAACTTATAAGTGGTATTTGTTGGTGCGGGAAGCATCCGACGATCAAACCTGAGTTTTGATAATGGCAAAAGATTCAAAGTTAAGATGTGTGGTGATCTAACGGTCTGAATGAGCTTGCAGGAAAGTCTTAAGTGTACTTAGGCAAAAGCCCTAACTGTGGTTAGGCAAGGTGAAAACCCTAGGGGGTGGTAACCCTAGGTCATAGGGGGTGGTAACCCTATGCGGAAAGTCTTGGTGGGTCGAGTGCTTCAGGCAAAAGTCCTAGGGGGGGTAACCCTAGGTGGAAAGTCCTAGTGTCGCGAACCAGGTGAAAGACTGGACCAGCCGGAAGCGGAAGTCCAGCAGAAAGTCCGGAAGCATTGAGCGTCGAGCAAAAGTCTAGTCGATCTGGAGGATCACACTGGCAACAGGTAAATCTCCTGAGTGGAGTAGGCGAGGACGCGTTCCCCGTAAAGGGAATAGTAGGCGTCGGGTCGACCTAGGGTTTCCGGTTGGAAATCCGAAGTCAGACCCGGACAGTCCGGAGACTATCAAACTTTCATATTCATACTATTATTGTGTACTAACTTTATGTTGTAGGTATTTTGGGACTAACATATTTGCAGGTACCAAAAACACAAAGTACACCTCGGATGAACAGTGTCCGAGGCGCCTCCAAGCCTCCATGAGGCTTGGAGGCACCTCGGGTGCAAAGCAGGGAGTTGGCTGTGAAGCACTCTGGAGGCGCCTTGAATGAGTCATAAGGCGCCTTGAACCAGTTGCTTAAGGCGCCTTGAATGAGGCATAAGGCACCCTGAAGCAGATAAGTGCGACCTGGCTCGATGTAATCCATGCGGCTGACTCGGCTCGTTCAAGGCGCCTTGGATGGGCTTTAGGGCACCTTGAGCACTGTTTAAAAGGGGGTTTTGAGCAGCACCTTCAATCAACGAATTCCAAGCGATCCCTTTGCAACTAGCTGCTAACTAGACGACCCGGAAGCGCTGTGACTTGACACCGACAACCCGGAGCTCCAAATCTTCAGTTTCGACTTTATTGTTGTCGGTATAAAAGTTTAATTCAGTTTTAATTGCACTTATTGTAATACTTGTAAAACCTTATCGAGCTTATAGTTGTTGCCCACGGAAAGCGATCAAGGATCGCGGGCCTTCGAGTAGGAGTCGTCACTGGCTCCGAACGAAGTAATTCCTCGTGTCTCTGTGTTTGCTTGTTTTTATTTTCCGCTGCTTATTACTCTGTTAGTTTCTCGAACGATTTACGAATTCAAAAGTGAAAGCCACGAGCGCTATTCACCCCCCCTCTAGCGCTTCTCAATCCAACAATTGGTATCAGAGCGGGGTCGTTTTGAATCAGTGCAACCACTATTCAAAATATTTTTTTCATGGTATTTTCAGTTTTTATGGAGTCAATTAGAATTAGCTTAATAGCTATATTCTAATTAATTTTTCGAATCGAATTTTTGCTCGAGACTGGTGCAACACCACTCGAGTTCGCAAATCTTTAACTCTATTTCCCGCACTACTAATCCAAGACCTAGTCTTGGAACATTCTTTACTTTTTGTTGTTGCATATTACAAATGGCCCAACAAGAAGGTTTCAGCACCGTTCGCCCCCCACTTTTCTCCGGAGAAGACTTCGGATATTGGAAGGGGCGAATGGAAACCTTCCTGAAGACGCAATTCGATATGTGGATGATAATCAAGACCGGACTACAACTCCCATCTGACGAAGACATCAAGTCGACACCTTGCAAAAAATGGGAACCAACCACAATCAAGAAAGTGGAAGCTGATGCCAAAGCGACCTGCACCCTCCAGTGCGAGCTAACCAAGGAGGAGCTCAATCGAGTTGGTCCGTTCACATCAGCAAAGGAGCTATGGGAGAAGCTAATCGAACTCCACGAGGGAACCTCCGATACTAAGGTAAGCAAGAGAGATCTCTTGTTTAATAAATTGCATAATTTGAAAATGCAGGAAGACGAGACGGCCAGCCAACTTCACGCTCGAATTCAAGACATCCTCAACTCCCTCCACGAAATCGGGCAGAAGGTAGAAAATAGGGATATCATAAGGTACGCTCTTAACTCGTTTCCAAGGAGTACATTGTGGGCATCAATGGTAGATGCCTACAAAGTCTCTAAGGATCTATCTTGTATTAAATTAGGTGAATTGTTTTCGGAATTCGAACTTCACGAGCAGACTAATGCACAACCAACCGAGAAGGGGGTTGCTTTGGTTGCAGGTACCAGTCGAACACGTGAACCGAGATCACAACGAAGAACTGAACCGGAGTCGGAAGAAGAACCCGACTCAGACGATGAAGATGATGAATTAACAACCGAGCTCGTAAACCTCGTAAAGAAGCTCTACAAGAAGAAGAAGGGCTTCAACAAGAGAGATCTAAAGAAGGCAGTACAATCCAAGGAGGTTCAACTGAGTTCGAAGGGTAGGTTCGAGGTTATCTGCTACAGGTGCAACCAGAAGGGGCACATCAAGGCCAATTGCCCAAGTCTGAAGGATGCAAAGAAGCGAAAGAAGAAGGCCCTGAAGGTGACGTGGGACGAATCCTCAGAAGAAGACACCGACGACGAACTCGATCAGACGAGTCTCCTCGCACTGATGGCCCGGGACCAGATCGACGTGTCCGAGAGCGAGAGCGAGTCGGAGGCCGAGTCCGAGCGAAGCCACGGATCCGTATCCGTTTCCGAAGGGCCAGACCCCACTGTGAGTATTTCTAGACTTAATAATCTAGTTAATTATTTATTGTGAAAGTTAGCTAAATCATACCTTAGAGTTAAGTCACTTCTAAAGGAAGTAGAAGTCCTTCAAGAAGTGACTAACTCCGAATCTTTGATTGAACCAGTTCAGACTGGAAACTCAACTCAAGTCTAAAAACTTGAAGAAGAGAATTCCAGCCTGAAAACTCAAGTCAAGGATCTGGAGAAAACATTAGAACGGTTTTCTTTAGGTTCCAAGAATCTTGACCTAATTCTTGGGACACAAAGAGCCGTTTACAATAGAACTGGTCTAGGATTTAAACCAAAAAGAAAATACAAATCTTATTTATCTCTTGTAGAAAGAACAAATAGAAAAATAGTCCAAGCATGGGTCCCCAAGTCCAAATTGATTAATCAAGTTGGACTTGGTCAATATTGGATCCCGAAGGATCAAATACATTACCTCGATAGACCATATCGAGACTATGATCCAGGGGGAGCAAAAAGAAAAATAATATTAATAAAACGAACATAATTTCAAATTAAATTAAAAATTTGAAATTAAATTCAAAATTAAATTAAAGTTTAAAATTAAATTAAAATTCAAAATTAAATTAAAATTCAAAATTAAATTAAAATTCAAAATTAAATTAAATATTCGAAATTAAATTAAAGTTCAAAATTAAATTAAAATTCAAAATTCAAAATTAAATTAAAATTCAAAATTTAATTAAAAATTCAAAATTCAATTCGAAATTAATTTAAATTCAATTTAAATCAAATAGAAGGAAGATCCAGAATAGCTGGCACCCCCAACTAAACTACTCGACTGGGTAACCGAACTTAATCTACCCGAAATGGGTAAACAAGAGTAGACTACCCGGCAGGGTAATTAAGGTTAGATTAAAAGGAGTTAGGTTTAACTTGACCCACGGTACTGGTGAAGTATTGGATGATAGTACGTTGGGGAAACTTAGTCATCGCATGTCTAGGAAGATATGACTTTGACCTGGTGCCTTTGGCTAAGTGGAACTGACCGAAGCTACCCTTTATGGATCCTAACCAGTTAGACCAATGTTTTGCACTAAATTCAATGGGTAGGACTATTTGGAAAACCTCGAAGGCATGGTTACTTTAATGATGTCCTTGTGACTCACCATAGCCCAGAAGTTTATCCAAAGAACGGCTACTTGTTGAACCCAAAGCTAAACTTGAATCTAACACAAAACTAAACCAAACCCTTAAATTAAACTTCAATTCATCTAACAACAATGATAGGAGTACCTGATTGAAAATTTAGATCGGGTGAGATGACTAAGGAATTTAAAAGAGAATCAAATTTGAAATTCAAATTGAAAATTAAATTCGTAATTAATATTATTTTCAAAATTATTTTAAAAAAAATTATTTAAAAACACTTTCAAAATCAATTTCAAAATTATTTTAAAAATCTTTTAAAAACTTAATTTCAAAAACACTTTCAAAATCAATTTCAAAATTATTTTAAAAATCTTTTAAAAACTTAATTTCAAAATTACTTTCAAAATCAATTTCAAAATTATTTTAAAAATCTTTTAAAAAATAACTTAATTTCAAAATTACTTTCAAAATCAATTTCAAAATTACTTAAAATTATTTTTCAAAATTACTCAAAATTATCCTTCAAAATTTACTTAAAATTATTTTTGCAAAATTAACTTAAAAAAAAAAAAACACGTGGCGCCTGTCGGAGGCGCCTCCCATACATGGGGGAGGCGCCCTAGAAAGCGGCGGGAAAACTCCTGCCGCCTGAGACTGAGGCGCCTCAGATCATGTCCGAGGCGCCTCCAATGTCTTTATAAGGCGCCTTAAACTCCTGTTTAAGGCGCCTTTAATTCTTTTTATTGCACCGAACAGAAGTGTTTCTGTTCGTTTTTCTGTCGACGCCAAGCACGAGTATCTCGTGCGACTTCTTCCCAATCTAAGGAGCCTTCAACCTGTTCCTCCCCTTATACACCCCACAATGCCTCCTAGGTAAACTCTACACACTTCCCAGTAATTTTTTTTACATAATCTTTGTGCTTATTTTGCCAATTTTTGTGTAAAATCGTTGAAAATAGGAAACGACAACAAGTAGATCCCAATCCGGCTAGACTCCCATCAGCCGACCTCAGATTCCCAACCGAACAACTTAGGGCTATATTTGCTAGCTTCACATTTAACCTTATCAAACCTAGATACCTAAATAGGCCCTTTTTTAGTCAGTTCTGTCACCCATCGGTCCAGATGATAGAATACTATCAGCTGGACAAATTGGTTTACTGCAGGCATGCAGTAAATCATGAGTTATGTGTGCAGTTCTATCACAACCTTGAAAGGGTTGATGATAGCACGTACTCCTCTAGAGTTGGTGGCGCCGACATCCAGCTTACCCCCACTTTGTTGTGTATCGCCTTAGGGCTTAGAGCGTCAGAGTGTACCTTCCTGTGCTACCCCGGTAGGGATCTGCCATTTGGCGATCCCTACTCTCATATTACATTAGACACTATCTATACATATTTGGGGGGGGGGGGGGGTAGCGACCACTCGGCTCGACTGAGTTCAGGTCTGTTTTTCTTAGAGTCCAGAACTATGTTATGTATAGGGTCCTGACAGCTTGCATATTGCCGATCTCATCTCGGGATGTCCTGAAGATGCGATCTTCCCATTCATTTTTTCTATATGCCCTGAGCCATCGGTTGGACATTGATATAGTCTTACACATGTTCCAGAACATTATCTCAGCATCTAGTACAGTCACCTTCCGTATAGTGCATATGTCCTACTGCCATATTTTGACTTCCATCTTTTCGACCATAGAGGGCATAGATGTGACCAGAGGGACAGTTATCCCTTTAACCATATACGATGAACTAGGGTCACGCAGTTGTAGACTAGCCCATGCTGAGGTCAACGCTGATGGAGTTCTAGCCTGGACAGGTCGACCACAGCCAGCAGCTGCCCCTATCACTCCAGAGGCCGAGGATATACCAGGCGAGGGAGAGGAGTGGGCCAACTTCTTAGCCGAGGATTTTTTCACGGATCCTTCTTCCTCTGCCGGGCCCTCCACATCAGCCGGGCCTTCATCTTCGGCACCACCTTCTGTTGAGGACAAACTCACTCGGCTCGAGATCCAGTCCTCTCAAACGCGACGAGCTGTGCTAGATAGCCACCGCTTCCTTCGATCTATGCGATCAGAGATGACTGCTGGGTTCGCCTCTCTCTGAGACGAGATCCGACGCCAGGGACAGCCTCAGCCTGCACCCGAGCAACCCCTAGCACCACCCCCGACCGATGATCCCTTAGCTGCCGATCCTCCAGCTGACGATCCGCCTGCTTGACTCTATCTTTTTAGATTGTCTGGATATGTCACTCACTTTTTGGATCTGGATATCTTACTCATCTTTTGGTTGTATCTTGGAGTTGGTTATTTTATGGTTAGCTGACTTATGCTTTAATTCAGCACTTATTTGTCACCTTTTCAAAATTGTGAGTATAATTTCAAAACCACTTTTAAATTATTTCAAAAATTCTAGGAAAATTAATGATTTTAAAATCCCCTTTTCTTAGAATTTTCAAAAATCGGACTTAGTTTAGGCTCTACCCTAGAAATCTTGTTCTCCTAGATTTAAGCCAGAGCATCTCACAAACACCTAGGTATACCTTGCTTGTGTTTGGAAAACATAGAATGGTGTGAGATGCATAGGGTACAGCCTGGACTCAAGAATGCTTATTTCTGTGCATCAATATAAGTCTGGGCATTAAATACTTTATTAACATCAATCAAGTCAAGTTTTCCAGCCTTAGTCAAATCTAACTGGACTAAAAGACTTAACTTGACTAACCAAGTGAAAGCTGCTGCCCTGTAGGCAATCAGCAAGTATTTAAAGGTTAGACAGTTGGTGAAGGAAATAGAAATATTAAGATTAAGCATGCTTGTACTTTAAGGCTCTGATACCTGATCAAAGCCAATTAGATAATTTAATTGCTATTTAACTTGACTCATGCTTGGACTTAAGAACCAACTGAAAAATTAACCTAAATTAATTTTTAGCTACTCTCTCTGTTCATCCTAAAAATTAACAAGTTCTTACTCCTAATTTTTCAAAAATAAGTATTATTTTATTCAAATTAATCTAAGTACCTTTTCACTTAAGCTATATTTTCAAAATTCAATGTTTGCAAAAGGCTTAGCTAAGTGATTCATAGAGCAACTTTCAAACTTTTTCAAACTTAGCCAACCTTGAAACCTAACTTTATAAATTCTTGCTAAGTTACCTTTCAGATTCATTCTTTATTTCATTAAAATCATAGTTTTGCAAAATTTTAATTCATTGCTTTCAAAATTTTCTGGAGTCAACTTAGCACTTATCCCGTTTTTCAAAGCCTAATCTGTTTTTCAAAAAGAAAAATTGAAAATTGTTTAAAACTGGCTTATTTTTGATAAATGGAAAAGGGGGAGAGTAGGAAATTCAAAAGTAAAAATTCAAAAAGGAAGCCCTATATTAAGGAGGAGCTTCACAAAAGTTTAAGTGTTAGCTTAAGTTATGCTTTTTATTTGAATTTATATACTTAAGCTTGCTCACTTAAAACCTTTTAATATATTTATACATTTGTTTTACTTAACTTTGAATTTGGGTTGCCATAATAAAAAAGGGGGAGATTGTTGGTGCGGGAAGCATCCGACGATCAAACCTGAGTTTTGATAATGGCAAAGGATTCAAAGTTAAGATGTGTGGTGATCTAACGGTCTGAATGAGCTTGCAGGAAAGTCCTAAGTGTACTTAGGCAAAAACCCTAACTGTGGTTAGGCAAGGTGAAAACCCTAGGGGGTGGTAACCCTAGGTCATAGGGGGTGGTAACCCTATGCAGAAAGTCTTGGTGGGTCGAGTGCTTTAGGCAAAAGTCCTAGGGGGTAACCCTAGGTGGAAAGTCCTGGTGTCGCGAACCAGGTGAAAAACTGGACCAACCGGGAAGCGGAAGTCCAGCAGAAAGTCCGGAAGCATTGAGCGTCGAGCAAAAGTCCAGTCGATCTGGAGGATCGCACTGGCAACAGGTAAATCTCCTGAGTGGAGTAGGTGAGGACGCGTTCCCCATAGAGGGAACAGTAGGCGTCGGGTCGACCTAGGGTTTCTGGTTGGAAATCCGAAGTCAGACCCGGACAGTCCGGAGACTGTCAAACTTTCATATTCATACTATTATTGTGTACTAACTTTGTGTTGTAGGTATTTTGGGACTAACATGTTTGCAGGTACCAAAAACACAAAGTACACCTCGGATGAACAGTGTCCGAGGCGCCTCCATGAGGCTTGGAGGCACCTCGGGTGCAAAGCGGGGAGCTGGCTGCGAAGCACTCTGGAGGCACCTTGAATGAGTCATAAGGCGCCTTTAACCAGTTGCTTAAGGTGCCTTAAATGAGGCATAAGGCGCCTTGAAGCAGATAAGTGTGACCTAGCTCGATGTAATCCATGCGGCTGACTCGGCTCGTTCAAGGCACCTTGGATAGGCTTTAGGGCGCCTTGAGCACTGTTTAAAAGGGGGTTTTGAGCAGCACCTTCAATCAACAAATTCCAAGCGATCCCTTTGCAACTAGCTGCTAACCAGACGACCCGGAAGTGCTGCGACTTGACACCGACAACCCGGAGCTCCAAATCTTCAGTTTTGACTTTATTGTTGTCGGTATAAAAGTTTAATTCAGTTTTTAATTGCACTTATTGTAATACTTGTAAAACCTTATCGAGCTTATAGTTGTTGTCCATGGAAAGCGATCAAGGATCGCGGGCCTTCGAGTAGGAGTCGTCACAAGCTCCGAACGAAGTAATTCCTTATGTCTCTATGTTTGCTTGTTTTTATTTTCTGCTGCTTATTACTCTATTAGTTTCTTGAACGATTTACGAATTCGAAAGTGAAAGCCACGAGCGCTATTCACCCCCTTCCCCTCTAGCGCTCCTCGATCCAACAGTATTGTCAAACATCAAAAGGGGGAGATTGTTGGTGCAATATTCCCGAGGTCAAGGTTGACCTGGTTGACTGAGCTTGAATTGGTTCAAGCTCGAGTCTTGATGTTTGGGTTTCGATGTTTGACAATACATGGAGACAAGACATGGAGATTGCAGGTGCAATTGTTCATGTGGGAGATTGTGAAGGAGAGCCAAGTAGGTCAAGGTTGACTGGATACTTGATTGGAAAGTCCTGGTGAGTGAAGCCAGGCAGAAGGAAAATCTTGGTGAGTGAAGCCAGGTGAAAGACCTACTGAGTGAAGCTAGGCAGTATGGAAAGTCCTGGTGAGTGAAGCCAGGCAAATGAGAAGTCCTAGTGAGTGAAGCTAGGCAGATAGAAAGTCCTGGTGAGTGAAGTCAGGCAAATGAGAAGTCCTAGTGAGTGAAGCTAGGTAGAAGGAAAGTCTTGGTGAGTGAAGCCAGGCACAGGAAATCCAGATGGATCATGTTTGATCAGACATCTGGTGTTGGGAAGCCCAAGTAGGTCAAAGGGATTGACCGGATACTTGGCACGAGAAATCCAGGTGGATCAAGGTTGATCGGACAGCTGGTGGAAATAAGTCCAAGTGGGTCAAGGATGACCGGACACTTGGCACGAGGAGAAAAGTCCAAGTGGGTCAAAGGGATTGACCGGACACTTGGTGAGAGAGTCCTAGCAGGTCAAGGGTGATCGGATGCTAGGCATGATGTACCAACAGGTCATGGTTGACCGGATGTTGGTTTAGGGGACTTTGGACTTGTTTTTGGGCAAAAACAAGGGTTGGATCGATCAGTCGATCGATTGGCTCATGCCCAATCGATCGGCCGATCTATTGGGAGAGTCCCCGCGACAAGCCTCCTCCCAATCGATCAGTGGATCGATTGGGGAGAAGTGTCGCGCGAACAAAAAGCCTCCCAATTGATCAGTCGATCGATTGAGAGCCTCCGATCGATCGACCAATCGATTGGGAGGTGCGATTGCGCACGATAAGCCCTGGATCGATCATCTGATCGATCTAGGTAATTCTTGAGAGCACAAAGGCGCTCTGGATCGATCGGCCGATCAATCCAAAGCCTCCCCAATCGATTGGGAGCAATCCAATCGATTGAGATTCAACCGTTGGCGCGGATAAAGCCGTTGGCAAGCGTTTTTCTGCGCACGACTTCCTCTCTTCTCCACAGGCGATCACGACAGCTTCTCCACAGTATTTTTCCACTCTCACCGCCAGTTCTTGAAGGATCTTGGAGAGACATACAAGTCAAGAGGCGTGTCTACAAGAAGAAGAAGAAGCTAGGGTTAGGGTTTCATTGTACAAATCTTGTAAGCTTTCCCTTGTGTTTGCTTCTCTTTGTTTCTTGTTGTATTGAGAGTATTATAGGGCTTCTCCACCTTCGGTAGTTACCGAAAAGGAGTGTTTACATAGTGGAGGGTGTGTGAGTGTGTGGATCCTTGGATTAGTCGCCTCTTCTTGAGGTGGATACCAAGTAAATCCCTAGTGTTAGCGTTGAGTGTTGTTTCTTTGTATTTTCCGCTGCATATCTTTGAACAAACAAGCAACGACGAGCACGCAATCAAGCCAAGCTATTCACCCCCCTCTAGCTACATATTTGGTCCCAACAGATATAAAATTGACACATGACTATGCATTGGAGAATGTATACTGAATGACCCACCATGAGAAAGTATCATGGATCGTTATATGAGTGTCATATACTTTCTCATGTGGCTATTAGTATGACCATTAGTTCTTGGACTTGAAGTCACTATGATTCCCTACATAAGGAGTCACATACTTCGGCTTCGTCAAACGTCACTCGTAACTGGGTAGACTATAAAGGCGATTACTGGGTATGTAACAAATTATGTGGAGGGATGCGAGTGATGTAGATAGGATCTATCCCTCCTATATAACGGGAGTGACATCGTTATTCTTGATAGAGTGAGACCACTAAGTGCATGGCCATGCCCAAATGAGTCAATATGAGATATTGAGCTCATTTGATTAGAGTGAGTCTACTTGGAGTTCAAGATTTAGATTTATCAGAGGATGACACTATCTATGCCTCAAATTGATCAATCTAGATGTCAAGGACAGAAGGGCACTTGTCATATATTGTGAAGAGTCACAATTAGTAGTCACAAGGTGATGTTGGATCTCAACATTCTTGTAACTTGGGTAGTAATGATGTGTTGCTAGATACCGCTCATTACTTATGCTTCTAAATGAGTTTAGGAGTATTGTCAACATTACAAGAACCTATAGAGTCACACACAAAGGGCAATTAGATGGAGATTAGGTTCATTTGATGTACCTAGAGGATTAGGTTCATGTGATGAACCAAATTGGATTAAGAGTAATCCAAATTAGATTAATTGAGTAAGACTCGATTGAGTTAGACTTGAGTTAGACTCAAGTGAGGTTAGACTTGAGTTAGACTCAAGTGAGGTTAGACTTGAGTTAGACTCAAGTGAGGCTTAATGATGATATTCATTGAATTTTGAATTCAATGATAAATGGAATTCAATTTAAATTTTAGATTCAAATTTCGAATGAGTTTCAAAATGGACATTTAATGAAGAATATTAAATACTCATTAAGGCTCATTAATGAGCCTCATTAATGGTGTTAATAAGCATTAAATATTTTCATTAGATGAAAATACTTAAGCCATTTTTTACTCTTATTTTCATAATCGATCATTATTATTCCTCCTTGCTTCTTCTTCCCTCCCTCTCCTCCTCCTTGGCCGAATACCTTTAGAGTGCTAGCACACTCTAAGTGTTTTAGAAGTGTGTCCACTTAAACACACTCGAGATCCGGCAACTTTTGGACGAGTGGGATTCGTGAAGGGCTTCGCTACAAGGGTAATCTCTTAACCATGTAGATCTAGAATAGAAAAACATGTACACGAAATTTTTGTTCTTTTAATCTTCGTATGAATCTGGTGGCATGGGATTTCGAGGTTTCCGCAATGCAAAAAGCGGTTTTGCGGCTCGAAAATCCCAACAAGACAAAGGAACAACAGTCTCAATCTCCTTCCCTTTTGATTTTGAGCAAACTCTGCAAGGTTCAAAAGAGCCTCTCCAATCTCCGTGTACAACTGGAAACAAAAAATGAAACATAACATAGAGAGGTTGCAATATTCATATAAAAGGACCGAGAAAGATAAAATACCTAGAGCATGCAACGATTGAGGGTTCGGCGAGTTGTTGAGGAAGGGCGATCAAGGTTTTGCCAGTTGTCGATGGAGCCCGATGGAGGTTTCACGGGCTATTGAAGGAGGGTGATCAAGGTCTCGCGAGATGTGGAAGGAGGGAGATCAAAGTTTCATGAGTTGTCGAAGGACCGCTAATAGTGATTGAGGGAATTTGGGTAGAGAGAAAGAAGTGAAAGGGTGCGCGATGAGATTTTGGGGATTTGCCTCTCAGTTGAGAATTTATTGAAGACTATTAGTAGCGCGCATAGCGCTGTTAATATTAAACCTAGGTATTTGTCATTCATGTGTGCTTTTTTAGGGTTTTGCCAGCTACTGCGATAATTTTTTTTTAAGAACAGTGATAGCGCGCAGCTCGCTGTTGATGTTATACCGAGGTTTTAACAGCATACACAGAAAGTGTGCGATGTGAATAATATTATCCATAGCATGCTTTTAACGTGTGCTGTTGATGTCTATCTGTGAAAAGTCATTTTTGGTATAGCTAGCGGAAGAGCTAGAGTGGAGCTATGGAGCTGCTAGAGGCACCTTCAACAGGAGTTGAAACCCCAAGGTTGTTTTGGTTTGATCAACAAGTTAAGTTAGGTCCTGTGTGCTTCTAACCTTGTGTCTAAGTGTGCAGGAGCTTAGGAGCACAGGTAGTCGAGTGGAAGATGTAGCTATTAAGAAGGACGGCACGCGGTGTGTCCGAGGGACGAGGCGCTGCGGAAGAGTACACCAGCGGACGAGAAGGAAGCATGCGGTGGTTCCGAGGGACGAAAGCCGGAGCGAAAAACTGCTCGAGGAACAAGAGACACAGCTAGCGAGAAGGACGACATGTGGTGCGTCCGAGGGACGAAGACTGTGGATGAGTACGCCGGCAGACGAGAAGGAAACACGCGGCGATTCTGAGGGACGAGAAGCCGGAGCGAAAGCCCACTAGAGAAGACCGGAAGTTGGGTTCGGGTGAGCTCTTTTCCGGATGGTCGAGATCACCCAAGCGAGCGAAGCTGGAACAGAAGGACCCGGATCGAGGTAAGCTGAATTGGAGCAGAGGGCCTGAACCAAAAGTCAACTAGAGTTGACTTAGGGGTCCGGGCGCCCGGATTCAATCCGGGCGCCCGGACGCCCGGACGTACGGGCGCCCGGAACCACTCCGGGCGCTCGGAAGTCAATATTTGACTGGATCGCCTTTTACGTGATCTAAACATTGGGGGATAAAATTTTATCCCTCCCAGGGCGCCCGGAACCCTTCCAGGCGCCCTGACCAAGGCTATAAATATAGCATTGGTCCAGAAGCTTAAAATAACTCAGAAATTGTAATTCCAACACTTGTGCGCTCTCAGTTGTAGTTTAGCTTCTTTCTTTTGTGCTTCATCATTGTACGTGGCTTCTCCGCCTGAAGGAGTTTCTTTAAGTACGATAATCTTGCTTGGATTAACAACCTCCCCGGTTGTAACCAAGTCAATCCCGATGTGCCTCATTTTTCTAATTTACTTTCTGCTTACTTTAATTTACAAGTGTTAGTTTAAGAGTTCGAGAAGGGTGTTTTTGTTTTTGTTTTACAGGGCTATTCATCACCCCCCTTCTAGCTGGTCGTAATAGTCCTACAAAGTGGTATCAGAGTCAAGGCACTTCAGGAGGACCGCCGAATGAAGCAACGAGATGGTTGGACCAAGCATTCACCCGTCGAAATACGAAGGGGATTTCACCACCTAGAAGAAACTGATGCAGGTATTTTTCACAACAGAGTTTGAATTAGTTTTAACAATGAAACTTGGATTTGAAGCTCCAGAGGACAAGGAAATACATCAATGGATAAAAAAGGAGCAGGCTGACTATGTGGCGAACAACAAAGCAGAATACTATCTGTTAAGCGTTCTTCTGCCACAAGAAGTCAATCGAATCGGCAACTACAACTCCGCGAAGGAACTTTGGGAGAAATTCCTCGAGCTGCACGAAGGAACTTCCGAAGCGAAGCTCACCAGACGAGATTTGCTTTGCAATCAGCTCACCAGCCTGCGACTTGGGGAAGATGAGACAGTCGCGCATCTGCACTCAAGAATCAAAGAGATCATCACCGGACTGTCGAATCTCGGAGAAAAGGTAAGTAACCGAGATTCACTAAGGTACGCATTAAATTCGTTTCCGAGAAATTCAAAATGGGCATCACTAGTAGATGTTTTTTACATTTCAAAAGATTTAGAAAAAAATTTCATTAGAAGAATTTTTCTCGACTTTTGAAGTGTACGAATCAAGATGTGCAGGTTCAAAGGAGCCCAAGAATAACGTCGCCCTCAAAGCTTCGAGAGACGAACCCGAGTTGGAATCTTCTCTCGACGATGAGGAAATGGTAATGATGGTAAGAAGATTCAAGAAACTTTGTAAATCTATATCTACTAACCATTCGCAGGGAAAAAAGAAAAGGGTGATCCGCTGCTACCACTGCGATGAAGAAGGGCACGTCAAGGACAACTGCCCCAAGTTGAAGAACAAGGACAAGGAGAAGGGTAAGAAGCCCATCCAAAAGTGAAAGACCCTAAAGGCGACGTGGGACGATACGTCGTCGGAAGTCGAGGCATTCTCCGGACTTGCTCTAATGGCAAGTCATCAAGACGACGACTGCGAGTCGAACTCTTCCGAAATGAGCATCAAAAGCATCGATGAAGGGGGAGCCACGTCGGAAGAAAGCAGCAGTTCAGGGGGAGAAACGGACAACGAGATCGACAATGTAAGTCAGGTACGATCTCTTCCTCCCGACAAAATGTTTAAGTTCGTTAAACTTTTAACAAAAGATTGCTGTAAATTAGAAAATAAAAATAAAAATTTAAAAGTAATTCTAGCTAAGTCCTGTCCCTTAGAAGAACTAGACAAATCAAAATTAGAAAATGAGAAATTGAAATCAGAAAATAAAGATCTGAAAATTCAAATAGATAATTTGAAAAACCATGCATGCTCATCTAATTTTAGAAACTTTTAAAATTTGAATTGGTATTATAGATATCACCAGGGATAAATTAGGAATATCTCTAGAAAATATGTCCCTAAAATTTTTTTAATCAATCTAGTAAGTTGGAACCTATATTGGGTTCCTAAGTCCTGTTTAAATTAAACTATTGATTAGACTTAGAGCTTTTTGGGCGAGAAAATTAAACATTGAAATTCTCTATGAGGCTTTGTCTAAGGAAATGGTTGTTGCTCCAATAACCAAGAAGACCTAGTGCCTCGCCACGACCTGGAAGTCAAAATATTGAAATAAATGTTTAATTAACTTTATGTCAAAGCATTAAAATTAGAATTAATTAATGCTTTTAAAGTTTTTCAAATAGTTTTATACTTAGATTAATGCTTTTAAAGTTTTTCAAATATTTTTTTTAAATAGTTTTATACTTAGAAAAATACTTACGTGAATTTTTTTAGAAAAATCTTAAGTTAGGATTTTTTTTTTCAAAAATGTTTTTGCAAAGCTGTCTAAGTTATTTTTTTTTAACTTATAATTTCACTAAGAAACTTTTTCTTAAAATTTCACTTTAAATTTTTTTTCAGAGACTGTTTATGTCAAATTATTGCAAATTTTTAAGGATTTCAAAATTTTCTAAGTTTTTTTTACCCTTAGATTTTTTTCTTAGAACCCCATTTTTATGTGATCAAAGGGGGAGAAGAAAAAAATATAAGTCTAGGGGGAGGTAGACCAAAATTTTTGTTGGATCGTGATGTTTCGATAGAGAGGGGGTTGAATATCGATTAAAATAAAATTCGTCGATAAGAGTAAGCGTAGTGGAAAAAGTAAGCAATGCTAACACAGACCAATTTTACTTGTTCGGAGCCTGTGTTGACTCCTACTCCAAGGCCCGCACTCGTTGAGTGCTTTCGGTGGGCAATCACTAGCAGTTTGAAAATTATTACAAACTAAGTACAGAAAATGCTAATGAAAATAAAAGCAATACCGACAAAGGAATAAATCGAAAAGGAAAAAGTGCGTTGTCGGAGCTTCGTTAGTGTCGCAGGAGCGCAGAGCAGCAGAGGAAGCAGTAGAAGATCTTCTTGTCAGTTGTTGTTCTTAGGCTCCACCTCTAACCCTCCTTTTATATGAGGCTCGGGGTGCCCCGGATCCCTTCCGGGCGCCCTGGTGAGATGTGGCAGGTCCAACCAGCGAGCTCCACGTGGCGACGACGCGATTAGGATAAAAATTGCCTCCCGGGCGCCCGAACCACCTTTCTCCAGAGATTCCTTCTCCTACAAGACAAGGTTAGTCCGAGGCAAATATATAATATGTTTCCTGCAAAACAAAGTGTTAGCATAGTTTATAAATTCAATATCAAGAGAATGACTTAGATTTCGTCTTTCCGAGACCAGAATCTAGTCACGATCTCGACATAGATATCCGAAATGGATCTAAGCCGGATCGACGCCTAATGTTCCCTTCCGGGGAACACATCCTCACAGACACTCCCTTCCAATGACTTACCTTTACTTACCCGCCAGACGTCCGGTCAGCCCATCGACCCGTCTGGACTTCTCGCCAGCTATCCGGTCAGCCCGTCGACCTAGCTGGACTTCTTTCCAAGCATCCGGTCAGCCCGTCGACCCGCTTGGACTTCTCGCCAGCTATCCAGTCAGCCCGTCGACCTAGCTGGACTTCGTGCCAAGTGTCCGGTCAGCCCGTCGACCTGCTTGGACTTCGTGCCAGACATCCGGTGAGCAAGTCAACCTGTCTGAACTTTGCCTGCACACTTGGTCAAAGTGTTAGATAATGACAAACCTAACTTAACCTAATTTGTCATTCATTAAAACCTGAGTTAGACCGTTAGTGCTAACTGCACCAACAATTTTTGCTTGTTTAATTTTTGCACTTAATTGCAAAATTTAGTTAAGTTTATTTTATGTCTATTTTTACCCTATCTTAACTTGGGTTGCTCACACCAAAAAGGGGAAGATTGTTAGAACCCCAAGGTTATTTTGGTGTGATCAACAAGTTAAGTTAGGTCCTGTGTGTTTCTAACCTTGTGTCTAAGTGTGCAGGAGCTTAGGAACACAGGTAGTCGAGTGGAAGACGCAGCTAGCGAGAAGGATGGCACGCGGTGCGTCCAAGGGACGAGGCGCTGCGGAAGAGTACACCAGCGAAATAGAAGGAAGTCGGAGCGGAAGACTGCTCGAGGAGCAAGAGACACAGCTAGCGAGAAGGATGACATGCGGTGCATCTGAGGGACGAAGCCTGTGGATGAGTATGCCGGCACACGAGAAGGAAACACGCGGCGATTCCGAGGGACGAGAAGCCAAAGAGGAAGCCCACTCAAGAAGACCGGAAGTTGGGTTTGGGTGAGCCCTTTTCCGGATGGTCGAGATCACCCAAGCGAGCGGAGCCAGAGCAGAAGGACCCAGACCGAGACAAGCTGAATCGGAGCAGAAGGTCCGGACCAAAAGTCAACTGGAGTTGACTTAGGGGTCCGGGTGCCCGGAACCTCTCTGAGCGCCCGGAAGTCAATATTTGACTGGATCGCCTTTTACACGATCTAAACGTTGGGGGATAAAATTTTATCCCCCCCAGGGTGCCTGGAACCCTTCCAGGCGCCCCGATCAAGACTATAAATATAGTCTTGGTCCAGAAGCTTAAAATAACTCAGAAATTGTAATTCCAACACTTGTGCGCTCTCAGTTGTAGTTTAGCTTCTTTCTTTTGTGCTTCATCGTTGTACGAGGCTTCTCCGCCTGAAGGAGTTTCTTTAAGTACAATCATCTTCCTTAGATTAACAACCTCCCCGGTTGTAACTAAGTCAATCCCGGTGTGCCTCGTTTTTCTAATTTACTTTCTTCTTACTTTAATTTACAAGCGTTAGTTTAAGAGTTCGAGAAGGGTGTTTTTGTTTTTGTTTTTGTTTTACAGGGCTATTCATCACCCCCCTTCTAGCCGACCGCAACGATCCTACAGAAGATGTTGGGATGTATACTATAAGCTTAGCTTTTATATGAACATCTGTTTTGAAATATTTTGAAATGAGAATCACTCTGGTCAAATGTTTACATTTTATATGCAGTTGCCCATTTAATTTATATTGTAGATAACATGGTGTGTGGTGCCACACAGAAGATCATGTTATCGGTTCCTTATAAATTATAAATAGTAGCTCACAACCAAGATGGATTGGGACAAACCATTGGAACGGTTGTAGTGTAATTTGGTATTAGTCTATCTTGACTATAAAATTACACTAGTACACTATGTGTGTATTGAGTAGGACCGTTTGAGGTTGTTTGATTTGTACTGACTACATAAAAGAACAAAACCTCTATTATTATGGATGTGCGCCCTCTTAATCCCTATATAATAACAAGCACATATACTTAGTATTTATTTATTTAACTTATCAATGGGTGAGATTTATTCGTTAAATCAATAGGCCCGATGAGTTGGGAGATAGTACTGTTTAAATGATGTGTTGTTGATTATAGAAGGAATCTATGTCCTAATTATTTAGGTTGATGATGTCCCCTTGAGGAGCTCATAAGGATTATCATGTAAACCCGGCAAGTGGACTTAGTTGAGTGGTACTGCTCTTGGAATCATATGTTAATTAATTGAGTTGTCAGTAACTCATTTAATTAACGGGCATACGATATCTTAAACATAGGGAGATTAATGCACTCATGATAAGAAGGAGCTCATATTGTAATATGGGATTGGTGCGGTAGTTCAATAATAACCCTTTAGTGGTATGAGTTATTATTGATGGACTTGAGTTGAGTGTTCGGGCCGAACACAGGAAGCCCAAGCCCATCAGGAGGCCTAAACTAATTCCTCCTCTAGGTCCCTTTTGTAACCTCTATATAAAGCCTCGCATTCACCCATCCATGATTTGGTTTTATCCTATCTTCCTAGGGCTGGCGGCAAGGGTTATAAAAGGGAGTAAGTGGCACCCCCTAGAACATAATTTTCCCATAATTCTCTTCTCCTCCTTGCTAGGGTCGGCACCACCTCCACCTCCTTGCTAGGGCCGGCGCCACCTCCACCTCCTTGCTAGGGTCGGCGCCTCCTCCTTGCTAGGGTCGGCGCCTCTTCCTTGCTAGGGTTGGCACCCCTTGCTTAGCATCCTTTGTGGACGGTGGCTTGGAAAAGAAGAAGAAGAGGAGAAGGTGCCCCATCCTAGAGCTTCTCTTGGTGGCCGACGATTTGGAAGAAAAGAAGGGAAGGGTGTTTGTTATCTTGGTAGATTGTCACCCACACGACGTCCAAGAAGAGGAGAGGAATACAACAGAAGATCAAGAGGTCTTTAGTTACAAAGGAAAGGTACAACTAGTTCTTTGATTCCGCTGCGTAATTAGTTTAGTTTTCTTTGTATCGATTTTGAATACCAAGACAAGAGGCCAGCGATTTTGTACTTCGATCAAGTTGTGCTTTGATCTGTCAAGAACTTGCTTGATTGATCAAACACATGTCTGATCGAACATGTCGGTTGCTAGGAAAAGTTCTGTACTTGTACAATTTTTGTACATGGGAAATTGAAATAGAACGGAATTCCAGTGCCTTCAAGTGGCAGAGCAAGTTTTCTGGCTCTGTGTGATT
Source organism: Zingiber officinale (assembly GCF_018446385.1). NCBI lineage: Eukaryota > Viridiplantae > Streptophyta > Magnoliopsida > Zingiberales > Zingiberaceae > Zingiber > Zingiber officinale. Next base: position 24,579,817 of record NC_055991.1, on the reverse strand, counting down.
GGTTTTTGGTTAAATTATGCACTACTCTTATATAAGTTTAGGAAAGATAATAGTAGGATGTGCAAGAAAGATTAACTCTGTGGTTGCAGGTGTCCTAGGTCCAACTATTATGGCTTTTTGTGTTTATGTATGATTTGAACCCTCGGGCATGTCGAGGTTGTTTTGTGTTGTGCATGATTGTAATAATTAAGTACAGCCGGTTGCTGTATTATTTTTTACATTCTGTTTGATCTAGATTATATGTAAATTCCTTTGTGGAATATAGAATCGATAAATACAAATTTTTATTTCCTTTTGTTGCGGCTTGTATCCTTGCTATGCGTGGTGTTATTTTGAGGGCCAGAGGCGTGGTGAAGAAGGAAGCAAGATAGACACGACGACTTGATCCATTGGCGGCATATTGGAGGACAATGATGGATGAGGCTATAATAGTTGAAAATTTTATTTTCATATTTATTGCCTTTATATATTATTTTTATGTGATGTGATGTGTGTGCATGTTAAAATTTCTCAATTTAAATAACTAAGTAGGAGAGGGATTATTTAAATAAATTCCACGATCTCCATTACTGGTTTGTAAGTGACGCATTCAAACTTGCGCGTTGGCTTTAAGTGCTTTCCTCCATATCGGATGAGTTTGTTTACGGATCACTAGATCAAACTTCCTCTATAGATGATTATAGGAAATTATTTAGGTATGTGTGATCTTCTCCATCTGAAGGGGCACAATCCTAATTAATGGACTAAGTATCAAGTAATGGTGTATACTTAGACATATTTAATAGTATCCTCCCCATCGAAGTCACTGCTATTATTTGTGTGGCCGAAGATGAACCAACTATTAATTTTATTTGTCATAAAGTTAGGTTGACAAGATAATAAAATTAATGGGTAAAACCTCCTCTTACAAATGCTTGAATTAGTATACGTCCACACTATCGTGACATACGAAATTTACGATGTTTTGAGGTGTTGGTGAATTTAAATTATATTGTTTGAGGAATCAATATTATTTTAAATTCTAAAGTTTTGTTCAAATATTTTATTTTGTGATTCTCAGGATTTCAAAATGGATTTCAATGTTCTTGTTGTTATTTTAAAAGAAAATAAACTTACTGCTCCAAATTATATTGATTGGAAATGGAACTTGGATATTGTCTTAACTGCTGAAGAATACAAGTTCGTACTTTTTGAGGTCTGTCCTAGCGTGCTTGATAAGGATTCTAGTGAAGAGGAGATAGAGAGACATAGGAAATGGGTCAAGGCAGATGAGATTGCGCGGTATTACATTTTGGCTTCTATGTCAAATGTGCTGCAACATCAGCATTAGACCCTACCCACTGCCTATGACATGATGCTCAATCTCAAGGAACTCTTCAGACACTGGAATCGGGCTTCCAGGTAAGAGGCCATGAGAAACTTAATGACGACCACCATGACTGAGGGGGCACCCGTAAGAGATCATATCCTCAAGATGATGACTCATTTGAATGAGATGGAAGTCCTTGGAGCTGAAATCGATGGGGAAACCCAGGTCGATATCATTCTCCAAACTTTGCCCAAGAGTTTTGAGCAGTTCCGCCTGAACTACAACATGAACAAAAAGGTTTATTCATTGGCAAAACTTTTGACAGAACTCTAAGTGGCAGAAGGGCTATTTCGTCAAAGTTCTCAAGTTCACATTGCTGAAAATGTTTTTTCCTCTAAGCTGAAAGGTGGAAAGAAGAAGAAGAAACAAATTGGTTTAGCAAAGAAAGTGATTCGACCTCAAGGGACTGGGCCACAGGCAAGTGTGAAGAAGCTGAAGGGTAAGTACTTCACATGCAAGTAGTCTGGACATTGGAAAGTGGACTGTCCTCACAGACAGGAGAACAATATAGGTATATCTTATTCATTAGTTGTTAAAATATGTTTAGCGGTGTTATCTACCGGTACCTGGTGTGTAGATACGGGAGCCACTGATCATGTCTACAATTCATTGCAGGGGTTCCAGGAAACCAGACAATTACATGAAGGGGAGATCATCGTCTACATGGGCAATGCTACGAGAGTTGCGGCTGTTGCAGTGGGAGATGTTTATTTATCTTTTGATAGGAATAAAACTTTGATTTTGAAAAATTATCTTTACGTATCATGTTTTAGAAAGAACTTGATTTCAGTTTCTAAATTATTTATGGATAGATATTCTGTTTCTTTTGATGACAAAGTGGTTGTCAAGAAAAATAGGGTAGTTATCTGTTCTGGTGTGTTGGTTGGCAATTTGTATACTCTTAATCCAATAACTCCCATGATGCAACAAATGGAAATTAATAATACATCTTCTAATTCTAATAAGATAAAGTAACCTTCGGAAATGAACCAAACATATCTTTGGCATCTAAGGTTGGGTCATATTAACTTGAGTAGGATTCAAAGGTTCATAGCTGATGGACCTTTGGGTTCATTGGTATTGGAAAACTTTTCGACCTGCGAGTCTTGTTTGGAAGGAAAAATGACCAAGAGACCTTTTAAGGCAAAGGGGTATATAGCCAAAGAAGTGTTGGAATTGGTTCATTCTGATTTGTGTGGGCCTATGACTATCCAGGCAAGAGGTGGTTTCGAATATTTTATCTCTTTTATAGACGACTATTCGAGATATGGGTACATTTACTTGATGCGCCGTAAGTCTGAGTGCTTTGATAAGTTCAAAGAGTACAAGATTGATGTAGAGAAACGTCATGATAAAAGTATCAAGACACTACGATCTGATCGTGGTGGAGAGTGCCTCTTAGAAGAGTTTAGGAGTTATTTATTAGAGGCCGAGATTCAATCCCAATTGTCTGCACCTGGTACACCCCAACAGAATAGTGTAGCGGAACGAAGGAATAAGACTCTTATGGAAATGGTTAAATCAATGATGAGTTATTCAAAATTACCAAATTCATTTTGGGGATATGCTCTGGAAACGGCAGCGTACATTCTGAACTTGGTACCTTCTAAGTCAGTACCCTCTACTCCCACAGAATTATGGAATGGACGTAAACCTAGTTTAAAACACATTCGGATTTGGGATAGTCCAGCACATGTGCTTAAGGGAGACGTTGATAAGTTGGAATCACGTACAGAAGTTCGCTTGTTCGTGGGATATCCTAGATGAACGAAAGGTGGTTTGTTTTATAGTCCTAAAGATCAGAAGGCCATTGTTAGCACCAATGCCCGATTTTTAGAAGAGGACTATGTAATGAACCACAAGCCCATGAGTAAAATTATTCTTGAGGAAATAAGAGAGGATACTTCTACTTTAGTACCAACAGTACAAGATGAGATATCATAAGTAACTGCAAAACGTGTCACAAATGATGCACAATTATAGGTAGTGCCTCGTCGTAGTGGGAGAGTTGTTAGACAACCTGAAAGATTCATGTTTTTGAGAGAGTCTTCAGACTTGATCCCTGGTGAACATGAAGTTGATCCCTGGACATATAATGAAGCACTCCAAGATAAAGATGCAGCATCTTGGCAAAGTGCAATGAACTCTGAAATAGAATCTATGCATTCTAATCAGGTCTGAGAGCTTGTAGAACCACCAAATAGTGTAAAAGTCATTGGATGTAAATGAGTCTACAAAAGGAAAAGAGGAATAGATGGAAAGGTGGAAACCTTTAAAGCGAGGCTTGTTGCGAAGGGGTATACTCATAAAGAGGAAATCGATTATGAGGAAACCTTTTTCGCCGGTAGTCATGCTTAAGTCTATCCGGATTCTTTTATCTATTGATGCTCATATAGATTATGAGATTTGGCAAATGGATGTTAAGACAGCTTTCCTTAATAGAAGTCTTGAAGAAAACATCTATATGAAGCAACTAGAGGGATTCATTGCGAAGGGCAAAGAGCATCTTGTCTGTAAGCTCAATCGGTTCATTTATGGACTGAAGCAAGCTTTGAGATCTTGGAACATCTAGTTTGATGAAGTGATCCAGTCTCATGGATTCATTCAGTGTCCGGATGAGTCTTGTGTATACAAGAAAAGTGACGGAAACGTAGTGGTATTTCTTGTACTATACGTAGATGATATTTTGCTCATTGGCAACAATGTCAAAGTGTTGTCAGATGTAAGTGTATGGATGTCCAAGAAGTTTGATATGAAGGACTTGGGAGAATGTGAACATATTCTTGGGATCAAAGTAATAAGAAATCGCAAGAAAAGGATGTTGTACTTATCCCAAGCTTCATACATCGATATTATCCTAGCTCGTTTTAGCATGCAAAACTCCAAGAAAGGTTTTCTACCTTTTCAGCATGGAGTACATTTATCTAAAGAAATATATCCTAAGACACCAAAGGACATAGATGTAACGCCCGCCCTCCCTGCTAGCCCTAAGGGACGGGGCTACGATACTCAACGTACAGCGGAAGACTTAAAATCATTTTTCTTAGATTAATAAAAACTGAATTACACTAATATGGTTTCCATAACATGATAACAAGTTAAATAAAAACATAACATCAAGTCACCCATTTAGTACTACAATTTATGAAACCAAAGCGTAATTCTTAAAAGTTCTTAAAGCAGGTTCTTATTGGGTTGCCTAGCCACAGCCACACACATCTCCTTGCCTCTCCTGCTGCTCCTTTAGCTCATCCAGCTTTTTCCTTTATCTGTGGTACAAGGAAAGTAAGCTGTGAGCACTCATGGCTCAGTAAGTTCCTTTCCTACTCACTAAAACCAAAAATCATTACATAATCAAAGAATATATCAACATAACATGATCTCAACTAGTCATGGCATAACATATCATACTCTTTAATCATATCATGCAACATAACAAAATCATAATTAGTCATGGCATATCATCTCTTAAAGCATAGCATGAAATATAACATAATCATATCTAATCATGGCATCTCATCCCTTAAAGCATAGCATGGAACATATCATAGTCATATCTAATCATGGCATATCATAAATCATAGCATTATCACAACATGATCATAAAGTATATGCAATATGATTTTGAAAACATGTATCCGAAAAACATGTGTATGTCTCATGATCTTTAAAACCATTTCTTCTTACATATATACTTGAACATAATATCAACATATTGGGGATCCGGGCTTAGTACCACATACATACATAATGCGCACATCCTAAGTAGATCCAAGGTAGCTAGTCTTGATCCTACTAGGAAACTAGGCCCGTAGCTCGACCTAGGGGCACGTAAGGAGCCCACCCTTTACTAGGCCCGTAATTCGACCTAGGGGCGCATAAGGAGCCCACCCTTTTGGTACAAGCCATTCAAAGTAAAATACATGTCATACTTATACATATCATACATCATACAAGCATGCATCACTTAGGCATACATCATATAAAAGTATGCATCACTTAGGCATACATCATGTCATAAAGGTATGCATCACTTAGGCATACATCATATAAAAGTATGCATCACTTAGGCATACATCATGTCATAAAAGTATGCATCACTTAGGCATACATCATATAAAAGTATGCATCACTTAGGCATACATCATATTAACATGCATATCATAAAAGCATACATATTTTAAGCACATAGCATATCATCAAAGTATGCATATTTCTTTCCACATAGCATATCATAAAAAGCATGCATATTCTAAGCATATAGCATATCATCAAGCATGCATATTCTAAGCACATAACATATCATCAAAGCATGCATATTTCTAAACACATATCATATCATAAAAACATGCATATTCTAAGCATATAGCATATCATCAAGCATGCATATTCTAAGCACATAACATATCATCAAAGCATGCATATTTCTAAACACATATCATATCATAAAACATGCATATCTCTATCCACATATCATATCATAAAAAGGTATAAATCACAAGCATACATGGTTAAGCATAAGGGTGTATCATGTGATTATACTATCATAAGAAACATGGTAACATAGTTAACTTGGGTTCTAAGCTTCCTAAACCCTTGGGTTCTTATCATGGCCGAACCCCCTTAGGTCTTAATTTAGGTAAAAATAACCTCCAAGCATGTGAAACCTAAATTATCATTACATGAATTTCATAGGAAGCATTATAAGTATGATTTTCTTGGTTTCTAAGTTCTCCAAGTCCTTAAACTCATGTGGCCGAACCCTATCAGTATATAAACAAGGTCCCAAATGTCATGAAAGCATGGAAACCTTAAACCACATTTATAGCATTTTTTTCCAAGTAACATAGTAAGCATATTGAGCTAGTTCCTAAGTCCTTCAAGCCCTTAACATATGTCATAGTCAAACTTTTAACAAGTGTTCATGAGGGCTAAAAACAAACATACAAGCATGTGAACTTGAACTAACATCATGTATAAATTCATAACAAAACATTATACAACATGTATGGCCGAAACTTACCCTAGCCTCAATTAGGTCATTAAACAACATATAGCATGGGAACTTTGTCTTTCTACTTATCATATTCCATGTAAAGTGACATAAGCATATTTAATTCTTGTTCTAGGGTTTCTAGGGCATCTATTCCTTCATGGCCGAAACATACAATAGTCCATTTAGGTCATGGAAAAATTTTACAAGCATGTGACACAATCAACACATTATCCTATTTTTATAAGAAGCACTTTTAACACATTTGGTTTCATTTCTAAGGCCTCTAGGTCTTTTAAACCCTACTTGGCCGAAACTCAACAGTATATAAACTTGCTTCAAATAGCCTAAAAGCATAAGAAATCATACAAGTTTCATAGCATGTATAAAGATAAGCATAATAAACATACATGTGAATTGTGTCTTAGGCTTCCTAGGTTTCTTTCCCTTTTTCTTTTATTTTTCCTCATGGCCGAAACCTACCATTCTTTAAACTAGGTTTTAAGTGGCCTAAAGCATGGAAAACCTAAGTAAGTTTCATGAAAAAAATTACTAAGAACATCATATACAAAGTTGGTTCATAAACAAGCTAGGACCCTTGTGATCCTACATGTCATATATCATGTAACTAATTTTCCTATACTCAATTTAAACATAAGAACATTAAACAACTTTCATATCATAATATCACAGAGGTCTTGAGCATATTAGAATTTTGTTTAAGCTTTTCTAACTATCCATCTTATCATGGCCGAAAATCTAAAATAAGAGTTCATGAATTTCTAGCAATGTTCAACATGCAATTCTTTAAGAAAACTCTATATTCTATCATACAAAAATGGTTACTTAAAATTTAAAGGTCTTCCTAACCCTAAGCCCTTTTCTTGGCCAAAACATATAAATGGATTTCTTTTGGTTCCAAGTAACTTTTAAGCAAGAAAACCAATAAAAGATCCTTAATAGTTCATGGAGAGAATCTTGCATTAGTTTGGTTACACAATATTTTCCCTAACCTCTTTAAAATATTTTTGGCCGAAATTCTAGGGTTAGGTACTCCTCTGATCAAGCATCATTTAGGTATAAAAACATGAAGAAAATCCTGTTGATGTAGTGAGCACCAGATGATCGAACCTGAGTTTTGATTATGGCAAAGGGCTCAAAGTTAAGTGGTGGTGTTATCTAACAAAGTTCATGGAGCTTGCAGGAAAGTCCTAAGTGATACTTAGGCAAAAGTCCTAGCTGCGGTTAGGCAGGTGAAAACCCTAGGGGGTGGTAACCCTAGGTCATAGGGGGTGGTAACCCTATGCGGAAAGTCTTGGCAGGTCGATGGCTTCAGGCAAAAGTCCTAGGGGGTGGTAACCCTAGGTGAAAAGTCCTGGTGTCGCGAACCAGGTGAAAGTCTGGACTAGCCGGGAAGCGGATGTCCAGCAGAAAGTCCGGAAGCGTCGAGTGCCGAGCAAAAGTCCAGTCGATCTGGAGGATTGTACTGGCAACAGGTAAATCTCCTGAGTGGAGTAGGTGAGGACGCGTTCCCCGTTGAGGGAACAGTAGGCGTCGGGTCGACCTAGGGTTTCCGGTTGGAAACCTGAAGTCAGACTCGGACAGTCCGGAGACTGTTAAATACTTCATTTATAATATTTATTGTATTATGTGCTAAACTTTGTGCTGCAGGGTAGTGTTTGGGACTAACGTATCTTGCAGGTGCAAAGGAGCAACTTAAAGCCTCGGATGAACAGTCCAATGCGCCTCCATGGAGCTTGGGCGCCTCGGATGCAAGGTCGAGAAGGCGCCTTGATGAACAATGGAAGGCGCCTTGAATGATGAAGGCGCCTGAATGGAAGGCGCCTGAGTCTGTGATAAGATTCACCGCTCCTCATCTCCCGGCCGATTTCTGCTCAAGGCGCCTTGGTGAGCAGAGAAGGCGCCTTGAACACCCTTTATAAGGGTTTCGACCAGCAGCTCTCCACAACAACTTCCAAGCAATCTTTCTGCTACAAGTCGCTCACGAGACGATCCCAAGTGTCTACGAGACGACCCGGAGCTCCGAAATCTTCAGATTACGATATTGTCGTCGGTATAACTGTACTTTTTCATTATACTTAACTGTAATACTTGTACTCTTGTCGAGCTTATAGTTGTTGCCCACGGAAAGCGATCAAGGATCGCGGGCCTTCGAGTAGGAGTCGTCACAGGCTCCGAACGAAGTAAATTCTCTTGTCTTTCTGTGTGTTTGTTTACTTTCCGCTGCGTTACTTCTCCGATAGTTTTTACGATTCCGATAATAGAACGATTTTAGCCACGAGCGCTATTCACCCCCCCCTCTAGCGCGTCTCGATCCAACAATTGGTATCAGAGCGGGGTCGCTTTGAACTGGTGCAACCACCATTCAAGCATTTTTCGTGGCTTTGTCGTGTGTATAGGGTAAAAATAAAACCTTACTGTAAAATACCGGAAATAGGCGAATATTAATAAAGGAATTTTCCGGGATTTTTGGAAATTTTCCGGGAATTTTTCGGAGCTCGTATGGACAAGTTAACGGGGATAAAACGGGACCCGGGGAAAGCCTGTTTAGGCTACCCTGTTTTAATGAGGAAAAGTTTTATTTCCTTTTCTTTTTTTTCTTTTTCTTTTCTACTTCTCTTATTCTTTTCCCCGCGAGCCGTGCGTGCCCTATTTCCCCGACCCCGAGCGGTTTCCCTTTTCTTCCTCTCTTCTCACTCGGAGCCGATCCACTTTTCTTGCTCCTGTGCCCTAGCGCCGAGCCGCACTGCCGACGCTACTGCCGCCAGCGATGCCGAGCGCCGGCCACCAGGACCGGTACCAATTGTCAGTGCCCTAGCCTCAGCCCGCGACACCCATCTCCTCGGGTCGCCACCGCTGGCAGCGGCGTTGCCAGCCGAAGCCCTAGAGTCGATTCCTCTCTTCCTCGCTTCTCCTGAACGTCGGCAGATGACCTATTGCCTCTGCCCTAGCTTGGATCGCGAGCCCTCCTCTGCGCCCTAGCTCCCTGATTTGAGGGGTTTCCTCTTCTGCCATTGCTGAGAGCCGAGAGCCGAGAGCCGCCGTCGCACGGAGAGTGCCGGCCACCCTTCCTCTGCCCTCGAGGCCGAGCCACATTATCGAGTTCTCTTTTCCCTTCGTGCCGTCTGCTCTAGTCGCCTTGCACCGTCACCACAGCCGAACCACTTCACCGGCCACCAGGTTCTGCCGAGCCCTAGTCTTGATCTTCTTCTTGATTTCCTTTGATTCCAGCACTGAGGGTTTGTTCTACCAGGATTTTGTGCTGTGGAGTGTCTGATTTCCAGGTGCTAATCCTCTCCGACAGTAAATTGCCTTGGCTGTGATTGAAGGTGAGGTGCACAGATTGATATAGAATTATGTTATCATTAGTGTGATGATTTCTTAAGCTCTATTTTGATATAGACAGTGAATCGCAGGTTATTGCTTGGATTCCAGCAACTACCTCTGTTCCGGCAGCAACGTTACCGGTTGAGGCTTCAGAATTAGGTAAGTGGAGGAGGTAATTTTGAATACGAACTAGATTTAATTCTAGCTATGAAAAGGATAGGGTTATTGGGGCGATAAGAAATGATTAGGGTTAAGGAAACTAACCCTAGTTGGTCGAGGTTTATGGATTAGGGTTTTGCCCTAATTTAGTGTAAGAGATTTTATTTAGTTATTTATATGATTGTAGCTAAATAAAATATATTTCTATTCGTGACTCAGGGTTTTGACACGAGACGAGCATCTCGACGTCCGAGTTGGACCGGACTGATCTTATTTTCCTATTGGAGGCGGGTACTTTGACTTATGTCTTTTGATATGCATGATAATATGTTTAACATATAACAGTAATTGTGTTACCTGTTTATTTCGGTTGGTCACTACATGATTAGTACATGTTGTTTGTTTATTTATTCTGCACTGCATATTATCTACCTGATCACATATGCCTTAGGTAGTGACCTAACCACATGCTCTGTTATATTCTGGATCTAGGGTTTATTTGATACCCTCTTCGATTTGTGTACCTTCTATTTGATACGTCTTCTTGTGGTACACACTTTGTATCTATTTATATGGATCATGCCATGTTATTCATGAGATTGCCATGTTTAGTATCATGCATCATGATTGCATGCTGTGCGATTGTCGGCTCTACTTTGGTTGAGCTCATCGCCAGTTACATGTACTGCACACATCACCCATGGATTTGTATATCTGGCTGGTGTGTGGCGGTTCTGCTGTTTGGCTCCAGGTGACTCAGCGTGGTAGCCGGCAGTCGGTTCCGCCCTGTTTGGCTCCGTTGGCATTTAGGGTAGCAGCGTAGCCGGCAGATGGTGGACTTTGTTTGGCTCCGTTGGTCGGACTCAGCGTAGTAGCCGGCAGAGATATCCTCCCGTCATCTCACGGAGATGAGAGCATTGCTCCCCCATTTATGATTTGGGGTCACAGGACAGGAGTACTCCGACAGCATTCCGCTTACTCGGTCATTGCTCAGGAGCATTGATTTCAGAGTATGGGGTTGACATATGCATTTATTGCATTTTATTTGCTTGTGATTGCTGCACTTATATGCTGCATTTGTTTGGATGCATTGATTGACATGCATACAGGATTATGACTCACTCGGTCCGACGACCTGCTACCTTTATACTTTGATCCGGTCAAGACAGTTATCTTCTGATTTCATTTCATTGCATTTATCCTCCTCATATTCGTGAGACTGTACGCATGATTAGTGTTGTCTGTTATTTGTTTTATTATGCATATCGGTTGTACCTGCTGAGTGTTGGACTCACCCGCCTCCATTGTTGAGGCTGTCCGGAGCAGTTCCAGTCGCTGGCCCCCATCTACACGTAGAGCTAGTTCTCTACTAGGTTGTTATTTGCTTTATTTTGGTTTTTCTTCCATCAGACTATGTTTTAGTTTTGTTTTGGATTTTATTTATGGATATTGTACGGATTGTTACCGTTTGATGGTCTTTGGATGGTTTGGTTTTTATTCTACTATATGCCTGCCTGGACGGCAGAAGAGGTGAGTTCGTTGGATTTGAGCTTTACGAGTGTAGTGGAGTAGGGTGGATTTCGAGTCAGAGTCCTACTATGATTGATTACTATTATTAACTGCGTGGTTGTGACAGCCAGAGGCTGAATATCTTTATAAACTGCGTGGTGTTTGTTTTTTTATTTTTGTTATCATTCCAGCCGCCTGTGGCTGAAGTATATGTGATATGTAGAAAGTTTCATATTGTCCGCCGTACAGGGGAGATGCTGCCGAAATTTCTTCGGACAGAGACTCCTCTGGGGCGTGACACTTACGCCTTTCGTTTTTTCCCTCCAAAATTATTTTCGAAAAATTCATTTTCATCCTTTCACGGTTTATTAGTATTGATAAAATATTGAATTTGGCAAAATTTGAAATAATATTTTTTAAAATATTTTTTTAATAATATTTTATTATTTTTTTTAAACTGGTGAACTTCTATTTCTATCCTTCCATACCGCACTGCTAATCCAGGATCAAGTCCTGGTACATTTTTTTTGCTATTTTTTTGTGGGCAAGGTTCTTTTAAATGGCCCTCCAAGAAGGCTTTAGCACTTCTCGCCCCCCGCTCTTCTCCGGCGAAGACTTTACCTATTGGAAGAATCGGATGATCTACCATCTCAAGACGCAAGTCGAGATGTGGATCATCATCCAGACCGGTCTCGAGCTACCACTTGACGGCGCTGGAGAACTCGTTTCATGCACTAACTGGGATACCAGCATAAGAAAGAAGGTCGAAGCTGATGCCAAAGCAACCTGTATGCTGCAATGCGGGTTGACAAAAGAAGAACTGAATAGAGTCGGACCATTTTCAAGTGCGAAGGAGCTGTGGAACAAACTAATCGAGCTGCACGAGGGCACGTCAGACGCTAAAGTAAGTAAGCGTGATTTAATTTTAAATAAATTATATAATATTAAAATGCAGGAAGGTGAGACGGCGAACCAGCTTCACGCACGCATCCGGGACCTACTCAACGGGCTTCATGCGATCGGCCAAAAGGTGGAAAACCGCGACGTAATAAGGTACGCGCTAAGTGCTTTTCCGAGGAACACTTTGTGGGCATCCATGGTTGATGCTTACAAAGTTTCCAAGGATTTATCCTCAATAAAACTAGATGAATTGTTTTCTGAATTAGAATTGCATGAGCAGACTAATGCACGCCCGGTCGAGAAAGGTGTTGCTTTGGTTGCAGGTACTAGCAGAACGCGTGAACCGACGTCAAGGCGCAAATCTAAAATATCAGAGGACGAAGACGATGAATCAGACGCAGAAGACGAAGACGAAGTTATTTTCAAGTTGATAAAACTCGTACAGAAGATGTGCAAGTCGAAGAAGGCAACTCAAATGAACACAAAGGACAGATCAGATGTCACCTGCTACGGCTGTAATCAAAAAGGTCACTACAAGCCAGATTGCCCAAACAAGAAGAAAAGAAGAAAGGCATTGAAGGCAACCTGGTCCGAGTCGTCAGACGAATCCGAGACTGACAAGGAAGAAGAACCAACGAGCTTTCTCGCATTACCGGCGCAGGCTAACATAATTGACGAAATCGAGTCCGAACTCGAGTCCGAAGCCGAGAACGAGTCAGAAACAGAGTCCGAGCGAAGCCACGGATCCGCATCCGTTTCCGAAGGCCCGATTTCCACTATAAGTTCTTTTCTCGCCGAAACTCAAATAGATGACTTAAGAAATTTAGTTCCTTATTTGCTTAAAAAATTGGCTAAATCCAACATCCGGGTTAAGTCGCTCCAAAAGGAAGTAAAAGCCCTTAAGGAAGCGACTGACTCGAGTTCTTTAACTGAGTCAGTTCAAGTTGGAAGTTCAACTCAAGTCCAACAACTTGAGGAAGAAAATTCCAATTTGAAAACTCAAATTAAAGAACTCAAGGATACGTTAGAACGCTTTACGTTGGGTTCCAAGAATTTGGATCTGATTCTTGGAAAACAGCGTGCCGTTTACAACAAATCCGGACTTGGATTCAAGCCCAAAACTAAATATAGATCATATCTGTCATTGGTAAATAGAAATAAAAGGAACATAATTCAAGCATGGGTCCCCAAGTCCAACCTCGTTAATCAAATTGGACTTGGACAATATTGGGTCCCCAAGGATCAGGTCCACTACCTCGATAGACCATATCGAGGCTATGATCCAGGGGGAGCAAGAAGGAAAACAATTTTAATAAATTAAATTCAAAATTCATAAATCTAAAATTCACAATTAAATTAAAATTCAAAAATTAAAATTCGAAATTTAATTAAAATTCAAAATTCGAAATTAAATTAAAATTCAAAAATTCAAAATTTAAATTACAAATTCAAAATTAGAATTCAAAATTAAATTCAAAATTTGAAATTTAAAATTCAATAGAAGGAGGATCCAGAATAGCTGGCACTCCCAACTAAATTACCCGACTGGGTAACCGAACTTAATCTACCCGAAATGGGTAAACAAGAGTAGACTACCCGGCAGGGTAATTAAGGTTAGATAAAATAGGCTAGGTTTAACTTTACTAACAGTACTGGTGATGTTTTTGGATGATAGTACGTTAGGGAAGCTTGGGCATCGCATGTCTAGGAAGATATGGCTTCGACCTGGTGCATTTGGCCAAGTGGAACTGACCGAAGCTACCCTTAAATGGATCCTAACTAGTTAGACCAAGTTTTAGTATTAAGTTCAATGGGTAAGACTATTTGGAAAACCTCGAAGGCATGGTTACTTTAATGAGTTCATTGTGACTCACCATAGCCCAGAAGTTTATCCAAAGAATGCTTACTTGTTGAACCCAAAGCTAAACCTGAATCTAACACAAAGTTAAACCAACCCCTTAAACTGAACCACAATTCATCTCACCACAATTATAGGATTACCTGATTGAAAATTTAGATCGGGTGAGATGACTAAGAAATTAAAACTAAAATTAACTTAAATAAAGTTAATTCAAAATTAATTTCAAAACTATTTTAAAAAATTAATTTCAAAACTATTTTAAAAAATTAATTTCAAAATTATTTTAAAACTTAATTTCAAAATTATTTTAGAAACTCAATTTCAAAATTATTTAAAAAATCAATTTAAAAATTATTTAAAAAAAACATTTAAAAAATCTTTTGAAAATTAATTTCAAAATTATTTTAGAAAATTAATTTCAAAATTATTTAAAAATCATTTCAAAAATCTTTTAAAACTTAATTTCAAAATCATTTCAAAAATCTTTTCAAAATTAATTTCAAAATTATTTTAGAAAATTAATTTCAAAATTATTTAAAAATCATTTCAAAAATCTTTTGAAAATCAATTTCAAAATTATTTAAAAATCATTTCAAAAATCTTTTAAAACTTAATTTCAAAATCATTTCAAAAATATTTTGAAAATTAATTTCAAAATTATTTAAAAAATCATTTCAAAAATCTTTTGAAAATTAATTTCAAAATTATTTTAGAAAATTAATTTCAAAATTATTTAAAAATCATTTCAAAAATCTTTTGAAAATCAATTTCAAAATTATTTAAAAATCATTTCAAAAATCTTTTAAAACTTAATTTCAAAATCATTTCAAAAATATTTTGAAAATTAATTTCAAAATTATTTTAGAAAATCAATTTCAAAATTATTTAAAAATCATTTCAAAAATCTTTTAAAACTTAATTTCAAAATCATTTCAAAAATCTTTTGAAAATTAATTTCAAAATTATTTAAAAAATCATTTCAAAAATCTTTTAAAACTTAATTTCAAAATCATTTCAAAAATCTTTTGAAAATTAATTTCAAAATTATTTTAGAAAATTAATTTCAAAATTATTTAAAAATCATTTCAAAAATCTTTTAAAACTTAATTTCAAAATCATTTCAAAAATCTTTTGAAAATTAATTTCAAAATTATTTTAGAAAATCAATTTCAAAATTATTTAAAAATCATTTCAAAATCTTTGAAAAACTTATTTAAAATTGATTTGAAAAATCTTTGAAAAACTTATTTAAAAATCCTTTGAAAATTCATTCCAAAATTGTTTGTAAAATTATTTTATTCATTTCAAAATCATTTCAAAATTATTTGAAAAATCTTTGAAAAACTTATTTAAAAATTATTTGAAAAATTTATTTAAATAAAAAATCATTTTAAACTTAATTTCAAAATCCTTTGAAAAATCTTTGAAAAACTTATTTAAAAATGATTTGAAAAATCTTTGAAAAACTTATTTAAAAATCCTTTGAAAATTCATTTCAAAAATCTTTTGAAAATTCTTTTCAAAATCTTTTAAAATTAATTCAATTACTGTCAAAATATTAATTTAAAAGGATTTAAAAATATTTAATTATCAAATTCTGATTGCTAAAGTTAACTCTAATTAATTTTCAATAAATTCTCAAAAGTTTAGCATTTGCTCATTTGGAACTTAAATTTTCAATATTTTCAAATAATCTCATCTCAAACTCATTCATAAGTTGCAAATCTAGAATGGATGAGCTGGAATTAGGATAATATAAAGTTCTTCTTATGCTTGTACTCTAAGACCCTAAGAATTTAATTTGGCATTAATTAAGGGGGAATGAACAGAGTCATGCTAGTACTTTAAGGCTAAACAAATTCCTTTAGGACTCTGATACCCAATCAAGTTAAATAATTTAATTTGACTCATGCTTGGACACCTAAACTCAAAGAATTTATTAAGGCATTAATTTAAAATTTAAATTATCTATGCAACAATTCTTTTCAAACACCTTATGAATTGAGCTAAGTACTTCACCTAAATTTTTTTTAAGTCTGAGTACTTAACTATGCTACCCTTTAGGGGGAGCTTAAATTAACTAGACTATTTCTCTCTTCTTAATTCTTTTTGATTTATGTCAAAGGGGGAGAGAAAAGTCAAAGTTAAGAAATCAAGAATGAAAGGGGGAGCATAAACTTTAAATTTTATTTATGCATTGATGCTTCTGGTTAACTTTCATTATTTATTCCTTTATTTAAAAGTTATGTTTTACTTAACTTTGAACCAAGATTGCCATAATCAAAAAGGGGGAGATTGTTGATGCAGTGAGCACCAGATGATCGAACCTGAGTTTTGATTATGGCAAAGGGCTCAAAGTTAAGTGGTGGTGTTATCTAACAAAGTTCATGGAGCTTGCAGGAAAGTCCTAAGTGATACTTAGGCAAAAGTCCTAGCTGCGGTTAGGCAGGTGAAAACCCTAGGGGGTGGTAACCCTAGGTCATAGGGGGTGGTAACCCTATGCGGAAAGTCTTGGCAGGTCGATGGTTTCAGGCAAAAGTCCTAGGGGGTGGTAACCCTAGGTGAAAAGTCCTGGTGTCGCGAACCAGGTGAAAGTCTGGACTAGCCGGGAAGCGGATGTCCAGCAGAAAGTCCGGAAGCGTTGAGTGCCGAGCAAAAGTCCAGTCGATCTGGAGGATCGTACTGGCAACAGGTAAATCTCCTGAGTGGAGTAGGTGAGGACGCGTTCCCCGTAGAGGGAACAGTAGGCGTCAGGTCGACCTAGGGTTTCCGGTTGGAAACCTGAAGTCAGACTCGGACAGTCCGGAGACTGTTAAATACTTCATTTATAATATTTATTGTATTATGTGCTAAACTTTGTGCTGCAGGGTAGTGTTTGGGACTAACGTATCTTGCAGGTGCAAAGGAGCAACTTAAAGCCTCGGATGAACAGTGTCCAATGCGCCTCCATGGAGCTTGGAGGCGCCTCGGATGCAAGGCTGGAGCTGGCTGCGAGAAGCTGTTCAAGGCGCCTTGATGAACAGTGGAAGGCGCCTTGAACAGATGAAGGCGCCCTGTGAACAGTGGAAGGCGCCTTGAGTCTGTGATAAGATTCGACCAGTTCGCTCCTCATCTCCCCGGCTGACTCGGCTGTTCAAGGCGCCTTGGTGAACAGTAGAAGGCGCCTTGAACACCCTTTATAAGGGGTTTCGACCAGCAGCTCTGCACAACAACTTCCAAGCGATCTTTCTGCTACAAGCTGCTCACGAGACGATCCCGAAGTGCTGCTACGAGACACCGACGACCCGGAGCTCCGAAATCTTCAGATTACGATATTGTCGTCGGTATAACTGTACTTTTTCATTATACTTAACTGTAATACTTGTACTCTTGTCGAGCTTATAGTTGTTGCCCACGGAAAGCGATCAAGGATCGCGGGCCTTCGAGTAGGAGTCGTCACAGGCTCCGAACGAAGTAAATTCTCTTGTCTTTCTGTGTGTTTGTTTACTTTCCGCTGCGTTACTTCTCTGATAGTTTTTACGATTCCGATAATAGAACGATTTTAGCCACGAGCGCTATTCACCCCCCCTCTAGCGCGTCTCGATCCAACAAATCCTTCCTACATAGCATAGAAAAATATCATGAAATAAGGACTTGTTTAAACCTTCCTAGATTTGAAAACCCTTTCTCTGGCCGAATTTTTCTTAAATTCCTTCCTAGGTTTTCTAATCCTTATAAAATCCAAAAATCACATAAAAAGCCTTGTACCACAGGTGAGGGGAAGCTTACATCCTTTTCGCTTGTGGATCTAAGGTATGGTGATGGAAGAAGTAGCCTCTTCTTCTAGTTCCTTTCCCTTGATTCCCTTGCTTAGTCCTCCTTGTATCTTAGGCTTTCTTAGGAGAAAACCTTGGCTTTGGGGCCGAAGATGGAGGAGAGGGGACTGATGGTTTCGGTGAGGGAGAGGAAGAATGAGAGAAAATGAGAGAAAAATAACCTTCTCTTTTCTTGCTCCCTTTTATGTTAAGGGGGAAGAGGTAGCAAAATTGATTTTTGCTTTCCTTCTCCCTTAGCCTTTTTTTTCCTATTTCCTATTTATTTTATTTATTCATTTATTCTTACCATTCATGATGAAATAAGGGGGATTGAATCCTCTTAATTCCCTCTTTAAATTTTTGGCAACAACAAAGAGGAAGAAGGAGAGAAAGGGAGGAAGGCAAGTTGCCTTTCTCTTGCTCCTTTCTTGTTTTCTTTTGGCTAGATTTTACTCTTACCTTTATCATGAGTTTCCCTCCTTCGCTATCAATATCTTCTCTCTATCCCAATTGGTTTCTACTAATTAATTCTATGAAATATAATATAAGAGGTTCATGGTTCAATCCTTGACCTCCTCTTCTTTTTATTTCATTTTATTTCTTTTTGCTTCAACTCACTTCCTATTATTTTTCTAAGGAAAAATCCCACATTCATATATTTATCTTACAAGCTTAGTGGGTATTACAATAGAGGAGATGAAGGTGTTGGTGCAGCGGGGCCGGCAAGAGGGGAGAGGTGAATTGCTTGTAAAATAAAATACCCTCCTCAAAACTTTCAACTCTAAAATAATAGCAACAATAATAATAAGAAAATAAAAATAAAGAAAAAAAGGAAGACTCAGCGAATTGACTTCGTTACAACCAAAAAGGTTGTTAATCCAAGGCGGTTAAATAGGTGCAGTAAGTAAGTCTCCTTCTCTGAAGGCGGAAAAGATTTTTACACACTAAAAGCTCTTACAAGTTGCTAGGAATTGAATACTGAGTTGAATGAATAATTTCCTAGCTCCAAGGGCCTTTATATAGATCATGGAAAACTTATCTCGAGCCTTGAGGGCGCCTCTAAAGAGATTGAGGGTGTCTCCAGTCGAGGCAGCGGATAAAACTTTATCCGAACTGGAAATAGTCATCTAGATTGGGTCGAAGGAACCTTCAATGGCCTTGAGGGTGCCCTCAAGGAAATGAGGGTGCCTTCAAGACTACAGGCAGCGCAGGCGCCTTCAACACTTCGTTGAAGGCGCCTCCAGCTTACTTTTCCAGCTCCTTTTGACTCCTTTTCTTCTTCCGAAGCTCCGATTGCTTGGGTGATTGCGACCAACCAAAATAGGGCTCACTCGAATCTCATTTCTGGCCTTTTCCTCGAGCAGGCTTCCGACCCGGCTTCTCGTCCCTCAAACGTCGCACATGTTCTTCTCATCCACCGGTGTACTCTTCCGCAGCTCTTTCATCCTTCGGACGCACCGAGCCCGTCGGCTCCCTTCCCGTGCTGTCCTTCTCGCTAGTTGCGTCTTCCACTCGACTTCCTGCGCTCCTAAGCTCCTGCACACTTAGACATAGGGATCAAATAACAAACAGGACCTAACCTAACTTGGTTGATCACATCAAAATAACCACGGGGCCCAACAGAAGGCAGTTCCTTATGCTTCGCCTGTAGGAAGCCTAATGTATGCAATGCTATGTACGAGACCAGATATCTATTTTACCGTGGGCATGGTTAGCAAATATCAAAGTAACACAGGACTAGGACATTGGACTGCCGTAAAGTATATATTAAAGTACCTGAAAAGGACTAGAGATTATATGCTGGTTTACTAGGCAGATGATTTGCTCCCTGTGGGTTACACGGATTCAGACTTCCAATTAGATAGGGACAGTAGTAAATCAACCTCGGGGTATGTGTTTACTTTGGGAGGTGGAGCCATAGCATGGAGGAGTGTTAAGCAGAAATACATTTCAGACTCAACCATGGAAGCTGAGTATGTGGCAGCCTTTGAAGTAGCCAAAGAAGCTGTATGACTCAAGAACTTTTTGATGGACTTAGATGTGATTCCTGGTTTTCCCAAAATCATCATAATTTTTTATGATAATAGTGGTGCAGTAGCGAACTCGAAGGAACCACGAGCCCATAAGGCGAGTAAACACATTGAGCGCAAGTATCACCTGATACGAGACATCATAAAGCGAGGAGAAGTTGTTGTCACCAAGATTGTATCAGCAAATAACCTGGCAGATTCTTTCACTATGGCCCTTCCAGCGAAAGCTTTTGATCGACATGTTGAGGGCATGGGAATCAGATGTATGGCAGCATTTATGGTAGCATAGTCTTTTAGTATAAGTGGGAGATTGTTGGGATGTATACTATAAGCCTAGCTTTTATATGAACATCTATTTTGAAATATTTTGAAATGAGAATCACTTTGGTCAAATGTTTGCATTTTATATGCAGTTGCCCATTTAATTTATATTATAGATAACATGGTGTGTGGTGCCACACAGAAGATCATGTTATCTATTCCTTATAAATTATAAATAGTAGCTCACAACCAAGATGGATTGGGACAAACCATTGGAACGGTTGTAGGGTAATTTGGTATTAGTCTGTCTTGACTATAAAATTACACTAGTACACTATGTGTGTATTGAGCAGGACCGTTTGAGGTTGTTTGATTTGTACTGACTACATAAAAGAACAAAACCTCTGTTATTATGGATGTGCGTTCTCTTAATCCCTATATAATAACAAGCACGTATACTTAGTATTTATTTATTTAACTTATCAATGGGTGAGATTTATTCGTTAAATCAATAGGCTCGATGAGTTGGGAGATAGTACTGTTTATATGGTGTGTTGTTGATTATAGAAGGAATCCGTGTCCTAATTATTTAGGTTGATGATGTCCCCCTGAGGAGCTCATAAGGATTATCATGTAAACCCTACAGGTGGACTTAGGTGAGTGGTACTACTCTTGGAATCAGATGTTAATTAATTGAGTTGTCAATAACTCATTTAATTAACGGGCATACGATATCTTAAACACAAGGAGATTAACGCACTCATGATAAGAAGGAGCCCATATTGTAATATGGGATTGGTGCGGTAGTTCAATAATAACCCTTTAGTGGTATGGGTTATTATTGATGGACTTGAGTTGAGTGTTCGGGCCAAACACAGGAAGCCCAAGCCCATCAGGAGGCCTAAACTAATTCCTCCTCTAGGTCCCTTTTATAGCCTCTATGTAAAGTCTCGCATTCACCCATCCACGGTTTGGTTTTATCCTACCTTCCTGGGGCCGTCGGCAAGGGTTATAAAAGGGAGTAGATGGTTCTCCCTAAAACCTAATTTTCCCACAATTCTCTTCTCCTCCTTGCAAGGGTCGGCGCCTCCTCCACCTCCTTGCTAGGGTTGGCGCCTCCTCCTTGCTAGGGTCGGTGACTCTTCCTTGCTAGGGCCGGCACCCCTTGCTTGGTATCCTTTGTGGACGGCGACTTGGAAAAGAAGAAGAAGAGGAGAAGGTGCCTCATCCTAGAGCTTCTCTTGGTGGTCGACGGTTTGGAAAAATACAAGGGAAGGGTGTTTGTTGTCTTGGTAGATCATCGTCCACGCGATGTCCAAGAAGAGGAGAGGAATACAGCAGAAGATCAAGAGGTCTTTGACTATAAAAGAAAGGTACAACTAGTTCTTTGATTCTGCTGTGTAATTAGTTTAGTTTTCTTTGTATCGATTCTGAATACCAACACAAGAGGCCAGCGACCTTGTTTTTCGATCAAGGTATGCTTTGATCCGTTAAGAACTTGCTTGATTGATCAAACACATGTCTGATCAAACATCCGGGTTGCTAGGAAAAGTTCTGTACTTGTACAATTTTTATACAAGGGAAATTGAAACAGAACGGAATTCAGCGCCTTCAGAAGGCGCCTCGTGACCTTCAGGCAGAAGGCGCCTTCTACCAGCCATGGAAGGCGCCTTCGACCAGGCAATTTGGCCGTTGGCGGAAAGGTTAAAGTTTTATCCTTTGCATCGCTGGAGGCGCCTTCCATCCCTATGGAAGGCGCCTTCAGCCTGAGGATAAGTTTTTCCAGGGGCTATAAAAAGACCCCTGGACCTAGGAAAGAAGCAACAATCTGTGTATTCATTTCCTAGCAATAGTCTGAGCTTTCATTGTGTGTAAGAGGTTTCTCCGCCTTTAGTGAAGGAGACTTTTTAAGAGCTTTCTTTTGGCTTGGATTAACAACCACCTACGTTGTAGCCAAGTAAATTTTGGTACCTCTTTCTTTAGTTTCTTATTGTTTAATTTTATTTACTATTGCTACTAACCTAAGTGAAAGATTGAGAAGGTGTTTAGTTTTTCTGTTTCAGGCAATTCAACCCTCTCTAGCCGGCCTACCCGGTCCAACAAGTGGTATCAGAGACTAATAGCTTCAGGAGGACTAACCGCCGAACGAAGCACACGAGATGACTGGTTCAAGCATCCACCCACCAAAGTTCGAGGGGGACATCACCAATTGGAAAAAGAAGATGGAGGTATTTTTTAAGACTGATTTTGATTTATTTTTAATAATGGAGTTTGGTTTTGTAACACTCAAAGGTAAAGATAAATACCACTGGACTAAAATGGAGCAAGTTGATTTCATGGCAAACGGCAAAGCAGAGTTCCATCTGCTAAGCGTTCTACGCCACAAGAAGTCAATTGTATCATAGCCTACGAGTCTATAAAGGAGCTCTGGGAGAAGTTCCTGGAACTACACGAAGGAACCTCAGAGACGAAACTCGCAAGACAGGATCTGCTTAGAAACTAGATCAGTAACATCAAACTTGAACAAGGTAAAACAGTTGGATACCTTCATTCAAGGATCAAGGTGTAAGGGATCGGTGGCCGGCTAGAAGGGGGGTTGAATGGACGGCGCCCCCAAATCCTCGCATCTTCCTACACTTGTTAGTTACACAGCAGAAATACAAACAAACAAGTAGAAAGCTAATCTAAATACAAGACAAAAAATGCAAACCAATACACACCGATTTACGTGGTTCGGAGATAAAGCTCCTACTCCACGGCTGTCCGTAAGGTGGACGATCCCGATCGATCAGTGGATGACTCCTCGACAAACTTTGGCAAGCTTAAACCTCCTTGTGGGTGGATAAACTTCGCCATAACTCTCACAAGAACTCTTTTGATGCTAGGGCACAGGTAGACTACTAATAGGGGTTAACCACCTCTATGTCGTCAACCTTAACCAAGCTCCCAAGGTTTGGTTATATAGGCCGCGGGTTGGAAAATCCCGCCTACCAGTCGACTACTAAAACCATCAGTTGACTGCCCTCTGTGGAAATTCGACCGTTACATCCCAACGGCTCGATACTGGTCGACTGGTAAAAGTACTAGTCGACTGCTCCACACTGGTCGAGCAAACAGAAGCATTCTGTTCGCTCCCAGTCGACTACACCAGTGGACTGGTATTTTCATTAGTCGACTGCTACAGTACTGCTACAATAACTGCTATAGTAAAATCCTAAACCTAGGATTTTACCTTGAGTACAATCTCTTATGCACTCGTACCCTCACGACTCACTTGACCCTTCATTGCAGCCTTGACTTCTAGCTTTCAAGCCTACTTCCTTTGGCTCTCGCCCCTTGGATGCATCCAAGCCCACGGCTCGTCCCCAATGTCATCCTTCGCGTATGCCTCGAAGTCGCTTCCCTCGGCCCTTGTCCTTGCCGCCTTGTCCACGGTCCCTCGGATGCTTCATCCTTCACCGGACCCGAAGCCATCAAGCTGAGTCATATGTGTATCCTACAAACCTGCACACTCACATACACATATCAAATAACAAGGGTGAATCTAACTTAAACCCTTTTCCCAAACATCAAAACACATGGTCGCACGGACCATCGGGATTGCTCCAACAATCTCCCCCTTTTTGATGTTTGGCAATATGTTTAAGTTAGGGAAAACAAATAGCAAATAAACATGCTAAAAATAATGGACTTACGATGCCAAGGCTGCACACTTGGACTTAGACTGCCGAATGGACTTACGTTGCCAAGGCTACACACTTGGACTTACACCGCCGAATGGAAAACAATGCAACATGCATTTAAACCTATCCCAAGGATCCCCCTACACCTAAGCTCTCCATTGAGCTAGGAATTTTATCATAGGGCTATTTAAGAACCTATCACAAGGCTCCCCCTACGCAAATGCACTTAAGGTTTTCCCAACTAAACCTTACTTCTCCCCTTTTGCCTAATATCAAAAAGCTCCCAACAATATCCCAATTGTCAAAAACTTGATCATCAAATTGACCTAAACTCGTGTATTTATTCCCTATGGATCCCATACACATATACGAGTTGACCCGGTCAAAATCTAGTGCTGAAAATAATTTCAGACCAGTATCAGTCGACTGCCAGAAGTACCAGTTGACTATGCTTATCGAAATGAGCTTACAGAGACATTCTGTGCTCAAAAACACTGTTACCAATCGACTGGTAACTGTACCAGTTGACTGGTACCCTATTTATGTAAAAATCATCCTTTTTTTTGACTAACTTCAGAAATGCACCAGAAATTCCATAGATCTCCAAAAATTCTCAAATTTTGTGGAGAGGTCTATTTTGTCAATATCTACTTGGAATATATATATATATAAATATATTTATCACAAATCCCAATATTGACACAAAATATAAAACTAGCTAAAAAGTTCAATTGAACATTAGCCTAAAGTCCTAGTTTTGGCTTCCTCTTGATGTATTTGCCCATACTAACCCACAATGCATCCCTAGCATTGGTTTATATGGCATCTATACATTCAAAACCAATTATCATGCTATATTACCCCAATGTCATATTTCTAAAGCATGAAACATAAACCAATTGTGCCAAATCCCTAGGTTTGAGACTCAAGTCCGTCTCCAAACCACTTTGCACATTCCATGGCTCGTCTAGACTCCCAAGTAAAATCCACCTGAGATCCATTGGTCATGGGTCCCAATTTGACTCTTTGAGCTCCCCTTAGAGCTCTTAACCTTAGTCACCTCCCTAGGTGACTCATCCATAATTGCTAGGCCACATCGGTGCACCTCCGGTGACACTTGGCCTACAAACCTAACCTTTTTAACCTTGGACACCTTATCCTTGGTTAATTTAACATTACCATTAAATGGATTTTCCTTACCATTTCTTGGATTCTCCTTGCTATAGTCATATGCAACCCTAGTATAAGACTTTCCCTTAGCCTTTAAGATATTAGATCGGTATCCCAAACCCGATCTATCATTGTTAGGTCTTTGGCTACCCAACACCATACCTAAACTCTTAGATCCAACATTGAATCTTTCTAGGATTTCCTCCAACTTATTAAGTTTTGCCTTCAAAGCTTGATTTTCCCTTTCTAGGTTCCTAAACCTAGAGTCAATATGTCCACCATGGACATTCCTAGACCTACCCATTCTAGGAATGTGTCTCCCCTTCTTGGGATTAATGCCTTGGTTTTTCTTAGGTCTACCATTTCTAGATTTATCATGAATGGATACCTTAGGGTTTTGATTTACATTAACCCTACTTCTATCATGATATCTAAATCCGAAATCTTTCATTGCTACATAATGATTATCATTATTTTTCCTACCATGCATGGGAACATAAGAATTTGAATTATGATTCAAGTTAGGGTATACCTCCCTTACCCTTGAAGCTCCCCCTTGACTTGAGCTCCTCTTCTTCTCTTTCTCCCATTTCTTCAATTGTGCCAACTTCTTGAGCTCTCCCTTCCTTGGGCATTTTGTGTGGTAATGTCCCATTTCTCTACACGTGAAGCACCTAATGTGCTTATTCTCCTTCTTCTTCCTACAACTCAAATTAAATTATAAAGAAATTGAATTGAGTTTAGGAGATACATCTTTCTTACCCATAGGACATCTACTCTTGTAGTGTCCCTTCTCATTGCACCCGAAGTACATAATGTGGTCCTTTGACTTGACTTCGGTGGAGACACTCACTAAGTTGACCTCCAAGACCTCTTCTTCACTTGTCTTGGACTCTTCTTCAACTCTTGAGGATGTTGATGATGCTTCCTCATCCTTCTTCTCCTCCTCGGAAGTTGAGCGCTCGTCACCTTCCAGTTGCTCCTCCTCTACTTGAGAAATTGAACCCATCTCCTTGGGCTCTACCTCTTCATGTGTAGGCAAAAGTTCTTCTCTTAGAACTTTCTTCACTTTGCTCCACAATTTGTGAGCATTCTCATATTTACCTACATGACTCATCACATTAGAAGGCAAAATATCTACCAAAATTGACATTACCTTATCATTTGCCTTTGACTGTGTGCTTTGATCTTCCATCCAATGTCATGGTCGGAGCTTCTTCCCTTTCTTGTCTCTCGGGACGTCGAATGGCTCTTCCACCACCATCATTGTGTCCCAATCCATCTCGAGGAAGTTCTTCATCTTCACCATCCAAAAGGTGATGTCCCATAAACTTCCTCCTTCAAACTTTGGTGGTTCTATCAAGCTGGTCATCTTCTTAGCTTCCTCGGAGGTTAGTCCGAAGGAGAGCGACCTCGCTCCTATACCACTTGTAAGGGATCGGTGGCCGGCTAGAAGGGGGGTTGAATGGACGGCGCCCCCAAATCCTCGTTTCTTCCTACACTTGTTAGTTACGCAGCGAAAATACAAACAAACAAGTAGAAAGCTAATCTAAATACAAGACAAGAAATGTAAACCAATACACGCCGATTTACGTGGTTCGGAGATAAAGCTCCTACTCGATGACTGTCCATAAGGTGGACGATCCCGATCCGTCGGTGGATGACTCCATGGAAAACTCCGACTAGCTCAAACCTCCTTGTGGGTGGAGAAACCTCGCCACAACTTTCACAAGAACTCTTTTGACACTAAGGCACAGGTAGACTACTAATAGAGGTTAACCACCTCTATTTCGTCAACCTTAACCAAGCTCCCAAGACTTGGTTATATAGGTCACGGGTTGGAAAATCCCGCCTACCAGTCGACTACTAAAACCATCAATTGACTGCCCTCTGTGGAAATTTGACCGTTACATCCCAACGGCTCGATACGAGTCGTCTGGTAAAAGTACCAATCAACTGGTAAACGTACCAATCGACTGGTAAAAGTATCAATCAACTGCTCCGCACTGGTCGAGCGAACAGAAGCATTTTGTTCGCTCCCAATCGACTACACCAGTCGACTGGTGTTTTCATCAGTCGTCTGCTACAGTAATTGCTACAGTAAAACCCTAAACCTAGGATTTTACCCTGAGTACAATCTCTCATGCACTCGTACCTTCACGACTCACTTGACCCTTCATTGCAACCTTGACCTCTAGCCTTCAAGCCTACTTCCTTTGGCTCTCGTTCCTCAGATGCATCCAAGCCCGCGGCTCATCCCCAATGTCATCCTTTGCGTATGCCTCAAAGTCGCTTCCCTCGGCCCTTGTCCTTGCTGCCTTGTCCACGGTCCCTCGGATGCTCCATCCTTCACCAGACTCGAAGCCATCAAGCTAAGTCATATGTATATCCTGCAAACCTGCACATTCACATATCAAATAACAAGGGTGACCCTAACTTAAACCCTTTGCCCAAACATCAAAACACGGTCACACGGACCATCGAGATTGCTCCAACACAAGGAGCTCATCACTGGACTCACGAATCTCGGAGAAAAGGTAAGTAACCGAGATTTGCTAAGGTACACGCTTAACGCATTCCCTAGAAGTACTGAATGAGCATCATTAGTAGATACTTATTATATATCTAAAGATTTAGATTCAACTACGTTAGAAGAATTATTTTCTACCTTTGAAGTCCACAAAACAAGATGTGCAGATCCGAAGGAGCTGAAGCACAATATTTCCCTTGAGATAAAGATGGACGAACAAGACTCATATTTCTCTCTCGACGACAACGAAACAGTAATGATGGTAAGACAGTTTAAGAAGTTATTTAAAACTAGAAAAATCTAACCATCTGTAGGGTAGAAAGAAAAGGTTAATCAGATGCTACCACTGCAATGAAGAAGGGTATGTAAAAGACAACTTCCCTAAATTGAAGAAAAAGGACAAAGACAAAGACAAGAAGCCCATCCAAATGAACAAACACAAGACCCTAAAGGCGACGTGGGATGAAACATCATTCGAATCAGAGGTCGAAGCTTTTTCTGGACTTGCGTTGATAGCAAGTCATCAAGAAGACAAACACAAAGAAAGCTCGTCCAAAATGAGCATCGAGAGCATTGATGAAGGGGGAGCATCAACAGAAGAAAGCAACAGTTCAGGGGGAGCTATGGACAACAAGATCGACAAGGTAAGTCAGGTACGATCTCTTCCACCTGATAAGTTGTTTAAATGTGTTAAATTATTAACTAAAGACTATTGTAAACTTGAAAAAGAAAATAAAGAGTTTAAATTAATTCTAGCCAAATCTTGTCTATTAGAAGAATTTGACAAAATAAAATTAGAAAATAATATTTTGCAAAAAGAAATAAAGAACTTAAAAAATCATGCATGCTCATATAATACAAGTAGTAGAAAATTTAATGGTCTAAATTGGTATTTTTATTACTACAAAGGACAAGTTAGAAAAAGTTCTCAGAAATATATACCAAAGAAATTTCTAATTAACCCAGTTGGAAGGAACTTATATTGGGTTCCAAAGACTTATCTAAATTAAAAGTTTAATTAGACTTAGGGCTTTCAGATGATACATTAAATATTTGAATTCTTTAAGAGGCTTTGTCTAGAAGTGGTTGATGATCCAATAACCAAGAAGGCCCAGTACCTCACCATAGCCTGGAAGCCAATTACTGAATTGAATATTTAATTGACAAACTGATAAGCATGAAATAGTTAATTAAATTAATGCTTTCAATCTTTGTCAATTCCATAACTTAGATTGTTTTCTAAAACTTAGAGTTTCTAAAAATATTAACATTGCATTTTTTTATATAACAAAATTATTTTCAAAATTTTGTCAAAAACTTGATAAGTTTTTTTGGAAAATCTAAATTGTGTCTGAAAAGTTACCCTTAAATTTTATTTGGTACCCCAATTTTTTATGTGATCAAAGGGGGAGAAGGGAAGATTAAGTCTAGGGGGAGGTAGTAGTTAAATTTCAAATTAAACTTTATTGCATAATTGTGATTTTATTATCTTGGTATTGCAATTTCATTATCTTTACTTTTTGGTTAATTAACCCTAACTTAACTTGGGTTGCTCACATTAAAAAAGGGGGAGATTGTTGGAACCCTAAGGTTATTTTTGGTGTGATCAACTAAGTTAGGTTAGCTCCTGTTTTGGTTTGATCCCTGTGTCTAAGTGTGCAGGAGCTTAGGAGCACAAGAAGTCGAGCGAAAGATGCGGCTAGCGAGAAGGATGACACGTGAGAGAGCCGACGGGCTCAGTACGTCCGAAAGACGAGGTGCCGCAGAAGAGTACACTGGTGGATGAGAAGGACGTACACGATGTTCGAGGGACGAGAAGCCGGAGCGGAAGCCTACTCAAGGAGAAGGCCGAAATTAGGTTCGGGTGGGCCTTATTTTGGTTGGCCAAAATCACCTAGGCGATCAGAGTAGCGGAAGAGCTAGAGTGGATGTATGGAGCTACTAGAGCACCTTTAACAGGAGTTGAAGGAGCCTCCATGACCTTCAGGCAGAAGGCACCTTCAATTGCTGAAGGCGCCTTCAACCAACCATGGAAGGCGCCTTCGGCCAGGCAATTTGGTCGTTGGTTGAAAGGATAAAGTTTTATCCTTTGTTTTACTGGAGGCACCTTCTAGCCCTATGGAAGGTGCCTTCAGCCTGAGGATAAGTTTTTCCAGGGGCTATAAAAAGACCCCTGGACCTAGGAAAGAAGCAACAACCTGTGTATTCATTTCCTAGCAAAAGGCTGAGCTTTCATTGTGTGTAAGAGGCTTCTCCGCCTTCAGTGAAGGAGACTTTTTAAGAGCTTTCATTTGGCTTGGATTAAAAACCACCAAGGTTGTAACCAAGTAAATTCTGGTGCCTCTTTCTTTAGTTTCTTATTGTTTAATTTTATTTGCTATTGCTGCTAACCTAAGTGAAAGATCAAGAAAGTGTTTAGTTTTTCTATTTCAGGCAATTCAACCCTCTCCAGCCGGCCTACCCAATCCAACAACGGTAACCCTAGAAAAGGATTTTTCATGCACTATTTCATTAGAGCTCTCAACACAAATTCTCTCCGCTTCTCTCCATCTTCTCCACTAGTTCTTGGAAGCATAGGGTTGAAGTGTTGCTGCACTTCCAAGCTTACAAGAGGCATTCACAAGCAATAAGAGATTAAGCAAGAAGGTTTTTCATTTGTATTCGTGTATTTACTTTCTGTTTAGAGTTGTATTTCTTGTTCTTGAGTTGTAGTGGTTTCTCCACCTTGGATTGTTCTGAGAAGGAGTGTATTTTTGTAACGACCCGCCTTCTACTACTAGGCTGTAAGGCGAATCACTACATTCGTTCTAAACTATACTGTGCGGAAAGCTGGGCTAATTAAAATTTTACTAATTATCTGATTAATGTTAACTCTGACACTAACATTCTGGGTGTACCTTGGAGTTGTACACATGCTAGGGGAGGTATTTACAACTGGTAACACCCTCCGGATCGATCCACAGACCGATCTGCTGATACTGGTACGTCACAAGACCCTGGATCGGTCGGTTGTCCGATCCCGAAGCTACATCGCTTCTATCGAACATATCGGACCGCCAAATGACGATCGACCGATTTACACGACCGATCCAGTATGTATGGATCGGTCGGATTAACGGATCGACCCAACATATGGAAGTTTAACCTTAGCGATCCGGAACATGGCAGGTCATCTGAACATAAGAGTTTAGTAAGCAAGATTGATCGAGCATGGGTACTCGATCGGGCATGATAACCGACCAAGCATCGGAGTTGACCGGGCGTGGAAGTTCTTAACCTTCGGTCTGGAGACCGATCAGTCTGATTTCACTCCGGAAACTCTTATTTCAGCACTTTGGCGTGCCAAAACCCCACATAACATCTAACTAATGCATCATAACTATTATAACAACATGTAATAACATTCTAACGACGTAAACTAGTAATCTAACTTAACATAAGGCATAGTTTAGGAATTCATGGCCACACATACAACTAAAAGTGCCTAGAACATGTAAGCCAAAACCAATAAATAAAATGCTAAAGTAAATGCTAAAGAGTCTAATGCTCAATTTGCTACGTCCCCCAAGGACCTTTGATTCCAGTTCCATACACACCCACCATCTTTGCATTGCCCTCCAGCTTCCTCTGCTAGTCCATTTTCCTTTTACCTGTATCTGCAGTATAAGGAAAATAGTATCTGTAAGCCAAAAAGCTTAGTAAGAAACCATCTACCTCACAAAAACATGCGACGATGCAAATATGCTTTGAAATCATGCTGTTTAAAACATATGCTGAATGTACTGAATAAACTGAGCATGGCATGGCATATAAGCATACAATCATGGCATATCTAAAGCTGTACATGAAATCAATGGAGATAATTGAACTAAGCATATAAAAGCTAACTGGAGCTAAACTGATACTGAATTCAAACTCAACTAACAAGACCAATTTTGAGTTTTGAAAACTAATTCGTAATAAGTGAAAATACATAATCATACTGTTTTGGGCCCGGCAACTGTACTTGTTGTGCGCGCATCCCTAACTAGACCCGGGATTGCAAGTTCCGAATCTAGTAGGGTTTACTAGGTTGTCTGAACCTAGGGACGACTGTGGGAGTCCAACCCAACGGATATCTGATCCTGTACAGTGCCTACTGAAAATAAAATACTGAATGTAGCTAATTACTGTGTAACTTACTGATTCTAGGTTATCTGAACCTAGAGCTAGGTTGTCTAAACCTAGAGGCGACTGTGGGAGTCCAACCCAACGGATATCTGATCCTGTACAGTGCCTACTGAAAATAAAATACTGAATGTAGCTAATTACTGTGTAACTTACTGATTCTAGGTTATCTGAACCTAGAGCTAGGTTGTCTAAACCTAGAGGCGACTGTGGGAGCCCACCCATTGGACCGTAGTCCCATATAGCTAAAATAAACTAATTTACTGTTTTAAACGCTTCTAATGCATTTAGCTGTACTATCAAAATGCCTAAGCTGCATTTTTACTGATCTAGTTATTTTGTCGAACACTTAGTGTGCCCCAACTCTCCTCTTCATTAGGGAGATCACCTTTAGGCACCCGACAACGTCTACAACCCCAACTGAAGAGGGTAAACGTGTCTGGCCCATCTAAAGGTGCTCAACTAAATCCCTAGATCTGAGAGGAGGGTTAAAACACCCTACATGTCCACAAAAATCTGCATATTACTAATCTAATGCATAGAAAATCCAAACGGAGCTATTATACTGCAGGTGAGGGGTTTCTTACCTCTTGATCGTAATTTCTTACGATTCTATTCGCTAGAGTTCCGGTGGAGATGATCCTCTCGACGATCCGATCACGTCTTCGCGTTCCTCTCGCGGAGAAGAACCTCTTTCGTGTTGGAGTCGTCGCCGGAAGATGAACCTATGGACCCTTGCCTTGGTGTGCCGTGCGTGAGGAAGAGGAGAAAGAGGGAGAGGCGGCGGTGAGGTTTTGGAAGGGAAAAGTGGCGTGAGGTGAGGAGGTGCCGAACCAATTCTAAAATAAACCAACCCAACTTAAGTTCTTCTATTTATATTAAGTGGGTAACTAGACCCAATTCTAATATAAATATAATTGATTCCTCTTTCTTTCAAGACGGCCCTGCTGGGTTCACTTACTAAACTTATCCGTAAACCATAGGTCTTGAGTTCGATTCCCCGCCTAAGCTATTTTATGGTCCTAATTATTTTTGCTACTTCGCTACTCGGAAAATTCGAAAAATATCTAAAAATTCCAGAAAATCATACTATATTTCTAAAACAGCTTTGAGAATTTTCGGCTTTACAATTCCCCATACCTTATAAAAGTTCATCCCGAACTTAAAACAATTTAGGTACTGTCTCATGCTGGCCTCTGTCTCCCAAGTCGCCTCTGCTGATGTCCAATTGACTTTGACTAATGGTACTTCCTTGTTCCGTAATTTCTTTCCTGCTCGGTATTATCCGAATAGGCCGACCGTCATAGCTGAGATCATCACGAACCTGTACCAACTGGGGCTCAATCACCGGTGGCGTCTGGAATATGCTTTTTCAGATGGAGACATGAAATACATTGTGGACTACCGACATCTCCCGAGGTAGCTCTAGCTCATATGCTACCTTGCCTACTCTCTTCGTGATAAGGTATGGTCCCACATATCCGGGAGCTAGCTTGCCCTTCTTCCCAAAACGCATGACTCCCTTCATGGGAGCTACTCGAGGAAAACTGTATCCCCAATCGAAAACTCTAGGGGTCTCAAGGCGTGTATCAAGATAGCTTTTTGGCTCAGGCTGCCTCTATCCTCCGCGAATCTGATGGTCGTGGTATCCGCCACTAGATCGCCTCAAGCTCTAGTTCCTTCCTGCTCACCACTCGCATCAACAGATTGGTGATCCGCACCTCCGCCCATAGAGTGCCTCATAAGGTGCCATGCCGATGGTGGCTCGATAACTGTTGTTGTATGCAAATTCTGCTAAGCTCGGATATTTGCACCAACTTCCTGAAGTCTAGGGCACACGCTCGAGCATATCCTCGAGTACCGATTTACTCGCTCCGGCGATCATTCTGATGGAATTGATTCCTTGAATTTCAATTTGGCTCGTCATCTTGCTATGAAGAGTTGTGAATCCTTGTCTCCGTCTGAAATGATGGTTCGTGGGACTCCATGTAGTCTGACGATCTCCTGGAGATACAACTGAGCTAGCTTCTCCATGGAGTAGGATATCTTGATAGCTAAAAAGTGGGCTGATTTAGTCAACCTGTCGACTATTACCCAGATGGCATCAAACCATTCGTGGTTCTGGGTAGCCCCACTATGAAGTCCATCGAGATATCCTCCCACTTCCATTCTGGGATCTGTATAGGCTGCAGAACTCCTCCTGCTGATGTTCTGCCTTGACCCTCTGACAGGTGAGGCAGATGCTAACATATCTGGCGATGTCTCGCTTCATCCCGGGCCACCAAAAACGTTTCTTCAGGTCTTGATACATTTTGGTGGAGCCTGGATGCATCGCATAGGGAGTCCTGTGAGCCTCATCTAAAATCTGTCTCCGTAGCTCCTCCTGATCTGGAACACAGAGTCTATCACCAAAATACAACACCCCGCTATCAGACACTCTGAATTCTCTACTTTCTGATTCTGTTAGCCCTTGCTTGATTTTCTGAATTTCAGGGTCCTGAGCTGACTGAATATCACCAAGCAAGGTAGACTCTAAGGTCATAGTAGAGAGCTGTCCGACGATGAGTTCGAGACCAAAATCCGCGATCTCCTTCTGTAGGGGTGGTGACATGGCTGCTAGAGATAATAAGGTAGCGCTGGATTTTCTGCTAAGTGCATCTGCTACCCTATTGGCTTTCCCTGGGTGGTAGAGGATGTCTATGTCATAATCTTTGACTAGCTCTAGCCACCTGCGTTGTCGCATATTCAGATCCTTCTGAGTGAAGAAGTACTTCAGACTCTGATATACACTCTGCCCTGAGCTCCATACAGGTAATGTCTCCAAATTTTGAGAGCGAACACTACTGCTGCAAGCTCAAGATCATGAGTAGGGTAGTTCTTCTCATAATCCTTGAGTTGTCTGGAGGCATAGGCGATTACCTTGCCGTCTTGCATCAGCACTGCTCCTAATCCCAATTTAGAGGCGTCACTATATATATCGAAGCTGTCTTTTCTGGCAGTGTCGAATAGGTGCACTAGTCAATCTCCTCTTGAGTTCGCTGTTCTCGCAGTCCTCCGTCCACCGAAATTTCTTGTTCTTCCCGGTGAGAGCTGTCGGTGGGAGGCTATCCCGGAGAAGTCCTCTACAAACTTTCTCAGAATATCCTGCTAATCCCGAAGCTCCCGATCTCAGGCGTTCTTAGGTCTCCTCCGATTTACGCTTCTATCTTGCTGGGATCTACCATAATACCATCCTTTGAGATGACGTGACCCGTGAAGGACACTGATTTAGCCAAAACTCACATTTTGTGAACTTGGCGTATAGCTGGTTTTCTGAAGGGTCTGCAATACTAGTTTCATGTGCTCGAGTGTTCTTCCTGAGTTCCCGAGTAGATAAGAATGTCATCGATAAACACAATAACAAACTTATCTAAATACTCCTGAACACTGCTCATGAGATCCATGAATGTAGCGGAGCATTTGTCACGCCAAAGGCATGACTACGAACTCGTAATGTCCGTGTCTGGTCCTGAATGTTGTCTTGGTATATCACCCTCCTTGACTCGACTTGGTGATATCCCGATCTGAGGTCAATTTTTAGAACACCGCTTCCTTTAATCGGTCGAACAGTCATCTATTCCGGAAGAGGATACCGTTTGATTGTGACCGATTCGGCTCGTAGTCTATACATAGCCGCATGCTTCCATCCTTCTTCTTCACGAATAGCACAGCGCTCCCATGGTGAGTGACTAGGGCGATGAAGCCCTTGTCAAGTAGCTCCTGTAGCTGCTCATGAAGTTCTGCTGGAGCCATGCGGTAGGGCGCTTTGGAAATAGGATTGGTCCGGGAAGAGCTCTATCTCAAATTCAATCTCCCGACTGGTGCTAGGCCTGGTAACTCTTCGGGGAAGGCTGGTAGTCACATACAACTCGAACCTCTGCTAGTTGTTGGTCCTCGTCATGGCCGGTATTGACTACATGTGCTAGGTACCGTACATCCCGAATCCATCAACTTCTTACAAGAGAGAAATTTTCTGGCTTTTCTCTTTAGTTCTCCGATGTACTCGAACTGCACTGCTTTGGGTTGGAATACGACTTTCTACTGGCACTCTATGAAAGCACCGTATTTGATCGGAAAGTCCATCCCAAGGATGACGTCGTAGTCGGTCATTTCCAGCAGATCGGATCACGGAAGAGTTCCCCGTCTATAATGACCGGCACCGCCTCGAGCCAGGCGTGGATGCCATGACCTCTCCCGAAGGTAGTGCCGTCGAAACTGACCTACCTCCGGGGTATTTCTAATTTCGGAGAACACCACGGCTATATATGAATGGGTTGCCCAAGTATCAAATAGAACAGTATACTGAAAAATGCTAATCGACCTGTGACGACTGTCGAGGCATTTGCTACGTCCTCTCTGGTGAGTGAGTAGATCCTCGCTCGCCATAGCTGGAGGGGCTTCTAATCGCCCTGCCTGATAAGTGGACCTTCTAGAGCGGCTGCATCCGATGTAGCTGTGGGGCCTGCATACTGGATCTGCTGTGGCCGAGGAAGACCGGTCTTGTTCGGCCATTGGCCATGTGCCCTTCTTGTCCACATTTAAAGCACCCTCGTGTGCCCCTGCGACAAACCCCCTGGGTGGAATTTCCCACAAGTGGCACACTTTGGATAACCGGGTCGCTTGCTAGATGGTCCTCCTTTGAGTCACTCCTGATTTGCGCTTGTTGTTGGAGTTCCCTTTCCAGTTAGAGCTGTGGCCTTGCTGTTTTTGAGTGTGAGAGTTTCCTTGGCCCTTGGACTCGAGGAGACTTGCTTCTGCTTCTTCATGCTATTCTGGTAATCGTGGTCAAGGCACTGCTCACTAACTCCTCCGTGGTTTGTGGCCTATGTATGCCACCACCACGTTCATCGCTATCTCCGGCCTCGGCATCTTGAGCATCAACCCGATCCGTTCCTTTCCGTGCCGACTAGCTCCGCATAGACGAGCCAACTGTTGAATTTCTTCACGGCTTCCTCAACCGAGAGGTTGCCCTGACGAAACTCGGTGAACTCGTCATAGTGGCGGTTTGTAACCCGCATATGAAAGAACTCCTCAAAGAATTCCTTCTCAAAGTCAGCCCATGTCATCGGTTCACTGGGCCTTCGTTTCGATTCTTTCCCACCACATGCGTGCGTCTCAGGCATAAGGAGGCACACTTCACCTTCTCGTGTTCCGGCCAGTCCGAAGCTCCATCGTGCTTTCCGGTGTTTTGAACCATGCTTGTGCATCCCATGGTTCACTAGTGCCCGAGAAGTTCTCTGGCTCTCTGCCACTGGATCGGATAGGCTTCCTTTCTTGGCTCAGCTGCCGGGACTGCTGGTGCTGGTATTGGTGCTGGTGTTGGTGGGCGGGTGGAACCTCTAAGACTTCGGAGTCGTCGATCGGTTCCGGGGTGACTGTGGGGGTATTCTGGCGATTAGCCTTTAAGGTGGCTATCTCTGTCGCTCAATGAGCCGCAGAATCGAGCCACTAGTGTAGAAGTCTGGAGGAGGCACCGAACGCCCGCCTTGCCGGGCTCAATAGCTAGTGCCCTTCTAGCTGGGCGTCCTCGTGCCATTTCTAAAGACATAGAGAACATAGGTATAACTAACACTATCACAGTTATCTAACTACTGATATCATGTTTAAACTATCACATACTAACAAGCAGTAGGTATATAAACATGAACTGTAATAATAAACAAGAAGCATAAATAAAGTAGAGGTGTTCTTACTTGGAAGCTGCAGGTACAATGCTGATGTGTGTGTAGGAAGTATGGAACACTGCTCTGATACCACTCTGTAACGACCCGCCTTCTACTACTAGGCAGTAAGGCGAATCGCTACATTCGTTCTAAACTATACTGTGCGGAAAGCTGGGCTAATTAAAATTTTACTAATTATCTGATTAATGTTAACTCTAACACTAACATTCCGGGTGTACCTTGGAGTTCTACACATGCTAGGGGAGGTATTTACAACTGGTAACACCCTCCGGATCGATCCACAGACCGATCTGCTGATACTGGTACGTCACAAAACCCTGGATCGGTCGGATCGGTCGATCGTCTAAACTGATCGCATATGGACCGCCAATGAAGATCGACCGATTATAAACGACCGATCCAGTATGTATGGACGATCGGATATAAGGATCGACCCAACATAAGGAAAGTTTAACCTTCGGCGATCCGGATCATGGCAAGATCATCTGAACTTAAATTTTTCGAGATCTCCGGCTGACCGATCCAGTGACACAGCCAGGCCCTGATCGGTCGGGAGACCGATCAGAGTCTGATTTCAGACCCGGGAAACTCTGATTTCAGCACTTTGGCGTGCCAAAACCCCACATAACATCTAACTAATGCATCATAACTATTCTAACAACATGTAATAACAATCTAACGACGTAAACTAGTAATCTAACTTAACATAAGGCATAGTTTAGGAATTCATGGCCACACACACAACTAAAAGTGCCTAGAACATGTAAGCCAAAACCAATAAATAAAATGCTAAAGTAAATGCTAAAGAGTCTAATGCTCAATTTGCTACGTTCCCCAAGGACCTTTGATTCCAGTTCCATACACACCCACCATCTTTGCATTGCCCTCCAGCTTCCTCTGCTAGTCCATTTTCCTTTTACCTGTATCTGCAGTATAAGGAAAATAGTATTTGTAAGCCAAAAAGCTTAGTAAGAAACCATCTACCTCACAAAAACATGCGACGATGCAAATATGCTTTGAAATCATGCTGTTTAAAACATATGCTGAATGTACTGAATAAACTGAGCATGGCATGACATATAAGCATATAATCATGGCATATCTAAAGCTGTACATGAAATCAATGGAGATAATTGAACTAAGCATATAAAAGCTAACTGGAGCTAAACTGATACTGAATTCAAACTCAACTAACAAGACCAATTTTGAGTTTTGAAAACTAATTCATAATAAGTGAAAATACATAATCATACTGTTTTGGGCCCGGCAACTGTACTTGCTGTGCGCGCATCCCTAACTAGACCCGGGATTGCAAGTTCCGAATCTAGTAGGGTTTACTAGGTTGTCTGAACCTAGGGACGACTATGGGAGTCCAACCCAACGGATATCTGATCCTGTACAGTGCCTACTGAAAATAAAATACTGAATGTAGCTAATTACTGTGTAACTTACTGATTCTAGGTTATCTGAACCTAGAGCTAGGTTGTCTAAACCTAGAGGCGACTGTGGGAGTCCAACCCAACGGATATCTGATCCTGTACAGTGCCTACTGAAAATAAAATACTGAATGTAGCTAATTACTGTGTAACTTACTGATTCTAGGTTATCTGAACCTAGAGCTAGGTTGTCTAAACCTAGAGGCGACTGTGGGAGCCCACCCATTGGACCGTAGTCCCATATAGCTAAAATAAACTGATTTACTGTTTTAAACGCTTCTAATGCATTTAGCTGTACTATCAAAATGCCTAAGATGCATTTTTACTGATCTAGTTATTTTGTCGAACACTTAGTGTGCCCCAACTCTCCTCTTCATTAGGGAGATCACCTTTAGGCACCCGACAACATCTACAACCCCAACTGAAGAGGGTAAACGTGTCCGACCCATCTAAAGGTGTTCAACTAAATCCCTAGATCTGAGAGGAGGGTTAAAACACCCTACATGTCCACAAAAATCTGCATATTACTAATCTAATGCATAGAAAATCCAAACGGAGCTATTATACTGCAGGTGAGGGGTTTCTTACCTCTTGATCGTAATTTCTTACGATTCTATTCGCTAGAGTTCCGGTGGAGATGATCCTCTCGACGATCTGATCACGTCTTCGCGTTCCTCTCGCTGAGAAGAACCTCTTTCGTGTTGGAGTCGTCACCGGAAGATGAACCTATGGACCCTTGCCTTGGTGTGCCGTGCGTGAGGAAGAGGAGAAAGAGGGAGAGGCGGCGGTGAGGTTTTGGAAGGGAAAAGTGGCGTGAGGTGAGGAGGTGTCGAACCAATTCTAAAATAAACCAACCCAACTTAAGTTCTTCTATTTATATTAAGTGGGTAACTAGGCCCAATTCTAATATAAATATAATTGATTCCTCTTTCTTTCAGCACGGCCCTGCTGGGTTCACCGGTTACTAAACTTATCCGTAAACCATAGGTCTCGAGTTCGATTCCCCGCCTAAGCTATTTTACGGTCCTAATTATTTTTGCTACTTCCGCTACTCGGAAAATTCCGGAAAAATATCTAAAAATTCCAGAAAAATCATACTATATTTCTAAAACAGTTTTGAGAATTTTCGGGCTTTACAATTTTATAGTGGAGAGTGTGTTCGACATGGATCCTTGGATTAGTCACTTCTTCTTGAGGTGAATACCAAGTAAATCTTGGCATTAGCATTTGGTTGAGTGTTTTCAACTGCAACAACTCATTGACCAAGCGAACGGAGCTAATCATCCCCCCTCTATCTCTTAGAGTGACCTAATAAGTGGTATCAGAGAGAGGTCACTCTTCACCGAACTCATCCCCGGAAGGAAAACGAGCTAGAGGAAGAAGAAGAAGTTGAAGCCCCAAAGTCAATAAGTCAAAAACTTCACTTAACTTCAAGATGGATTTCTGAGATGGACTTGGATTCGACATAAGGATGCATCCATCATTCGTATCCACAAGCTTTGAGTCTTGGAAATCAAAGATTAAGAATTTCTTGATAATGGAGATAGAGCAATGGTTTACTCTAATAGAAGAATTTGATGCTCCAAGGGATAGCAAAGGAAAAAATCATCAAAAGAAGCAATTGAAGAAAGGAACAAATCTAAAGAAGCGAGACCAATGACAAAGTGACCAAATTATTGGTCATTCTATTGCCGAGCAACATTTTGAACAAAATCAGAGAATATCAAGATGCCAAGGAGCTTTGGAGTAAGTTGGTAAGAATCTATGAAGAACCCTCCACTACATCAAATCAAGAAGAATCCAAAGAGGGCAACTCAGATCCATCCTCAAGAGAGCACAAGGACAAAGGCAAAGGGGCATACTCTTTGTTTCACTCGGATGATGAGGATGAAGAAATTGAAGAGACCTCCACCTCAAGGATTGAGGGGGAGCGTCATTCATTGACACCTGACCAAGAAGAGACTTCTATTTCTGGGTTAAATGGAGAGGAAGATGATGGCACCTCCAAAAATTAATAAAAAATCAAATGGTGGATCAAGTGTCACCCTTACAATAAAAGATATAAAAATTTCAATTGTAATAATAAAAATCACATTATTTGCTTTGAGTGTAGGAAAAGCGGGCACTATAAAAGTAAGTGCCCTAATTTGGCCAAGAAGAAGAGTCGATTGACACCTAAGGGCAAGGAGAAGGCCAAGGAGGTCGGTCCCTCAATACGCAAAGGGAAGGAACACATTGTGTGCTTCTCTTGCAATCAAAATGGACATTATCAGAGCCAATGTCCAAAGGAGAATCCGGCTAAGAACAAAGGATGAAGCTCAAATCAAGGGGGAGCCCTCAAGAGTAAACCCAGGGTTTCATTTATTGAAGCAATTCTTTTAAGTCATGATAAAAAAGCATGTTAGGTCTAATCTTTTTTCATTTTAATGCAATTTATTATAAAAATAGGAAGGATGATAGGGCTAAAGAAAAATATGTAGCGTATCATGCTAAAACTACCATACCTAAGGCTAGGAAGATAGATAACAAATTAGACAAGAATTCTAAGGAATTTAGATATAAGCCTAAGGATAAAAATGCCAAAGGCAATTTAGGAAAGTCCACATCCAAGGATTTAAGGATGAAAAACCAAGCCTTGAGGTCAAGACTTGATAAATTGGAAAAGACTCTAAAAAGAATGAAAAATATTTTTAAGGGATCATATGAGAATAATTTAGGGATAGATAAACAAGAACCATCCAATGGTAGGAGGGGTTCGTGATGCAAACCTCAAGCCAAGAAGAATGCGCCTTCTTATCATAGAGTTCCATATAGTTATGGAACTAACTTTAGGTCTAGTGGTCAAGTCAATGCAATAAGAGAAGTTATCCCTAGAAGTAAATTTGAAAAGACCAATGTGACTAAGGCTTTTAAGAAGCCTAAGAAAGTCACTAAGAAGGTCACAAGGGAAGTTGACCCTAGAGTTGACCATGAGGAGTCAAGAATGACCAATGCTTCTAAGAAGCCTAGGAAGGTTATTAGGAAGGTACTAAGGGAAGTTATCCCTAGTGAGTACCTAGCACATACAAGGAGCACTAATAGATTTTGGGTTCCTAAGAGTATGTTCTCTACACCCTAGATGGATTTAGAGAGTGTCAACACTAATTGGAAAGGTAGTTAATCTAACCTTTGTGAAGTTGACACTTGGGCATTTTCAAGGTTTTGTTAACCTTTGAAAATGTAGGTTCAAATATTTACTCTTTGGAAGAGTAATATGTGCCAAAATTTGAAGATTTAAACTTAATTAAAAATGACACAAATAGGATAATTCAAAGAAATTTCAAGTTGGGATTTTAGTATTTTTCTTGGAAGATAAAGGCAAACTTAGGTCTATTCTTTGAATTTAGTAATTAATTAGGGATGCTTAGATAGATAATCTAGGTATATTATGTTGGATCGTGAAAATCGATAGAGGGGGGGGGGGGTGAATATCAATTTAAAAGTCGAAAAGAAGATTGAGTACGCAGTGGAAAAAAATAAAATTAAAGCAACGCTAACACAAGTAATTTTTTACTTGGTTCGGAGCCTTGGTCGACTCCTACTCCAAGGCCCGCACTCATTGAGTGCTTTCGTTGGGCAATCCACTAGCAATTCGAAATATTACAAATGATAGTACAATTGCATTAAAAAAATACCGACAATAATAAGGAATGAAAAAGAGGCGTGTTGTCGGAGGAGCTTCGCAGTGTTGCAGGAGCGCAGCACGGTAGAGCCAGTGTTGGAAGATCTTGTTGTTCGTTGTTCTTTGCTCCAGGGCTCACCCTCCTTATATAGGATGCTCCTGTTAGGACCAAAAGTAGCTAGAGGGGGGGGGGGTGAATAGCTCGTCGCGTTCGCTCGTTGCTCGGCGTTGCTTGTTTCTTCAAAGATGTGCAGCGGAAATACAAAGAAACAATCACACAACGCTAACACGGTTGGTTTACTTGGTATCCACCTCACAAGAGGTGACTAATCCAAGGATCCACACAAACACACACACCCTCCACTAAATAAAACTCTCCTTTATGGTAACTACCAAGGGCGGAGAAGCCCTACAAGACTCAATACAAGAAGAGAGGGAAAGGATACAAGAAATACAAGCTTACAAGCTTACAATGAGTATAAACCCTAACCCTAACTTCTCTTCTTGGCTTTGATCCGCCTCTTGACTTGGAGAACTTCCAAGATCCTTCAAGAACCGCG
This sequence comes from Zingiber officinale, assembly GCF_018446385.1. NCBI lineage: Eukaryota > Viridiplantae > Streptophyta > Magnoliopsida > Zingiberales > Zingiberaceae > Zingiber > Zingiber officinale. The sequence goes on along the minus strand of NC_055991.1, from coordinate 24,536,663 downwards.
ATCTGAGCTTTGTGAGTCCGTGGAGGAGGCAGAGATCCGGAGTGAATCGAGAAGAGGTGCGAAGGAATCATGCGCTGCCTTTATCGACGCCAACGGCCGGATCCTAATCGATTCGAATGTTCCCAATCGATCGGAGGCTTTGGATCGATCCACGGATCGATCCGGCGCTTGCTCTGGAAAATGCCCGGATCGATCCATGGATCGATCCGACTAGATTGAAAACCCCCAATCGATCCACGATCGATTGGGACATCTGGATCGATCCACGGATCGATCCGACTCTCTGTTCGCTAAGAAAGGCTTGGATCGATCCATCGATCGATCCAGTATGGTTTTGCCCAAAACCAAGTCCCAAGCCTCTCAAACCAACATCCGTCAACCTTGACCTGTTGGTATATCATGCCTAGCATCTGGTCACCTTGACTGCTAGGACTTCCCACCAAGTGTCTGGTCAATCCCTTTGACCCACTTGGACTTTTCTATTCATGCCAAGTATATGGTCACTCCCTTGACCTACTTGGACTTCCACCAGATGTCCGGTTACACCAGATGTCCGGTCAATCCCTTTGACCTATCTGTATTTCCTCGTGCCAAGTATCCAGTCAATCCTTTGACCTACTTGGACTTCCCAACACCAGATGTCCGATCGTCCTTGATCCATCTGGATTTTCCCTTGCCTGGCTTCACTCACCAGGACTTTCACCTAGCTTCACTCACTAGGGTTTTCCATCTGCCTAGCTTCACTCACTAGGGCTTTCACCTGGCTTCACTCACCAGGACTTTCACCTAGCTTCACTCACTAGGGTTTTCAATCTGCCTAGCTTCACTCACTAGGACTTTCAATCTGCCTAGCTTCACTCACTAGGACTTTCACCTAGCTTCACTCACTAGGATTTTCCATCTGCCTAGCTTCACTCACTAGGACTTCCCTTCTGCCTGACTTCACTCACCAGGACTTCCATTCTACCTATCATCCCAGTCAAGTATCCGGTCAACCTTGACCTACTTGACTCTTCTTCAATCAATTTCTTATTGTCAAACATCTAAACTCAAACCAAGACTCAGCTTGGTCAACCAGGTCAACCTTGACCTGAGGGATGTTGCACCAACAATCTCCCCCTTTTTGATGTTTGACAATACCACAATAACACTTACAATACGACATATAAGTTAGGCTAATCCTATAGCCTCAATCTTCATGCCACTAGGTGATGAACACATAAATTAAGCTCTTCATTCTCCCCCTAAGAGGGCACACTCCCTCTAGGTAATGAAAGCCTAACTTACACCCATTCACAGGTCCTTTCATTCTCCCCCTATTGGCACACATCAACCCATCTTTGGGCACACATCAACCCATGCCCCAATTTTGGGTACACATCAACGAATCCATTTGTTGACGACTCTCCCCCTTAAGAGTTGCTCCTCGTTGTTCACAACATCACTCGTTGTGATCAACACGATAATGAAGGTCCCATACCCTTCATTTATCCTTAACTTCTCCCTCAATGTAGACAAATACCCAACCTTGAGCATTTTCTAACCACTTGAGTTCCCACTTGAAATAATGAGGATATCCACTCCCCATTTCAAGTTCAAAAGCTCATACATGAGCATTTTCTTTAAAGAAGGTTAACCACCTTCCAAGGTTCATGAAAAATAATTTTTCATGTCTTTAAAGAGTCCCTCCCCCTAAAGACATGGTGGTAACTTCTGTCATTGCACCAACAATGACTTGGAATCCCTAAACCTTTAGGAAACCCAAATTTAGAAGTTTTGAGGTTCAAATACTCAAAATTTGAAACAAACCTCAACCTAAACTTCAATGAAGCCTTCCTTAACCAATCCATCCTTGTTTTCACATGAAAACACCCTTGTATGTATACAAATGTATTTTGGGGGGGCTTGGAATGGTTACCTAGACTCAAAGGGGTTCAAAGATGCTGAAATCAGGCCTTCCCAGCCAAAATCAGCAACTTGGATCGATTGGAGTTGGGTTCCAATCGATTGAACCTTTCTGAATCGATCCACTGATCGATTCAGACTCCCTGGATCGATCGGCTGATCGATCCAGCGAGCTTCTGCTCGCGGGAATTGCCGTTTGAATCGATCCACGGATCGATTCAGGAACTCCAATCGATCCATGGATCGATCGGAGCTCTGATAGTTGCTGAAATTCCATTTCAGTCAACTTCAGAAACCCCTAGAAAATTCTACAAAAATCCAAAAATCATGAAATTTCGTGTAGACATTATTTAGGGCATACTTAATCATGGAAAAATAGTTTTCTATGAAAATACATCATATTTTCAAATATTGACACAAGATTGAAAACTTGCTAAAACTTTAGCGTTTTCTTCAAGTTTGTGTCTAACTATTCAATGGTGATTACTATCAAAAGATAGCTTTCACCATGGTTTTCCAAAAGCAATTTTAAAACATTTTCAAAACCAATATCCCATCATGTTCCTTGGGCATAATGCACATGACTTGTACATTAGCTTTCCCAATGATGGGAAAACACATAACTATGTGTTTTGATGAACTTAAAAACTCAGAAGAATGCACTAAATCAACATCTTGAGCTTTGTTCATCATCCTAACATCTCACTTGTATCTAATATGCACTAAAACACATACAAGTCACCTTATAGTCTTTGTGAGATGTAGATTTTGGTTTTGCCCTAATCTAGGGATCATGCATATCTATCTAGGCATTTTAAAGATATTAGACATCCACCTAAGATGTCACTTGTTAATAAGTGTTGTTAAATGCCATTTGTCCTTAATTACAAGGAATTAAACTAATGCATGATAATGTTATGGCATACATCAAAATAAAATAACTTTCAAAAGAAACATTCCTATAACTACATGATGTATGAATGTCATGACATGGTATTTTTGGATTTTGCATAATAAAACATGAATGCAAAAATAAACATGATGTCATGGCATATGATGGGCAAACAATCATGGCAAGATTTAGCATAAATAAAATATACCTAGATCAACTATCTAAGTATCCTTAAAATCTTAGCTAAACTTACAACTTAAGCCTAGATTGCCCTAAAGTGCTTCATGAAAATGCCAAAGCCTAAATTGGCATTTCTAATTCCCTTGATTAATTTATGCCAGTCGAAATTAAGTATATCCTCAAATGTTGGCATATTTCATTTTTCACAAGAGTAGCACTTTTAAATTAAGGCCCGGATTGCCTTAAATTTCCTAAGAACATACCAAAATCCCAACTTGGTAGTTCTTATGAATTTCCCAATATGTGCCATTTAAGATTAAAATCAATTCTTCCACCATTAGGCACATTTTACTCTTTCAAGGAGTAAATAATACTTCCATTTCATTTTCAAAGGTTAACAAAACCTTGAAAATGCTCCTTGAGTGTCAATTTCCTCAAAGTTGGGTTAACTACCCTTCTAATCGGAGTTGACACTCTCTAACCCATTTATGGGGTAGAGAAAATGCTCCTAGGAACCCAACACCCATTGGTGCTCCTTGGATGCTCTAGGTACTCACTAGGGATAACTTCCCTAGATACCTTCCTAGTGACCATGTTGGGCTTCTTAGAAGCCTTGGTCACATTTTCTAGGTCAACTCTAGGGATAGCCTCCCTTGTGACCTTGTTAGTGACTTTCTTAGACTTCTTAGAAGTCTTAGTCACTTTGGTTGCAAAGAGACTTCTAGGGATATCTTCCCTTGTATCTTTGACTTGACCTCTAGACTTAGGGTTTGTTCCATAGCTATATGGAACCCTATGATAACTAGGCACATCCCTTTTAGCTTTGGGTTTGTATCCCAAACCTCTATGGCCATTGGATGACTTTTGTACCCCTAAACCTAGGTTATGCTCATTTTGCCCTTTTAGGATATTTTCCATCCTTTTTAGGGTCTTTTCCATTTTATCAAGTCTTGATCTCAAGACTTGATTTTCTATCATTAAATCCTTAGATTTTGATTTTTCATTACACCCATGAGCATTTTTGTTTTTGGGCTTGTATCTATTATCCTTAGTGTTCTTGCCCAAGTGTCCATCTACCTTCCTAACCTTAGGTTGGGTAGTTTTGGCATGTAGGGCCACATGTTTTTCCTTAAAGCCCTCATGCTTCCTATTCTTATGGTAAATCGCATTAAAATGATAAAAATTAGAACTATCATGCTTTTTACCATAATGTAAAGGGGTAGGCTCAATAAAAGATACCTTCTTCTTTACCTTGGAGGCTCCCCCTTGACTAGTGCCTCCTTGAGCCTTGACCATCTTCTTCCCCTTGGGGCATTGACTTCGGTAATGCCCCTTTTGATTGCAAGAGAAGCATATAATATGCTCCTTGCTCTTCTTTGTGTTGGGGATGATCTCCTTGGGCTTCACCTTGCCTTTTTGTGCCACTTGGCCCTTCTTCTTGGCCAATTTAGGGCACTTGCTCTTGTAGTGCCCATGTTCCCTACACTCAAAGCATATAATATGATTTTTATTATTAATTGAAATATTTATACCTTTGCTTGTAGGGGTGGCATTTTCTTTGGATCCGGAGGTAGAAGCTTCCTCTTGATCAGACCTTGATTCTCCTCCATTTGATTTTTCTTGACTTGTGGAGGTAGAATCTTCTTCCTCCTCTTTGTCTCTTGACCCGGATGTAGAAGCTTCTACTTCTTCTTGATCCGCCGCCACCTCCCCTCAATCCTAGAGGTGGAGGCTTCATCATCTTGAATATGAAACAAGGAGTATGCTCCCTCCTTGTTCCCTTCGTTGCATTCCCTTGAGGATGAAGCTCTTCTTGGATTTCTTCTTTGGAGGTTGAGCATCTCTCAACCTCGCAGTCCTCCTTTTGGTCTTGCTCCAAAGAGTCACCCTCTCTGGATACTTCTTGCTCTTGTACAGTGGAGGGGATCTCTTCATGAAGCTTGGCCAATTTGCTCCATAATTCCTTTGCATCTTCAAATTCTCCAATTTTGCAAAGGATGGTGCTTGGCAATAAATTGACCAAAAGCTTGGTCACTTTGTCATTTGCATCGCACCTTTGGACTTGCTCCGAGCTCCATTTGCTTTTCTTGAGAAGCTTGCCCTTCGAGTTTGTTGGAGCTTCAAATCCTTCCATTAGAGCAAACCATTGCTCTATCTCCATCATAAGAAAGTTTTCGATTCTTGATTTCCAAGAATCGAAGCTCGTGGAAGTGTATGGTGGAGCCACCCTTGTGTCAAATCTAAGTCCATCTTGGAATTGCATCTTGAAGTTGAGCCTTTTGATTTCTTTGACTTTGATGAATTTGCTTCAACTTCTTCGCCCTCTAGCTTTTCTTGTTATGCTTAACCCTTCTGGCGATGATTCCGGTGAAGAGCGGCCTTGCTCTGATACCACTTGTTAGGACCAAAAGTAGCTAGAGGGGGGGGGGGGGGTGAATAGCTCGTCGCGTTCGCTCGTTGCTCGGCGTTGCTTGTTTCTTCAAAGATGTGCAGCGGAAATACAAAGAAACAATCACACAACGCTAACACGGTTGGTTTACTTGGTATCCACCTCACAAGAGGTGACTAATCCAAGGATCCACACCAACACACACACCCTCCACTAAATAAAACTCTCCTTTATGGTAACTACCAAGGGCGGAGAAGCCCTACAAGACTCAATACAAGAAGAGAGGGAAAGGATACAAGAAATACAAGCTTACAAGCTTACAATGAGTATAAACCCTAACCCTAGCTTCTCTTCTTGGCTTTGATCCGCCTCTTGACTTGGAGAACTTCCAAGATCCTTCAAGAACTGGCGATCTGAGCTTTGTGAGTGCTGTGGAGGAGCTGGCGAGAGATCTGGAGTGAATCGGAGAAGAGGTGCCGAAGGAATCATGCGCCTGCGGCCTTTATCGACGCCAACGGTCGGATCCTAATCGATTCGAATGTTCCCAATCGATCGGGGAGGCTTTGGATCGATCCACGGATCGATCCAGAGCGCTTCTGTGCTCTGGGAAAAATGCCTGGATCGATCCATGGATCGCACGAAGCAGCCGCGTCCCAATCGATCCACTGATCGATTGGGACATATGGATCGATCCACGGATCGATCCAGAGGCTCTCTGTTCGCTAGGAAAGGCTTGGATCGATCCACTGATCGATCCAGATCCTGGATCGATCCACTGATTGATCCAGTACTTGGTTTTTGCCCAAAACCAAGTCCCAAGCCTCTCAAACCAACATCCGGTCAACCTTGACCTGTTGGTACATCATGCCTAGCATCTGGTCACTCCTTTGACCTGCTAGGACTTCCCACCAAGTGTCTGGTCAATTCCTTTGACCCACTTGGACTTTTCTATTCATGCCAAGTATATGGTCACTCCCTTGACCTACTTGGACTTCCACCAGATGTCCGGTTACACCAGATGTCCGGTCAATCCCTTTGACCTATCTGTATTTCCTCGTGCCAAGTATCCAGTCAATCCTTTGACCTACTTGGACTTCCCAACACCAGATGTCCGATCGTCCTTGATCCATCTGGATTTTCCCTTGCCTGGCTTCACTCACCAGGACTTTCACCTAGCTTCACTCACTAGGGTTTTCCATCTGCCTAGCTTCACTCACTAGGGCTTTCACCTGGCTTCACTCACCAAGACTTTCACCTAGCTTCACTCACTAGGGTTTTCAATCTACCTAGCTTCACTCACTAGGACTTTCAATCTGCCTAGCTTCACTCACTAGGACTTTCACCTAGCTTCACTCACTAGGATTTTCCATCTGCCTAGCTTCACTCACTAGGACTTCCCTTCTGCCTGACTTCACTCACCAGGACTTCCATTCTACCTATCATCCCAGTCAAGTATCCGGTCAACCTTGACCTACTTGACTCTTCTTCAATCAATTTCTTATTGTCAAACATCTAAACTCAAACCAAAACTCAGCTTGGTCAACCAGGTCAACCTTGACCTGAGGGATGTTGCACCAACAGCTCCGAGCGCCCGAATCCCTTCCGGGCGCCTGGAATGTGACGTAGCCCAGCCAACCATGAAGCTCCACATGGCGAAGCACGATGGGGATAAAACTTGCATTCCGAGCACCCGGATCCCTTTTGGGTGCCCAGACTACTTTTCTCTAGAAGGTCCTTCTCCTGCAAGAAAGAGTTAGTTCGAGGTAAAATGTAAATTACATTATCCTGCAAAACAAAGTGTTAGCACAGTTGTAATTAATAAGTAGAGTATTAATTAGATTCCGTCTCTTCGAGACTGGAATCTAATCACGACCTCAACTTAGATTTCCGAAATGAATCTAACTTGGATCGACGCCTAATGTTCCCTTCCCGAGAATGCGTCCTCACAGTCACTCCCCTCCAGTGACTTACCTTCACTTACCTGCCAGACGTCCGGTCAGCCCTTCGACCCGTCTGGATTTCGTGTCAGCTACCTGGTCAACCCGTCGACCTAGCTGAACTTCCTTGCAACACTGAGTTAGCACAATAGATAAAAATAGTGTTAACAGAATTCAAGTATAACCTAAGGTTATCTCCCCCTAGGGTTGCCTAACTTCACTCACTAAGGTCCGACTTCACTCACCAGGACTTCCTCCACCTAGCTTCGCTCACTAGGGCCCGACTTCACTCACCAGGACTTCCTCCACCTAGCTTCACTCACTAGGGCCCGGCTTTACTCACCTGGACTTCCTCCACCTAGCTTCACTCACTAGGGCCCGACTTCACTCACCGGGACTTCCACCACCTAGTTTCACTCACTAGGGTCTGGCTTCACTCACTAGGACTTCCACTTTGCCTAACCTTTGGTTAGGACTTACCTTTGCTAGTCATCTAATCCTGACTAGACTTCTCTATCCCAAATATCAAGTCCTGTTTGGGTCAACCCTTGGTCATATTGTCAAACATCAAAACCCTAGAGATCGATTGCACCAACATATTATTTATGCTAAATTTTCATGATTGTTTGTCCATCATATGCCATGACATCATGTTTTACACTCATATCATTATGAAAAATATCACGTCATACATACATCATGTAGCTATAGTATGTTTTCTTTTAAAAAATACTCACTTTAATGTATGTCATAAATCATCATGCATTATTTTAATTTCTCATAAAGTAAGGATAATGACATTAATCAACAAGTGACATCCTAGGCGGATGATTAATTTTAAAATGGCTAAATAGAAATGCATGATCCCTTAGTTTAGGGTAAAACTAAAATCTACATCTCACAAGGACTATAAGTTGGCTTGTATGTGTTTTAGTACACATTAGATACAAGTGAGATGTTAGGAGGATGAACATAACTCAAAATGTTTATTTAGTGCATCTTTTTGAGTTTTGATTTCATCAAAACACATATATTATGTGTTATCCAATTATGAGGAAAGCAAATGTACAAGTCATGTGTATTTAGCCTAAAGATCATGGTTGGAAATTTAGTTTTGAAAATGATTTCAAAAATATTTTGAAAAATATTGGTAAAGACTATTTATTGATAGTAATCGCCATTGGAAAGTTAAACACAAACTTGGAAGAAATATTGAAGTTTTCAAGAGTTTTCAACTTTGTATCAATCTTTAAAAATGAGATGTATTTTCTTAAAAAACTATTTTTCCATGATAGTATATGATATAATTAATGTTTACATGAATTTTCATAATTTTTATAATTTTATAGAATTGTTTATGTATTTCTGAAATTCAGTTGAAATTGATTTAAAATTTTTAGAAATCATAATCGATTAGGACAATTGATTACAACACCTTAATTGATTAGGTCAATCAATTAAGGTGAATTCCCGTGAGCATAGTGGCCCACGAAATTGATCAGTGTGATCGATTAAATGTCTTAATCGATTAGAGCAATTGATTAACACTTGGTAATTGATTAAATCTCAACTTTAATCGATTAAAAGAGGATATAATCGACTGGTAGCTAACACCAATCGATTAAGAATGTTGATTTTGGTTTAAATGGTCTGATTTCAGTCCATTGAGCCATGTTTAGTCATGATAACTGATCCGGTATTAAGAGGGGGGGGGGGGTCCTGAACGGATAGGGATCGATGGCCCGTGGAGGTCAAAGTCATGGCGGCCAACGTATAGTGTTGGCCGGGCGGGATGCCACTTGGCCGAGCGGGAGGCTACTTGGCCGAGCGTCCACATCAGTACTCGGGTCGGCCCGGAGACAACTCGACCGCAGGTCGGGTTTCCGACGCTCAGGGGTCCGCTTAACAGAGCCGATGCGCCGAGCAATCGGTCCGCTCGGCTGAGTGACGGATTAACAACTTGTCAGCTTAGACGAACAGTGCACCAGCAGCGGACCAGCGGAGATGACATGCCCGTCCGAGCTTGAGGCCGAGCCGACAGTCCACTCGGTCCAATGTCTGTCCCTCCTGGACGCTAGTATGGCTGAGCGGTTTTCTCGCTCGGAGCAGTAACAAACAGAAGGTTTAGAAGAGTACAAAGGGAACAGCTAGAGATATCCTTCTCGAGATATGTGCCGCCGACAGACAACATGGTCGGTGGCCGGACTGGACAGAGAATCGTATGGTGGAAGTTTTCACTGTCATGTCAGAGATATGCTCGGACGGTTGCGGTATGGCGTCAGGCGTGCTTTTCTGACATGTCCATTTTGAGGTAGGTTTGGGGAAGTGCGCACGCGTCGATGAGCGTGCACGCGCCTCCCCAGGGGCCTATATAAGGACCCCCAGACTTCGACGGAGGTATGCAATCAACTATACTGTAGATACAACTCTCCTTATTTTGCTTCAGCTTTCTTCTCGCCTGACTTGGGCGTCGGAGGGTCATCGCCGGGAACCCCTTCCCGGCCCGGCATTGTTGCAGGTTCGCCGGAGGTCCACCTCGTCTCGGCGTTTACGCGGAGCCAGCAGAGAGCGCCACGTCCCCAGCTTTCCTCAACTCACAGCTCGGACAGGATCAAATTGGCGCCGTCTGTGGGAACGCACCTGAATCCGAGCAGAGAAGATGGAAGGAGCTAGACGACCACACACCGTGACACTCTCTCAGGAGGAGCTCGACGCCCTTATTGAGGCAAGAGCGGCAAAAATCGTGGAGCAGCAGCAACAGAAGGTGCTAGCCGAGCGGTTAGCATAACAGGCAACCTCGGCGTCAGGTGGCCGAGCGGCGGCGGAGGACCGGCCAGAGCAATACTCCACATGGGCGCAAAATAAAGGTCAATCCGGCACTCCAGGGAATGTGTCGCCCGTCCCTATTCCATTTCATCGGGCATTATTCCAGACTCCGTCCGAGCTGGCACAGGCCAATCAAGGGTCATCAGATGAAGCGCCCGTACGGGATGCTATGAAGGGGAAGGCGCCTCGGGCTGAGTCAACCCTCGAGCGGATCAATCGGCAGTTTTTCGAGGCCATTCTTCAGGATCCACTGCCAAGGCACTAGACGCCCCCGACGATCGGAGAATATAACGGGACCACCGACCCGGATGACCATCTGGGTAAGTTCGACAACACGACCACTTTACATCAATATACAGATGGTGTAAAGTGTAGGGTATTTCTCACCACCCTTTCGGAATCGGCGTAACGGTGGTTCCAAAGGCTGCCGGACGGATCGATCACAAGCTTCAGAGAATTCCGCACGACTTTCCTTCATCATTTGCGAGCAACAGGTGCTACCAGAAGACCAGCGTCAGCTTGTTCGCCATAAAACAAGGCCCGAGGGAGACGCTCCAAGCTTACATCTAGCGCTTCAACCAGGTGGCCATGGATATCCCGACAGTCACCTCGGAGATCATGATGAATGCGTTCGCACAAGGGCTTGTGGACAGTGATTTCTTCCGCTCACTCATCAGAAAGCCGCATCGCAGCTATGACCATATGCTGCACAAAGCCAATGAATACATCAATGTGGAGGAAGCCCAGGCGGCGAGAAGAAAAGAAACACCGATTGAGCCGCTGGCGCCCGCCGAGCGGAGGCAACCAACGAGCCATCAACCGCCAAGAGGACCTCGAGCCCAAGGAGTACGTCCACACCACGAATCAAGACCGTAAGCTGTCCAGCATGTGGTGGTTGATTGGCCTAAGCAGAAGGGAAAGGTATGGACTCCCATGTTCTGTTCACTTCACCAGTCAGTCACCCACAACACCCGTGACTGTCGGAGCCTTCCGCCGATCGCTCACCCCGAGCCTAGGAGCTATTGCCGCCAATCCCCTTCACCTGATCGGCGCCCCCGACACCAAGACACCGGACGACGAGGGGCCAGGGAGTCGGTCGAGCGGTAGCATCAACATCCGCTGAGGGCCAACCCCCGAGCCTCACAGGAGCGAGCGAGGCCCTCCGCTCGGGAGGAGGAAAATCGAAGCAATACCGCTCGGGGTGAAATCAACATCATCGCTAGAGGCCCTACGGGAGGAGATTCCAACAGGGCCAGAAAGTCACACGCTCGGCAGCTAAGGATTCATGCAGTAGGCTGTAGTCAAGAACGAGCATGGGGTCCCGAGATCAGCTTCGGGCCAAGGGACCTGGAAGGAGTTGAAGTGCCGCACGACGACGCACTCATCATCCGAGCGGTAATAGCAAATTATACTATTCACCACATTTTTATTGATACAGGCAGCTCAGTCAACATTATCTTCAAAAAGGCATTTGACCAACTACAAATTGATCATGCCGAGCTTCTCCCAATGACAACACCCTTGTATGGATTCACTGGCAACGAGGTCTTGCCGGTCGGCCAGACCAAGCTGGCTATATCGCTAGGAGAGGAGCCGCTGCGAAGAACGAGAACAACTAACTTCATAGTGGTCGATGCCCCCTCCGCTTACAATGTGTTGGTGCGGTTAGCACTAACGATTTAACCCAGATTTTGATGAATGACAAATAGGTTAAGTTAGTTTTGTTGTTGTCTGACACTTTGATCGAGTGTGCAGGAAAAGTCCAGCTAGGTCGACGGGCTGACCGGATAGCTGGCGAGAAGTCCAAGCGGGTCGACGGGCTGACCGGACGCTTGGCGAGAAGTCCAGCTAGGTCAACGGGCTGACCGGATAGCTGGCGAGAAGTCCAAGCGGGTCGACGGGCTGACCGGACGCTTAGACCGATCTAGGTCGACGGCCGACCGGATAGTGGCGAGAAGTCCAAGCGGTCGACGGGTGACCGGACGCTTGGCAAGATCCAGACGGGTCGACGGCTGACCGGACGTCCGGTGTAAGAAAGGTAAGTCACCAAGTGAGGACGTGCCCCGTTCGAAGGGACATTAGGCGTCGATCCGGCTTAGATCCATTTCGGATGTCTAAGTCGAGATCAGAACTAGATTCCGGTCTCGAGAGACGAATCTAAGTCACACTCTTTTATTTATCTGTTGAACTTTAATCGTCGACAATGCTTTACAGATATACATTTGCCCGGACTAACTTTGTTTTGCAGGAAAAGGAGTTTTCGAATAAGGTAGTCCGGCCGGAGGTCCGGGCGCCGAGGTCCCAAGGATTCAGCGCCGGGAAGGCGAATTTTATCCACCAAATCGTCGCCACGTGAGCATCTTGGTTTGAGCGATACACTGTGCGCCGAAGGAATCCAGCGCCGAAAAGATATAAAAGAAGCCCAGAGCTTCGAAATCAATCAAGCCGAGAACTCTTCTACTGGGTCTTGCTGCTCGACTGTGACGCCAACAAAGCTCCGACACTACGCTCGTTTTCCCTTTTGTCGGTATTTGTTTTTCAGTTTCATTAGCATTCCCTGTACGGTTCTGTTGTAATTATTATTCTGAATTGCTAGTGATTGCCCAACGAAAGTGGTCAAGGACCACGGGCCTTCGAGTAGGAGTCGTCACAGGCTCCGAACGAAGTAAAACCACTGTGTCTATTTTACTTTTCCGCTGCGTTTAAACTCTTGTTTTTTCGAATCGATATTCACCCCCCTCTATCGAATCTAACGGTATCAGAGCAGGTACCGCTCTGATTTGGTGCAACCACCAATCAGACAGGGGGTGAATTGTTTTTGTTTTTTTTTTAATAATTAATTTTAAAACTGGTGTTTCGTTAACTTAATATTTCTCTAATCAATTTAAATTAGTGCAACACGAATCTAGATTTTTTTTCTCTCTATTTTTCTCTTCCCGCACTACTAATCCAAGACCAAGTCTTGGGATTTTTTTTTGGTTATTTACCTGTACACAAAATGTCCCAACAAGAAGGATTCAGCACAGTGCGACCTCCACTCTTCAACGGGGACGACTTCCCTTACTGGAAGAAGCGCATGGAGGTCTACCTCAAAACAGACTTCGACCAGTGGATGAGCATTACGAAACCTTACAAAATTCCAGTGGACAACGCCGGGAATCTAGTGGATCCTGAAGACTGGACAGCAGATCTCAAGAAAAAAGCATCAACAAAAAGCGATCAACACTCTACAGTGCGGATTGACAAGAGAAGAACTGAACAGAGTCGGTCCACACAAAAACGCTAAAGAGCTATGGGACAAGCTGATCGAACTGCACGAGGGAACGAGCGACGCTAAGGTAACAAAACGAGACCTGCTTCTAAATATAATTTTTAATATAAAAATGCAGGAAGGAGAAACAACGAATCAACTACACGCGAGGATCAAGGGCATCCTCAACGGGCTTCATGCGATAGGCCACCAAATGGAGAACAGAGACTTAATAAGGTACGCTTTAAACGCCTTTCCACGTAATAGTTTGTGGGCATCAATAGTGGATGCCTACAAAATTTCTAAGAATCTTTCCAACTTAAAATTAGACGAGCTGTTTTGTGAATTAGAATTACACGAACAAACTAATGCTGGAGCCGAGAAAGGTATAGCTCTATTTGCAGGTTCCTCCAAAGAAAAGAAAAGCAAGCCTGAACTTGAAGAAGACTCCGATCAAGATTCTGAAGACGAAGAACACCTGGTGAACTTGGTAAGAAAAATGTTCACTAGGAGAAAGAGGAGCTTCAACAAAAAGGATCTTCAAAAGATCAGCTCTCCTCGAACAAAAGAACGTGACTTGCTACTGCTGCAACAAAAGGGACATTACAAGAACGAATGTCCAAAACTTTAGTTTGAAAAACAAAGCCAACCAAAAGAAGGCACTCAAAGCAACGTGGACGACTCCCGGACGAATCGGAGGAAGAAGAGCAGAACATCAAGCCACCTCGCACCGATGGCCCGCGAAGAAGAGTCGGAAGATGAAGACGGGTCTGAACCCGAAACAAGCCACGAGTCCGTACTCGTTTCTGAAGGCCCGAGTGAGGTATACTTTAATTTAAACAAAAAAATTTTTAGAATTATTTCCTGTTTAAATAGTAAATTAACTAAATTAGAAAATGAAAACAGATCACTTCTTGAGGAAAATCAAAACCTCAAGGAACAATTAAAAAATTCGAATCCAACTCAAGATCTAACACTTGAAGAGGAAAATCTATCGTTAAAAAATGATGTTAAAGATTTAAAAGAAATGCTAGAAAAATTTACAACAAGATCAAAAAATCTAGACTTAATCCTAAATAATCAAAAAGCATGTTATAATAAAACCGGACTAGGATATAAGTCGAATTCAAATAAAACCTTCAAATCATTAATAACCCAATACAAGTCAACCAATTTAGCTTGGGTTCCGAAAGCGTGTCTGACCACGCAAGTAGGACTTAATCAATATTATATACCTAAAGAAAAAATACATTATATAAAATTAAATAAACCAAACCAAAATCCAAAATACAAACCTAAATCAAATTCAAAATCTAAACAGTTTAAGAAACAACAAAATTATCACCAAGTTAACTATAACTATAAAAAGAATCGACACAAGCCTAAAATTAAAACTTAAATTAATGGCCAATAATTCAGGGGGAGGCTCCAGAATAGCTGGCACCTCCAAAACTAACCTACCCGACAGGGTAAACCAAAACAAATTAACCCTGCAGGGTAATTAGGATTAGTTAAAAAGAGATCAAGTTTAACTTGAATCATGGTACTGGTGAAATTTTTGGATGATAGTACGTTAGGGAAGCTTGGGCATCGCATGTTTAGAAAGATATGGCTTCGATCTGGTGCATTTGGCCAAGTGGAACTGACCGAAGCTACCCTTAAATGAATCCTAACCAGTTAGACCAAGATTTAGTTCTAAGTTCCGTGGATAGGACTATTCGGAAAACCTCGAAAGGTTGGTTACTTCTAATGATGTCCATGTGACTCACCAAGCTTAGAAGTTTATCCGAAGAATGCCTATTTGTGGAAACCAAAACTAAATCTGAAACTAATACACGTTAAACCAAAACTCTATAATTAAAAATCCAATTTCATCTCACGAAATCATAGGACTCCCTGATTGAAAATATAGATCGGGTGAGAAGAATAAGGTTTTAATTTTAAACTTAAAAATTAATTTCAAAATTTTAATTTTAAACTTAAAAATTAATTTCAAAATTTTAATTTCAAACTTAAAAATTATTTTCAAAATTTTAATTTTAACTTAAAAATTAATTTCAAAATTTTAATTTTAACTTAAAAAATTAATTTCAAAATTTTAATCTTAAACTTAAAAATTAATTTCAAAATTTTAATCTTAAACTTAAAAATTAATTTCAAAATTTTAATTTTAAATTTAAAAATTAATTTCAAAATTTTAATTTTAAACTTAAAAATTAATTTCAAAATTTTAATTTCAAACTTAAAAATTAATTTCAAAATTTTAATTTTAACTTTAAAAATTAATTTCAAAATTTTAATTTTAACTTAAAAATTAATTTCAAAATTTTTAATTCTAACTTAAAAATTAATTTCGAAATTTTAATTTTAACTTAAAAATTAATTTCAAAATTTTTAATTTTAACTTTAAAAAGTAATTTCAAAAAATTTTAATTTTAACTTAAAAATTAATTTCAAAATTTTAATTTTAACTTAAAAATTAATTTCAAAATTTTAATTTTAACTTAAAAATTCATTTCAAAATTTTAATTTTAACTTTAAAAATTAATTTAAAACTTTTTAATTTTAACTTTAAAAATTAATTTCAAAATTTTAATTTTAACTTTAAAAATTAATTTCAAATTTTTAATTTTAACTTAAAAATTAATTTCAAAATTTTAATTTTAACTTAAAAATTAATTTCAAAATTTTAATTTTAACTTAAAAATTAATTTCAAAATTTTTAATTTTAACTTTAAAAAGTAATTTCAAAATTTTTAATTTTAACTTTAAAAATTATTTTCAAAATTTTAATTTTAACTTAAAAATTAATTTCAAAATTTTAATTTTAACTTTAAAAATTAATTTCAAAATTTTAATCTTAAACTTAAAAATTAATTTCAAAATTTTAATTTTAACTTTAAAAAATTAATTTCAAAATTTAATTTTAAACTTAAAAATTAATTTCAAAATTTTAATTTTAAACTTAAAAATTATTTTCAAAATTTTAATTTTAACTTAAAAATTAATTTCAAAATTTTAATTTTAACTTTAAAAATTAATTTCAAAATTTTAATCTTAAACTTAAAAATTAATTTCAAAATTTTAATTTTAACTTTTAAAAATTAACTACAAAATTTTAATTTTAACTTAAAAATTAATTTCAAAATTTTAATTTTAACTTTAAAAATTAATTTCAAAATTTTAATTTTAACTTAAAAATTAATTTCAAAATTTTTAATTCTAACTTAAAAATTAATTTCAAAATTTTAATTTTAACTTAAAAATTAATTTCAAAATTTTTAATTTTAACTTTAAAAAGTAATTTCAAAATTTTTAATTTTAACTTAAAAATTAATTTCAAAATTTTAATTTTAACTTAAAAATTAATTTCAAAATTTTAATTTTAATTTCAAAATTTTAATTTTAACTTAAAAATTAATTTCAAAATTTTAATTTTAACTTTAAAAATTAATTTCAAAATTTTTAATTTTAACTTTAAAAATAAATTTCAAAATTTTAATTTTAACTTTAAAAATGAATTTCAAATTTTTAATTTTAACTTAAAAATTAATTTCAAAATTTTAACTTAAAAATTAATTTCAAAATCTTAATTTAAACTTAAATTAATACATGCTCAAAAGACTAACTTTAAATCCTACTTACTGTAGGAAACCAAGTGGATTTTGGACAGTGGTTGCTCCAAACATATGACTGGAGATCACACCAAGTTCACTCAACTCACTTACAAAAGCCTAGGAACAGTTGCCTTTGGAAACAACGGCAAACTCAAGGTAATTGGTATAGGTAATATTGAATTAAAATTAGACTTTATAATTACAAATGTCTTACTTGTTGAAAACTTTAAATATAATCTTCTAAGTATAAGTCAATTATGTGATACTAGGTATAAGGTCAAATTTCTATCTACAGAATGCTCAATCAAACATCTAGATAATCCTACCATAAGCCTAAAAGGTTTTAGAAAAGACAATATCTATGTCATCAACTTAACCATTTCTTCCATTAAGTGTTATTTAACACAAAAAAAAGAAACTTGGTTATGGCATAGGAGGATGTCTCACTCCAACTTTAGAAATATAAGTAAACTAAATAGACTTGTAAAAGGATTACCAAAGTTACCTAACTTAGATTCAACCATATGTAATGCTTGTCAACAAGGCAAACAAACTAAATCAACCCACAAACAAACAAATCAACCACAAACTATCTCAATCTTAGAACTCCTACATTTAGACCTTTTTGACTCCCATGGAGTCAAATCTATAAATGGAAACTTATATTGCTTAGTAATTATAGACGATTATTCTAGGTTTACTTGGGTCAAATTCTTAAAACATAAAGATGAAACTTTTGAAATTTTTTCAAATTTTTGCAAACAGATTGAAAACGAAAAAGATATCAAAATTAAAAGAATTAGGAGTGACAACGGGGGAGAATTTAAAAATCACCACTTTAACAGTTTTTGTCTAGAAAACGGTTACCATCATGAGTTCTCATGCCCTAAAACCCCCCAACAAAATGGAATTGTAGAAAGAAAAAATAGAACCTTACTTGAAGCTTCTAGAACAATGTTAAATGAGTATAACCTACATAAATACTTTTGGGCAGAAGCCGTTAGTACAGCCTGCTATGTCCAGAACAGAACAACAATAAATAAAACTCATAACAAAACGTTCTTCGAACTGTTTTATAATAAACAACCAAATATAAAATATTTTAAGGTATTTGGGTGCCCAGTTTTCATCTTAAATACAAGAGAACACTTAGGAAAATTCACCTCTAAAATTGAAAATGGAATTTTTTTAGGATATTCCCTAAATAGTAGAGGCTACAGAATTTACAATAAGGTTACCTTAAAAATTGAAGAAACTACTAATGTAAAGTTTGAAGAAACTAAACAAGACATAGGATCTACACAAACACCTGAGTTTGTTCCAGAAACCAACCAAACTCTAAGTCATGACGAAGAGGAACAACATCAAGAGAATCAACCTCCTAGAACAATAAGGGTTAACCCAAATCATCCAATTGATCAAATAATCGGTGACCCAGACTTAAGAGTTCAAACCAGATCATCCTTTAGAAACCTAAGTCAAATTTCATTAATCTCAAAAATTGAACCCAAAACTGTGGATGAATCCCTCCTAGACCCAAATTGGATAATAGCTATGCAAGAAGAACTAGCCCAATTTGAGCGTAATGAGGTCTGGGACCTAGTTCCCCCACCTAAGAATAAGAAAATAATAGAAACAAAATGGGTATTCAGAAACAAACTAAGTGAAACTGGGGAAATTACTAGAAATAAGGCTAGGCTGGTTGCCAAAGGATTTAGTCAAGTTGAAGGACTTGACTATGATGAAACATATGCCCCAGTAGCCAGATTAGAATCCATTAGAATGTTACTAAGTTATGCAGCCCATAAAGGGTTCAAACTATACCAAATGGATGTTAAGTCTGCCTTTCTTAATGGACTAATAAAAGAAGAAGTTTATGTAGGTCAACCTCCTGGGTTTGAAAGTCTAGAACACCCTGATTATGTATTTAAGTTAAAGAAAGCATTATATGGACTTAAACAAGCACCCAGGGCATGGTATGAAAGGCTAACATCCTACCTAACATCTAAAGGATTCAAACAAGGTCAAATTGACCCAACCTTGTTTGTTAAATCATTAAATTCAAACATATTTATTGCACAAATTTATGTAGATGATATAATATTTGGTTCAACAAATTCAGATTTTTTAGAGGAATTTATTAATCTAATGGAAAAAGAATTTGAAATGAGTCTAGTAGGAAAATTAACATATTTCTTAGGATTACAAATCAAACAAACAAATGAGGGAAATTACATTTATCAACACAAATACACTAAAGAATTACTTAAAAAATTCGGAATGGAAAATACAAAAGAAATAAAAACACCTATGGCAGTAAACACAATCTTAGATAATGACCCAAATGGAAAATCAGTTGACCTAAAATATTATAGGAGTGCAATAGGTAGTCTACTATACTTAAGCCGACCTGATATTTTATTTGCAGTTAGTATGTGTGCACGATACCAAACTTGTGCTAAGGAATCCCACTTGACACAAGTTAAAAGAATTTTTAGATATCTTAAAGGAACAATAAATGTAGGAATTTGGTATCCTAGAACCAATAATTTTGAACTAATAGGGTATTCTGACTCAGATTATGCTGGATGTAAATTAGACCGCAAGAGCACAAGTGGAGGATGCCAATTATTAGGTTCATCACTTGTTAGCTGGTTTAGTAGAAAGCAACATTGTGTTGCTCTATCTACAACTGAGTCAGAATACATAGCCATAGGTGAATGTGTTGCACAATTACTATGGATGATGCATACTCTAAAAGATTTCAACTTAAACATTACAAATGTAAAAATATTAATTGACAATATAAGTTCAATTAACTTAACCAAGAACCCTGTGCATCATTCAAGAACCAAACATATTGAAGTTAGGC
This sequence comes from Zingiber officinale, assembly GCF_018446385.1. NCBI lineage: Eukaryota > Viridiplantae > Streptophyta > Magnoliopsida > Zingiberales > Zingiberaceae > Zingiber > Zingiber officinale. The sequence goes on along the minus strand of NC_055991.1, from coordinate 24,516,795 downwards.
ACCACTTTATCAGGGATCATGTTACTAAAGGTGATATTGAACTCAAATACATTGAGTCCAAATCAAATTTAGCTGACATTTTCACAAAACCACTCCCTGAAAGTGAGTTTAGCAACTTACGCCGAAAATTAGGAATGTGCTCAATAGACTAGAAATTTTAAGTTTCAAAATTACTTTAAAAAATCACTCTTTCAAATTATAAGTCAAATTTGGTTGTTTTCAAAACTTTCCATTTTTAGATTTTCAAAAACAGTTTTGGCCTTAGACTAGTTTTGAATCCTTAGAAAGCATGTACCCATAAGACTAGTTTTTGAGCATCTCACCAACACCTTAGGTTTACCTTGCTTGTGTTTGACAAACATAGAAAGGGGTGAGATGCATAGGCCAACTGTCTGGACTTAAGATGCTTATTTCAGTGTATCAACATAAGTCTGGACGTTAAATACAATTCAGACATTAATCAGATTAAAGTTCATCAGTCAAGTCAAACACTGACTGGTTATAATTAACTTAATCTGACTAACCAAGTGAAAGCTACTATCTTCTGATAGTCAGTTAGTAGCTAATTGGTTAGACAGCTGGTTAGAGTAAGTATCAAGTTTAGGGGGAGAATAAACTCAAATTTTGTATGTTTGAAAATGCCTTTTAAAACATAACCTATGTTTGAACATTGATTTACAAAAAAAAGTTAAATTTAACTAAGTATTTGAAAAATGTGAAAGTTTAATCCCACCTAATTTTCAAACCTGATTTGAAAAATTAACTATTTCCAAAATTAGCCTTAAAAATTAATTTTGACAAAAAATTTATTTCTTGAAAAGTTTAAATTTTGCTTTGTTTTAAATCGAAGTTGAAAATTTTACCTTTTTGAAAATTAAATGTTACTTAAACATAAAAAGTAAATTTGAAAAACCTGTCTTGAAAATTTCTACACGCTTGAAAAGTTAAACTTGATTCACTTTAACTTTTCAAAACTCAACTTGTCTACCCCAAGTCAACTTGACTATTTTTTAACTTGGTGTTAAAAATTACACTTTTATCTTTCAAATTTTGAACCAAACTTAGCTATCTTTCAAAATTTGATTACCTGTTACAGTAACTCTTCACTATGGTTATTTACCTTTGTTCATTTTTTTTTATGAATGCCAAAGGGGGAGGAGGGTTAGGTGGTTAAGTTAACTAAACCAATTTGAAAATACAAACTAACTTAAAACCACATAAATGCATGTTGTTTCTTGCATATGTTTTCACTAACTTAACCAGGTTGTCATTCCATCAAAAAGGGGGAGATTGTTGGTGCGGTTAGCACTAACGATTTAACCCAGGTTTTGATGAATGACAAATAGGTTAAGTTAGTTTTGTTGTTGTCTGACACTTTGATCGAGTGTGCAGGAAAAGTCCAGCTAGGTCGACGGGCTGACCGGATAGCTGGCGAGAAGTCCAAGCGGGTCGACAGGCTGACCGGACGCCAGCTAGGTCGACGGGCTGACCGGATAGCTGGCGAGAAGTCCAAGCGGGTCGACGGGCTGACCGGACGCTTGGCGAGAAGTCCAGACGGGTCGACGGGCTGACCGGACGTCTGGCAGGTAAGAAAGGTAAGTCACTGGAAGGGAGTGACTGTGAGGACGCGTTCCCGGGAAGGGGACATTAGGCGTCGATCCGGCTTAGATCCATTTCGGATGTCTAAGTCGAGATCATGACTAGATTCCGGTCTCGGAGAGACGGAATCTAAGTCATACTCTTTTTATTTATCTGTTGAACTTTAACTGTGCTGACAATCTGTTTTACAGGATATACATTTGCCTCGGACTAACTTTGTTTTGCAGGAAAAGGGAGTTTTCTGGAATAAGGTAGTCCGGGCGCCCGGAGGGGATCCGGGCGCCCGGAGGGGATCCGGGCACCTGGAGGTCCGGGCGCCCGGAAGGCGAATTTTATCCAGCCAAGTCGTCGCCACGTGGAGCATCTTGGTTTGAGCAGTTACGTCACACTCCAGGCGCCCGGAAGGAATCCAGGCGCCCGGAAGGAATCCAGGCGCCCGGAGCTGAGAACTCTTCTACTGCTGGTCTTGCTGCTCGACGCTCAGTGCGACGCCAACAAAGCTCCAACACTACGCTTCGTCTTTTCCCTTTTGTCGGTATTTGTTTTTCAGTTTCATTAGCATTCCCTGTACGGTTCTGTTGTAATTATTATTCCGAATTGCTAGTGATTGCCCAACGAAAGTGGTCAAGGACCACGGGCCTTCGAGTATGAGTCGTCACAGGCTCCGAACGAAGTAAAACCACTGTGTCTATTTTACTTTTTCGCTGCGTTTAAACTCTTGTTTTTTCGAATCAATATTCACCCCCCCCCTCTATCGAATCTAACGGTCCTACAAATATTGGGGCGACCCGCACTCAATGAATTCCGAGCGTTTGTCTCCACTTTCTGCCAAAAGATCAAGTTCCCCGTGGAGGACCAAGTGGGTGAAGCCCGAGGAGATCAGTTGGCCGCCCGACGATGCTATGAGGAAATGGTCCGAGCCGAGTCCTGGTCCGTGCGGAAAACACCACACCTCGAGGTAAATACCGTAACTGAAAAGCCTCCAACTTTAGTTTACGAGGAAAAGGAGGAAGTACAGATCCAACCCGACCGGCCAGAAGCCACAACATTCATAGCGTTTGACCTGGAGGAAGACCAGAGGGAGAAGCTGGTAGAGTGCCTACGATGCAACCATGATGTCTTCGCATGGTCAACCCACAAGTTGCCGGGCATTTCGCCGAGCGTAGCATAGCACGAGCTCCATGTCTGACCGGACGCTTGGCCAGTGAAGCAGAGAAAGCGGGACTTCAGCGCAGAGTAGAACGTCATCATCCGAGCCGAGGTTGAAAAGCTGCTGGAAGCCGACTATATACGGGAAGTGAAATTCCCGAGCTGGTTGGCAAATGTGGTGCTAGTCTCCAAGCCGGGTAACAAGTGGAGGGTCTGCATCGACTTCCAGGACCTTAATAAGGCGTGCCCGAAGGACTTTTACCCTCTGCCCCGGATCGACCAAATGGTGGACTCAACCGCCGGATGCGAGCTGATATGCATGCTAGATGCATATCAGGGTTACCACCAGGTGTCGCTCGCCCAAGAAGACCAGGAGAAAGTGAGTTTCATCACGACGGACAACACCTACTGCTACAAGGTAATGCCGTTCGGGCTGAAGAACGTGGGCACCACATACCAGCGGCTCATGAACAGAGTGTTCCGAAAGCAAATCGGGCGTAACTTGGAGGTATACGTAGATGACATAGTTATTAAATCACACTGAGCAGTCGACCTGTGTGCAGATATAGAAGAAACCTTCCGGACGCTGAGAATGTACGGAGTCAAGCTGAACCCCCAGAAGTGTCTTTTCGGGGCAAAAGGTGGGTGATTCCTGGGCTACATTGTTACCGAACGGGGCATTGAGGCGAATCCTAGCAAAGTGAGGGCGCTGCAGGACATGTCACCACCCCGAAGCATGAAGGAAGTGAAACGCTTCACTAGACGGATAACAGCCTTGTCACGATTCATCTCTAAGACAGCCGACCGGAGTTTGCCATTCTTCAAGATTTTGCGTCGAGCAGCCAAATTCCAATGGGACACAGAGTGTGATCAGGCTTTCGAAGAATTAAAGGTGTATCTAAATTCATTGCCTGTACTGGCTAAGCTAGCTGTCGGCGAACCGCTCCATATCTACCTATCCTCGACCGAGCGGGCAGTCGGCCCAGTGCTAGTAAGGCAAAATGGCGAACAGCAGCTTGTGTATTTCTTAAGTCATATCCTAAAGGATGCTGAGTCCCGCTACACTGGTCTCGAAAAGCTTGCATTCGCTTTAGTCCTCGCTGCTCGGAGACTCCGGCCCTATTTTCTAGCGCACACAATCATTGTCATGACGAACAACCCTCTAGGGAGAGTCCTCCTCAACCCAGAGGCATCCAGACGGCTGATTAAATGGACTACCGAGCTCAGTGAATTTGATATTCAATACCAGCCTCGCCCAGCAATTAAAGCACAATCCCTAGCAGACTTCGTCACGGAAGTACAGAGCCCCGATCCTGAGGCTTCCTGGAAGGTTTATGTGGATGGGTCATCAACTCAAATCGGGAGCGAAGTCGGTATTCTGTTAGTCTCACCATAGGAGGAACGGATGCATCTGTCTGTTCGGCTAGATTATCGAGCTGCTAACAATGAGGCAGAATACGAAGCCCTCATAGCGGGACTGCAGGCCGCTCGACACGTAGGAGCGAGCTGAGTGATTATCTTCTTTGACTCTCAGCTCGCCGCTCAGCAACTCTCGGGAGTTTTCGAGGTCATCAACAATGAGAGGCTCAAGCTCTATGTGGAGGCCTTCGAAAGGCTCAAGACCAGCTTTGGTGAGGTGGTGGTAGAAAAAATTCCTCGAGCAGACAACCAGGCGGTGGATGAGTTGGCGAAGCTGGCTAGTTCAATAACACCGATCAGTGTTCAACAAGCAATAGAGCAGTTATCCTTACTAGCGCACATTGACAGGATGGAGGGCCTCATGTTCCCCAGCGACTGGAGGATGGCTATAATAGAGTTCTTGCGGTCAGGAGCCACTCCTTCCGACCGGAATGAAGCCCAGCTTCTGAGAAGGAGAGCTGGCCGGTTCACCCTCATCGAGGACCAGCTTTACAAGAAAGTTTTTTACCAGCCACTTTTAAAGTACGTCAGCTCGGAGGATGCGGAATATATATTGAAGGAAGTACATCAAGGATCTTGCGGAGGACACCCTGGCGGCCAATCATTAGCGAGGAAGATCTTGTTGGCCGGGTACTTCAGGTCGACTCTCCAGGAAGACGCCGCTCGGACCGTAGCCACTTGCCTTTCCTGCCAGAAGTATCACAACTTCTCCCACCGACCGATGGAAGAGATGAAGGCGTCCACGGTATCCTATCCGTTTGACCAGTGGGGCATGGACATCGTGGGACCCTTGCCTATGGCGACCGGACAGAGGAAGTTGCTGCTGGTTGCGGTGGAATACTTCTTCAAATGGATCAAGGCAGAGCCACTAGCCAAGATAACCGAGCAGATGGTCAAAAAATTCATCTGGCAGCACCTCATATGTCGGTTCGGCATTCCGAGGCGGCTCGTGTCCGACAATGGGCGGCAGTTCGCAGGACAAGAACTCCAAGAATGGTGCGAAGGGTACAGCATCGAAGAACACTTCAGCTCTGTGGCATACCCGCAGAGTAACGGATAAGCCAAAGTCGCCAATCGGGAAATTATTCGAATTCTGAGGGTACGGCTCGACCATCTCGGGGGCAGCTGGGTGGACGAGCTCATCGGCGTCTTATGGGCACTCCGCATGACTCCTAAGGAAGGAACGGGGGCCTCGTCGTTCCACTTGGTGTACGGAGGAGAGGCTGTCGTGCCAATAGAGGTTGGGATCGAATCCGATCGGGTGCAGCAATACGGCGCGGACAACACCGAGCGGAGGCAGCTGGAGCTGGATTTGGTAGATGAGGCACGAGCTAAAGCAGCTGTTCGGCTAATGGCGTATCGGCAGAGAACGAAGCAAAATTATAATAGGAGAGTAATCCCCAGAGCATTCCAGGTCGGTGATCTAGTATGGAAGAAGGTAAAGCCAGTCGGTGAGGTAAGCAAGCTGGAGGCGCCCTGGGCCGGACCGTCAAGGTCATTGAGAAGCTCCGATCGGGCGCCTACTACCTCGAAGATCAAGACGGACGACGATTGGAACGACCATGGAGCGCAAACCACCTCCAACCATATCGAGCTGCATGAAAAGGTGCGCCTGTGTAATTAATTGCGTGTAGTCCCGTTCTACGCTATCCTTTGAATGCAAGAATAAGATCATGAAAAGACATAACTATTGCACACCGAACGGCCGAGCATCCTCAAACCGTCGAGCGGCGACGTTAAACTCTAGAGTCGGACCGGCAACTATAAACCCACCGGCCTGAAGACCGTCAAGCGGCGACGTTAAACTCTAGAGTCGGACCGGCGACTATAAACCCACCGGCCTGAAGAGCGTCGAGCGATGACGTTAAACTCTAGAGTCGGACCGGCGATTATAAACCCACCGGCCTGAAGACCATCGAGCGGCGACTTTAAACTCTAGAGTCGGACCGGCGACTATAAACCCACCGGCCTGAAGATCGTCGAGCGGAGACGTTAAACTCTAGTGTCGGACCGGCGACTATAAACCCACCGGCCTGAAGACCGTCGAGCGGCGACGATAACTCTAGAGTCGGACCGGCGACTATAAACCCACCGGCCTGAAGACCAACGAGCAGCGATGTTAAACTCTAGAGTTGGGCCGGTCGACTATAAACCCACCGGCCTAAAGACCGTCGAGCGGCGACGTTAAACTCTAGAGTCAGACCGGCGACTATAAACCCCCCGGCCTGAAGACCGTCTAGCGGCGACGTTAAACTCTAGAGTCGTGTCGGCCGACTATAAACCCACCTGCCTGAAGACCGTCGAGCGACGACGTTAAACTCTAGAGTCGGACTGGCGACTATAAACCCCCCGGCCTGAAGACCGTCGAGCGGCGACGTTAAACTCTAGGGTCGTAGCGGCGACCATAAATATCCCTCTCGGAAGATCGTCGAGCGGCGACGTTAAATCCCAAAGTCGGACCGGCAACTATAAACCCCACGGCCCGGAGTTCGTGGATCGGCAATTGAAAACCTGACTTGTAGATTGCAGAACGGCAGCTAGAGGGCCCAGCCTTGGCATCACAAAAGCTCAACAAAACTTAGGGCTCACGAGTCACGCGGTTCAAATACGCACGGTGATTAGACTGTTGGTTGCTACTAGGAAAACCTAACGGTTCCACTGTACAAAAATTTTGTACAAAGGTCTGAACATTTTCCTAGCTACCATGTGTTCTTTTAAATTAAACTCGGATCGCCTGCGGAACTTAACACGTTTGATCCTAAGTTTAATTTATTTGTTCTTTTAGGTTTAGACTTGGATCTCTTACAGAACTTAACACGTTCGATCCAAACCACCTAGGTCACGAAGACAATTAAATATTTATTTCCAAAATCGGCTTCCAGTACTGCATGGCGAGGCACTTGACCTTCTTGGATATGGGAGCAACCACCACCGACTAGACAAAGCCTTTTAAGGAAATTAAATATTTAACCTTCCCATAGTAACCCTAAGTTAACCACTAAGAACAATCAAATCACAAGGAAAAGAAAATACAAAAGAACACAACTTCAAAAACTAATTCGAAAAACTAGAATCGCTTGCCTCGTGTATTTGGTATTTTTTTACAAAGAAACAAAACTAACATGATGTGGAAAACAATTATTAGTTATACCTTTCTTTGTGAATAATGACCTCTTGATCTTCTACCGTATTCCTCTTCTAATCTCGGACGTTGTGTGGGCAACGATCTTCCAGGACGAGAACCACCTAGCACCTTCTTCTTCTTCCTTCAAGTTTCGGCCAAGCACAAAACCTCCTAAGGATGAAGAACTTTTTCCACCAACCAAGCTCCAAGGGATGCAAACTTTCTCTCCTTCTTCTCCAAGATAGAATCCGGCCACCAATTAAAACTCCAAGAGCATGAAGAGGTTCGGCCACAAAGAGAAGAAGGAAGGGCTGGCCACACCACCAAGGAAAAGAGAGAGAAAAAGAATAGAGGTTATTGTGTTTTTTTTAAAGCACCTCTACCCCCTCTTTTATAATCCTTGGCCTTGGCAAATAAGGAAATTTAAATAAAAACTTCCTTAATTCCTTTACCATGAAAAAGAAAAATTAATTAATTAAAAATTAAAAAAAAAATTCCAACTTATTTGGCCGGTCACTTTCTCCCCAAAATAAGGAAAGTTTTAATTAAAACAAGAATTAAAACTTCCTAATTTGTTTCTGAAAATTTATAAAAAATTTCTCCAATAATTTTTATCCCTTCATGATTGGTTAATAAAAAAGAAATTTTATAAATTAAAATCTTTCTTTTAAACATGTGAATAATTTCCAAAAAGGAAAGTTATCTTTAAAAATTAAAATCTCCTTTCAATCTATAAATAAGGAAAGATATCAAATCTTTTCTTAATCTTTTGTAGAAACTAATAAAATAGAATTTTTAATTTTTAAACTTTCTTTTAAATCATGAACATGATTAAAAGGAAAGTTTTTACCAAAATTAAAATCAACCTTTTAATCTACAAATAAGGAAAGAGATTTAGCTCTTCTCTTAATCTTTTGTAGAATCTTATAAAAGGAAATATTTAAAATTTTAAACTCTCTTTTAAATCATGTTATCCACATAAGAAAAATTTTAAAATTAAAATTCCTTTTTATTTTAATAGGGTCGGCCACCTAAGCTTGAGTTCAAGCTAGGGTCGGCCACAAGAATTTACCCATGAACCAAGCCATGGTCGGCCCTAGCTTGGTCTCCAAGCTAGCTTGGTCGTCCCCTATAGGATGGGTAAGAAGGTGGGTATAGGTGGGTATAGTACTCTATAATTAAGAGGCTACGATAGGGACCGAGAGGAGGAATTGGTTTTGGTCTCCCAAAAAATTAAACATCCCGTGTTCGCCCTGAACACACAACTTAATTTTATCAATAATAATTCATTCCACTAGAGAACTATTATTGAACTACTGCACAATCCCAAATTACATTTTTGGGCTCCTTCTTATTATGAATGTATTAGTCTCCCTGTGTTTAAGATAATGAATGTCCACTAATTAAATGAATTACTGATAACTCACTTAATTAATATCTTAGTCCAAGAGTAGTACCACTCAACCTTATTATCATGTCGGACTAAGTCCACCTGCAGGGTTTAACATTACAATTCTTATAAGCTCCTCTTGGGGACATTCTCAACCTAGATCACTAGAACACAGTTTCCTTCTATAATCAACAACACACACTATAAGTGATATCATTTCCCAACTTATCGGGCTTATTGATTTATCGAACTAAATATCACCCATTGATAAATTAAAGAAATAAATATCAAATATATGTGCTTGTTATTATATTAGGATTAAGAGCACACACTTCCATAATAACTGAGGTCTTTATTCCTTTATAAAGTCAGTATAAAAAGAAACGACCTCTAATGGTTCTACTCAATACACTCTAAGTGTACTAGTGTAATTATATAGTTAAGATAAACTAATACCTAATTATACTACGACCTTCCAATGGTTTGTTCCTTTCCATCTTGGTCGTGAGCTACTGTTTATAATTTATAAGGTACTGATAACATGATCCTCTGTGTGTAACACCACACACCATGTTATCTACAATATAAATTAATTGAACAACTACATTTATCATAAATGTAGACATTTGACCAATGTGATTCTTATTTCTAGATAAATGTTTATACCAAAAGCTAGACTTTTAGTATACATCCTAACAATCTCCCACTTATACTAAAAGACTAAGCTGTTATATCTGCTACCATACATCTGATTCCCAACTCTTCAACATGCCCATCAAAAGCTCTTGCCTTAAGGGCCTTAGTGAAAAGATCTATAGGTCATCATCTGATGCAATCTAGGCAGCAACAATTTCTCCTCGTTTATATGATTTCTCGTATTGGATGGTACTTGCACTCTATTGTGTTTACTTGCCTTATAGACTCATGGTTTCTTCGAGTTTGCTACTGCACCACTATTATTGAAATAAATTGTAATAATCTTTGGACAAACCAGAAATCATATCTAAGTCTATCTTAAGGTTATTGAGTCATTCAGCTTTTATGACTACCTCAGAGGCTTGCCATATACTCAGCTTCTATGGTGGAGTCCAGAAAAACACCTATGCTTATCACTTTTCCATAGTTATGACTTTACCTCCTAAAGTAAACATAAAACCCCGAGGTTGACTTACTATTGTCCCTATCCGATTGGAAGTCAAAATCCGTGCAACCCACAGGGACCAAATTAACTGCCTTATAAGCTAGCATATAATCTCTAGTGTCTCTAAGGTACTTCAATATATGCTTTATTGCAGTTCAATGTCCTTGTCTAGGATTACTTTGATATCTGCTAACTATGCCCTTGGCAAAACAGATTTCTGATCTCGTGCATAGCATACATTAGGCTTCCGACAGCAGAAGCATAAAGAACTGCCTTCATTTCCTCTATCTACTTTGATGTCTACGGAGACATCTCTTTAGATAAAGTTACTCCATGCTAAAAAGGTAAGAAACCTTTCTTGGAGTTTTGCATGCTTAAAACGAGCAAGGATTTTTTCGATATATGAAGCCTGGGATAAGTAAAATATTTTTTTTCTTGTGATCCCTTATTACTTTGATCCCAAGAATATATACATTCTCTCAAGTCCTTCATATCGAATTATTTGGACAACCATACCCTTACTTCTGATAACACTTTGATATTATTTCCAACTACTAAAAATGTTATCTACGTATAGTACAAGAAGTACCATCACGTTTCCATCACACTTTTTGTATACACAAGACTTATCTGGTTACTAAATAAATCTATAGGTCTGGATTACTTTGATGAACCGGATGTTCCAAGACCTTGAAGCTTTGCCTCAGTCCATAGACTGATTGAGCTTGCACACAAGATGCTCTTTGCCCTTTGCAATGAACCCTTCTGGTTGCTTTATATGGATGCTTTCTTCAAGACTTCCATTAAGGAATGCTGTCTTGATATCCACTTGTCAAATAGATAAAAGAATCCGGATAGACTTAAGCATGGCTACCGGTGAAAAGGTTTAATTTTTCAACAAGCCTTGCTTTGAAAGTTTCTACCTTCCTGTCTATCCCTCTTTTCCTATTATAGACCTTTTTACACCCAATGGCTTTTACACCATCTGGTGGTTCAACAAGCTTCCAGATTTTATTAGAATACATATATTCTAATTCTGTTATTCATTACTCTTTGCCAAGATGCTGCATCTTTATCTTGGAGTGTTTCATCATATGTCCGGGATCAGGCTCAAGATCATTTGGGATCAAGTCCAAAAGACTCTCCCAAAACATGAATCTTTTAGGTTGTTTGACAACCCTCCCACTACGATTAGGCACTGTCTATAATTGTGTATCAATTGTGATACGTGTTGCAGTTTCTTGTGATATTTCATCTTGTACAGTTGGTACTAGATTAGACGTGTCTTTTATTAAAAACAAATTTACTTATGGGCTTATAATTCATTATATAGTCCTCTTCTAAAAATCAGTCATTGATGCTAACAATGACCTTCTGATTTTTAAGACTATAAACCTACTTTCGTTTCTCTAGGATAACCCACAAACAAGTGAATTACTATCCAACTTATCATTGTCTCTCTTTAGCATATGTGCTGGACTACCCGAATCCGAATATGCTTCAAAATAGGCTTATGTCTATTCAGCAATTCTATATGAGTAGAGAGTTCTGACTTTGGAAGGTACTATATTCACTTTCTTTTTCAGAGTATATCCTTAAAATGAACTTAGTAATTTTCTGAATAACTCATCATCAATCTAATTATTTCTATAAGAGTCATATACCTTGTTTCTACTACACTATTCTGTTGGGGTGTACCAGGTGCAGTTAGTTGGGATTGAATCCCTACTTTTGATAAGTAACTCCTAAATTATCCCAAGAGGTACTTGCCACTACGATCTTACCATAGTGACTTGATACTTTTACTTTAACATTTCTCCGCATCAGCCTTGTACTCTTTGAACTAATCAAAGCACTTAGTCTTGCGGCACATTAAGTAAATGTATTTGTATCTTGAATAGTTGTCTATAAAATAGACGAAATATTCGATACTACCTCTTGTCTGGATAGTCATAGGATCACACAAATCAGAATGAACCAATTCCAACATATCTTTGGCTCCATACCCCTTAGACTTAAAAGCTTCTTGGTTTCCTTCCAAGTAAGACTCGCAAGTTAGAAAGATTTCCACTACTAATGAACCCAAAAGTTCATCAGCTACCAATGAATCCTACTCAAGTTAATATAACCTAGCCTTAGATGCCAAAGATATAAATGGTTCATTTTCGAAGGTTGCTTTCTCTTAAAATTAGAAGATGTGTTACTAATTTCCATTTATTGCATCGTGGGAGTTATTGGATTTATAAATTGCCAACCAACGTACCAGAATAGATAACTTCCCTCTTTTTCTTAATAACAACTTTAAAAGAGGCAGAATATCAAGTTCTTTGAATAGTTTAGAAACTAAAAACTAGTTCTTTCTAAACTTGGTACGTAAAGACAATTACTTAAAATCCATATTTTATTCTTATCAAAGGATAAACATCTCCCACTGCAACAGTTGCCCATGTGGACGGTGTTTTTATTTTCATTTAGTTGTCGGGTTTCCTGGAACCCTGTAATGAATTGCGGACATGATTAATGGCATCTGTATCTACACTCCAGGTTCTGGTAGATAACACCACTAAACATGTTTCAACTAATGAATTAAATATACCTATATTGTTCTTAGTTCTAAGAAGACAGTCTACCTTAATGTCCAAATCCTATTTCCAATCATTACAATTGGGACTACTAAGTCTTTTCTATAGTATAACAACTAGGGAATTGACAAACATTTTAAATCCTAAGAATCACAAAAATATTTGGTCAAGATCAATTCCTTAAAATCCCCATGAATTTTGTATGCCACGATAGTGTGGACGTATACAAAATCAAAGAGGAGATTTTATCCATTAATTTTATTATCTCATCAACTTTAATTTATGACGAATAAAAATAATAGTAGATCTGTCTTTGATCAAATATTTGGTCAAAACTTTTGAATTTAAAATAACATTGATTCCTTAAACAATATTATTTAAATTCACCAACACCTCAAACACCGTGAATTTTGCATGCCACGATAGTGTGGACATATACAAAATTTAAACATTTGTAAGAGGAGGGTTTTACCCATTAATTATCTTGTCAATAAATATTTATGACAAAATAAAATTACCTCAAACACCGTGAATTTTGTATGCCACGATAGTGTGGACGTATACAAAATCAAACATTTGTAAGAGGAGTTTTTAATTTTATTATCTTGTCAACCTATTTATTTGACAAATTAATAGTTGGTTTTCTTCGGTCACACAAATAATAGCAGTGACTCCGATGGGGAGGATACTATTAGACATGCCTAAGTATATACCATTACTTGACACTAAGTCCATATCCGGTGGTAAGAGCCCGGGACCCCTAACGAGGGGTCAACGCCACGGGGAGGTCAAAAGGCCAGGTGGTCTGTCGAAGAAGGGTGAGCCGACCGGACTCATGAGAAAAGGGCAATCCGATCGGTCTGCCAGTAAACATCTGATAGTAAAAGGCGCCCTGACAGGGATCGGGGTTTCGACGCTCAATGAAATAGTAAACAATGGCCGAGCGGAAGGCCTAAGAGAAGGTAGGACGCAATGGGCGCGCCGCTCGGCCGGCGCAGGGAGTTAGGGTCGTCCGGACGGCGCTCTTCGTCTAGCCGGCCGGGCGGATGTCCTGGCCGGCGGTGGGTAAATAGTGACAGGAACATCTGCTGACAGCCGTCAAGTCGTATGGCTAAGCTATAATCCTAGTCTGACAACGGGGTGTCCTGTTGTCCCATCAAAAGCGCGATGGGACTGTTGTAGTATGGCGTCAGGTAAAGCTTTCTGACAAACACATACCGAGGTATGGGCTGCGGACACGTACGCACCTCGGTAGGCGCGTAGAAGCTCTTTCACCGCTCTATATAAAGAGCCGCAGACTTCGCCGGAGGTACGCGTGAAACATCTCTGGAGCCACTCTTTTCCACTGTTTGTTTGCATGACTTGAGAGTCGGAGGGTCGCCGCCGGGAACCCTTCCCGGCCGACTTCTGTGCAGGTTCGCCGGAGATTCGTGCTACCAGACGGAGGCCTACGCCATCGACTAGGAGCGCGCCACGTGCCCAGCGTCCTTTGGTTCGGCGATTCGAACAGGATCAATTTGGCGTCGTCTGTGGGAACGCTCCTGCATCCGATCGGAAACAATGGACGAGGCTGGACGACAACACATGGTGACGCTTTCGAATGAGGAACTCGACGCTTTGATCGAGATAAGGGCTGCCAAGCTCGTGGAGCAAAAGCAGAAAACCACAGCCGAGCGGTCAGAGCAGCAAGCAACATCAGCGTCTGGTGGTCGAGCGGAAGCACCACCGACCACCGTTGCATTTCATCGAGCCTTATTCCGCACCCCTGAAGCTGCAGCAGCTCAAAGGGACCGGGGATCTTCTTCGGATGAAATGCCTAGACGAGAAGACAGAAAAGGGAAAGCCCCCCGAGCGGACGCATCGCCCGAGCGGAGCAATCGCCAATTTTCAGAGGCTATTCTGCAAGATCCTCTGCCGAACCACTATGTGCCTCCGACGATCGGCGAGTATAATGGGACAACCGACCCAGATGATCATCTGGGTAAGTTTGATAACACAGCTACGCTCCATCAATACACATATGGAGTAAAATGCCGAGTTTTTCTTACCACTCTCTCGGGATCGGCTCAACGGTGGTTTCGGAGGGTGCCGGACGGATCCATCACTGGCTTCAAGGAGTTCCGAACGGCCTTCCTCCACCATTTTGCAAGCAATCGACGCTACCAGAAAACAAGCGTGAGCCTGTTCGCCATCAAGCAAGAAGCCCGTGAATCGCTCAGAGCTTACATCCAGCGGTTCAACAAAGTGGCGATGGACATTCCAACGGCCACCTCGGAAACCATGATGAATGCCTTCACACAAGGCCTAGTGGATGGGGATTTCTTCCGATCACTCATCCGAAAGCCGCCCCGAGACTATGATCACATGCTACACCGGGCGAACGAATACATCAACGTGGAAGAAGCGCAGGCGGCCAGGAAAAAAGAAACTCCAACCGAGCGGGCTCCCCCTGCCAAGCGGAAACAGCACGCCGCTCATCAGCCGCCTAAAGGACTAAGGGCCGAAGCAATCCGATCCCCCCATGCCAGGTCCCATGTGCAAGAGGTAGCTGCCGCCCGGCCCAAGCCAAAGAAGAGATGGACCCCGATGTTCTGCTCCTTCCACCGGACGGATACGCACAACACAAGGGATTGTCGAAGTCTTCCCTTCGTGACTCATCCCGCGCCCCGGAATGCCGGACGACGGTCTCCCTCAGTCGACAGGCGACAGAGAACTCATGAAGCTGATCGGACGCGAGCTGATAGGCCACAGCAGCAACAGACTCCCGATCGGCATCGTTCTCCAAGGCAGGAGAATCGTCGAGCGTCCAGGGAACGATCTCGACCGTCCGCTAGGGAAGAGGAAAATAGAAGCAATACTTCCCGAGGCGAGATTAACGTTATTGCCGGCGGGCCGACCGGAGGAGACTCCAACCGAGCTAGAAAGGCGAGCGTCCGGCAGCTCCAGATTCATGCAGTCGGCTGTAGCCGAGAACGAGCGGAAGGACCCGAAATTAGTTTCGGGCCCGGGGACTTGGAAGGAATTGAAGTGCCCCACGACGACGCTCTGCTCATCAAAGCGGTAATAGCTAACTACACTATTCACCGCGTATTCATTGACACAGGAAGCTCGGTCAACATCATATTTAAGAAGGTGTTCGATCAACTACAAATTGACATAGCCGAGCTGTTACCCATGACGACTCCGCTCTACGGGTTTACGGGTAATGAAGTTCAGCCGGTCGGACAGATCCGGCTGGCTATCTCGTTGGGAGAAGAGCCGCTCAGGAGGACAAGGACAACAAAATTCGTGGTGGTCGACTCTCCCTCGTCCTACAACGTCATTTTGGGACGACCGGCGCTCAGCGAATTCCGAGCGGTCGTCTCAACCTTCCATCAGAAGATCAAGTTCCCCGTGGAGGACAAAGTGGGAGAAGTACGAGGAGATCAGCTAGCAGCTCGGCGATGCTATATCGAGATGATCCGGGCAGAAGCCCATTCCGCTCGGAAGGCGCCCCGGATCGAGGTAAACGCCATCACTGAAAAGCCACCCTCTTTAATTTATGAAGAAAAAGAGGAAGTGCAGATTCACCCAACCCGACCGGAGGCCACGACTTTTATTGCATCCGATCTGGAGGAGAAGCAGAAAGAGGAGCTGATCTAATGCCTCCGAAGAAATCATGATGTCTTTGTCTGGTCGACACATGAGCTGCCCGGAATTTCACCAAGTATTGCGCAGCATGAGCTCCATGTCCGACCGGACGCTCGGCCAGTCAAGCAGAGAAAAAGAGATTTCAGCGCCGAGCAGAATGCCATCATCCGGGCGGAGGTGGAGAAGCTTCTAGAAGCCGTCCATATACGCGAAGTGCAGTTCCCAAGCTGGTTGGCGAACGTAGTATTAGTCTCCAAGCCGGGCAACAAGTGGAGAGTATGCATAGATTTCAGGGATCTCAATAAAGCTTGCCCGAAAGATTTTTATCCTCTGCCCCGGATAGATCAGCTGGTGGACTCTACGGCCGGCTGCGAATTAATCTGTATGCTCGACGCCTACCAGGGCTATCACCAAGTGCCGCTCGCCCGTGAAGATCAAGAAAAAGTCAGCTTCATGACAGCCGACGGCACTTATTGCTATAATGTGATGCCGTTCGAATTGAAGAATGCGGGGGCCATATATCAACGCTTGATGAATAAAGTATTCAGAGAGCAGATCGGGCGGAATCTAGAAGTTTATGTGGACGACATTCTCATTAAGTCCGTCCGAGCGCCCGATCTCTACAAGGACATGGAAGAAACCTTCCGAACGCTACGCAAATATGGAGTCAAGCTAAATCCCCAGAAGTGCCTGTTCAGAGCAAAAGGAGGGCGTTTCTTGGGGTACATAGTGACCGAGCGGGGCATCGAAGCAAATCCCAGCAAGGTGAAAGCTCTGCAACATATGCCGCCTCCAAGAAATACAAGAGAAGTCCAGCGTTTGACCGGTCGGATAACCGCTCTGTCCAGATTTATCTCCAAAACCGCCGACCGGGGCCTTCCTTTTTTCAAGATCTTACGCAAGGCTACAAAATTTCACTGGGATGAAGAATGCGATCAGGTGTTCGAAGATTTAAAGGCATATCTGAATTCGCTTCCGGTATTAGCCAAGCCGACTATTGGTGAACCACTTTGTATTTATCTATCCTCGACCGAGCAGGCAATCGGCTCAGCACTGGTGAGGGCGAGCGGGGAGGAGCCTGTATATTTCCTTAGTAACATTTTAAAAGATGCTGAATCTCGCTACACTGGGCTCGAAAAATTAGCCTTCGCTCTGGTCCTCGCCGCTCGGCGCCTCCGTCCATACTTCCTGGCGCATACTATCATCGTCAAGACCAATAGCCCGCTGGGGAGTGTGTTGCTGAATCCAGAAGCGTCCGGCCGGCTCATCAAATGGACGACGGAGTTAAGTGAATTTGACATCCAATACCAGCCCCGCTCGGCGATCAAAGCGCAATCCTTGGCCGATTTTGTGACTGAGGTGCAAAAGCCGGAGCCGGAAGCTATGTGGAGAATATATGTGGATGGGTCGTCCACTCGGCTCGGAAGCGGAATTGGAATATTGTTGCTCTCCCCTCAAGAAGAAAAGATGCACTTATCCGTCCGGCTGGATTATAAAGCTACCAACAATGAAGCAGAGTATGAGGCCCTCATAGCTGGCTTGCAGGCTGCCTGGCATGTGGGAGCCGGTCGGGTAACGCTTCATTCGGATTCGCAGTTGGCCGCTCAGCAGCTCTCTGGTACCTTCGAAATCAATAGTGCTCGGCTCAAGCTCTACGCTGAAGCCTTCGAGAAGCTCAAAGCTGATTTTAGAGAAGTTATTGTCCGTAAGATACCGGCGAGAAAATCAAACGGTGATGAGTTAGCAAACTTGCGAGCTCAATAAGTCGCCATTCAGTGACCAATTGAAAAAGTATTGTTGGTGGCGCGTCGTGGGATGGCGAGACCTCACGTTTCCAAGTGATGGAGAACACCCTTGAGTTTTGCACTCAGGAGCCACACCGTCCGACCGGAACGAAGCCCAACTGTTAAGGAGGAGGGTCGGTCGGTTCACACTCATCGGCGATCAGCTTTACAAAAAGGCTTTCTCACGCCCATTGTTGAAATGCGTGAGCTCGGAGGACTCGGCTTACATCCTCCAAGAAGTACATCAAGGATCGTGCGGAGGACATCCGGACGGATGAGCACTAGCTAAGAAGATCCTGCTAGCTGGATACTTTTGGCCAACTTTACAAGCAGACGCCGCTCGGAGCGTGTCGACATGCCTTTCATGCCAGAAGTACCATAACTTCAACCACCGACCGGCAGAGGAAATGAAGGCATCAACAGTTTCATGTCCGTTCGACCAGTGGGGGATGGATATTGTTGGTCCATTTCCGATGGCGACCGGGCAGCGGAAATTTTTGTTAGTGGCGGTTGATTATTTTTCCAAGTGGGTGGAGGCCGAGCCGCTAGCCAAGATCACCGAACAGATGGTCAAAAAATTTATCTGGCAACACATCATCTGTCGGTTCGGCATCCCTCGCCGATTGGTTTCCGACAATGGGCGGCAATTCACAGGGAAGATGCTAGAGGATTGGTGCAAAAGCTACGGCATCGAGCAACACTTCACGTCCGTGGCTTATCCCCAAAGCAACGGTCAAGCCGAAGTAGCCAATCGGGAAATTCTTTGTATTCTGCGCGCTCGGCTCGACCATTTGGGAGGAAGTTGGCCAAATGAAGTGCCGGGCGTCTTATGGGCCATCCGAACGACTCCAAAGGAAGGGACGGGCGTCACGCCTTTCCACCTGGTGTATGGCGGCGAAGCGGTCATTCCTGTTGAAGTTGGAGTCGAATCCGCTCGGATCCAAAGCTATGATGAGGGCAATGCCGAGCGGAGGAACATAGAGCTGGACCTGGTCGAAGAAGAAAGAGCCAAAGTGTCCGTCCGGCTGATGGCGTACCGGCAACGGATGAAGCAAAATTACAACCGCCGTGTAATCCCCAGATCATTACAGGTCGGTGATCTTGTCTGGAAGAAAGTCAAGCCGGTCGGCGACGTCGGCAAATTGGAGGCACCGTTGGCGGGCCCCTTCAAGGTTATTGAAAAGCTCCGCTCGGGCGCATATTATTTGGAGGATGAAGACGGGCGGCAGCTGGATCGACCGTGGAGTGCAAATCATCTCCAGCCTTATCAAGCTGGATGAAAGGTGCACGAATGTAACTCATTTTTGTGTATATGCTAGTCGCCCTTGTCCTTGTAATACAAGAAGCGAAATTAATTCAAAGGATGGCCAAGGGTTCCGCCGATCGGCAATATCGAAGTTAGCCGTAAAGACCGTCGAGCTCCAACGTTAAATATTGAGAGACGAGCCGGCGTCTATAAACGTCCGAGCGGAAGACCATTGAGCTCCGACGTTAAATATCGAGAGACGAGCCGGCGTCTATAAACGTCCGAGCGGAAGACCGTCGAGCTCCGACGTTAAATATCGAGGCAGTGGCGTCTATAAGCGTCGGCGAAGACCGTCGAGCTCCGGCGTTAAATATCGAGGCGAGCGGGCGTCTATAAGCGTCCGGCGGAAGACCGTCGAGCTCCGGCGTTAAATATCGAGAGACGAGCCGGCGTCTATAACCGAGCGGAAGACCGTCGAACTCCGGCGTTAAATATCGAGGCAGGCGGCGTCTATAAGCGTCCGGCGAAGACCGTCGAGCTCAGGCGTTAAATATCGAGGAGCGGCGTCTATAAGCGTCCGGCGGAAGACCGTCGAGCTCCGGCGTTAAATATCGAGAGGCGAGGCGTCTATAAGCGTCCGGCGGAAGACCGTCGAGCTCGACTTTAAATATCGAGAGAGGTGTCTATAAACGTCCGGGCGGAAGACCGTCGAGCTCAGGCGTTAAATATCGAGGCGAGCGGCGTCTATAAGCGTCCGGCGGAGGCCGTCGAGCTCGATGTTAAATATCGAGGCGAGGGCGTCTATAAGCGTCCGGCGGAAGGCCGTCGAGCTCAGGCGTTAAATATAGAGGCAGGCGGCGTCTATAAGCGTCCGGCGGATAGCCATTCACATGATCCAATCGGCAATAGCACAGGTCGTTAAGACCAACATCTGACTTACAAACACCAAAATATCGGAAAACCCCTTGGGGGGTAAGGCACAAAGCAAAGATTGGTCAATGAGAACTAAAGATAATTACGATACCAACGAAGGGCGTCCTCATGCCGAGCAGCTGCTCAGTTGCATGATGAAAGACGTTATTAAAGACAATCGACTTCAGTCTGACAAAGCGTGGTGCCGAGCAGAGGAGTTTTAAAGAACACTTTAGTTATAACGAAAGTAAAATTTCTTGCCAAAACAAAAGTTGAAGGAAAGGAAAAGATTATCTATTAAGCACAGGGCTAACCAAAAAAGCTACAGCAAAAATAAGTTTGGCCGAGCGGCGGGGATACAAAAAAGTTCATAAGAAACACTCCTCAGGCGTCGAAGTCAAAAAGAGCATCAGGGATGGCGCCCATCATAGTCGCAAGGTCCTCAGGAGGGATGGTCAGCTCGGCGGGTAGGTGGCCTTTGGCCTTTAAATGACCCACAGCCGCTTTGATTGCCTCTTCAAAGGTGAGTGAGATCTTGTCTGTAAACTTCTCCCCAAAGGCATCCGAGCGGACGAATGCCTTCCTCATCTCGTCAGAGCGAGCCGACTCCCCCTCTTGATACTCTTTGAGTGCGGCATGGGCAGCGTCGCTGGCAGCCTGGAGATCCTTCAAATCTCCATCAAATCTTTGAAGATCGGCTGAGCGGCTCTACTTCTCGGTGGCCAGAAGAGCATCCAGATCCTTGATGCGTTGCTCCAGCCCTCTGATCTCCACCTTCATACGGTCCATGTCATCAATGGCCTGGTGTTTCCGAGTGGTGGTCGTCTTGATCTCCTTATCTCGTTGTTTGACCATCGCTTCAAGCCGAACGACCTTGCTCGCCAGTTCGGAAGCCCATTTCCGTTCGGCTTCCAGTAATTTTTTGGCCTTCTCCAGAGCGGCCGTCGACTGTTGGCTGTCCCCCGTGGCCTTGAGTTTTTTCAACTCATCCTCCAGCTCGGCCAACCGATCGCTAATGGCGATCTACTCCACCCAGTTCTGCTAGCAAGTGTGAACAGGTTAAAAACATAATTCAAATACGCAAATAAAGAAAAAGAGCATACCCCGGTGGCCTGTTGTAGGTTGCTGTCGCCGAGCTGCCCGGGAGTCAGCATGGCTATTCGACGCTGAGCATCCACCCAAGCTTGGGCAAGAGGGCCCGTCAAGGTGATCTGCTGCTCAGGGACCATTGGCCGATCAACAGCAGCCATGTACGCCTCCGAAGGAAGGCACAGAACGGTTTTAATTAAATTCTAGCCGCTCGGCTCACTCTGAGAAGCAGCGGCCTTACCGGATGGCCCACCGGTGGACGAGGAAGGAAGCTCGCCCAAACGCCTGATACGGCGCAGAGTTCTTGAAGGGCTGGACGGCGGCACCTCGGAGCTTGCCCTCGAAGAGCCATGTGGGGTCGGGGTGCTCTCTAGGGAAACCGTCCCGGACAACACCAGAGCATCCGCGCCCCGCTCGGGCTGTGGCTCATCAAGTGGAGTTGAGGCAGAGGCAGATTCCGGTCGTCGGCGCTTCCGAGTGACTAGCGGAACGTCATCGGCCGAACGACCCTCTACCTCAGCTTGGTTAGAAGGTTCAGTGCCGCCGGCTGCCTCGTCGTGTGAGGTAGCAGCGGCTAAGGCTTCAGGGGCATCCTGAGTCCCCTCACCTGATTGGCCGGTCGGATCGGCTGGATCAAGGCCCCGCTCGGCGACCTCCTTGTTCTTCACCGCCTCAATCTGAGCGGCTTTTAATTTGAGCTTCTCGGTCGCCTTAGCACGCTACATAACTTCAGCTGCAGAAACAAAGATTAAATCAATTAGAACAAAAGAAAAAGGAGGGACGAGAATCGCTTACTCATGCTGCAGGGCAGATCGGTTGCGATGGAAGACAGGCCGAATATATACATTACTCCTGGGAGGAGTAGCTTGTCAATGTGATAGCGCTGACCCACCAACCGCTCGGCCGCATGAAGGTAGGCCGCATCACCTCTAAATTTGCCGAGCTCCGGTTGCGCCGGCATCGCCGTCTGCCACTTGGTACGAAAAGTTGGCCGCTCGGGAAAACGCACATAGAAAAAGTGCTCCTTCCAATGTTTGTTGGAGCTCAGCATATTGTCAAAGAGGACGAAGCCTATCCTAGACTGGAAAATAAAAGTACCCCACTCGGCTTGCTTGGAATAAAAAAAGTAGTGAAAAATCTTAGGCTCGAGGGGGATGTTGTTCAGTTTAAAAAGGACTATCACTCCGCTCAACAGCCTAATACAGTTGGGGACTACCTGGCCGAGCGGAATGCGAAAATAATTACAAATTTGTAAGAAGAACTTGTGGGGTGGGAAACGTAGCCCGGCCAAAAATTGGTCTCGGAAGAATAGAACGGTGTCGGGCGGCGGTTCGTCAGGCCGATCGGCCGGTGTGGCTAACACTATTTGGTGGTCGGTCAGCAGATCATAGGTTCGAGTGAGGCGCAAGGCGTCCTCCTCGTCGAACCGGCTTCTGGAGCACCGCCGGTCGGCTGTGAGGTGTTGGTCATGGTATAAGGCTAGGGATGGACGCGCGATGGAAGGAGGGAGAAGTAAAAACAGGGAAAGAATGCGGGATGATGAAAGAAATAGCTAATAGAAAGAAAAAAGGAGGGGCAGCAAGGAAAAGGAATCCTTACGGGCAAAGAAGACGATCGAAGGAGGCTGTAAAGTCGTCGGAGAGCTAAAACGCGAGGTCGCCGGAAAAAAGGAATAGAGGGATGGCTGGAGACGATAAGGTCGAAATGCGGCGAAGAGCTGGGATCGAGAGCTTTATAAGGGCGGCCGCGATCAATTTACACCGTTCGATCCAGGTCGTCGATAACGAGGTCATCATCCAGCCGTTCATTTCAAACGGCGGCTGTCCCATCGGAAGTGACGCCACCGCCATACGCTGACAAACGCACGAGCACCACGTGTCAGCAGGATACTGGTCGCATTTAAGAAGCTCCCCTTACCGTGCGCAATGCACGTGATGGGTAGTAGGGGAGAGCATCGGACATGGATTCCAAGAGAACACGAGGCACGGACAAGATACCGCCGAACGGATGAGTATACCTATGCCTGGCCAAGCGGCCTAATGCAGTGATCATTGCTCAGTCAGATCGGCAGTCCAGTCAGTCGGACTTCGCCTCCTTCGACTAGACTCGAGGGGAAGGCAAGTGATCCGGTGGTAAGAGCCCGGGACCCCTAACGAGGGGTCAACGCTACGGGGAGGTCAAAAGGCCAGGTGGTCTGCCGAAGAAGGGTGAGCCGACCGGACTCATGAGAAAAGGGCAATCCGATCGGTCTGCCAGTAAACATCTGATAGTAAAAGGCGCCCTGACAGGGATCGGGGTTTCGACGCTCAATGAAATAGTAAACAATGGCCGATCGGAAGGCCTAAGAGAAGGTAGGACGCAATGGGCGCGCCTCCCGGCCGGCGCAGGGAGTTAGGGCCGTCCGGACGACGCTCTTCGTCTAGCCGGCGGGGCGGATGTCCTGGCCGGCGGTGGGTAAATAGTGACAGGAACATCTGCTGACAGCTGTCAAGTCGTATGGCTAAGCCATACTCCTAGTCTGACAACGGGGTGTCCTGTTGTCCCATCGAAAGCGCGATGGGACTGTTGCAGTATGGCGTCAGGTAAAGCTTTCTGACAAACACATACCGAGGTATGGGCTGCGGACACGTACGCGCCTCGGTAGGCGCGTAGAAGCTCTTTCACCGCTCTATATAAAGAGCCGCAGACTTCGCCGGAGGTACGCGTGAAACATCTCTGGAGCCACTCTTTTCCACTGTTTGCTTGCCTGACTTGAGCGTCGGAGGGTCATCGCCGGGAACCCTTCCCGGCCGACTTCTGTGCAGGTTCGCTGGAGATTCGTGCGACCAGACGGAGGCCTACACCATCGACTAGGAGCGCGCCACGTGCCCAACGTCCTTTGGTTCGGCGATTCGGACAGGATCATGGTTTTCTTCGGTCACACAAATAATAGCAGTGACTCCGATGGGGAGGATACTATTAGACGTGCCTAAGTATATACCATTACTTGACACTAAGTCCATTAATAAGATTGTGCCCCTTCCGATGGGGAAGATCACACGCTCTTAATTAACTTCCTATAGTCATCCAAAATGGAAGTTTAATCTAGTGATCCGCAAACAAACTCATCCGATATGGAGGAAGGCACTCAGAGCCAACGCGCAAGCTTGTTGCATCACTTATAAACCAGTAATGGAAATCGTGGAATTTATTTAAAAAATAAATTCCTCTCCCACTTAGTTATTTAAAGTGAGGAATTTTGACTATGCTAGCCTACTTAACATGTATACTAACAAGCACACACAGCACAGCATAAAAAGCAATAAATAGAAAAACTAATTTTCAACTATTATAGCTTTCATCTATTGCTGTCCTCCGTGTGTCACCAACCCTAGCTGCTGCCATCTTTGGCCACCGCCACCGGGTCTAGTTGTCGCATCCATCTTGCTCCTTGTTTCGCTGCGCCTCTGGTCCTCAAAAGATTCCACGCCTTGCAAGATTCGATCCGCGACATAAATAGAATTTTACATTTTTCGATCCTATATTCTTCGAAGGAATGTACATGTAAACTAGATTGAACATAAAATAAAATTTACATCCATCGATCCTATATTCCATAAATGTAATGTACATGTAACTAGATCAAAAAATAAAATCCTAATAAAACTAAATACAGCTCCTGCTGTATTTTATAATACAATCATGCACACACAATAAAATGCCCTTGACATGTCCAAGGGTCCAATCACACACACAATATCTATAAGCCATAATAGTTGGATCCTGCATCCATAAAGTTAGCACATCCTACTATTATCCTGCCTAAATTATGTATGACATGTGCATAATTAAACTAATACCAAATACACAGAGGCAAAACCCTAGCTCTGATACCAATTGTTGGTTGCTACTTGGTAAACCTAATGGTTCCACTGTACAAAAATTTTGTACAAAGGTCTGAACCTTTTCCTAGCTACCATGTGTTCTTTTAAATTAAACTTGGATCGCCTGCGAAACTTAACACATTTGATCCTAAGTTTAATTTATTTGTTCTTTTAGGTTTAGACTCGGATCTCCTGCGGAACTTAACACGTTCGATCCAAATCACCTAGGTCACGAAGACAATTAAATATCTATTTCCAAAATCGGCTTCCAGTACTGCATGGTGAGGCACTTGGTCTTCTTGGATATGGGAGCAACCACCACCAACTAGACAAAGCCTTTTAAGGAAATTAAATATTTAACCTTCCCATAGTAACCCTAGGTTAACCACTAAGAACAATCAAATCACAAGGAAAAGAAAATACAAAAGAACACAACTTCGAAAAGAGGGAGAAAACTACAAAGAGCATGAAGTGGTTCAGCTACAAAGAGAAGAAGAAGAGAAGAAGGAAGGGTCGGCCACACCACCAAGGAAAAGAGGGAGAAAAAGAATAGAGGTTATTGTGTTTTTTTTAAAGCACCTCTACCCCCTCTTTTATAATCTTTGGCCTTGGCAAATAAGGAAATTTAAATAAAAACTTCCTTAATTCCTTTGCCATGAAAAAGAAAAATTAATTAATTAAAAATCAATTTTATTTTTCCAACTTATTTGGTCGGCCACTTTCTCCCCAAAACAAGGAAAGTTTAATTAAAACAAGAATTAAAACTTCCTAATTTGTTTCCGAAAATTTATAAAAAATTTCTCCAATAATTTTTAACCCTTCATGATTGGTTAATAAAAAGAAAATTTTATAAATTAAAATCTTTCTTTTAAACAAGTGGATAATTTCCAAAAAGGAAAGTTATTTCTAAAAATTAAAATCTCCTTTCAATCTACAAATAAGGAAAGATATCAAATCTTTTCTTAATCTTTTGTAGAAACTAATAAAATAGAATTTTTAATTTTTAAACTTTCTTTTAAATCATGAACATGATTAAAAGGAAAGTTTTTACCAAAATTAAAATCAACCTTTTAATCTACAAATAAGGAAAGAGATTTAGCTCTTCTCTTAATCTTTTGTAGAATCTTATGAAAGGAAAGATTTAAAATTTTAAACTCTCTTTTAAATCATGTTATCCACATAAAAAAAAATTAAAATTAAAATTCCTTTTTATTTTAATAGGGCCGGCCACCTAAGCTTGAGTTCAAGCTAGGGCCGGCCACATGAATTTACCCATGAACCAAGCCATGGTCGGCCCTAGCTTGGTCTCCAAGCTAGCTTGGTCGTCCCCTATAGGATGGGTAAGAAGGTGGGTATAGTACTCTATAATTAAGAGGCTACGATAGGGACCGAGAGGAGGAATTTGTTTTGGTCTCCCGATAAAATTAAGCATCCCGTGTTCGCCCTGAACACACAACTTAATTTTATCAATAATAATTCATTCCACTAGAGAACTATTATTGAACTACCGCACCAATCCCAAATTACATTTTTGGGCTCCTTCTTATTATGAGTGTATTAGTCTCCCTGTGTTTAAGATAATGAATGTCCACTAATTAAATGAATTACTGACAACTCACTTAATTAATATCTTAGTCCAAGAGTAGTACCACTCAACCATATTATCATATCGGACTAAGTCCACCTGCAGGGTTTAACATGGCAATCTTTATGAGCTCCTCTTGGGGACATTCTCAACCTAGATCACTAGGACACAGTTTCCTTCTATAATCAACAACACACACTATAAGTGATATCATTTCCCAACTTATCGGGCTTATTGATTTATCGAACTAAATCTCACCCATTGATAAATTAAAGAAATAAATATCAAATATATGTGCTTGTTATTATATTAGGATTAAGAGCACACACTTCCATAATAACTGAGGTCTTTGTTCCTTTATAAAGTCAGTATAAAAAGAAACGACCTCTAATGGTCCTACTCAATACACTCTAAATGTACTAGTGTAATTATATAGTTAAGATAAACTAATACCTAATTACACTACGACCTTCCAATAGTTTGTTCCTTTCCATCTTGGTCGTGAGCTACTGTTTATAATTTATAAGGTACTGATAACATGATCCTCTGTATGTGACACCACACACCATGTTTCTACAATATAAATTAATTGAACAACTACATTTATCATAAATGTAGACATTTGACCAATGTGATTCTTATTTCTAGATAAATGTTTATACCAAAAACTAGACTTTTAGTATACATCCTAACATAGACAAGTGACCAAGGACATAGAAAGATTCATTCATCAAAACTAACTGAACGACGATTACAGCAAAATAATATCGGCCGGACGGCCAATATACATCCACGACTTCACTCTAAATAATTAAAAATCTCGTCCGGAATCGTGGTCAGAAGGTCAACGTGATCACGGACGGGAATAGTGAAGTCCTCAGGAAGTCGACCCTTGGTCTTCAGGTAGTCGGTCGTGGCAGTAATGACCAACTCAAATGCGTGGACGAGCCGATCGTAGGCTTTCCCCACAAACTTCTTCGAGCGGATATAATTCTGCTGCATGATAGCAACCTGGCTCGGCTCAGAGTCTTGATATTCTTTAAAGGCAGCTCGGGAGGCCTCTAGTGCGTCTTGAAGGGTCTTCAATCACTCTGAAGAGTGGCCACCTACAACGAGCGTCCGTCCTTCTCAGTGGTCAGCAACTCGGTCAATTCGTTGATTTTCACCTCAAGCGCCCGGGCCTCAGCATTCTTCGCCTCCAGGTCGGTGATGGCCTGATTCTTCCTGTTTGTGGCCAATGTGATCTTCTTGTCATATGTTTTGGCTTGGGTCTCTAGCCGGTCCACCATGGTCTGCAAGCCCGAGGATCTGTGTCGCTCGGCCTCCAGCAGTTTGTTGGTCTTCTCCAGATCGGCCTTCAGCTCGGCGTAGGAAGGGCCTTGAAGAGGGGTCCCCCCAGAGACCTTGAGCCTTTTGAATTCCTCCTCGAGGAAAGATAAGCGGTGGCACACCGCTATACTCTCGAACCAATGTTGTGGTTCGGTTAAAAACATAAAATATCGAACGGAGGATAAGAAGAAAAAGCTTGTAAGAGTTATCCCAGTAGTTTATTGCAGATAGCTATTGCCGAGCAGCCCAGGTGGCATCACGCCCACGCGCGCTCAGGCGTCCTCCCAGACTTTTACTAGGGGCCCCCGAATTGTTATCGAGTGTTCGGGGCTTGACGGTTGGTCAGCCTTCTGTAAATATTCCTCTGTCGATAGGTGGAGCAAAGCCTTGATAGTCCTGTGCCGACCCGGAGTGGACTGAGCAGATGCAGAAGGAGCAGAAGTTTGTCCGACCGGCTCAGAGCGGATGAGAGAGCGCTTGATTATCTGGCGAGCTGGAGGGAGCGAGCTAAGAGGCTGAGCGGCGACGGGGTCGGAAGGCCAGTCTACTTGAGATAGGGTCCGGTCGGACGATAGCGCTTCCATAGACGCTGGAGCTAGAGGAGGGTCGCCCATCTGGTCGGACACGTGAACGACAGAGGCGGAAGAGCAGGTTGGGGTGCCCGTGCGGTGGCGTTTACGCCCAACCAATAAAATTTCATCTTCAACAGACTCAGCTTCCTCAGGCCTAGCGGCCGTCGGCACGCTCGAAGGGGCGGTCTCCCTGGCTGCCTCAGGGGTAACCGTCCGAGCACTAGACGTCTCGCCCGTCGTCTGCACCTCGTTACTCTCACCTTCATGCGAGCCAATTGGGGTTAGGCCGAGTTTCTCCACCTCCTGTGTTGCATCCGCCTCTATCTCGGCGGCCTTGCGTTTCAGCATGCCGAACACCACCGATTTCATCATAGTCTCGGCTGCAGAAAAGCGAAAAAAAATCAGTTAGACTCAAAGAAAAGGGGAGAAAGTCATTTCTTACCAGGGTCGTTCGGAAGCCGCGTTCTGATCGGACTTAAACCGAATAGGTACATCATCCCTTCGGGTAGCAGCTTATTGATGTCCAGCTTCAGCCCGGCCAACAAGTTAGCCGCGTGTAGAAAAGTAGGCTATGTTCTATACCTCTTCAGGTCGGGGGGAGGTGGCAAAGCAGTCTGCCACTGGGTTCGGAAAGGTGTCGACTCGAGAAGACTCATGAAGAAAAAATGCTCTTTCCAATGCTTATTGGAGGTAGGCATTTTATCAAAGAAAACTAGACCGATCCGAGCTTGAAACAAGAAGGTGCCTAGCTCGGACTACTTGGGGTAGTAAAAATAATGGAAGATTTGGGGCTTAAGGGGAATATTGGCACCCGGAAGAGCACAACTACGCCGCACAGCAACCTAAAGGAATTTGGCACGAGCTAGCCGAGCGGAATACGAAAATAATTACAAACTTCTAAGATGAATGGGTGGATCGGAAACCTAAGGCCACCTACGAATTGGTCGCGGAAGAAGGTAACAGTCCCGGCCGGTGGGTCATGTGGCCGATCGGACGACTCGGCCAAAACGAGTTTATGGTCAGAAGGGATGTCATAGGTATTGATTAGTTTAAAGGCATCTCCCAAATCAAACCTACTCTCCATGGTTTGATACCAAAGACCGGGAGAGGGGGCAGAAGAACTACCCATTACAGCCGGAATGCGAAGTAAAGGAAAAGTAGAAAGCAATGGAGGCGGTGAGCAAAACCGTGACTACGGAGCACAGACACCACCGGAATACGAAGAAAAGCACGAAGAAAATGAAAAAGGAGCGGGCAAAGAGTTCTTACAAAGAAAGGGATTATCGGAGAAGAGAGCTAATGGTCGGAGTGCGGAGAATTGGTTCGCCGAAGAATAGTGCAGGAACCTTCAAAGAACACAGGCGCGATAAAGCGGAAGCGGCGAAAGGAGAGGAGGCGGCCTTATAAAGGTTGGGCTCGAGCTGCAGGGACCGCCCGATCCAAGGCACTGGATCTGAGGAGCGCATCCGCCCATTGAATTCAAAGCGTCAGGGGTCACATTGAGCCTAACAGCTCGAGTAGGCGATGACGGCCGCCTGACCACGTGGCATCACCCCATTGGGCGTATTTAATGACCCCCATTATGCAGGCGAGGGCGTGTGCTCGGCCTTAATGGCCCGGATTTGCGTAAATCCTGAGGAAATTTAGGGGATGTCAGCGTCGACTGACGCTGGGTCGGCAAGGCAGACAGTTGTAAGACCAATATTCGCCAAGCGCTGGTGGGTGATAGGTCGAGCGGTATCATCCACCACACATTTCCCGATCGGATAAATATTTCTGCCAAGGGCAGAGCGGCCGTGATGTCACCTGTCCAGTAGTCCAGTCAGTCGAACTTGCAGCCTCCTTCGACTAGACTTGAGGGGGAGGTAGGTGATCCGGTATTAAGAGGGGGGGGTCCTGAACGGATAGGGATCGATGGTCCGTGGAGGTCAAAGTTAAGGCAGTTAACATATAGTGTTGGCCGGGCGGAGGCCACTTGGCCGAGCGGGAGGCTACTTGGCCGAGCGTCCACATCAGTACTCGGGTCGGCCCGGAGACAACTCGACCGCAGGTCAGGTTTCCGACGCTCAGGGGTTTGCTTAAGAGAGCTGATGCGCCGAGCAATCAGTCCGCTTGGCTGAATGACGGATTAACAACTTGTCAGCTCGGACAAACAGTGCACCAGCAGCGGACCAGCGGAGATGACATGCCCGTCCGAGCTTGAGGCCGAGCCAACAGTCCGCTCGGTCCAATGTCTGTCCCTCCTGGACGCTAGTATGGCCGAGCGATTTTCTCGCTCGGAGCAGTAACAGACAGAAGGTGTAGAAGAGTACAAAGGGGACAACTAGAGATATCCTTCTTGAGATATGTGCCACCGATAGACAGCATGGTCGGTGGCCGGACCGGACAAAGAATCGTACGGTAGAAGTTTCCACTGTCATGTCAGAGATATGCTCGGACGGTTGAGGTATGGCGTCAGGCGTGCTTTTCTGACACGTCCATTTTGAGGTAGGTTTGGGGAAGTGCGCACGCGTCGATGAGCGTGCACGCGCCTCCCAAGGGGCCTATATAAGAACCCCCAGACTTCGATGGAGGTATGCAATCAACTATACTATAGCTACAGTTCTCCTTATTTTGCTTCAGCTTTCTTCTCGCCTGACTTGAGCGTCGGAGGGTTGTCGCCAGGAACCCCTTCCCGGCTCGGCTTTGTTGCAAGTTCGCCGGAGGTCCATCTCGTCCCGACGTTTACGCGAAGCCAGCAGAGAGCGCCACGTCCCCAGCTTTCATCAACTCACATCTCGGACAGGATCAATAACTATTCCTACCCCTAGGAAGTGCTTAGATAAGCATTTAAGGGTAGTTTTCTTGTTGAAACAAGAAAAGAATGGTTAAAGAAAACTAAGTTAGAGTTTAGGATGAGGTTTAGTTTTAAAATTAAATTTTGAACCTCAAAACTTCAAATTTTGGATTTTCTAAAGGTTTAGAAATTCCAAGTCATTGTTGGTACAATGACAGAAGGTTGTGTTGGTGAAGGTTGCACTAATAATATGGTTTTAATGTATGAAAAATAGGTTAAAGTTAGATGTGTTATTTATCTAACCTTTCTACCAAGTGTGCAGGAATTAACTGGTTTGAAGGACCTGACATCAAGTTGAAATCCAGCTAGGTCCGCGGGACCTGATATCTAGCGGGAAGTCCGGTTGGGTCTGTGGGACTGACAATCGGCAGAAGTCCAATTGGGTCTGCGAATCTGACAACTGGCGGGAGGACCTGGTGGGTCAAAGGTAAGTCAAACGACTGCAGTTGGTAAGTGGAGGTAAGCAACTGGAGGAGAGATCCAGTGAAGATGTGTTCCCCATTAAGGGAACTATAGGCATTGGTCCAGCTTAGGTATATTTGGAAAACCTAAGTTAAAACCTTGACTATATCTTGGTCTCAGAGAGATAGTATCTAATTGTTGGATCGAGATGCGCTAGAGGGAGGGTGAATAGCGCTCGTGGATTTCACTTTTTGTATTCGAAAAACTTAGGAGTAAATGCAGCGGGATACTAAATAACACACATACAGAGAAGACGCCAAGATTTACTTGGTTCGGAGCCTAGGGCGACTTCTACTCCAAGGTCCACGCTCGTTGAACGTTTACTTTAGACAACAACTATAATCGCGCAAATATTACAAGAATTATTATAATGATAGTATTGGAAAAAGCTATACCGACAACAAAGAATTTAATCAGTTTTGAAAAATAAATATTTTTTAAAACTCAGCTTTGAAATTTTTGATTTTTTCATGTTTGAAAAGTGTTTCAAAATTAAAACTTATGTTTGGAAATTTTCTTGATAAATCTAGTTTTGAAAACTTAGCCTTGAAATTTTGATTTTGAAAACTTATGTTTGAAAAATATTTCAAAGTTGAAACTTACTTTGAAAATTTAAAACTTGATCTTAAAATTTGAAACTTATACACTTATACTTGAAAATTAGCTTTTCAAATTTCTGATTGAAAAAATTCTTTCTAAGTTTGCAAATTCATTTTGGAAATTAATTTTGCAAAAATTATCTCAAAATGTCCTAACTCATTACTAAGTTAGTTTGCTACAATTAGCCACTTTTTCAAAAAAAAAACTTAGTTATGTTACAAAAGTTAAGTTACTATATAGTGAAATTTAAAAACTCCCCCAAGTTAGCTTGACATTTTTCTTACAACTTTTATTCTGCTTGAATCCTGTATTGGTTACTTGCTTATGTTCTTATTTGATGAATGCCAAAGGGGGAGTGATAGGTGGTTAAGTTAGAGCAACTAAAATAAGTTAGAGCAACTAAATGCAAATTTGAAAAACTAACTTAAAACCTTAAAAACCTCAAAAATGATGCTTGATTTTTTCATATATTTTCACTAACTTAACCAGGTTGTCATTCCATCAAAAAAGGGGAGATTGTTGGTGCGGTTAGCACTAACGATCTAACTCAGGTTTTGATGAATGAAAAATCAGGTTAAGTTAGGTTTGTCGTTATCTAACACTCTGATCGAGTGTACAGGCTAAGTCCAGACAGGTCGATGGGCTGACCGGATGTCTGGCACAAAGTCCAAGCAGGTCGACGGGCTGACCGGACGCTTGGCACGAAGTCCAAGCGGGTCGACGGGCTGACCGGACGCTTGACACGAAGTCCAAGCGGGTCGACGGGCTGACCGGACGCTTGGCACGAAGTCCAGCTAGGTCGACAGGCTGACAGGATAGCTGGCGAGAAGTCCAGACGGGTCGAAGGGCTAACCGGACGTCTGGCAGGTGAGTAAAGGTAAGTCACTGGAAGGGAGTGACTGTGAGGACGTGTTCCCGGGAAGGGAACATTAGGCGTCGATCCGGCTTAGATCCATTTCGGATATCTAAATCGAGATCGTGACTAGATTCCGGTCTT
Organism: Zingiber officinale; assembly: GCF_018446385.1. Taxonomy (NCBI): domain Eukaryota; kingdom Viridiplantae; phylum Streptophyta; class Magnoliopsida; order Zingiberales; family Zingiberaceae; genus Zingiber; species Zingiber officinale. The sequence goes on along the minus strand of NC_055991.1, from coordinate 24,483,486 downwards.
GGAAAGACGGAATCTAAGTCATACTCTTGATATTGAATTTATAAACTGTGCTAACACTTTGTTTTGCAGGAAACATATTATATATTTGCCTCGGACTAACCTTGTCTTGCAGGAGAAGGAATCTCTGGAGAAAGGTGGTCCGAGCGCCCGAAGGGGATCCGGGCACCCGGAGGTCCGGGCGCCCGGGAGGCAATTTCTATCCTGATCGCGTCGTCAACACGTGAAGCTCGCTGGTTGGACCTGCCATGTCTCACCAAGGCGCTCGGAAGGGATCCGGGGCGCCCCGAGCCTCATATAAAAGTAGGGTGAGAGGTGGAGCCTAAGAACAACAACTGACAAGAAGATCTTCTACTGCTTGCTCTGCTGCTCTACGCTCCTGCGACGCTAACGAAGCTCCGACAATGCACTTTTTCCTTTTCGATTTATTCCTTTATCGGTATTGCTTTCATTTTTCATCGGCATTTCAGCACTTAGTTTGTAATAATTTTTGAACTGCTAGTGATTGCCCACCGAAAGCACTCAACGAGTGCAAGCCTTGGAGTAGGAGTCAACACAGGCTCTGAACCAAGTAAAATTGGTCTGTGTTAGCATTGCTTACTTTTTCCGCTGCGCTTACTCTTATCAACGAATTTTTTATAATCGATATTCACCCCCCCCCCCCTCTATCGAACGTCAACGATCCAACAGGAGTAACCCAACACCAGTACCATATCATTGTCATGAAAGCTAAACTTTACTTTTGATAGTATCAACAATTCATCTGTGATTGTAAGTGCATGGTAGCATAGGAGAATTTATTTAAATTTATAGTACAAAGTTCACACTTAGGTACAAAAATGTATTGAGGTGTAAAATTTAATATAACTAAACCGTAGTATTAACTTAAGGGGGAGATATTAAATTAAGGGGAGTAACAAATTCAGGGGGAGGTTCAAGTTTTTTCTTTTGATCAAATTTCTATTTAAATCTCCTTAGAAAATCCTACCTCAATTAAAAAAAACTCACTTTAAATACTTTTCTGTGAATATTCTTAAAATTTTCATTTTAAATTATGTCAGGTTTAGGGGAAGGATTAAATCAAGACTTAACACCAAAATTATTTTCTCCACCTTAAACATAATATTTTTTTCGGTTTTGAGATTGAATTTCGGTTTTCAAATTTAAAAGTTGTTTCAAACTTAATCAGTATTAAAAAGAAGATTTTTTTTAAAACTTAGCTTTGAAATCCATAATCTTGAAAACTTATGTTTTAAATTTTTTTTTAAAAAAACTTTTTTAAACTAGCTTTTATAAAACTAAATTCTTCAATTAGATTTTATAAACTAAGATTTTGAATCTATTGCAAACTTAGTTTTAATCAGTTTTGAAAAGTAAATATCTTTTAAAACTCAGCTTTGAAATATTTGATTTTTCATGTTTGAAAAGTGTTTCAAAATTAAAACTTATGTTTGGAAATTTTCTTGATAAATCTAATTTTGAAAACTTAGCCTTAAAATTTTGATTTTGAAACTTATGTTTGAAAGATACCTCAAAATTGAAACATATTTTGAAAATTTAAAACTTGATCTTAAAATTTGAAACTTATACACTTATACTGGAAAATTAGCTTTTCAAATTTCTGATTAGAGAATTCTCTTTGAGTTTGCAAAGTCATTTTTGAAAATTTAATTAATTTTGCAAAAATGATCTTTAAAAATTAGCTACTCTTTCAAAACTTAGCTATTTTCTAAAAGCTAAAGCTAATATTTTAAACAAGTCTTCAAAAAATTTAAACTCTCCCAAGATAACTAGACATCATTCCTTACATTTTTTATGTATTCTGTATTTTTAAATGTTTAAAGTATATCCTTGTTTGATGAATGCCAAAGGGGGAGGGATAGGTGGTTAAGTTAGAAAAATAAAATGTCAAAGTTAAAAAACCAACTTAAACCTTATGCTAGAACAAAATGTTTAAACTCTTTTTACTCGCATATATTTTTTACTAACTTAACCAGGTTGCCATTCCATCAAAAAGGGGGAGATTGTTGGTGCGGTTAGCACTAACGGTCTAACTCAGGTTTTGATGAATGATAAATTAGGTTAAGTTATGTTTGTCATGATCTAACACTCTGACCGAGTGTGCAGGATAAGTCCAGATAGGTCGACGGGCTGACCGGATGTCTGGCACGAAGTCCAAGTGGGTCGACGGGCTGATCGGACGCTTGGCGAGAAGTCCAACTAGGTCGACGGGCTGACCGGATAGCTGGCGAGAAGTCCAAGCGGGTCGACGGGCTGACCGGACGCTTGGCGAGAAGTCCAGCTAGGTCGACGGGCTGACCGGATAGCTGGCGAGAAGTCCAGACGGGTCGAAGGGCTGACCGGACGTTTGACAGGTGAGTAGAGGTAAGGGAGTGACTGTGAGGACACGTTCCCGGGAAGGGAACATTAGGCGTCGATCCGGCTTAGATCCATTTCGGATATCTAAGTCGAGATCATGACTAGATTCCGGTCTCGGAAAGACGGAATCTAAGTCATAACTTTTATGTTAAACTTGTGAACTGTGCTAACACTCTATTTTGCAGGATATACATTATCTATTTGCCTCGGACTAACCTTGTGTTGCAGGAAAGTTGTTCCCTGGAAAAAGGTGGTCCGGGTGCCCGGGAGGCAAAATTTATCCAAACGCAGCGTCGCCACATGGAGCTCATTGGTTGGACCTGCCACGTCTCACCAAGGCGTCCGGAAGGGATCCGAGGCGCCCCGAGCTTCATATAAAAGAAGGGGCAGAGGCAGAGCTTCAACAACAACTCAGAATCTACTTTCCTACGCTCCTGCAACGCTGCGAAGTTCCGACAACACTGTTCTTTTAATTTCTTCTTCTTTCGGTATAGCTTTACTTTGTTTTTCATTAGCATTCCTATATTAGTTTGTAATAGTTATCGAATTGCTAGTGAATTGCTCATCGAAAGCACCCTCGTGTGCGGGCTTTGGAGTAGGAGTCGACACAGGCTCCGAACCAAGTAAAATTAGTTCTGTGTTAGCATTGATTTTCTTTTCCGCTGCGCTCACTCTTGTCGAAATTTTTATAATCTCTATTCACCCCCCCTCTAGCGAAACTTCACGATCCAACACTAACTTCGTGGGTTTGATATGAAAAATATCACGTCCACATTGGGTCTGATATGAAAAATATTAGGTCCACATTGGATCTGATATGGAAAAATATCATGTCCACATTGGACCTAATATGAAAAAATATCAAGTTGACGTTAGGTGTGATATGGAAATATATGAAATCCACGTTAAGTCTGATATGAAAAAAATATCAAATCTACATTGTCTGATATAAAAAAATATCAGGCTCATATTGAGTTTGATATAAAAAAATATTAAGTATATATTGAGTTTGTTATGAAAAAATATCATACTAACGAGATCTTATTAAAAAAATGTCAACCTCAATATGTATGTATATATCCGAAAGATAAGAAGAAAAAAAGAAGAGATTGCATCAGTATAAGAGAGATGAAAAATTATATGCAAAAATGTTAAAAGAGTAGTAAATTGAATGTACGGAAAGTATAATAATGTTTACAATGCGCGGTCCGACTGTCCGAGTCCAACGATATGATGGCTGATTCTTTGCGTCCGCCGCCGTCTCCCTCTTCCTCCAACTCCATCTCGATCGCTGCTTCTTCCCGTCCAGATAAGGGGCAGAAGGACGAGAGGGCGAAGATGAAGACCACAGTGAAGGGTAAGTACGAGGTCAACAACAGCGCCGCCGCCGCCGCCGCCGCCACCACCATCTCCTTCCACGCCGGCGACGGCCGTCTAAAGGCCTCAGCGACCGAAGCCACCTTCGCCAACGGTTCATCCCTCGATGGCCTCGTTCTCTCCTTCGAAAAACCCGGCGCCTTTATCCTCGACTACACCGTCAAAGACAAGGCAAATTAAACCCACCCCTTCGTCCTTTACTCCGAATTAAAAAGACCTCATCTTCAATCTGTCCAACAACTGTTTTTTCGTTATTTTTCCTGTCCAGGATGTGAGGTTTCAGTTCATGAACTCGTTCAAGGTGGTGGAAAAAACTGTTAATTTAACCTACACGCACGCAAGAGCGGCGAACCGAACAACGATTGACGGGTCCTTGGTGTTCGATCCGGCTAACAAGGTTTCGGTGAATTATGCGTTCGGTTCGGGAAACTGCAAGGTAAAGTACTGGTATGCGCACGGGGAACTTAAGAGGACGGTGCTGGAGCCTTGCTATGATGTGTCGAAGAACGCCTGGGATTTTGCCATGATAAAGAAGTTCGAGGGTGGTGATTCCTTGAAAGCGACTTACCATACAACAACTAAGAATCTCGGATTGGAGTGGAACAGGGATTCCCAGGAGAAAGGCTGCTTCAAGGTAATTCTTGGAGAACACACTTGCATTAATTCAATTTTGTGTTTTAAATGTTATGCTATTGTTAATAATTTGTCTTTGTTAATATTTATTCGTAATTTCTTAACATATGTGAATATTACTGTCAATTTTTTTTGGGTTCAATATTGTTGATGATATTTGATCCCCATTATGATCACTTTGATGGGATTTCAGAAATTAGTCAAAACTTACTCCAGTGACCAGTGCTGCGAGATGCATTTAAGGAATCAGCATTATGTTACTTTACCTTTCTAAAATTATCACAGTAAACAGTAGAGACCATATTGCTACAACAGTAACAACCCAGCTCTATTCCACTAGATGGGGTCAGCTATATAAATCTTTTTACGCCATTGAACTCTATCTCCTACTATATGATCATCTATACTTAAATAAATTTTATCTTATTTTCTTGTTGCTAACCAAGCCTTTTTTTATTTTCCTTTTCCTCATTTGATGTATGTTTGTTATAGTTTCACATCGCCTAACTGAAGCATTTATTTGTCGTCTAAGTATATGCCCGTACAATCTTAAACGTGTCTCTCTGATGCACGCATTTCTTATTTTGTCCATCCTCATATGTCCACACAGTCACCTTAATATCCTCATTTCTGCAACTCTCATCTTCTGCTCAAATTATAGCCCAACATTCAACTTTATATAACATAGCAAGTCTAACTGCAGTTTTATAGAACTTTCCTTTAAATTTTAGAGGTACTTTAGGGTCACATAAAACACCCGACGCTCTCTTCCATTTCAACTGTCCTACTTGTATTCTATGTAAGATATCTCTCTCAATCCCTCTATCGTTTTGCAAAAATGATGTTAAATATTTAAAGCTCTCGGTTCAGGGCAATTCGTCATCTCCTATCTTAACAATTATCTCATTACGTCTAATATTGCTAAACTTAAATTCTATATATTCTTTGTTTATTCTACTAAACTTAAAATCTTTCTCTTCTAGTGTTCTTGCCAAGATTCTAATTTAGTATTTATTCCTTCACTTGTTTCATCTACCAAAATAATATTACTTGCAAATAACATGCACCATGGTATTGTGTCTTGAATGTGTACAGTGAGTTCGTTCATAATTAGTGTAAAAAGATAGGGACTTAGAGTTAATCCTTGATGTAACTCTATCTTTATTGGAAATATTTCAGTTACTCCGTCTGAAGTCTTTACTCTGGTTATTACATCCTCGTATATATCTTTAATTAGTTCAATATATGTTACGCTAACACCTCTCTTCTCTAGAATTCTCCATATAATTTCTTTTGGAACTCTATCATAATCTTTTTCTAGGTCAATGAATATCATATGTAGATTTTGTTTTTGCTCCCGATATTTTTTAATTAATTATCCAAATAGATGTATAACTTCTATTATCGAACTTCTCGGCATGAACCCAAATTGATTTTTGATTACCATAATCTCATTCCTTAATCTTTTTTCTATTATTTTTTTCCAAAGTTTTATGATATGACTCAGTTTAATACCCCTATAGTTTGCACAATTTTGTATGTCTCTTTTGTTCTTATATAAGGGAACTAAAGTACTTATCCTCTATTGATCGGGCATTTTTCAATATCATGTTAAATAATTTTGTAAATCATTCAATACCTTATTTTCCTAGGCACTTCCATATCTCTATCGGAATATCATATGGTCCAATGACTTTTCCATTATGCTTCTCATTTAAAGTTTGTTCTACTTCTGAAGTTTGAATTTTATTATAAAAATTTAAATTTCAATGCTCATTTAACCTACTTAAGTTACCTAAGTTAAGTTTGTCATCTAAACCTTCATTAAAAAGTTGATGAAAATACCTCTTCCACCGTTTTTTTATTTCTCCATCGTTTACTAGTATCTATTACATTCATCTTTAATATATTTTATTTAGAGAAGATCTTTTGTCTTTCTTTCTCTTACTTTAGTTATTTTATAAATGTCTCTTTCCTTTTCTTTTGTATCCAATTTTTAATATAATCATTCAAAAATTTCATTCTTTACTTCGTTTACTACTTTCTTATCTTCTTTCTTGACTATTGTATATTTTTTAAAGTTTTCTTTATTCTTACAAATATATAATTTCTCATAAGTTATGTGTTTTTCTTCACTCTCTCTTGTGCTTTCTTATTCCACCACCAAGATTCTTTACTTAGTGATGCATGTCTCTTTGACTCACCGAGTATACTCTTAACTACTATTTTCAACTTTGATACCATCTTATCCCATGTCGTATTAGAGTCACCGTATATTTCACCTAATGCTTGTACTCCTACCTCCTCCTTAAATATATTTTGCTTCCCATCCTTAACTTCCACCACTTAATTCTAGGGGTCATATATATTTTAGTTTTATTGATACTATGTTTAAGACATATATCCAATACTACTAACCTATGTTGGGTAGTTAAGGATGACCTTACAATTTTTACAAATTTTTTTATTTTTCTTCCTAATCATAAAAAAGTAAATTTGTGATTTATTATTCCCATTTTTTAACGTGATTAGATGTTCTTCTCTTTTCTTAAAAAATATATTAACTAATATAAGGTCATATGCTATTGTAAATCTAATATAGTTTTCTCTTTCTCATTTCTCGTTCCAAACCCATAACCCTCATCTACCCTCTCATATTCCTCATTTTTCACTCCGACATATCCATTTAAATCATTTGCTATTAAAATCATTTTATTTGGCGGAATGTTTTGTAATATTTCATCTAAGTCGTCCCAAAACCTTGATTTGGTTGCTTTATCTAATCCTATTTATGGTGCATATATGTTAATTATGTTCATAATTTCTTTCGTCACTATTATCTTAAGTGTTATAATTCTATCCCATTTTTTAACTACTCATACAACTTCATCCTTAACGAACTATCTACAACAATACCCACTACATTTCTTGCTTTACTCTTTCCACTGTACCATAACTTAAAATTTGAGTTATCTATCATATTTGCATGCTCGCCTACGCATTTTGTCTTTGTACACACAAAATACTAATTATTCTCCTAGTTATCGTATCTACTACCTCCATTGATTTACTAGTGAGCGCTCCTATGTTGCATGTTCCAAATATTAGATTATTAGTTTTTTCTATCATATTTATTCTTATCTAACATATAGTGTGAGAACTTTTGCTTATTTAACACTACACCCAAGTTCTCATAGAGATGTAGCGGTCCTTGTCGATACGTTACAGTCGAATCCTGCAATACGAACTCTTGCATATTTAGTATTACACCCGAGTTCTGGAGATGTAGCGGTCCTTATCGAGACGTTGTAATCGGATCCTGTAATGCATTCCTTTCAGAGAACAATCTAGCATTAGCACAATAGTTTAATGAATCTATTCATTGAATATTTGTCATAGTTTTAACGTTAGCCGACAACCTAACGCAACCCTCCTCTTTTATCCGGGCTTGGGACCCGCCATCTGTAGGGATCTAGAGCGCTAAACACGCTTAAGTGCAGCGGAAAATTAACTAGATCCTCTCCAGAAGATCCATACGAAGGAGAAAAACAATCATATACTAAGTTTTACATGAGAGGTATACCTTTGTTGAGTGTCCTTCGTAAGCCCGATAGCAACTTTTCTTTAGATGCAGATCTCAGCGCGATCAAGCGTCCGCGCTTCTACGGTATTCACACGAACACATCCTTCATTCGTCACACGAACGAAGCCTTTGGAGAAGAACCACCTTTATGGTGCTAGTCATTCATGGAGGTTCGGCCAAGAGCAAATTCGCCCAAGGAGGAAGAAGAGAGAAGATCAAGAGTCACTCTTTCTCATCTCTTATCAACTTGTGAACATCTAATTTTCATCTTAATCAAAAATTCATTCAAAAAAAAAACTATATATATTCATCCCATGAATACCAAGGGTCTTTTGTCTCTTTGTATTCCTCTTAATAGGTTGGATTATTATATTGGATTAACCATGAATCCAATAACCTAATAAGCCTAACCCATTGTGTCTAACCCATTAATCCAATGTGTCTAATTCGGATTGGACCCAATCCAATGAGTAAGCTCATTTGAGTCTAACTCAATGAGTAACCCAAAAGGCTTAATCATCTCATGATTGGCTCTTAGGGCTAATTATTAACAATCTTCCACTAGCACTAATGTCAATCACCACTAAGATGACACCAACACTTTGGATTTACTCATTATTCTTAATATCCTTAGTATTTTAGTCAAACTAAAATACCCATCTCCAAACTAATATGTTCTTTGTGTGTGACCCAATAGGCTCTCGTAACGTTGGCAATGTATCCAAATCACATTTGCGATACATAAGCAATGAGTGGCATCTAGCAATGCATCATTACTACCCAAGTGATGAGAAAATCAAGATCCGACCTAACCTTTTTGTGGCTATTATCTTGTAAGACTCAATCCTTCTATCCTTGATATCTAGATTGATGAATGAGGCATAGACCGTGGCATCCTCTTATCAATCTTTGTATTTCTTAATCTCTAAGTAGGCACACTAAACAAATAAGCTCAATATCTCATATTGACTCATCTGAGTATGGTCATACATTCTTGTGTCCTACTAATCAAGGGGCCCACAGATATCGCTTCCATCATATATCATATGGAAGGGATAGATCTCATCTACATCACTCACTTCCCTTCGCATAATTTATTGTATTCCCAGTGATCGACTTTATAATCCACCCTGTTACAGGTGACGTTTGACGATACTAAAGTACACAACTCCTTATGTAGGGAACTGTAGTGACTTCAGGTGTAAGGACTATTCATACCAATAGTCATATGAGAATGTTTATGACACTCATATAACGATCCATGAAACATCTCATGGCGGGTCAATTCAGCACATATTCTCTAATATATACCCATGCTAGTCTTCTTGTCTAGAACATAGAGTACATTCACAGGATGTGCACTACAGTAGATCATTTCATTGAAATAAATAGAACAACATTTGTCCTTTATTACAAATGAAAGCCCCTTCTTATCTAAACAAGAAACAGAGATAATGTTCTTGGTTAAGATAGGCACATAACAGCACTCTTCAAGTTCTAAAACATGCCAAGTGGACAAAGATAAGGAATATGCTCCTACAGCTATAATAGCAACTCTTATGTCATTGTCTACTCGTAGGTCCACTTTGCCCTTTGTCAATGATCTACTATTTCTCAACCCCTTCACATTAGTACAAATGTGAGATGCACACTAGGTATCTAATACCCGTGAAGAAGAAATAGACAGATTGACTTCTATAACATATATACCTAAGGCAGAAGTCTCACTTCTTTTCTTTTTTAGTTCCTCTAGGCGCACCTTGCAGTTCCTCTTCCAGTGTCCGGTCCCACCGCAGTGGAAGCAGGTTCTTTCCTTAGCATATCCACCTTTGGGTTTCAGTGCATGAGTCTTGTCCTTTCCTTTGGCTTAGGTTTTACCCTTATCTTTAGGCTTCCAATTGCCTTTGCCCTTAGACACCATCAAAATGGTACTAGGTTTTGCCTTCTTAAGGTTGAGTTCAGCAGTTCTCAACATGCTCAACATCTCAGGCAGCGGTTTGTCAATTTCATTCATGTTGTAGTTCATGACAAATTGATTATAGCTATCAGGCAATGACTGCAAGATAAGATCAGTGGCCAATTCTTGGTCTAATGAAAATCTCAATCACTGTAGGTTTTCTACATACCCAATCATTGTGAGTATATATGACCCTACAGGACTTCCTTCTTACATTTTGCATTGAAACAATGCTTTAGAGATCTCAAATCTCTCATGCCTTGTTTGTCCTTGATATAGTTGTCTAAGATGTTCAACCATATCATAAGCATCCATGTTCTCATGTTGCTTCTGAAGCTCAGAGTTCATAGTGGCAAGCAGAAGACATGATACATCTAATGCATCATCTTGATGCTTCTTGTAAGCATCCCTATCAGCTCTAATGGCAGTAGCACGGGGTACTTCAAGAACAGGCTGCTCTAGGATGTACAGTTTTTCTTTCTTTCTTGAGAACTATTCTCATGTTTCTATACCAGTCTATGAAATTAGCTCCATTGAGCTTGTCCTTATCAAGGACAGATCGCAGAGATAGTGTCTTCTACATACTAGACGACATGGTGATCTACAACAATACAATGCAGAAATAGGTATCATATTAAGATCATTTAATTAGGTCTTTAATTAAATAATTCTCCCACTGAATTCCAAAGCTTGGTAGGAGCAAGTGACTACTAGCTCTAAACCCACAAGCAAAGACATTCAAGTGAGACAAGATCCACATTATATCTCATCTTGAGTTAGCTTTGGCTAATCACCCAAGACTTGTATACATTTTGTAGGCAACGTGTATCAATTGGACAAGATCCATAGTATACCTTATCTTGAGTTAGTTTTGGTTAATCGCCCAAGACTTAGTACAACTTAGGTAGACAACGTTTACCAATTACATTCTATGTAACTCTTGTATCTTTAGGTGAACAAGACTATTTGGTCGTTTGCCCATCTTATGAAATCTATATTATAACTCATCTTGAGTTAACTTTGGTTAATCGCCCAAAACTAGTATAATTTGAATTTCATCATATGGGATATGCCTCTAAGTTCTCAACTTAGTTAAGTCACACCCAAAATCCAATAGTCGGACATCACAATTGTCCTTTCACACTCTACCAAGATAAAATGAGTCACTTTGCTTTGGCAAACTTGACTACAAATGATCGAGGTAGTAGTGAGTACCAAACTTTGGTAGACATATGAAAAAGGACCTAATTACGATAGCTACACATGTATCACATACATTCATGGCATATCATGGCATACATCAACATATATGCTAATTTAAATGTGAGATGGTTATGGCCCCATCACTACGATCTTCTCAAGCCAATGAGAAGATCGAAAGGTCAACCTAGGTTCAAGCATCTTCTCCAAGTACTTCCTTGGTCGTCGTGTGTTGCTGTCCTTCTCCCTTTTTCACTGTTGTCCAGTAGATTAATTTCTCTCTAATTTGTACATTACAAAATCTAAAGAAACCTCGAGTTACATTCGAGAGCAGTCTAAATTTACAACAAGAATAAAAAAGAAGAGGCACGACACATAGGTCGTATTATAAATTACAACATACACACACATCCAATCACATTGGGGTTAAAGGTTATAACCATGCACCATAGCATATAACATTCACAATATTTTATGATATAAAATTTAATATGATTGCAACAACTAATTATGAGCCGCAATGCCACGGCGGTCCTGCTAGCCGGTTAGCGAGCGGGGGTCAAGGGGGCAACGCCCCTTGCAGGGGTTTCAGGGGACAGCGCCCCCGAAGCAAAATTATTTTGCATACTCATTGTATAAGTTGCTGCCATACCCGAAACCTTACTACCTACATAACCTTTGGCCAAAATCTTGATGTTCACAACAGTTTTGGTTGAAACATAGTAGTTTGGCCGAAACCTTGTTCGGCCGAGACCTTGTTGTTGACAACATCTTTGGCCGAAACCTAGTTTAGTCGAAACTCTCTTTGGCCAAAACCTTATTTGGCCGAGACCCATAATCATGTAGATCATAGTAGACATCTCATGCAAGTTCTATATCACATATAAAATTCTAACAATTTAGTATATGCCTTCGCAAGTGGCTCTGATACCACTGTAAGGATTTAGAGCGCTAAACATGCTTAAACGCAGCGGAAAATTAACTAGATCCTCTCCAGAAGATCCATGCGAAGGAGAAAAACAATTATATACTAAGTTTTACATGCGAGGTATACCTTTGTTGCATGCCTTTCGCAATCCCGACATCAACTTTTCTTTGGATGCAGATCTCAGCGCGATCAAGCGTCCGCGGCTCTACGGTATCCACACGAACATATCCTTCGTTCGTCATACGAACGAAACTTTAGGAGAAGAACCACCTTCATAGTGCTAGTCATTCATGGAGGTTCGACCAAGAGCAAATTCGCACAAGGAGGAAGAAGGAGGAAGAAGAGAGAAGATCAAGAGTCACCCTTTCTCATCTCTTATCAACTTATGAACATCTAATCTTCATCTTAATAAAAAATTCATTCAAAAAAAAAAATTATATATATTCATCCCATGAATACCAAGGGTCTTTTGTCTCTTTGTATTCCTCTTAATGGGTTGGATTATTATATTGGATTAACCATTAATCCAATAACCCAATAAGTCTAACTCATTGAATCTAACTCATTAATCCAATGTGTCTAATTCGGATTGGACTCAATCCAATAAGTGGATTCATTTGAGTCTAACTCAATGAGTAACCCAAAAGGTCTAATCATCTCATGATTGGCTCTTAGGGCTAATTACTAACACCATGACGGGTCATCATGGGCGGAGTTAAGAGACTATATTGCTCTTTTTTAAAAATCACTGGGTAATATACTTCATTTGTGGCGAATAGCTTGTGTGTTTTACTCATTTTCTGGTCTTGAGCGTAATCCTCCTCTTGTTATTGCTAGAGTTATATTAGCGTTTGTCCCCTCGGGACGGTCTAGTGGCTAGTGCATGAGGTGCTGTCACCATGAGGTCTGGGTTCGAATTTTGGCATAGCTGAGGTAAATGTCTCCCTCATGCGCTAGTCACTATTCCAAAGACTAGTAGCCACCCGTGATTTACTTCCTCCGTATTGGCTCTGGGACGGGTTGGCAGGGGCGCTGGAGGCGAGTGTAGTCGCCTTTTGCCACCATGGAGTTTATATTAGCAATCTTCACATGATCAGCAATATATGCTTGTATGCTTCTCTAGCAAACTTGTGTTTTTACTGACAACCTATATGCTTATATGCCTCTCTAGCAAGCTTGTGTTTTTACTGACAACCTATATTCTTGAAACTAAGAATGGTAAAAGATTTGCTCAGTTGAGGTCCTAGACTGTTATACATGATCTATGTTAGTTGAGGTTTCTGATAAGTGATAGTTACATTACTGGTTGTGAGTTCTTGTTTTTGGTTCTGCATTTAGAATATTCATGAGTTGATTATAGCTATAGTTTTGTGTACAGTGTTTATAGTTTGTGATTTTCTATCCCATTTGTCCTCTGTTTTTGTACTTTGACACAGGCTGAAGAATCAGCACCAGTATATGGATCATCTGAAAAATCTAACTGTCGATCATATCGTAGGATCGGTAGGATTGGTATTGGTTAAAATAATTTATAAAACAATATCAAATATATGAAATAAGAAAAAAACTAAAAAAATATCTTAGGATTATAAATATCATGCTTCATTAAGTGCTAACAAAGTTATGTATGATCTTTCAGCAGCTGAAATAAATTTAACATTGTATATATTATATGTTGTATCAGTTAACTGTTATTTAAAAATCCAACTATTGTATAAATAATTGCACTTTGATTGATAGTTGTATTTTTATAATTATTAAATAAGATTAATTAATTAATTTATTAATTTTTGTTAAAATACTTTAAATTTGTTATTGAATAAAGTTTAAGATTGTTAACGATTAGGTGTATTTCTGGCTTGGAATCTTAGAATGGGGTGGAAACTTAGAATGGCATTGCACTTTAATTGCTAACACTATTAAGTGTATTTCTGGCTTGGAATCTTAGAATGGGGTGGAAACTTAGAATGGCATTGCACTTTAGTTGCTAACACAATTAAATTACATAATCTACCAAAGGCAAATTTATCATAGGGCCTTTGCATCAGAAATGAAACAACCCACAAATTTGCATGTTGGTGTTTGGATGAATTATAGTCCTTGACCGACAGTTAACTTAGGCTAGTGGCAGTATCTATCTTAGCTTATCATTGTTGGACTCTAGTTCATCAAATATGTCTAGGTTGTTTATATTTTGGTTATGTTGCATAATGGTGTTCTTCTATAATTGTGTTGATATTTTCTATGTGAAATACATTGTGGAATAACTTGGGGATCATAATCCTTACATCTTTATCTGTTTTGGTGATTATGATTCTATATTGTGTTTCATATAGCTCTTCCATTTTGACATTTCATTTCAATATCTGGATTAATCCTGTCATGTTGTGTCACACACTTTGTAAACCAGTCATATTCATGTCTCCTTTCTGGAAGAATGTCCTTTCCACGTTAGATTTTGTCACACTTGCAATATTTCGTGTCATGTTTAACATCGTGCTGAAATATCTGGCTAGCCAACCCAGCTCATGAATTAGTTATATCGATGTTTCCACTTTGTCACAATGATTTGTCCATTTTATATTTGTGTCAGCCTAGTTGTGCTTCTTTTCACATATGACATGGAACTGGGGCGTCTAGATAGCCAACCAGTGAAACACCTGAGACTGCTGACTTTGAAATCACATTTAATGATCTGCAAATCTGGGTTACCATACTCAACTTAGTGTTCTTTGAATCCAGGCATCCACCCATTTTTGGTTCTTACAGATATATCAGTTGATTTAGTACAAAACATCGTGACATTGAATCTTGGTTCTTCCCCTATCATTTCAATTCATCTATGCTTATTTAATTGCCTCTCATGGACCTGTTCATGAACAGCCATTGGTGTATGCTTTGTCCTCGTAATTTGGTTCTTGACAATATGTTCAGATTTAGTTTGGTGTCACGATGTGGGAGATTGAATTTTAAACCCATTTATCAATTTTTTTCTTAATTGCTTAAACTTGTGATGATAACCAATCAAATATTTTAACAATCTTAGTTTTCTCGTCAGGTTACATTGAATAGAGGCTTCATTTTTTGCTGGTATTGACAATGATTGGTTATAACAATTTTGTTTCGCCTCCATTTACATTGACATTGCACAAAACCATGATGTTTGTTCTGATTCTTGCCATATGCCTCATCTACCATGGTTGCCTTTAGAAAGTGGATTCAAATGATATGGAAAGAAAGTTACTATAAACCTATGATCTAGCACACGTCATTCTTGTCTTAAGATCAGTACTCATGGCTTTAAACTCTCTTTAGCAGTAAAGAAAAACAAATAAAGCAAGTTGTCATTCTCCACTATTACATTCATTACCCTTGCTGCTTCAAAGTCAGCTAATGGGGACAGTCATGTGTGAATATGTGCCTTCTTATGGCAAAAGGCGATTCGTAGTGTCCTCGCCAACCCGTCCGTAGGCCAACATAGAGGAGGTGAATATGTGCCTTCTTGATCAAAACAGTGGTCATCATCATGCCCTGAATCATTGTGACTCTCTCACACATGATTTCTTTATCATGTATTGAATCTTTAAGATCTTATGATTGCAGAAAGTCCTATGTTTGCATTTGCATACATCTCTTTAATCCATTATGCAGTACTATCAGCTACTATACTTGAGGATTATTCTGGTGAGTGAATTGAATCATCTCAATCCAATCAGCTTGAAAGGAATCCAAGTTCTTCTAGTGCAGACTTGTACCTCCAAGCACTAATTCTTCTGACTTAATTAATAGCGTGAATACAAATTGCAATGTATTTTTCACATCTGAGTTCTTTCTTCATTGTTAGCGTCTGCAGATATTAGCATCGATGAATTTGGCAGACAAGCAGATGACTCCCAAACTGATGATGGAGAGTACCTGGCATTATGAAATATGAGCGTGCATGAATAATTTTTTCCAATCAAATTTCATCAGCCATACAACTCGTCTCAAAATGGACGTCTTAATGTAACTTGCACTTTCATATCTTACTCACAGGGTCTTTTTTTTCCCTTTCTTGTATGAATTTTAAGCTTCCGAAAAAGCCATCAATGAATTCTCATCATAGCACTTCATCTGTTAAGATTGGTGTTGTTCCGATTTAATGAAGACGGCAATAAGAAATAACCAGAGATGTCTCAATCATTCTGAAGACCTTAGAAAAAATTAAGGTCTTAATATTTTTTAAAAATAAATATTAAAAATATTATTAGGGGTATATTCAATATTAGATTTTTAATTACTTTGAATTGTTAGGACCAACAGTAACTAGAGGGGGGGTGAATAGCTCGTCGCGTTCGCTCGGTGCTCGGCGTTGCTTGTTTCTTCAAAGATATGTCAGCGGAAAATACGCAAATAATCACACAACGCTAACACGGTTGGTTTACTTGGTATCCACCTCACAAGAGGTGACTAATCCAAGGATCCACATCAACACACGCACCCTCCACTAATAAAACTCTCATTTATGGTAACTACCAAGGGCGGAGAAGCTCTACAAGACTCAATACAAGAAGAGAGGGAAAGGATACAAGAAATACAAGCTTACAAGCTTACAATGAGTATAAACTCTAACCCTAGCTTCTCTTCTTGGCTTTGATCCGCCTCTTGACTTGGAGAACTTCCAAGATCCTTCAAGAACTGGCGATCTGAGCTTTGTGAATGCTGTGGAGGAGCTGGCGAGAGATCTGGAGTGAATCGGTGAAGCGGTACCGAAGACAACGTTCGCCTGCGGCTATAAACCCGACGCAACGGTCGGATCCCGATCGATTCGAATGTTCCCAATCGATCGGGGAGGCTTTGGATCGATCCACGGATCGATCCAGAGCGCCTCTGTGCTATGGGAAAAACGCCTGGATTGATCCATGGATCGATCCAGCGCTTATCGCGCAAAGATCCCAATCGATCCACCGATCGATTGGGACATCTGAATCGATCCACGGATCGATCCGAGGCTCGATCCAGAAGGCCCGGATCGATCCACCGATCGATCCATCTCCGGATCGATCCATCGATCGATCCAATACTGGTTTTTGCCCAAAACCAAGTCCCAAGCCTCTCAAACCAACATCCGGTCAACCTTGACCGGTACATCATGCCCAGCATCCGGTCACTCCTTTGACCTGCTAGGACTTCCCACCAAGTGTCCGGTCAACCTTCACCCACTGGACTTCCATCGATGTCCGGTCAACCTTCGACTCTCAGATTTCCTCGTGCAAGTATCCAACAATCCTTTGACCTACTTGGACTTCCCAACACCGATGTCCGATCATCCTTGATCCATCTGGATTTTCCCTGCCCGGCTTCACTTACGGGACTTTCACCCAGCTTCACTCACTAGGGTTTTCCATCCGCCAGCTTCACTCACTAGGGCTTTCACCGGCTTCACTCAGACTTTCACCCAGCTTCACCACTAGGACTTTTCTTGCCTGGCTTCACTCACCGGGACTTCCATTCTACCTAACATCCCAGTTCCTCGTCCAAGTATCCGGTCAACCTTGACCTACTTGACTCTTCTTCAATCAATTTCTTATGTCAAACATCTAAACTCAAACCAAGACTCACTTGGTCAACCAGTCAACCTTGACCCGAGGATTCTGCACCAACAATCTCCCCTTTTGATGTTTGACAATACCACAATAACACTTACAATACCACATGTAAGTTAAGCTAATCCTATAGCCTCAATCTTCATGCCACTAGGTGATGAACACATAAATTAAGCTCTTCATTCTCCCCCTAAGAGGGCACACTCCCTTTAGGTAATGAAAGCCTAACTTATACCCATTCACAGGTCCTTTCATTCTCCCCTTATTGGCACACATCAACCCATCTTTGGGCACACATCAACCCTTGCCCCAATTTTGGGTACACATCAACAAATCCATTTGTTGACGACTCTCCCCCTGAAGAGTTGCTCCTCGTTGTTCACAACATCGCTCGTTGTGATCAACACGATAATGAAGGTCCCATACCTTTCATTTATCCTTAACTTCTCCCTCAATGTAGACAAATACCCAACCTTGAGTATTTTCTAACCACTTGAGTTCCCACTTGAAATAATGAGGATATCCACTTCCCATTTCAGTTCAAAAGCTCATACATGAGCATTTTCTTTAAAGAAGGTTAACCACCTTCCAAGGTTCATGAAAAATAAAATTTTCATGTCTTTAAAGAGTCCCTCCCCCTAAAGACATGGTGGTAACTTCTGTCATTGCACCAACAATGACTTGGAATCCCTAAACCTTTAGGAAACCCAAATTTAGAAGTTTTGAGGTTCAAATACTCAAAATTTGAAGCAAACCTCAACCTAAACTTCAATGAAGCCTTCCTTAAACCAATCCATCCTTGTTTTCACATGAAAACACCCTTTGTGTGTATACAAATGTATTTTAGGGGTTTGGAATGGTTACCTAGACTCAAGGAGGTTCAAAGATGCTGAAATCAGGCCTTCCCAGCCAAAATCAGCAACTTGGATCGATTGGAGTTGGGTTCCAATCGATTGAACCTTTCTGAATCGATCCACTGATCGATTCAGACTACCTGGATCGATCGGCTGATCGATCCAGCGAGCTTCTGCTCGCAGGAGACTTGCCTTCTGAATCGATCCACGGATCGATTCAGGCACTCCAATCGATCCATGGATCGATCGAAGCTCTGATAGTTGCTGAAATTCCATTTCAGTCAACTTCAGAAACCCCTAGAAAATTCTACAAAAATCCAAAAATCATAAAATTTCGTGTAGACATTATTTAGGGCATACTTAATCATGGAAAAATAGTTTTCTATGAAAATACATCATATTTTCAAAGATTGACACAAGCTTGAAAACTTGCTAAAACTTTAGCGATTTCTTCAAGTTTGTGTCTAACTATTCAATGGTGATTACTATCAAAAGATAGCCTTCGCCATGATTTTCCAAAAGCATTTTAAAACCATTTTCAAAACTAATATCCCATCATGTTCCTTGGGCATAATGCACATGACTTGTACATTAGCTTTCCCAATGATGGGAAAACACATAACTATGTGTTTTGATGAACCTAAAACTCAAAAGAATGCACTAAATCAACATCTTGAGCTTTATTCATCATCCTAACATCTCACTTGTATCTAATGTGTACTAAAAACACATACAAGTCATCTTATAGGTCTTTGTGAGATGTTGATTTTGGTTTTGCCCTTAATCTAGGGATCATGCATATCTATCTAGGCATTTTGGAGATATTAGACACCCACCTAGGATGTCACTTGTTAATAAGTGTTGTTAAATGCCTTTTGTCCTTAATTACAAGGAATTAAACTTAATGCATGATAATGTTATGGCATACATCAAAAAGAAATAATTTTCAAAAGAAAATATCCTATAACTACATGATGTATGAATGTCATGACATGGTATTTTTGGATTTTTCATAATAAAACATGAATGCAAAAATAGACATGATGTCATGGCATATGATGGGCAAACAACCATGGCAAGATTTAGCATAAATAAAATATACCTAGATTAACTATCTAAGTATCCTTAAAACCTTCGCTAAACTTACAACTTAAACCTAGATTGCCCTAAAGTGCTTCAAGAAAATGTCAAAGCCTAAATTGACATTTCTAATTCCCTTGATTAATTTATGCCAGTCGAAAATAAGCATATCCTCAAATGTTGGCATATTTCATTTTTCACAAAAGTAGCACTTTTAAATTAAGGCCCGGATTGCCTTAAATTTCCTAAGAACATACCAAAATCCCAACTTGGTAGTTCTTATGAATTTCCCAATATGTGCCATTTAAGATTAAAATCAATTCTTCCACCATTAGGCACATTTTACTCTTTCAAGGAGTAAATAATAAGTCCATTTCATTTTCAAAGGTTAACAAAACCTTGAAAATGCTCCTTGAGTGTCAATTTCTTCAAAGTTGGGTTAACTACCCTTCTTCTTAGAGTTGACACTCTCTAACCCATCTATGGGGTAGAGAAGATGCTCCTAGGAACCCAACACCTATTGGTGCTCCTTGGATACTCTAGGTATTCACTAGGGATTACTTCCCTAGATACCTTCCTAGTGACTTTATTGGGCTTCTTAAAAGCCTTGGTCACATTTTCTAGGTCAACTCTAGGGATATCCTCCCTTGTGACCTTGTTGGTGACTTTCTTAGACTTCTTAGAAGCCTTAGTCACTTTTATTGCAAAAACACTCTTAGGGATGACCTCCCTAGTATTTTTGACTTGACCACTAGACCTAGGGTTTGTTCCATAACTGTATGGAACTCTATGGTAAGAGGGAGCATCCTTCTTAGCCTTTGGTTTGTATCCCAAACCTCTATGGCCATTGGATGACCTTTGTGCTCCTAGCCCTAGGTATTGCTCATTTTGCCCTTTTAGGATATTTTCCATCCTTTTTAGGGTCTTTTCCATTTTATCAAGTCTTGACCTCAAGACTTGATTTTCTATCATTAAATCCTTAGGTTTTGGTCCATGAGCCTTTTTGATCTTGGGCATGTATCTATTTTCCTTAGTGTTCCCGCCCAAGTGTCTATCTACCTTCCTAACCTTAGGTTGGGTAGTTTTGGCATGTAGGGTCACATGTTTTTCCTTAAAGCCCTCATGCTTTCTATTCTTATGGTAAATTACATTAAAATGATAGAAATTAGAACTATCATGCTTTTTACCATGATGTAAAGGGGTAGGCTCAATAAAAGTTACCTTCCTTTTTACCTTAGAAGCTCCCCCTTGACTTGAGCTCCCTCCTTGAGCCTTGACCATCTTCTTCCCCTTAGGGCATTGACTCCGGTAATGCCCCTTTTGATTGCAAGAGAAGCACACAATGTGCTCCTTGCTCTTCTTTGTTCCGGGAATGGTCTCCTTTGGCTTCTCCTTGCCTTTTTGTGCCATTTGGCCTTTTTTCTTGGCCAATTTGGGGCACTTGCTCTTGTAGTGCTCATGTTCCCTACACTCAAAGCATATAATATGATTTTTATTATTAATTGAAATATTTATACCTTTGCTTGTAAGGGTGGCATCTTTTCCTTTAGATCCGGAGGTAGAAGCTTCCTCTTGATCGGACCTTGATTCTCCTCCATTTGATTTTTCTTGACTTGTGGAGGTAGAATCTTCTTCCTCCTCTTTGTCTCTTGACCCGGATGTAGAAGCTTCTCCTTCTTCTTGATCCGGCGTCACCAAGGATTGCTCCCCCTCAATCCTAGAAGTGGAGGCTTCATCATCTTGAATATGAAACAAGGAGTATGCTCCCTCCTTGTTCCCTTCGTTGCATTCCCTTGAGGATGAAGCTTATTGGATTTCTTCTTCGGAGGTTGAGCATCTCTCAACCTCGGAGTCCTCCTCTTGGTCTTGCTCCAAAGAGTCACCCTCTCTGGATACTTCTTGCTCTTGTACAGTGGAGGGGATCTCTTCATGAAGCTTGGCCAATTTGCTCCATAATTCCTTTGCATCTTCAAATTCTCCAATTTTGCAAAGGATGGTGCTTGGCAATAAATTGACCAAAAGCTTGGTCACTTTGTCATTGGCCTCGCACCTTTGGACTTGCTCTTGGCTCCACTTGCTCCTCTTGAGAACTTTGCCCTTTGAATTTCTTGGAGCCTTGAAGCCTTCCATTAGAGCAAACCATTGCTCTATCTCCATCGTAAGAAAATTTTCGATTCTTGATTTCCAAGAATCGAAGCTTGTGGATGTGTACGGTGGAGCCACCCTTGTGTCAAATCCAAGTCCATCTTGGAATTGCATCTTGAAGTTGAGCTTGATAAAGTCTTGAACTTGAAGAATTTGCTCCAACTTCTTCACCCTCTAGCTTTTCTTGTTATGCTTGACCCTTCCGGCGATGATTCCGGTGAAGAGCGGCCTTGCTCTGATACCACTTGTTATGACCAAAAGTAGCTAGAGGGGGGGTGAATAGCTCGTCGCGTTCGCTCGGTGCTCGGCGTTGCTTGTTTCTTCAAAGATATGGCAGCGAAAAATACACAAACAATCACACAACGCTAACACGGTTGGTTTACTTGGTATCCACCTCACAAGAGGTGACTAATCCAAGGATCCACACCAACACACACACCCTCCACTAATAAAACTCTCCTTTATGGTAACTACCAAGGGCGGAGAAGCCCTACAAGACTCAATACAAGAAGAGAGGGAAAGGATACAAGAAATACAAGCTTACAAGCTTACAATGAGTATAAACCCTAACCCTAGCTTCTCTTCTTGGCTTTGATCCGCCTCTTGACTTGGAGAACTTCCAAGATCCTTCAAGAACTGGCGATTTGAGCTTTGTGAGTGATGTGGAGGAGCTGGCGAGAGATCTGGAGTGAATCGGTGAAGCGGTACCGAAGACAACGTTCGCCTGCGGCTATAAACCCGACGCAATGGTCGGATCCCGATCGATTCGAATGTTCCCAATCGATCGGGGAGGCTTTGGATCGATCCACGGATCGATCCAGAGCGCCTGATTAGGAAGCGCTGATCGATCCATGGATCGATCCGGCGCTATCGCGACGGCCTCCCAATCGATCCAGCGATCGATTGGGACATCTGATCGATCCACGGATCGATCCGAGGCTCTCCCGCTTAGGAGGATCGATCCACCGATCGATCCATCTCTGAATCGATCCATCGATCGATCCAGACTTGGATTTTGCCCAAAACCAAGTCCCAAGCCTCTCAAACCAACATCCGGTCAACCTCGACTGTTGGTACATCATGCCTAGCATCCGGTCACTCCTTCACCTGCTAGGACTTCCCACCAAGTGTCCGGTCAATCCTTTGACCCACTGGACTTCCATCGATGTCCGGTCAATCCCTATCTCAGATTTCCTCGTGCCAAGTATCCATCAATCCTTTGACCTACTTGACTTCCCAACACCGGATGTCCGATCATCCTCGATCCATCTGGATTTTCCTCGGCTTCACTTACCAGGACTTTCACCTAGCTTCACTCACTAGGGTTTTCCATCTGCCTAGCTTCACTCACTAGGGCTTTCACCTGGCTTCACTCACCAGGACTTTCACCTAGCTTCACTCACTAGGACTTTTCTTCTGCCTGGCTTCACTCACCAGGACTTTCACCTAGCTTCACTCACTAGGACTTTTCTTCTGCCTGGCTTCACTCACCAGGACTTCCATTCTACCTAACATCCCAGTTAGGACTTCCCAGTCAAGTATCCGGTCAACCTTGACCTACTTGACTCTTCTTCAACCAATTTCTTATTGTCAAACATCTAAACTCAAACCAAGACTCAGCTTGGTCAACCAGGTCAACATTGACCTGAGGGATGTTGCACCAACATGAATTACTTTTATGGATTTAAAATCTAGGTGTATTGACTTTTATAAATTTTATAGAAATCTAGTGGTATTCAAATTTGATTTTTTTTTAACTTTATGAAAAAATTTTGATATCCAAAGTTTTAATAGAATTTCATGGATTCTTTTAGAATTTCTTGGATATAAATTTTTATCAATAAGAGCTCTCTCCAAAATACTTGGTATAACTTTAAAAATAAAATAAAATGTTTTCTCCTCACCCTTAAAATTTTTATCGATTTCAAATCATTTTAATTTTTTACGAATAAGATTTTTCTCTTCTCATTCCTCGATTTTGATTATTTCTTTAATCTAAAAGGTTCTATCCTGTTCAACCTCTTGGTGGCTTATATCAATCTCTCAGTATGCATATCATGCAAAGCTAAGAACCCTTTGAAACGTCGTTCTCCAATATTATAACGGCAAAATAATGGATCGAAACGGTCGGAATGGAATCACAGTCGCTTGCAGCCTTTTCTTCGTCGGTGCTCACGACGGCAGGCTACAGGCGTAGAATTTTCTCTGGTTGCTCCTAATGGGAAACAATGAGGAGTGTCATCAGGTGAAGTTTGCGGTGCGTCGGAAAGGAGGAAAATAAATAGAAAAATTATTTGAGGCGGTCGGTAATGCTTCCGTTGGCTACTTGTGAGCAGGTCGAGGTCGAAGTAGATTTGGACGGCGACGTTGTGTATACAGGGAAGAGAAACTTGAGACATTAGGTTTTAATATAAAATATATATTAATAAATCAAATTAATTCTCAACTTAATAGATAATTTAATAAAGTCTAATAAAATTAGACCTTAAAAATATTTTATAAAATTTATTTAAATCTTAAAAATTCTTAAATAAATTTTATATATTTATATTTATTTATTTTAATAATATAATTACTAATCAAAGTAATAATATTATTATTAATTTTATTACTAATCAAATTTATTAATTCAACACTTTATTAAAAATTTGACCAAATTAAAGGATTGATCAATTTCATGATAATTTAGATCAAATTTGTAAATAAAAATATTTAGAATTATTATAATATTATTGGATTTAAAATTATATTATTAAAGTTTTTTAAAGAAAATTACAAATTGAGACGTTATCCTCTCTTTGTTTTTAGCCCAAATAAGATAAAAGTATAAAAAGTTGAAGAAAAAAAATTATGGACAAGTATACTATTTATTATTTTATTAAAAAAATAAATTTAATTAGGTATTTTAGGTTTTATTCGAAAATAAATATCGTGTGAGACCATGATCATCTACGCTTTTCCAAGATTGAATACACCCCTTAAATCTACAAGTTTCCATAAAATTTACAAATGTTTATGAAAATCTTGCAAAAACGTCTATATAACTCATGGAATTTTTTTTACAACTATATGAGATTCTATAAAAGTCAATAAAAATCTATCAACTCTACAAAAGTCTATCATTAAAAAAAAATCAATAAAAGTCATTTAATCTTAATTGAATACACTCCTCTTAATTTTATTAGTACAATTTAAAAGGGCAATTTTATACCTTGTCAATAATTATTTATTGTGGCAAAAAAAGCGAATACGCTCGCCCCCAGCGCCCCCGTCAACTCGTCCCAAGGCCAACACGGAAGAGGTAAATCACGGGCGGCTACTAGCCTTTGGAATAATGACTAGCACATAAGGGAGGTATTTACCTCGGCTTTGCCGAGATTCGAACCCCAAACCTCATTATGGATTGTCAATAATTATTTATTTATTGTGGCAAAAGACGAATATGCTTGCCCCAGCGCCCGTCAACCCGTCTCAAGGCCAACACGGAGGAGATAAATCACGGATGACTACTAGCC
The DNA here is from genome assembly GCF_018446385.1 of Zingiber officinale. Lineage (NCBI taxonomy): Eukaryota > Viridiplantae > Streptophyta > Magnoliopsida > Zingiberales > Zingiberaceae > Zingiber > Zingiber officinale. The sequence goes on along the minus strand of NC_055991.1, from coordinate 24,458,253 downwards.
TTTGGAATAGTGACTAGCACATAAGGGAGGTATTTACTTCGACTTTTGCCGAGATTCGAACCCCAGACCTCATTGTGGGCATTTTCATGATTTCAAATAATTATTTATTTATTGTGGAAAAAGGCGAATACGTTGGAGGTAAATCACGGGCGACTACTAGCCTACTAGCCTTTGGAATAGTGACTAGCACATAAGGGAGGTATTTATCTCGGCTTTGCCGAGATTCGAATCACATACCTCATTGTGACAACACCTCATGCGCTAGCTACTAGACCCATCCGGAGACAAATAATTATTTATTTATGCAATTAGAAGTAGTGGCCAATTAGACCATGTAGGAATAACTTTATCTTAGTAAAATTTCACTTCTTTATTAGTAAAATTTAAAAAATAAATAATATTTTATGTTAACTAATTTGACAATGAATAATAAATTATTATAATATTATTAATATACATTTTAGTTATTATTTTTTTTAAAACAAAATTATTAATCAATTTGAACTCGATAGAAAGTCTTAATACAGTGATAAGAGTATCCTAAACTCTAAACCCTATAAAAAAGATCAATTAAATATAATCAATAAATATTTTAAATTTATAAACCAAAATTAATTTTATGAGTAAATTAAATTTTTATCATTAAAAAATTAAAAATTATGAAGTAAATTTTAATAAAAAATAAAAATAAATTATCAACAAAATTTTAATAAAAATTATCAATCAAATATAATTTTAACGTAAAAAACTAAAATTATTGATTAAATTTAAAAAATTAAAAATTACTAATCAAATATAATTTGAATAATAAAAAATTAAAATTATTGATGAAGATAAAATCTTCACTAAAATTTATTTTAATTATAATTTTAAATATTTAAATCCAAATTCATATATCTTTAAATTAATATTCATATTTAATATATATATATATATATATATATATATATATATATATATATATATATATATATATATATATATATATTTTGGTGGATCCTAATATAATAGGATCCTAAACCGAGTTGGCCTTAGTTATGATGCAGATTTTTTATTTCTTGAAAAAAATAAGGGGCGTTTGGTATGCGCGTTTTTCATTTTCATTTTCTAGAAAACACATATTTTCTGAAAAACGATGTTTGGTTTGTGTTTTTCGCGCGCGTTTTCTAAAAAATTGACTATCATTTTCTAGAAAAATAAAGAATGATAAAAAGTAATTTTCTGTTTTTTAGAAAACACACATTTTCCAGAAAATAAAAATGAAAACGGTACAAACCAAACGTACCATCGACAATTTCATTTTCTTCCTAACACTAGGGCTGTAAACAAGTCGAGCCGAACCGAGCTTTGGGGTGTTCAAGCTTGTTTGATAAGATAACCGAGCCGAGCCGAGCCGAGCTTAAAATGAACCAAGCTTTTGAAATGAGTGTTCAAGCTTGGCTTGGTTTATTTTTTATGAGCTTGAGCTTGTTTGAAGCTTAGCTTGAGCTTGGTTCGTTTATATGTTATCAAGCTCTCAATTCAAGTTTGGCTTGAGCTTGGCTTGAGCTTGGTTCGAGCTTGGCTTGAGCTTGGTTTGAGTTTGGTTCGTTTAGATGTTATCAAGCTCTCAATTCAAGCTTGGCTTGAGCTTGGTTCGAGCTTGACTTGAGCTTGGTTCGAGCTTGGTTCGTTTAGATGTTATCAAACTCTCAATTCAAGCTTGTTTGATTGTTTGAAACTTTTAATTGTTTGATTGGTTATTAAGATTGATAATTTAAATTTATTTATTTTATTTTATTATTTATTTATCATATTGAAAAGAATTTTATTAATAAATATTGTTCGTGAACATTGTTCACGAACGTTGTTCATGAACATTGTTCACGAACGTTGTTCACGAACGTTAACGAGCTGAACACATATGTGTTCAAGCTTGTTTGTTTAGCTTAACGAGCTGTTCAAGCTTGTTTGTTTAATTAATCTAATGTATATTGAACGAACATAAACAAGCTCTTACCAAGCCGAATACCAAGCTTATTCACGAACGTTTGATTCATTTACAGCCCTACCTAACACTGCATTTTGTACAAAGCACCTTAATTAACACAATTTCCACCAAAAAGTCTTTTGCGGTAAAACGTACTTTGAAGAAAAATAGTTTTATTGTCAGCGTGAAATTCGTATGGAGAATTAAATAAATACTTAAAAAAAACAAAATCTATAATTTCTAAGCTATAATAAGTTAAGTGATGAGTAAGTTGTGCCCTGGCCCAGCAGGCCCGCACCACAATGCTAAATGGGTCATTAACTGGGCCGTTTTTCTCTTGCTATATTCATTCTGTTTACTACGAAATGACCGAAGCAGGAGCCAATTGCGAAACCCACTCTCAACTTCCTCGATCTCCGATCTCGGTCTCGGTCTCCGCCGGCAATAGAACTTCCAGGCGACGGTGATGGCGGCCTCTCCCGACCTTCTGTTTGGCCTCCGCAACAGCTTCTACTTGGGCGCCTACCAGGCCGCCATCAGCAGCAGCGACATACCAAACCTCACCGCCAACGACGCCCTCGAGCGCGATGTCATCGTCCAACGCTCCTACATCGGCATCGGATCCTACAAGGTTCGCCTTCCCCCTCGTGATATTTACTCTCCTCCTATGGATCTGTTCTTATTTGCCTAAAGATTCGGATCTCTGATTGCATCTCTGCTTCTTTGCAGCTTGTCATAAATGAGATCGATTCGTCGGCACCTACTGCTCTCCAAGCCGTCAAATTACTCGCCCTTTACCTCTCCGGAAGCAAGGTTCGAGTTTTTTCTTCCTTTCTTCTCATGTGTCTATCAGATCTTGAATTCGATAGGTTTGATTTGATACATTTCGGACACGTTTCCTGTGATCTGGGAGGTTTGGGGCTCCATGATAGTCGTGTTATTCGACCTTTTTTGTTCTTTCTGATTATAACTCTAAATAGCAATATTTGACAAACAGAGGAACTTGCCTTTTACATTTTTTTTCTGTCGACAAATTATGCTCAACATAAGATATAATTACTGATTTTTCTCATAAACTTGTATTAACAAGTATTAAGATTTTGATTTTGAATCTTAATCATGAACTGAACTATGTGGCCAACTTTTATTTTAAAAAAAAAATGCAGAAATCTGCTGGATGAGTGAGCATATGCTTATAGTTTCACATGAAACCAAATTATTGTTTCCCAACTAAATCAACATATGAATTTGTTCTTAATACAAGCTATTTTAATAATTATTTTAGTCTAAGTAATGTATCATGTCCAATACCATAGGTAGCACTGTCAGTGGGGGAGTTGGAATGGAGGAAATTGGATCAGTAGAGCTATTAGTTTATTAAAATTACAACATTTAATTGCCATGTCATAACTTAAAGGTTTATGTATGAAAAGGTTAAGCGTATATATTTGTTCTAATCTTGATAGGATGCTCTAAATAGATCAAAGTAAAAGGATGCTATGGATTGACAAAACTCATATTGGTCGTGATCTTTTTGGCAATTAACCGTAGAATTTTGAACTATCTATTGAATTTTTTATGACTAATGTTTTTAATATGGGTGTTTATCTATTAAAAATGTGCAAATGTTGGAAATCCATAGTTTTCTCCGCTGATACTTTATCTGTAAGCAAGTCCCTATTTCCATGTATCCAAATCAGTTGGTGGCAAGAGGAATGGATGATAGTAAAAGTAGAGGCAAGGATTAAGCGAAGTTTCGAAACAAGGATGGGATTCACAGGGAAGAATAACTCATTAAAGATGCTCTTGAGGTGGTTCAAAATATTGGCAGCAATGTTTTCCTTTTTTGCCACTGGCTTATTGCCTGAAGCCATTAAGTATCCGGATGCAATCCCTATGTCAAGGGATCGATTTTCTATGTAGACCTAAAAACGTTCTCTTTTTTTTCTTTTTTACAATTGATTAGTTTGGAGAGACAAAATGTATTTAAGGTTCAAGGATTTCTCAGAATATGGGGAATGAGTTATTTCATCATTTCTTCTATGCCTCATCATGATAAATGCACCCTGATGGATTCTCATCATATCTTATTTTTGTTAATTAGGAAGCTGCTATTTCGAGCATCCAAGAGTGGTTAAGTGATGCTGCACTAGGAAACAATCCTGTCCTTCGTTTGATTGCCGGGATCATATACATGCATGAACAAGACTACAATGAGGCACTGAAACATACCAATGCTGGTGGAACCATGGAACTGTGAGCAGCTACTTTCAGCCAAAGATAAATATATGCTTATCTTGATTATTTGGTTCTCAGTATGGATTTTATAACCTGTAGCTTATGTTCTCTTCTCTATTTCACCCAAAACTAAAAGCTTCTTGGTAAATTTGCTAGATGATGATTTTTCTTGAAATCACATAATTTATTCATGAAAATTTACAGATCCATTTACTATACGTATCAAGAATTTCTGTTTCTTATAAACCTCTCTCTGAGTGTATTATGTTTTCTTTTTTCCTTTTTTTATTAAATTTTTTGGGATCTAACACATTTTGCTGTGACAATTAGATGACCTTATTTGTTAATGATTAATATAAATACATTTTTTTTTTACTTCATACGTTCCCCAAGATTGAGTTTGACACCGAATTTTAGAATGTTAAATAGTCTAGTAAATTTGGATTTATGGAATTTGAACAGTCACATTTTGAAATTTATATTCCACATAGGTGAAAGCTGAAATTTGTTTCACTAGACTATCCTTTTAGTTCAATGCTGCTTTTTTATTGCAGTTAATCTGTTATTGGTTTCTGAAGTATGGTTGAATTTTAATACTTTTTGCAGCTACGCACTGAATGTTCAAATATTCATTAAGATGCATAGGTCAGACTATGCAGAGAAACAACTTAAAATGATGCAACAAATTGATGAGGATCATACGTTGACCCAACTTGCAAATGCGTGGTTAGATTTGGCAGTGGTAGGCCTAGTTATTAACGATTGCAGCAAATACTGATATTCAGATTTCATGAGTTCATCTCAATTATCTGGTGTTTCAGGGTGGTTCTAAGATACAGGAAGCTTATCTGATTTTTCAAGACTTCTCTGAGAAATACCAGATGACTGGAATGGTTTTAAATGGTAAGGCTGTTTGTTGTATTCACATGGGTCACTTTGACGAAGCTGAGTCCTTACTGCTTGAAGCACTAAACAAGGTAAACTTGAAAATTTATTAAAATTTGTCTTGCACAATCAAGCAGTTCGTCAGTTATATTTTGATGGATGATAATGCCATTTTTAAGTCATTGCAAACTATACAGTTTATAAAATATGAGATTTATGATTTCAGGATGCAAAGGATGCAGAGACTTTGGCCAACCTTGTTGTATGCAGTCTTCACCTAGGCAAGCCTTCCACAAGATTTCTCAAGTAAGCAATTGATACCCTTTCCTCAACCATATTCTATGTTTCTCTGATTTGATTATGGGTGACTTAAATGGATACGGATCTAGATGCATCATTTGTTCTATTAGTGGAAATGTGGGGTTAAGTAGGTATATGTTTCCAACACATTATACCCTCCCAGGTTTGTGTTATGTCAGCATTGGTTGGGGGACTGCCGAGTTGAAGTAACAAAGACAATATTAAAGAAATTCTAAGAGATAAAGGCATTGTTTTGTGGTGATTATCTTGACTTTCATTTTCAATAATCTTCTAAGTTGTCTCAAATCTTTTCTTTTGTTTTTGGAGGACCAGAGTTGTCACATAATCAAGGTAATTCTCCCAATTCTCAAGGCTTAGAGGATGTGAACAAAAAAGATATTCTTAAACAAGATTGCTACCTAATACCCATAGATAAGAGCTCATTTATGTTTGTTCATAACAATGAGTTGATAAACTTGAATGAATGAATCAGTGAACAATCCTAATAACAGAACAATTTGGCTCATTAATATTCATGAACAATGTTCACATCAAAGCTTGTGAATTATGTAGGATTGTTGCGCTGAGGGAGGGAGGGAGGGGGGGAGGAGTGAATGACACTCGTGGCTTTCACGTTTTTCGCGTAAAACAATCGTATAGAGTTGTGTAGTTGACAATAGAAATAAGAACACAAACACCAAAGGTTTACTTGATTTGGAACCTATGACTACTCCTACTCAATGTTCGTGATCGTTGATTGCTTTCGTTGTGCAATCACTATAGTTTTAGAAAATCTTTATAAATAGAGTACAGAGATGAAGTACAAGAACAATACAATTAAAGTACTATAATCAAAATTATATCGACAATTTTGGAATTCGAAGAGACCTGCTTTCGGTTGTCGGAGCAGCAGTACGACTTCGTCGGATTGTCTTTGGAGCAGCGTGCAAGGGAAGGATCTCGAAGATAAGTTGTGTTGAAGCTCTTGCTCGAAGAAGACTTTTATAGAAAGGTGCCTTCAACCTCATGGAAGGCGTCTTCAACTCCATGGAAAACGCCTCCAGCTGTATACTTTATTCCCATAGTATTGAAGTCGATAACTTTCACAATTTGCGAAGTTCATCCACCCGAAGGCGCCTTTAGCCACATGGAAGGCGTCTTTCAACACTGTTCATCCGAGGCTCTTTTGTGCATTTCACTTCCTGGAAGACATGTTAGTCCAAAATACCAAATATATCTTGTAAAACAAAGTTAGCACAATAAAATAATATGGAAATAAAAATATTTGACAATATCCGGACTGTCCGATTTTGACTTTCGAATTTCTCGTGAAACCCTAGGTCGAACCGATGCATATTGTTCCCTCAACGGGGAACGCGTCCTCACCTACTGCTCTTAGGAGAATTTACCTTTTACTAGGCTAGTCCTCCAGACCGTTTGGATTTTTGCTCAGTGTCTGAGACATCGGGACTTCATGCTAGACGACCAATCCGGACCCCTCTAGTCTTCCACTTGGTGTTTACGACCCCAAGGATTTTCACCTAGCGTCCTCAACCCTAGAATTTCGCCTAACGTCCTCGACCCGCCAAGACTTTGCCTAGTCTCCCGGATCAGGACTTCGTTGCCTAACCAGACTTTCCACCTAGCTAGCCTTAACTAGAACTTTCCTTTGCCTAAGATTACTTAGGACTTTCCTGCACACTCAGTTCAACTTATTAGACAACAAGAAACCTTAACTTTGAACCCTTTGCTATAATCAAAACTTAGGTTCAATCATTTGGTACTTCCTGCACCAACAAATTATGCCTAAAAAATGTGTGCGGACAAATTCATTTATATATATTTGTTTATAGACCTGTCTAGGTTTTCAACATACATGTACTTAGTTTTTTTTTCTCCTCAAATAGGATCATAATTGCATTACTTAATTTTTTTCTCAAATAGGTATCATAATTGCATTTTATGCATACTAGGCTTACATAAATAATTTTTTCTAGTTGATATGAGCACTAGCATTAGTATGTTATTTAAACTTGTAAACAGTCTTATAAACTAAAAGGAAAAAATATATGTTTAGAATGGTCCATCTTATTTTTAAACAATTAAGAAAGATAGGTTTCATTTTTTGGATTGCCTTTAAGTTAGGTTTCATTTTCTGAAGTGTGATTTAACTTAGTAAGCAGAAGTTGCATCTAGTTGAGTACTTGAGCTTGAGTATTTACTCAAGCTCAATTCAAGCATTGCTAATTCTTTTAATAAATAAACTTGAACCCGATTATACTTAAGTATAAATTGGAGTAGTAATGATCTCTAAATTGGACTTGACAATCTCTTCAAAACCATTCAACAATTGTGTCTCTTGCACTTCCTGTGATCTATTGGTGAGGTTGTATGTTCGTCTTGAACCTCTGGGCCTAATGATGATTGATAAACTTAGATTTATAAAGGTATATGTTAAGGATAAATCTTGAAGAATCCTGTGTTTGTGCGTGTTTACGTTAATTCTTTTGAGCAATCCATATCATTTATGGAGTCGAAACTGTCTGTATTACTTTTGAGCAAATCTTTCCCATTTATCAAATCATCCAGATGTTACTTGTTCATACTCTTTTTCTTTGATCGTGCAGCCAGTTGAAGCTGTTACATCCGGACCATATGCTTGTTAAACGCCTTGCAACAGCTGAAGATAACTTTGATAGAGCTGTTCAATCCATCGCATGATTCTATGTTTTGCTCTAGTGGAATTCTACTCGATCACTGCTCTGTTGTCGCCTTCTTTTTGTTCTTGTTTTGTGATTGTAATGCTCGTTCTCTACTAGTCAGATATCTTAAAGCGTATCATTATGTCCTTGAATATTTTTCCCTGATATATTGAACCATTGAATTGCCTACTTGGGATGTGTTATTGCCTTTTAGATTTGAATTTTACCACGAAACTTTGATCGGTCTATTCATCTATTTTTATTTGTTTAATAAAAATAGAATTTCTTTTATATATAGACACACTCCGAACTCGATTTTAATTGTAGTAGATTTTTTAAAATTATTTTTTTACTATATTAGTGACAAAAGTTAAATCCGGATGGTAATCATTACGGAATCGTAGTTACTACAATATTATTGTGATTAGTTTAATCACGTTGTCGTAGTTGCTACAACATTAAGTGTGTGTTTAGGGTTGTAAATGAACCAAGCGTTCGTGAACAAATTTAGTGTTCGGTTTGGTAAGAGCTTGTTTATGTTCGTTCAATATACATAAGATTAATTAAATAAATAAGATTGAACAGCTCGTTAAGCCAAACAAACAAGCTTGAACACATATGTGTTCAGCTCGTTAACGTTCGTGAACAATATTTACAATGTTCGTGAACAATGTTCACGAACCATATTTATTAATAAAACTCTTTCAATATGCTAAATAAATAATAAAATAAAATAAATAAATTTAAATTATCAATCTTAATAATTAATCAAACAATTAAAAGTTTCAAACAATCAAACAAGCTTGAATTGAAAGCTTGATAATATCTAAACGAACCAAGCTCAAACCAAGCTCAAGCCAAGCTCGAACCAAGCCCAAGCCAAGCTCAAGCCAAGCTTGAATTGAGAGCTTGATAACATCTAAACGAACCAAGCTCAAGCCAAGCTTCAAACAAGCTCAAGCTCATAAAAAATAAACCAAGTCAAGCTTGAACACTCATTTCAAAAGCTTGGTTCATTCTAAGCTCGGCTCGGCTCGATTATCTTATCAAACAAGCTTGAACAACTCAAAGCTCGACTCGGCTCAGCTCATTTACAGCCCTATGTGTGTTAGCAACTATAGACTTGTAGTTGTTACAACATGATTAATTGTTTAATCATATTGTACTAGTTATAAAGTCATAATTGCTATAATGTTAAGTATGAATTGTAGCTGCTATAATTTTGTCAGCTATGAGTTTGTAACTATTATAACGTTAAGTCTGTGTTTTAACAGGTACGAAGTAGCTACGGAACCGTAGTTGCTAAAATAAAGTGGTGATTTATTTAATCACGTTGTAGCACTACGGACTCATAGCTATTATAATATGATTAAACAAAGTAGTTACAATTTTTATAATTGTTACACTATAAATTTAATGTTTATATATATATATATATATATATATATATATAGGAAAGCTACGCTATGGACTAAAATTTGCGGACCAGCGGACTACCCTTGTGGCAAGTCCGCGTCACAGGGGTTTTGTTAATTACTTCTCGCCACGAGTCCCTGCAAAAGCCCTCCTCTTCCTCTCGACGTTGTGCCCTGGCTTCTCTTCCTCCCGACGCTGCCCCAACTCACCGCAGAGACCCCCTCACCGAGTCCTTGCAGAAGCCCTCCTCTTCCTCCCAACGTTGTGCCCTAGCTCCTATTCCTCCCGACACTGCCCCAACTCCCGATACTGTGCCCTGGCTTCTCTTCCTCCCGACGCTGTCCCAACTCGCCGTAGAGACCCCCTCCCTGTGCCCTAGCTCCTCTTCCTCCCGACGATATGCCCTAGCTCCTCTTCCTCTTGACGCTGCCCAGACTCACTGCAGAGACCCCCTCGCTGAGTCCCTGCAGAAGGCCTCCTCTTCCTCCCTCCCTGCAGAATCTCTTCGATCTAAAGTGTAGAATCACAGCAAGGAGTGGAACCTCTCACAGGCGCAGCATAACTCGCAGTCCTCCTCTTCGAAGTCGTCCTCACTAGCTTGCGTAACTCCTCGATGCTGCGACATATTCTCACAGGCGCTGCAAAGCTAGGTTCCACAATCATCCTCGTCCCTTCATTGCCGGTAAAAGCTTATTTTTATAAATTGATTTATGATTCTTTGAAATTAATGTTTTCAAATTCATATGTTGGGAAGGGTTGTATATAATCTTTGTAAAATTATGTAAATCATATTTAAATTTCCTAAATTATTGATCGATGTCAATTCAATATTCATGTCCATCTACTAGTTATTTTACAAAAGAAGGTTTGACAGTAAACTTCACGTAAAACATAAGTTCCTAATTTTGGTTAATGTGATATTTTCTATTTGATTTTTGTTTTGCATGGTCTGTTAAAGTGTTGACTTATTTAGATATTAGTAATATAACCATGCATGGAATGCAAGGGAGGTACACAATCCATAGAGTAATATAACCGTAAATAGGATTCTCATATAAGACCAACTTACTAAATACCTCATGTGAGACCATGCTTTTCCTGTGATGTGCTTTCTAATCTGGTTTAAAAACATCAGTAATATTTGGTTTCTTTAGTGGTCAAAATTTTGGAAGTTTTGAAATATACAGTTATAGAGTTAATAAGATGTAAGCTTCTGTTTTGAAATACACAACACAGTAGAATTATTTATACTTTGTAGCAGTAGAAAAAAGTTATTGGAAATTAGTTATCTGTTTACCAAATTTGTAGTGTTTGGGGATTGAGTCATGCTTGGTCTTTAAAAGAGACCCCCAAGCTTTTGTTGTTGAAATATCTTTAAATTAATGAATTTGTTGTTTTGTTGCAAATTTTAAAACATGATTTGAATCTTTGTTTTGCTTCTGTGTTATACCGTCATTTATTGTCAATTATGTTTTTCATATCAGTTATGTAGGAAATTTGCAAAACAACATTTCCTTTTATCGACGAATGGTAAATTTTTCATTTTAAGTTTTAATATTTTATTTATACAAAATTCTAAATATTGTTTTAATGTAGGGGAAAACATATGTTGTATTTGTTGGATATAATCCGGGTATTTATGAAACGTGGATAGAAGCATCAAGTCAAGTTATTGGCTTTAAAGGCGCCATATATCAATCATACAAATGTAGAATGGAGACACAAAAAGCTTTTCAAGCGCACTTGGATAAAATTTTTTCACCAATTTCCATTTCATCATGTGCAACTTCAACTTCGGGATCAAATTCAATTTAGACAAACAACTTTTGAGCTCTGAAAAAAAACTAAGTTGAAGGATACATTAAAAAAAATAGAGCAGCTTTCCAATTCCTAGTTGTTGTTATTGTTGGTATTATTTTTTATTTTTTTAATTTGAGTTCAAGTTGAACAATGGTGTTTCAAGTGGTGTATCGAATTTAAAACATATGTTATGTTATCTTAATATGTTATGAAACATTTGTTATGTTTGGAATTTGGTTGGTTTGTTAATATTTTATTTCTGATATCTTTTGATTATCATTATATAGATAAAGGTCTATTCGATAGATGTTATTCCATGTGGCATAATGCATGTGTACGTGACGCTACCAAAAGGATATGCATAAAATGCATGTGCACCATTAATGATATGATATCGTAGCTACTGGTGATTTTCATTTAGTGTCGGTGTGTGGTAGCTCAGAAATCACTATGGACTTAAAAGTTTTTTGTGAAATGCTCTTTCCAATTGAAATTTTTACAGCCTAATTTGATAAGGATGTAAAAGATCTATCACAAGAAATCAGCACAAACCTATAAAGGAGAAGGTGTATGTCATTATCCCTTGTGCCATGTTCCATGAAGTGGGTTTACAAATTCAGATGCCTAGAATTTCCTTTTCACTCACTCTTGTGAACACATTAGATGCATATTATTGCTTCATCGTTATTCAAAGCTTCGAGAGGAATGGGATCTTCAACTTGTATTGCTCGGAATCACTATGAATGAGTCAGATTTCAACCTTCTGAAAAATGTAGGCGCATTCTCTCGAGTCATAGGGGCCAATCACCTCCGAGTAAATCAGGATCCATGACCATTGCCAATTGGAAATCATGCGAAGAAGTATAATAGCACCCACTTGATGTTTGCGGTTGCCATAGAGCTTTCATATTAGGCAAAATACTTCTATCTGCTCGATTCATCCTATTCGAACTACTACGCCTTGCTTTAGCAAGGTCCACGCAAGGCTTGATCAACCTTCTCAAGAATGCATCCATTCCATGATTTAATGCATTAGCACAATCAACTGGCAAACCAAGACCATGAACCTCCAACTTCCATTCCAACCAACCCCTCAAGGCTCTTGAATCTGGCAGTTGCCGGAACACCTAGTGAAGGCCTCAAAGGACTTAACACTCGAGCTACATCGAAATTGATCAAAAAAAACCACACACCGGCACTAAACACTGAAAATCACCAACATAAACATTGCTCTCAAATAGTTTCAGAATATGAGAATCTAAAATTATCAAGAGAAACAAATATGCCATCAAGTCCTCAACATGAAGCTACAAGCTCCACGCAAACATGACATGGAAGTAAAGATCCAATGGAAAATAAAACAAAATCAAGCTCATTGCTTCTTAGAGACATCAATAGTTTTTCCCCTCCTTCCAGTAGTTTTTGTGTGCTGACCGCGAACTCGAAGGCCCAGTAGTGGCAGTCGTCTGTGATTTCTGCAAAAAAAAAAAAAGTACAGTCCTATAACAAAACTCAAGAATATATAAATGGAAGATCCTTAAATACTCAACTACGTGGAAACTAGAATATCCTCTACAGAAAACCTCAATATCCAATGGTTGACATGAGAATTCAGATTAAAACCTCAATATCCCTATGCTTAGTATATGTGGAAAACCATAAGTCAAATAATATCCTGTACAGAAAATCTGGGATGCAATAATATGAGATTATTGTTGGGGTTGCAAGGTTGCAAACATAGTCCCATATTAAAAACGCATGGGAAAGATCATGGATTTATAAAAGAAAAGATATCTCCATTGGTATGAGGCCTTTTGGAAGAGCCCAAGAGCAAAGTCATGATGGCCTAGGCCCAAAGTAGACAATATCATGTCATTATGGAGATATCTAAATTCTTTTCTAATAATATGAGATCATGTTGTTTATGTTCCTAAATTTCCATTATATCACCAAACAATGAATAGGCTTCAAATGTAAGGATGCAAATAAGGATGTGAAAGTTTTTAATCATACCTTTGCTTCAAATGTAGCTATAGTGCAATGAATCATTACTGTATCCTCCTCAAGAGCATTCTCATCATTCTTACTAGAGGGAGGTTTAGAGTTTGTATCTGTATCAAGAGCCCCGCCATCAGTGGTCACCTGGAAAAGCAACCAATAGCTCTTAAATCATCTATGAAACAAAGTATTTCTTGAAATTAGATAATCTTCATGCTGTTGAGTGAAATCATCATCAGCAACATCCATCTAGTGCACTAAACCAATTAAACATACAAATAAAGGAAATAGATGAATACCAACTATAGATAATTACAAACATCCTAGTGCATGTTGTTAGAACTTGCAACAATAAATACAATTATTAACTTCATTTTCTCAATGAACCACTATAATTTAACATATTAAAATTTTAATAGTACCTGCTATAGATGTCAAATCTGATTCATACGTGTTGTCAACAATGTTATGATTAGTATCTTCAGTCGATCTGATAATTGACACATTGTCATATTTACAAAATGTAATGAAATAAATTTATGTTTGTAAGTAAAATTACAATAAAAATGCATCATTAATCGACGCATACCCCCTTGTTGCCAATTTGGACAATTGCGCTTGTCATGTGACACTCCTCGATGTCCACATCCACGATATAGCCTAGAATTTGAGGTTGATTTCTCCTTTGATAATTTCAATCTCTTCCCACATCCCTTTGTTCTTACTGAAAAAGGATCAATAATACCAAGGCCCTCATCCATAGATTTCTTCTTTTGACTTCTATCATTGCATGTTTTACTAATATTCATCTCTTGAATTTTGTTGTAGATATAATCAAATTATTCATCCAAAAAGGTTGTCCCCTCATTAGTCAAAGATGCATCATCAATTAATATTGAAGCTTTATAAGATAACCTCGAGTATCTCGACATCAAACACCTTTCTGAATCTAGATCATTAATGTAATTTTACTCCTCCAAAGTATATATTGCTCCAATTTTTACATCTCATGTCCATCGTTTGAGTATATATGTATCAGACAAATGAAACACTAGGTTGATACGAAAAAAGCTAGCATATGTCTGCATAGAATGCCCTCAAACTCAAATTTCGTCCAACTACAAGATATGTAATCCCTTTGTTTGTCATGCATAAGTACCCTTGGTTTCGAGGAAGAAGAACTTTGAAATTTCATCACATGATAAACCACTGAGTCAACTTTTGTAAATGTTTGTTGCACATAATAACCATGACTCTCACTCATTTCACTTTGAAACTCCAGCCATTTCTTTTTTTGTGTACAGCTTAACCATTTGAGTTTCCATTGGCCAATTTATCTTAATTTTTGGATGCTCATTCATGTCAATATGGCCAGCAACTAACTCATTGTGTCTTTGATGTCTCAATGCTCTATTAAAACGGGTGATAAAATCCATCAGTGAGTTTTTATTTGAGATATATCTCTTGAAAAATGTATGTGAGCCTTCAGATCTTTGACTACTTGACATTCCAGCACAAAAAAAATGGCTAAAATATGTTGGCACCTATCTGTGTCATAATTTATACATCAACGATAACCAATCATTATTCTCTAAGTTAGCACACTTGATCGCTTCTTCCCATGACTTTTCAAAATCATCAGGGGTTGTAGAATTTGCAATGACATTCTTTAAGCTTTGATAATGGTTTTGAAAAGTCAAAGGGTTTAATTTTTCTGAAAATTTATTTAGTATGTGCCATAAACAATATTGATGCACTATTTGAGGGAAAACTTGTGCAATTGCTTTTGTCATAGCAGGATCCTGATCAGTGATGATAACACTTGGTGGCCCTTTAGGCATGACTTCTATGAACTTTTTAAGCAACCAAACAAAAGATTCAGTTTTCTCATCACTTAGAAACTCAAACCCAAATATAATTGTCTGATGATGATGATTAATTCCTACAAAAGATGCCAAAATCAAGCCATATTTGTTGGTGTTATATGTTGTATTAAATACAACTACATCATCAAATACACTATATGTCCGCCTAGATATATGATCAGTCCAAAAACATCTACTAAATCTATTATCTGAATCAGTCTCATAATCAAAGAAAAAAGTAGAATTTTTCTCTTGCTCAGATGTAAAAAACTCGATCAGTGTTTCAGCATCAATACCCTTTTGATCATCTCTTAGATTTCTCTCAAAATTTCTAATATCTTTTTCTATACAACCTACTCTCTCAGGTCCTCCATACTCTATCTCCAATATTCGCATTTGTTGACAAGTTGGTACATTGGTCTCTGAAAACTGTTTTGTCAATGTTTTATTTGCTGCTGAAATATTACGATGTGTGTAGCAAATGCACCTTGGATGGAGTAGAAAGTGGATGATTATGAGTTTCTATAAAGTTACTAACAACCCAATTAGGCCCAGTTTGTTTCTTCACAAATGTAATATTTGATTTACAACCCGTTCTAACTGCGCCATGTGCTCTTTCTTTTGTCAGTTGATCAACATTTGTATGTTTATTCCACTGCATTAGATTTGTATATCCTTCTTTAAAGTATACAATTTGTTTCTACGTTACTTCATTTGTGATCTTATTTTTCTTGCTTATGTGCATCCTTGAACTAAACCCAACTTCTCGTGCATATTGATTATAGAATGAATATGCCTCATCTAATGATGAGAATTCTATTCCAATTTTTGGCTTTCGATCATCTAAAACTTGGGGAATGTATTCCTGATCATCAACTCGATTTTCTTTCATTTCTGGATACCCTCACATTATAATTGACAATAGGTAATTAGATAAACAAATAAAAATACAACTTATTGTAGATAATGTAAAACAGAAACAGAAACACTATGGTAACAATAAAACTATTATAACAATATAATGAAATTTGTAATAGAAATAGAAATAAATCGGATCGTAAATACTATCGTAAACAATATGATGAAATTTGCAGCAGAAATATAAACAAATTTGATCGTAAATTAATTTTTAAAACTGAGTAATAATTACACGAAACTAGCTCCAACAATCGGTTGGTTCAGTTGACTTTTGAGCAAACAATTGGGACTATTGTAGATAATATGAAAAAAAAAGGAGGTCTGAATTCAAATACAGAACAACTAATAGACATTCAACATAATCTTGCAATTTACCAAAAAATAAGAGAGAGAATTTTAACATACTCTGATAGCTAAAGAACTCAATCAATCAACAACAATTTATAAAAAATTGATAGCTAAAAAACTGAGATCTATCCCGTTAATCACTGCATAGGTCCAAACATAATGCGGAAAAATATATTTCTTGATCAATCGATAACAAAAACTTGGACTTTATTCTGCCGGTATTTCAAAGAATCATAAATCAATTTATAAAAATAAGCTTTTATAGACAATGAAGGGACGAGGACGATTGTGGAACCTAGCTTTGCAACGCCTGTGAGAATATGTCACAGCAGCGAGGAGTTACGCAAGCTAGTGAGCACAACTTCGAAGAGGAGGACCGTGAGTTATGTTGCGCTTGTGAGAGGTTCCACTCCTTGTTGCGATTCTGCACTTCAGATCAAAGTGATTCTGTAGGGAGGCCGGAAGAGGAGGGCTTCTGCAGGGACTCAGCGCGGGGGGGGGGGGGGGGGGGGGGGGGGGGGGGGGGGGGGGGGGGGGGGCTCTCTGCGGCGAGTCTGGGCAACGTCAGGAGGAAGAGGAGCTAGGGCACAGCGTCGGGAGGAAGATTTTATATACTTTTTATAAAATATAACTCGGTAGAATATAACTTTTTATTCTACAGCAGAATGTTTTAATTTTATTCACTACTTAAGATTTTTTTCACAAGCCGAGTTTATTACCTCCACCTCCCCTCTCTCACTACGCACAAAAGTAAATTAACTGACCTCCGCCGGTAGAGTATTATGGTTAAGTCTTCTAAAGGTTGGAAAGTCAACTGTAGTGTATTTTTTTCTGATTAATAGTGGATCTAAAAATATTAATTGTTAGAATAGATTTTTATGTGTATTTTATCGATTTATCTATGAGAATTTTTCATAGTGTTAGGTCGATTATCTAGAATTGGTACCAACTAAAACAAACTATTTCACTGTATGTTGCCTATTAATAAATTTTCTTTTATCATTCTCCACACAAATTCGTTTCGTTTTTATTACTACTTTAAAATTGAGTCTTTTCTTTCCCGGGCTGTTGGTAAGGATTGTGCTGACTACCATTTCATTTGTGCTTTAAAATTTATCCGGATGACAAATAAAATTTTTTTTAAGGACCGAATCAGTCATAATTGTAAGATTTAGATATGAATTATCAAAAAAAAAATAAAAAAATTGGGCATTGTTTTAGTCTGAACAATTTATAACGACACATAAACTGTCTAAGAATTTTAAAACTATAAGCGGTGTTTTAAAAACATTGTAAATTTTAGGGGGCAAAATGAGCATTTCAACGAAATTAGTCCTTGATTTGTTTTTCATAGAAAATTTGGGCATATTTTTTTAGCTTCTCTTGGGTCGGGCTTGGTATAAAAATAGCAAATAAATCTACACAAACCCGAACGGATCCGAGATCCAGTCTAGAAAACCCTCGTTCAGGTTATCCGCTGCCGATCGCTTCGAAGCCCTCTCCCATGGCGGTCTCTCTGCAATCCGCCTACTGTCGCCCTGTGGCACTTGACCACAGGCACTCTCCCAGGTGAATCCCTTTTCCCATCCCTCAATTTCGTCTACTTGTGCTTCCATGTAATGCCGCTTTTTCTTCCTTTGTTCCGTTGTCCTTGGCAGCTTAACCTTCAAGAGCTTTGCTGGCCCCAAGTCAGGTACCGATTCTCATGTTTTGGAAGAGATAGAGATTCTCTCGGTAGACTAATTGTTTCTCATTTCACCGAAGCAGGTACCTTTAGGCGTGGACCTTCCAATGTTAACGCTGAATTCTATAGTAGGGTTAATCAAAGCATCTCTTTGAGGTATGATTTTTGACTGTCAATTCAAGCGTTGATTTTTCTTGTTCTGAAATATTTTGCAAAAGCAGCGGGCCACAGTAAAGTTCGTCTTTATGTTTTTCTCATGGTTACTGTCTGAAAAATCTGAGCTTGTTTGCTAGCCGAATTTAATTTCCTGTAATCTAACGAGATGGGATTTGATTTCTTTATGCAAAGCTAAGTTGTTACTGTCTTATTTTCTATAGTTACTGAGGTGGCAATTCAGATTATGTTATGCTAATCACATAACCATGTCAAAAGCAGGTCATGCCAATGTAAAACTATGCAAAATAATATAAAACTATAATATGTTTTAAAAATTAATTTTACATGATTAAAGATTGATTGAAGCTTCTAAAGATTCTGTAATGTAAAAAGTTATTAAAATTAATATAGCACATGTCTCCCATTTACATACTCAGGTTGTGATGTTTCACTTTTAGGATTTGTCTCTCTTAGCTGTATCTTTGGGTCACGTTAAATTATCTTGGATTATGGAGTCATGTCCAATATTATCTGAATTAATAGTAATTTGATCAAGTAAGCATTAATTAATTCCTTGTAGCATTGTGTTGGAATGGCAAGCAAGGAGGAATGTGTACTACCATTCTCAGTGCCCCATATTCACTCCGCAACTTTTTTCTCTTCGTTATTGCTTCTTGCCAGCTGGGAGTTGAAAGAAGTGTTGCATTGGTGATGAGGTGGGGCAGGACAATTTGCTTCTCCTTCTTGGAAGTGGGACTGTGATATAGACTATAAAGCAAGGCTGAATAGAACAAGTTACCAGCTTCAAGACATGGAGCACGAGTACTGTATTATCCTTGTTGACTGACTGATGAGGATTATCCTTCTCTGAAAAATGGATGGAGGATAGGTTATCTCGGTTGATTCTAGTCTCCATTGGAATGGTCTTTTATTGAAAATTTACTGTTAGCATACTCATAGGCATAATTATTATACTATGATTTGTTTACAACTATGTTCTCAACAGAAAAATATTAGAATATGCGGTATAATTCTTTATCTTGATGATATTACATATTCGTCCTATTTTCATAACATAGTCATCCAGAACTCTTATGTCCATTGCCAAATAATGAGATGATAAGCTTCACTCTGTATTATAAACTTTTTCCTATTGTAGTGAATTATGATCAATGTCTGAGTTATAGAAATGCAAGCTTTATTTGTGTGCATTCGCTGTCTGCACAACTTGTTCTTTCTGAGACCTTGATTATAAGGGTAAACTTTGTCCAAATTATGGAAGTTGATAGCATCCAGATTGATTAGAATGAATCCATTGATATTTACAGGTATTTCTCTTAAGATTTTTGTCTAAATTTTACATGGACAAATTCTGTCCATGGCTTATTCACAGAATTTTATCATGCAAATCATACAAAAAGTATGATTTTAACTGCATTTAGCATTCATTGAATAATTATGAAAATATACAAACTTCAGTTAGGAAATTGAAGTATGTTTCTGACCTATTATTTCATTCAATTTGATGTATTCTTGTGTTATAGTTTATCCATGTGAATCATGATGATCCCTTTACTGTATGTGATTGAAATTTCAGAGATTTTTAAAAATTGTAATAAATTTAGACTTTCAATTGGTTGCATGATTAAATGATAATATAACAAAAAGACCAGCTTATTGTACTTCTTTCTATAATTTATATTTATTGCATGTTTGTCACTTGACTTATTGCTTTTCTTATATGAATCCTTTTTATGTATGTTAGATATTCAGCAAAGAAGGGTTCACGGGGTCGGGTATTTATGATGCCCATAGGTATTCCAAGAGTTCCCTACAGAACCCCTGGTGAAGGAACTTGGCAATGGGTTGATCTATGGAATGCCCTTGTAAGAAGCAATAGCTTTTCTCTGATCAACTGTATACTAGATTGTATTTAATCAACTAACTAGTTGGTTTGTAGTACCGAGAGCGTGTTGTCTTTATTGGGGAACATATAGATGAAGAATACAGCAATCAAGTCTTGGCAACAATGCTGTATCTTGACAGCATCGAGTCATCAAAAAAAATATACCTCTATATTAATGGCCCAGGTGGTGATGTGAGTGCTTACTAAAGTCTTTCCTTTAATTCAACTACCTCTCTTAATCCTTTTTAATGTTAGCATGTTATCATCAATATCTCCTCCCTGCTCAATAATAGATCTAGCATTTTTAAATTTTTTTATTTACAGGACCTGCATATCATCTTACTATTTAATTAAGAATATGGACCCTTTAATAACTACTTTCGGTGAAGTCCAAAATTAAATTTTACGTTAATATCCTCTTTTCTTTTCTCACTTAAAATAATTTTAAAACTTATTAGTAATTTTCTCTAGTTGTTTTTCTATAAAAAATATACATTGTCATGATTCTCTTTAGTCCCACATCTTAGGATTGAGAACACCGCGAGTGAAGAAGCTTCTATAAATATTTTGGACCGGCAACGTTAGGAAGTATACCTTTCTTGGCCTTTTGGCTAAGATCAAGTGTAGTATCTGTTCTTATCAGTTTAATATCTGATATAAAAAACTAAATTAATTTTTTATGAGGGAGAGTTCGTTATAGTAGCTTGCTGCTAGGGTTCTCGACTGTTGCCCTTGCGTTGCACTACTTACCAAGTCGCATTTATGGGCTTGAGGCACTAATTTATGCATCTTCATGCATTATATTACACATGCAATGTGTGTGCGCAATGGCTAGTTCATATTAATTATTTCCTCACAATTTATTTTAGTGAAGGTTCACATTTTTTTTTATAGTTCTTTACTTTAAACCTTTGATTTTGAGGATTTGTGTCCACAATTCAAGCTTCAGACTTAATTTATTACATTCTCATTAATTAGCACATGCAAATTATTTAATCACTAAAGGAAATTTATTTTGAATATGTTGGTAAATTCATGATATTGAATGGAAGTGCCTAGGGAAATAAGGTATTGAATAACTTACAAAATTATTTAACATGATATTGAAAATGAAAAAATGTCTGATCAATGAAGGGTAAGTACTCTAGTTTCCTTATATAAGAAAAAGGAACACGTACAAAATTGTGCAAACTATAGGGGTACTAAAGTAATGAGTCATACCATGAAACTTTGGGAAAAAGTAATAGAAAAAAGATTTAAGGAAGGAGACCACGGTGATCGAAAATCAATTTGGGTTCATGTTTGGAAGGTCAACAATAGAAGCTATACATTTTCTTAGATAACTAATTGAAAAATATCGAAAACAAAAACAAGATCTATAGTATTCATTTACTTAGAAAAAGCTTATGATAGAGTCCCAAGAGAAATTATACGGAAAATTCTAGAAAAGATAAATGTTGACGTAACATATATTGAACTAATTAAGGATATATACGAGGATGTAATGACCAGAGTAAAGATTTCAGGTAGAGTAACTGAAACATTTCCAATAAAGATAGAGTTACATCAAGGATCAGCTCTAAGTCCCTAACTTTTTACACTAGTTATGGATGAACTCACTGCACACATTCAAGACATAGTATCGTGGTGCATGTTGTTTATAGATGATATTGTTTTGATAGATGAAACAAGTGAAGGAGTAAATGCTAAACTAGAATCTTGGCGGGAAATACTAAAAGGGAAATGCTTTAGATTTAGTAGAATAAAGACAGAATATATGGAATTTAAATTTAGCAATATTAGACGTAATGAAATAATTGTTAAGATAAGAGATAACGAATTGTCTGAAACTGAGAAGTTTAAATATTTAGGATTATTTTTACAAAACAATGGAGGGATTGAAAGAGATGTTTTACATAAAATACAAGCAGGATAGTTGAAATGAAGGAGAGTGTCGAGTGTTTTATATGATTGTAAAGTACCTCTAAAACTTAAAGGAAAGTTCTACAAAATCGCAGTTAAACTTGTTATAGTATATGGAGCTGAATGTTGGGCTATAGCTCGGGCACATGAGCAGAAGATGAGAATTACAGAGATGAGATGTTAAAGTGCATGTATGGACATACAAAAATGGACAGAATAAGAAATGAGAGCAGTAAAGAGAAAGTCGAAGTTGCATCTATTGAGGAAAAACTCCGAGAGACACGCGTAAGATGGCATGACCATGTACTTAGACGCCTAATAAATGCTCCAGTTAGGCGATATGAAACTATGACAAACACGCATATCAAACGATGAAGATTAAGTCTAAAAAAA
This sequence comes from Zingiber officinale, assembly GCF_018446385.1. NCBI lineage: Eukaryota > Viridiplantae > Streptophyta > Magnoliopsida > Zingiberales > Zingiberaceae > Zingiber > Zingiber officinale. Next base: position 24,435,752 of record NC_055991.1, on the reverse strand, counting down.
GACTTGGTTAATAACAATAAAATAAGATAAAATTAATTTAAGTATAGATGATGATATAATAGGAGATAGAGCTCAATGACGTAAAATGATCAATATAGCCAACCCCACTTAGTGGGATAAGCCTTGGTTGTTGTTGTTGTTATTATTGTTGTATGTTGGTAAATTCATTTTCCATTATTTCTAAATAATCGTCTTTAAGCTAGGCATTCATGAAAACCTAAAGTTAAAAAGAAGTCATTGATTTTGCTCTTAGTAACTTAGCACTAGCAATTGAATAATTGTACATATCTCTAGTCATATTGATATAATGATTGCTATTTTAGGATTTTATTATGAACTTCTAAAAGGGAAACCTCATGCATGAAACTCCCGTCAATGTAGTCTAAATTAATTAAAATTATATGTGGATGCTTCTTTTCTCTATATTTATCCATTAGTTATGTTATTAAATAAAATATATACTTGATCTTATGGGCATGAAACCAAGTTTATCTTTTGTTCTTCTCTCAATGACTCTTTAAAGTTTCATGGTTTGACTTGTTAGCTCAATCCCTCTATAATTAGGGCAACAATGCATATCATCATCACCTCTTATAGGCTAATACTAGAAGATTTTCCTTTGTTCCCCATGCATGTTAATTCAATAAATAACTACCTTGATTTCCTAAACTCTTCCAAAACTTAATAGAAGTATAATCTGACCCTATACTTTTAACTACCTTAGTTTTAAAGTTTTTTTAACCTCATTCAATTTTGGTGTTGAGTTCGGCACTAACTATAGTTTTTGGTCTCTATATTGAATTTTCATTATTGTATTCATTAAATAGTTTGTATTTGCATCATCAAAAATAAAATTAACTTTTTTTGTTTTCATCTTTTACGCATATAATATTATCTCAATTGCTGCACTTTCTTTTCCTAGCTGTAATTATCAGATAAATATAATAAATTAGATAAACTAGATTCTATCAAGTATCATAATCAAGAAAATATTGTTAATCATATTGGTAAGAATTTTATGATTGGCTTCTTTTGCAGCTTACTCCAAGCATGTCTATATATGACACTATGCAAAGCTTACAAAGTCCCGTTGCAACCCACTGTGTGGGCTATGCATATGACATGGCAGCATATATTCTTGCAGCCGGAGAGAAGGTATAACTGTTTTTCCAAAAAAAAAAAAAAATGGTTGCAAGCATCCATTCTCTTGTAACATTTGCTTGCTACCTTCATTTCTGTTTCTTCTTCTTTATCATTGTTTAGGGTAACCGGTCTGGTATGCCTCTTTGTGAAATTGCGCTTCAAACACCTGCCGGAGTAGCTCGTGGCCAGGTTCTAACCCTTTTTGTTAGCTTTCTCTTAATGCTAATTTATAAGATGTTATTTCTTATGTGAATTTCTTTTAAATAGATGCGCTTCTTAATTATTTCACTACCTCCACTCAAAATGATTGGGATTCTCATTAGTCTATTCCAGCAATCACTGTATCTGCAACTTCTTTCAGATATGTGGAAAAGGTGATTGAAATTCATCATTTTGTTAATATTACACTGATATCTACACTACCTCCACTCAAAATGATAGAAACTAGTCTGTTTACCCTAACCAAAGCAAGAAATTTTGGGGGGCATAACTTTCATTTGGGATTCTCATTAGTCTATTCCAGCAATCACTGTATCTGCAATTTCTTTCAGACATGTGGAAAAGGTGATTGAAATTCATCATTTTGCTAATATTACACTATTTTCTCTTCTCCAACCCAAAAAAAGGTATCTTCCCTTCTTTAGATATTTCAACTTTGTTGCATCAATTTTTGTCTTCAAACGACCTGAAATACTTAACCCATACCATCCACTTTCTTATCATAGCTTAATGTTTACCAAGGACTGTAGAAGCTATAACTGTTTAATGATCTGAAACAGAAAGCTTCAAATATGCAGCCTCAGATTTTGGATATTTCTTCAATAGATAATGGCATAACCTATTGTCCTCTAGTTTCATTTTACACACAACCCATTTAGCATTCTTTTGTTAATAAATAAATAACCTATAAGGTTTTTTCCAGTGATCCTGATAAAGAGCAAGAGTAAAAATGGTCCTGGATCACTAAGGATATCTTACTCCAAATGATTACTCAACTAACCTTTTATGTTTACTTCTAATGCTGTACTTAATATTGCCACTCATTATTTACTGAAAATCAGAAGTGAATCCGCAGCTCAGATTTAAATTTGTTCTACTATTGGTTTGGTCTTTGTATTGCATGGAGATTACCTTGGGTAATCTATTTTGAAGAACAATGTTTAATCTACAATAGGCCCATCGTTCCATTCTCTTTGCTCTAAATATAGCCTCATTTATATATAGTGCTTGCTTTACAGGCTGATGATGTTCAGAACGAAGCAAATGAACTTCTCCGAATTCGGGATTACCTATTTAGCGAATTGTCAAAAAAGACAGGTCAACCTCTTGAAAGGGTACGTCTTCTTTTCCGTTTTTAACTGCATCTTTAGTAATCTTACACATATGATTAGCACATGCTGGAGCATGCATTATTACCAAACATATTGGAGTCCATGAGGGTCCAACTTAGTAGTTAATAAGTAGTACAACTTGAGTTGTTCTCAGTTTGATCTTCTGGACCTCGATATTCAGGAGAGTGAATTTTATCACCTGATTGGTTAAATGTGCCAATCCACGGAAGTTTGGCCAGAAGTAAATCAAATTTGTGAATACTTCAAAAAGTGATGACTCTTGAACAAACTTGAAGGATCCACTTCTGGTCAACAACTTGCATATGTTCTGGTGGATTGATGTATTTGATTTTATCCAACACTAGCACATCTTTTAACATCTGTAGTATTTATGTGGTAACTGCCGTTTGAAGGTGCAAAGTGGAAAATGATGCAATCATCTTGCATTTAATTTCTGTAGGAAATGAGAAAATCTTCTCGACGAGCTTGTAGATAAATAGAATAAAGATCCTTATGTGGAAGCTTTTTTTATTTGCCCGCCTGTTTATTACCATCTACTTGCATTTTGATTGCAATAGCATTTGGATGTTGCAGATCAGTAAGGATCTGGTGTATGTGGCACGCTTCACTGCACAAGAAGCTCTGGAGTATGGGCTAATTGACTGCATAATCAGGCCCTCACGCATCAAGCCTGACGCCCCTCGTAAGGAAACTCCAGGAATTGGCCGAGGCTGATCGACTCTTGCTTCAAACGCATCCTCACACACCTGATATCTTTACAGATGGATTTGAGTACATCTTTCAAGTTGGTTTTCAAGTCAGGCGTCTTGTAGCTCTAAAATCACAATCTCTAAGCGCACACAACTTATGTTTTACTCACTGTTCATTAGAGAGATAGTGAAGCACTGCTTCTGTAATTAATTTGTTTTTGCTGGTTTAAGATTAAGCCCTAAACATCCATGGAACTATGGACTTTCACAAGTAAAATTTGTTCAAAGTGCAAACTTTTTTTTCCCTAACAGTAAGAAATATGTTCATCTCAAATTCAAAAGGATCTCAAATAGCATTGCTTAACTTGATAAATAGCTTTGACTAGTATTTGTTAGCTTCCTCATTATTTGGTACATCAAATAGAAAGACCCTTTATCAGTATACTTCAATTGTGTAAACTCTGTTGTTAAAAGAATGGTACAGCCTGATGGTAATTTGGACCTTTTGTGTGCTTGCATTCCATACAATTTTTTTTTCTGAGAATTTTACCAGTGTAAGTATTTCACTAGTATTATCTCACCGTTCTTCCAAAAGCCACGTATGACCTCATCATCTTCTTTTGAATTGGAATTAGGTTTTGTGATGTTGATGGAGAACATTTTCAAAAGAGGTAATCATGAGATGTGCAAGGATACACAATAATTAGTGGACCAATCAATACGGAGCTTGAACATTAATGGGAAAGTAATTGTACATATCAATTGGCTTTTTACCTGGGACGGGGAAAAAAACTATATATTTACTTTAGAATAAATTAATTGCAGCTCCATGAGGGAATAGATTTGGGTGATTACTGAGGTGAGATTTCTATGATTAGGACTGCAGGGAGTTGTACCAAACCACAGTGGAAGATGGAGCTGAAGGACAACCATGTCAAAGAAAAATAAGTGGCCATAGTGAATTAGTATATTTTGAATTATAGCAAAAGTTTTCGTCCCAGATTATATAAAAAACAGATAAATTATAAGTCAATTTATAATAGACCACCAAGTGATGCTCATTGGTGTACGATTTGAGTACTTGTACGTTTTATAAGGGATTTCTAGTTTTGATTGGGAAATATTTTGGAATTAAAAATTCCAATTCAATAATTCAGTGAAGTCACACAGATGGTTACTTGCTGCTCTCCACTTCAATTGACTTGACTTACTGCTCAATGTTTAGCTTAACACAATAATTGATACATTGGTTATCTGAACTTTTTATTTTTAGAATATTGCTAATAAATAATCTGAAAATACGGGTAAAAATTAAAAGGGTGTCCGCCATAGTTTTTTATCTTAAGAATATTTTATTTTCAGCCGCTACACTGTCTATACTAGTGAGAGGTAGTTGCTAGCAATGTGATAAAATATAATATTTCATTCAAATTAAAATTATCATATATAAAATATAATGATATCAAAATATTTTTGTGTCCACTTGATTAAAAAATTTTAAACTCTATTAAAATTATTTTAACTCGACCAAAATCATTTTAAAAATTTTATAGCTATTACTAAATAGCAGCTATCACAATTATCTCTGTAAGAGTATTAGTTGTTACTATATTATAATAACTACTAAGTGGTTACTAAAAAACATTTTAAAATAATTTTGATCAAGTTAAAATAATATTAATGGAATTTAAGAATTTTTGCCCGATGATAGTATTTTATAGATAGTAATTTTGATTAGTGTGATTTTTTTATATTTTATCATATTAGAGCATCCATATCAGTTATACTATTCAAAAATTTTACCCTAAATTTTGGATAGGTTAACTAAAAATCCTCTGCATCAATTACCCTATCCATTCCCTAAATTTAGATTTGATGAATAGTAATTCTCTAAATTTAGGGAATGAAACCTTTACCCTAAAAATAAAATAAAATTTCTTTTTAATCTCTCTCCTTCCACTCAATATCTCTTCTTCCACTCATTGCATAAATATAATAATAAAAAATAGAAGAAAGAGAATAAAATAATAAAAAAATTAAGGATGATGGAAATTTTAGGATATTTAATGTAGTGTGTAGTGAAAAGTGATTATCTAAATTTAATAAAGTGGATCATTTACCCTAAATTTTAGATATAGTAATAGAGAGACTGATGTGAATGCTCTTAATAGTAGATAAGAATTATAATAACATTGAAAGTAAAAGTATTTTTGGGATAAAAAAATATTATGGAGCATTTAGTTTTTAAAAAAAGGAGTATTAATTTGACGTTATATAATGTGGGATGTTCTTTTAATTTTTGCCTTTAAAAAAATTCTTTCACTTTTACGGTAAAAGATGATTATGTTTATTCTCTTAAAGGATCCGTTTTTAGATTATGTGAATGGAAATAAATCATGATGTCAATTTATAATTGACCGTCAAGTGACTAGAGGGATGGGTGGAGTTTTTTCTTGAAAACATGCGTTAGCCAGGAATCGTTCCTTGCCTTCATTATAGTAAATTTGTCGTCCTCAAACTTATAAGAAAACCAAATAACTACAAACAAACAAACCATCGAACTAATGTAATTCATATCATTTTCCTTTTTATTATCCTGGTTGTTGTCCTATTATCTTTTAGCAAACATCCACCACTTGTTTCACGGTCAGGCATGGGACGATGAACTTGTATTACTACTTGCAAAGATTGGAAAAATGACAAAGAGTGAAAAGACCATGCCATTGCCAATCAAACCAAATTTCTTCATCTCAAAACTTGACTTAACAATGTAACTTATAATGGCAAGCCGAACGACATGCAAAATAGAACAATGAGACACCATTTTCAAGAGTTTAAATGAGATGGGAGTTCAAAATTAGAATGATCTTCCTCTCAAATATGAGAAAAAGAAAGTAGTTTATCGGACCGAATTGGAAGGAAGAAAACATTATGACATGCTTGTTTTGTGAATTGTAGTATTAAACTATTTCCCCCTACATTTTGACCTAATATTGAAATATTAAGATAATTCAATTATTTTAATTTGTTACTTATTTACATTTTTCATGCAAATATAGCATAAATCTCCACCGAAGAAGGATATGCCACTCAAATTTATCCAATTGCCATGTATTTATCTTAAAAAAATTAATTATATATATATATATATATATGAATATTAATTTAAAAATATATGAGTTTGGATATTAAATATTTAAAATTATGGCTAAAATAAATTTTAATGAAGATTTATTTTCATCAATGATTTTAATTTTTTACTATTCAAATTAATTTGGTTAGTAATTTTTAATTTTTTTAGATTTAATTAATCATTTTAATTTTTTTACCGTTAAAGTTAGATTTAGTTAATAATTTTTTATTAAAATTTGGTTGATAATTTGTTTTTATTTTTATTAAAATTTACTCCATAATTTTAATTTTTTACTGATAAAAATTTAATTTACTAATCAAAATTAAGTTTGGTTTATAAATTTAAAATATTTATTGGTTATATTTAATTGATATTTTTTTTATAGGGATTAGATTTTAGGACACTCTTAAATAATTCATTATATTGTTGATATTTACTAGCTAAATATTTTTGACTAGATAAATTTGATTGATAATTTATTGATCTTAAAATTAATAAAAAGGTAGCTTGGTTCATGAAGCTCCGCTAATGAGATAGTCTAGGGAAGAGTCTATTGTATACAGTGACTATATTTATTACTTGAACCTAGTATCTTTAGGTCACATAATAATAATTTTACCATTGCCTTAAGACTTTTCTTCATCAAAGTTCAAATTGATCGATATTTTTTTTAAAATAGTAATTAAAATGTATATTAATAATATTATAGTAATTTATTATTCGTTGTCAAATTAGTTAACATAAAATATTTTTAATTTTTAAAATTTTACTAATAAAGAAGTGAGGTTTGACTAAGATAAAGTTATTCCTACATAGCCTAGTTAGTCATTACTTCCAATTGTATAAATAATCATTGGTAATGTATAAAAATACCCTTCTAAATTTTACTAATAAAATTAAATGTCTCTAATAATATTTTTAATATTTTTTTTTTTAAATATTAAGACCTTAAGTTTTTTTTCCACCTAGGATCTTAAGAATGGTTGAGATGACCCTATCAGACGTCCGAACTTATGAGAGTCGCCCATCGTGATCGTCTACCGTGGATGTGTAGGATAAAATTATTATATATATATATCCAATATGCGATTGAAGGGGCCCATAATACAGTTAGCTATCGACGCTCCACTGTGGCCCCCCTCCTCAGTTGTCCATGATGTTGCAAAGGGTGACAAATATATAAAAGTTCATTTAGAAAATTAAGATTAATTATTAAAACACAGTTATAAAATAAATAAATTTTAAAAAAGCATGAATTAGGTTAGCGATTGATGGTGGCAAAAGGTGAATACGCTCGCCCCCAACGCCCCCACCAACTCGTCCAAGGGCCAACACGGGTTATTGATGTCTCAATGCTTTGAGGATACGAAGAATGACTCAACGCGCTTCGATGACCTCGGCGGTGATGGTACCTCTTGTAGGATCCTTGGCGGTCGGCTAGAGAGGGGTGAATAGTTCTGCGAAATAAAACGAACTTTCCTCGAAGTTTTGCAGCTTAATTAAACTAAGACTTGCATAAACAAAATAGAAGACTGAAAAAGAAGTAAACTAAGAGTAGAGGCACGAAGGGGTTACTTGGTTACAACCGGAGAGGTTGTTAATCTAAGGAAGTTGAAAGCTCAGTAACCAGTTTCCTTCAGGTGGAGAAGGCTCTTACAGCATTGATGACTCACAAACAAATAGTAGAACAAACTAAAAGCATTTTTAAGTGTTGTTGTGAACCATTGGGACCAGGGCTGTATTTATAGCCCTGGTCGGGACGTCTGAAAAGGGTCTAGGCACCTAAGAGGGGATAAACTTTTATCCCCGTCGCAATGGAACATGCCACGTTGCGTTCTGGATAATTTTTTGCTTCGGGCACCCGAAAGGGTTCCGAGCGCCCGGACCAGGTTCGGGCGCCTTGGATAGGTCCAGGCGCCTCAGACCAGCTCGAGGTACCCTGGACCGAAAAATCAACTTTTGTTGATTTTTGATCCTGGTTAAGCTGTAAATGAACCAAGCATTTGTGAACAAGCTTGGTGTTTGGCTTGGTAAGAGCTTGTTTATGTTCGTTCAATATACATAAGATTAATTAAACAAACAAGCTTGAACAACTCGTTAACTTAAACAAACAAGCTTGAACACATATGTGTTCAGCTCGTTAACGTTCATGAACAACGTTCGTGAACAATGTTCGTGAACAATGTTCGTGAACAACGTTCATGAACAATATTCATGAACCATATTCATTAATAAAACTCTTTTTAATATGCTAAATAAATAATAAAATAAATTTAAATTATCAAGCTCAATAATCAATCAAACAACTAAAAGTTTCAAACAATCAAACAAGCTTGAATTGAGAGCTTGATAACATCTAAACGAACCAAACTCGAACCAAGCTCAAGCCAAGCTCAAACCAAGCCTAAGCCAAGCTTGAATTGAGAGCTTGATAATATCTAAATGAACCAAGCTCAAGCCAAGCTTCAAACAAGCTCAAGTTCATAAAAAATAAACCAAGCCAAGCTTGAACACTCATTTCAAAAGCTTGGTTCATTTTAAGCTCGGCTCAGCTCAGCTTGGTTACCTTATCAAACAAGCTTGAATACCCCAAAGCTCGGCTCGGCTTGGCTTGTTTACAGCCCTAGTCCTGGTCTTCCACTCTATTTCCGCTCGCCTTGGTCCGGGCCTTCCGCTCCGGCTCCGCTCTCATTGGACCTAGTCTTCCGCTCTGGCTCCGCTCGCATTGGTCCAGGTCTTCTGCTCTGGCTCTGTTCTCTTAGGTGATCTCGGCCATCCGGAATATGGCTCACTCAAACCCAACTTCTGGTATTCTCGAGTAATCTTTCGCTCCGGCTTCTTGTCCCTCAGAAACGCCATGCGCCTCCTTTTTGTCCGCCCACATACTCTTCCCAGCACCTTGTCCCTCAGACACACCGAGCCCGTCAGCTCTTTTCCATGCCATCCTTCTTGCTAGCTGAGTCTTTCGCTCAACTTCCTGTGCTCCTAAGTTCTGGCACGCTTAGACACAGGGGTAAAATACCAACAGGACCTAATCTGATTTGGTTGATCACATCAAAACTATCTTGGGGGTACTTACACCTCCTACCAAGATTTCACCTTTTGACGAATACTTTGGCCATGACCCCGGTGTCCGTAGCCATCCCCTCATTGAATAAGCAATTTATTTTTGCATTTTCGACGGCGAGTCTGAATATCGACTCGCCGTGAAACTTCTCGAATGACTTGGGTACAATGGCGACGGTCATGTCGGTGTGCCACTGATTAAGATAGTGCATGGGAGACAATAGAATCGAGTGGAGCTCTAAGAGCACCAGATTGGTTAAGCACTTCGGTTTTCCCTTCATGAGCAAAGTGGTGGTGATGGGAGTGAGGGCGTATGCTCCCTCTTCCTTGGCGGATGCGGTGGTTCGGGTGAAAATCGAAAGAAGGAGAGGAGGAAGCAAGGGAAAATTAGTAAAATGTTAAATTATATTATTGCATTATCTAAGTTGAACCAAGTAACATTAGATTATGTTTTACTCCCCATAACCTTAGTTATATGATTATCTGGTAATCATATAATCAAGATAACTAAAGTTATTCAAGATAACTTGAATCAAACATATCTTAAAGGTAAAATCCTAAATGGCTTAATTGCAAACTAAAATAAATAAAAACTAAAACAAAATAAAAAAAATACTGCGCACCTTACACAGTCACACACAATGCGGTGCATATGGTTGAGGGAGTCCATAGTACAATCAACTGACAACGCTGCACTGCGGGATCCTCTCAGTTGTGAAGAGGTTACACGGGATACGATAAATTGCCTTTAAGTACCTAACCACAACTTCAACTCCCTCGTCAGTTCCACAGTCAGATAAAATGCGTTCCCACTCACTGACTAAACCTATTTCTATTCTTTAACTCCCTAATCTGCTTCAATTTACAAATTGCCTTCTTTCTTCTCTCTGACTCATTTTATACTCCTTCGACTTCCAGTGAATTCTCTCCCCGACTTCCACCCTAAACCGTAGGCGATCGTCTAAAATAATTCCTTCAATGTTGCAGGCAAAAATCGGAGAGGCGGCAGAACCCGACTTTCACCTTCAAGTGCAGAACTTAAAGCTTCAAGTGCAGAACTCGATTTTCACCTTCAACCCAAGGATCATCGACGAATGTTGGGTCTGAAGAAGCAAGAAGGTGGTAATCGAAATAACCAGAGGACTGCTAATGTGAAGAAGTGGTTTGCGTTGTATTTCGAAGGTATAAACAGACATATTCGAGTAGAAGGTAAGCTATATTTTTATGCCCTAAAATTTAACCGATTTATTATTTTTTTTTATAGAATAAAATTAAGATTATTGTTTGTATATGTTTCTGTAAAATGGTATGAAAAATTGAAGCTTTATTTAATGGGTGTTGTTAATTTTGTTAGGTTGAATAAAATTATGTTTCAGTGTTTAAATTGCAATTTTATGAATGAGTTTATAATGCATCTTCTTCAATTCAAAAAATTAATGAGATATGCGAGTTTTTTTTGTAGTGATTATCAATAAACTATGTAATGTACCCAAGTTAAGCACTTTAATACTCTAAAATTTTTAGGGTTTGTACTTTATGGTATGAATGGGTAAATTGTTTCAATTTTTATAGTGTCAATTCTGTTAGCTCGAGTAAAATTACTTTTGGTGTTTAAATTATAATTTTATGACTATGTTTATGTTTTATCTTCTTCAATTGAAGAATTGAAAGAGATATAATTATCAATACACGAGATCATTAATTAAATCTCTATTGTTTCAATTGTGTCCCAATTATATGCCAAGAGAATTCTAGGGGTTGAATGCGTCCCTTATTTTTTTTTAAGTGTGTCTAAATATATCCTTCCTGTTAACTCTGTTGTTTATAATTAACAAAATGAGCATGTGCTTCTTACGTGATTTTTTTTCCCTATACAAGCGAGCTGAAAAACACGTCGTAATCATCAGAGAAGAAGGAAGAGGAGTAAATAAGTTTGGATATGGTGAGCCATTTTAATATAATTTTAGTTTTTGATTATTTATTGAATTTTGGAAATAAATTGGGAAAATTTTATTGGCATTATAGGACAAGACATATGTTGTGTTTGTTAGACGGAAGCCTAACATTTATAGCACTTGGGAAGAAACACAAATGCAAGTTAACAAATTTAGCGGAGTTGTACACAAGTCCTATAAAACTAGTGAGAAAGTAGTAATAACATTTATTGCACACAAAGAGAAACAAGCTGTCACCTTTACTTGTGCTGAGAAGAAACCTTCAAGCTCAACATTTGTATCAAGCTCAACTGCCGCTTTGAGTTCTAGTAAACCCGACCAATATGAGATGCTAGCTAAACTTATGGATGCACAGTTAGAATTAGCAAATGAGCATCGTACCCATTGTTTAAAGGTTGCAAGGATGTTTAGATGAGATACAACAACAATTGAAAGCTCTCGGTGTTAGAGATTGCAGGGATGTTAGATGAGATACAACAACAATTGAAAGCTCTCGGTGTTAGAGATGATACTAAGTAGTTTTTTTCTTTGGTAATGAAGGTTGATGGATGTATTGAGATAAACATATGTGCTTATGTTATGTATTCCAAGCTTCTGCTACTTATGTTATGAATAATCTTCAAGCATTCTCCATATCTTCATTATTGGGACATGATTGAAACATTAGGAATATTTTAATGAATTACTCTTCAATAAATTGAATAATAAACTCAATTTAAACACTTTGTTGCCCAATTTTTTATGGTTTGTACTTTATCATATGAATTATAAATAAAATAGTTTTGGCTAAATTATTTTTATTTTTTAGTGTTGTGGATATTGTTAGTTTAAATAAAATTAGGTTTTGGATTTCTAGTTGTAATTTTATGAAGTGAATATATTTGTGTTTAATCTTCTTTAATTGAATGATTGAAAGATAGTAATTATCAATAAATTGAATAGCGTACTCAATTTAAATAGTTTGATACCTAATTTTGTATGTTCTGTACTTGATGGTATGACTGATAAATTAATTTATTTTTGCTAAATTGTTTCTTAATTTATTTTTATGCAGAAATGGGAAAGAAACCTCTAAATATAAAGGTGACGAGGAGCAAGAGAAAGAGAAGCAAGCAATTTTATTCTCATTGTTCACTGACATATTTCAGAGAAGTTGGATAAATGTTACCAAATTTGGGTAATAGACAAAAAGAGAGGATTCAAAACACTCCACTTGCACCATGGCTCGAGATGCCTAAGATGCCCATTAGTAGTACCATAATAGATTTAGTTTTAAAGAGATTCCAATAGTTGCTTTTTTGTTCTTTCTTATTTGTTAACAACATTATAGTTCCATTCACATCGACTGAGTTTAGCATTGTCCTTGGTTTGGCGCATGTGGGGAATCAGTTGTTCTGAATGCGAGCATGGAGTCCAATTTTATTACTCGACTATTTAGAGAAAAAGTTGGCAACGTAAATAGGACCACGATTCATGATAATATACATTTATTAGATGGATTAGAGAAGGATTCTGAAGTGGATGATTTTGTTAGGCTGTTTATTTGTCTTCTATTTAACTATGTTATTTTTCCTGTTGGTAACTAATTCACTCCTCGATTTATTATGTCCTATATTGATAACTTGATGAGGTTCTTTGATTACTTATGGGGAGATGCAACATACAGATTTTTATGCCACCAAATTATCTTACATAGTGGTAATGGCAAGGAAAGGTTGGGAGCAAAATGTATATAGACGGTTGTACTGTTGGCTTGATGGCAAGTTTTAAATTTTTGAAATACGATTTTGATATGTTTCATATTATTATATTAATCTCTTTATGTATGTAGTCATGGTTATATGAAAAAATTCCTTCGTTTGGACATGCACGTTCTTTATGTTGTTTCCCCTAGTTGTTTATTAGGAACATAGTAAGATTTCAATCAAATATGATGCTATTGAGAGATTATTTATAGCCATTGATTTTATTAGAGTAAGTTGCTATATTTTTTAGTATATTTTTTTGTAAATATGATTGTAGAAGTGATGTTTTATTTATAATTGTGAAAAGATGTTGGATATAGTACAATTTCCGGAGGAGAAACTACTGTTAAGTGGCAAGCAAGAAAGTCTTTCGATAAATATATAAAAAAATGAAATTATTATGTCAAATAATGATGATAAGATGTTTTTTACTATATTACTCTTATTTTTTAGGTGTCATGTTGTGTGAGATGTTTTAGATTTGATAATACGATGAGGATGATTGAACCAAGTGGTGTAGATAAAAGTAATGATAAAGAGGCTGAAAAAAGTTAGTGAAGATTTAGATAGGTTGAAAGACTTTGAAGAGAATAAGAATATTAAGGTTGAAGTGATGGAGAGAATGAACATGCTGGGTTGCTCGGCTGTGTGAATGTGGAAGTGAACATTGAGTCAACTGCTAACTTTGATGATGAGGCTGATTTGATAGTAAAAAATGTTCTTTCTCAATTGGATAAAGAAAACACATGATTGGTAGGAATTGATTTAGGAAATGCTTCAACTGATGAGAGGCACAATGGTGATGGATTGGAAGAAGAGCACGTTTATGGTAGTGACATTGCTACTTCAAAAGCAGAAAAGATCAACCTTTTTCAATCTTCTATTGTGGATACTGTGAGGACTAGGGCTGATCGTGTGCCGAAAAGAAAGGTGTCGATGCTTGTGACTCTACTTAGCTCAACACCAAAATGCAAGAGGAGGGGGGAAATAAAGGTAGATGAGCATAAATCCTTGATTTGTTATTTTGAAGTCTAATAGTTTTATATTGTTGCTAACCATGTAGCCATATAGGTAAATTTTATGGTAGATGTTAAGGAGGAGGACAACAAGAGTTCTGCTAAGACTAAAATGAATGCATATAAAGGGAGAATCGATTTTGTGGACATGAAGAAGCATCTGAAGAAGAGAGAAAGTTGTTGACAGACTTTCTCTCTAGGGAGGAATTGCAGTATGTTTATTTTTGATATTTAAATTTTTTTTATAACATTTATTTCTCAAACTTTAAAATGGAAATTATTTTCTCTTCCTTATAGTGTTGTCATTTGGAAAGATGAGTTCTTGAGCTTAACTGGACCTATATTATGTTCTTTTTTGTTTGGTGAGCCTATTTGAAGTCAAATCATAAATGTTGTCATGAGGATTATGCAAAAACACAGTCCAACTTATGGATTTGAGATTTACTATATGAACACAACTATGTACGTTCGTAGCCAATTTAAATATTCGACCATTGATATTTGATTTTACTTCTTATTAGATTAAGATACATGATCATATCTTGTTTTGAATGTGTAGCAAGAAGGGTTTTAGCACTTGGAGTGATACGGTAAACATAGGCAAATATAAAACATGGATTATGGAGCTTTTCTTGCAAGGTTGACATCCACGACTAGGGGTAGATTGTAGGAATTGAATGAAGATCTATTTAGAAGATGTAGATATATCATTTTCCCAATTAATGACAGGTGACATTGGTATTTGTCGATTTTTAAAATCATCTGAAGGTAATTTCAAAGTGTGGAATTCAAATCATGATTCATTTGAAGTTGGGATGACTAAAGTTTACATGAGTTTGATGATATTCTACTCCAATAAGTCTTAAGATCGTAGTATTAAACCATTCCCTTTTTTGTAAGCATATTTTTTGGCTAGTTGCATACTCCATCTTTCAGGATTAGACATAGGCAGTCATGAGGTATTGAGAGAAAAGTGTCGTCATCAAGGTGCAACTCTGGATTGTGGTATATATGAATGCACGTGGGTGGAGTGTTTATCTCGTGACACAAATGATATGTAGGTTTGCAAATGATGTAAAGATTGTGAGGGATCGGTGACCGACTTGAAGGGGGTTGGATAGCTAGGTCACCCACAATTTACTTTCTTCTCTACAAGGTGTTAGTGCGTAGCGGAATATACTAAAAAAAACAAGAACAAACAAGAAAGCACAAACGCTGACACAAATCCTTTACGTGGCTCGGAGATTGCTTGCTCCTACTCTACGGCGTGTCCTTGAGGTGGACGAGCCCTTGATCCTTCGGTGGATCAATCCCCGACAATCTCCGGCTAGCTCTTACTCCTTCTCGGTGGAGTACAACCTCTCACAAGGTTCTCTTCCTCTTACAAGATGAACTTAGGTTATGAGGAAGAGAGTAGGCTTGGAAGCTTTGGGCAATGACAAGGAGTGATTCAACAATAATCAGTAACCTCCTTCAAGCCCCAAAGCTTTCTTTAAATAAGATGAGAGAGTTGATCATCATATCAACTCATCTCGGCACCAGTCGACTGGCAAAACCATCAGTCGACTGGTGCTACAATTGGAGGTAGCCAACGGCTACTTTGCAGCACCAACGGTTTGTCAACGGTCATTTACCAGTCGACTGCTAAAACTAGCAGTTGACCAGTAGCTATTTGTTGAGCGAACAGAATGCTTTTATTCGCTGCCAGCTGACTGCGCAGTTGACTGGTGTAGTCGACTGCTAAAACATGCAGTCGACTGGTGCAGTTGACTGCTAAAAGTTGCAACCGACTGGACTGCACCTTGTTACACACTCACACTCATCCTCTCCGGAGTCGCTCTTGAAGTCCTCTTCCTCGGCATTCGTCCCTCAGATGCACCCGAGCCCGCGGCTCCTCTCCGTGCCATCCTTCACGTTGCCTTGAAGTATACTTCCCTCGGCTCCACTCCGTTGCTCCTTGTCCGACGGTCCCTCGGATGCCTTCCACACCATCCTTCACCGACTCAAGGATTTGAGCCCTAGGATGAGCTTCCCAAGCTCAGTTGCACCAAGCTCCTCATGTGTGTTTCACCAAGTCCTGCAAGACTCAAACACATATGAAAGCCTAACTTAAACTCTTTGACACACACATCAAAACCATGATCGTACCGATCAAACTTGGGTCAATTGCACAAACAAAGATGAGCACTTATCAGACCAGTGTTGCATCAACTATATTATAAGATGATAATGGATTGTTGAAAAATATATTTAACTAATTTATCTCATCTTTTGCTTCTTATGGTAAAACAAATGTAGTACGATGAGAGTTTAAATTTTGCCATTGTATGAAGTTTTGTACTGTTGGTTTTTTATGGTACAACAGATGTAGTACTGATGACAGACATATGACTTAGTGATCAAGAAATCATTGTAAAAATTTTTATTGATTTTTTTATTCTGTTAGTATAATTAGGTACAAAATATCTAAAATCAAGTATATATGTATTTTAATTGGGTATAATTATATAAAATTTGAATATATATGTAATTTAATTTAGGTATATATGTAGTTCAATAAGTCTCGATGCCTTAAAAATTAGAGCATAATTGACTCTAATTAAGGTATATATGTATGCGATATTAGTATGATTTATAAATTATATGGTACATTTGGACTCAAGTTAGACACTACTTGAGAATGTTATGATCAATAGAACAACTATGGATGAGACTCCCTCGATAGGTCTCGTTGCCTTAAGAATTTGGTACAATCGGGTACAATCAACTTATTATTACACATTCCTGATCAAGGTACATGTGTATTTGCCACATAGTCCTCTCGGATGGGTCTATTGGCTAGCGCATAAGGTGTTGCCATCATGAGTTCTGAGGTTCAAATATCGGCAAAGTCGAGTTAATACCTCCCTTATGTGCTAGTCACTATTCCAAAAGCTAGTAGCCACCCGTGATTTATCTCCTCCGTGTTGGCCCTGGGACGGGTTGACGGGGGCGCTGGAGGCGAGCGTATTCACCTTTGCCATCATGTGTATTTGCCACATAATTCACTTTATTATGTACTAAATATTCAAATTCAAGTATATATGTAATTTAATTGAGTATAATTACAGAAAATTTGAGTATCAAGGTATGAAACTCCCTTGATAGGTGTCATTGCCTCAAGAAATCAAGTATAATTGACTCCAATTCAGGTATATATGTACAAAAATGTAGTATGATTTATAAATTATCGGGTACATTTGAATGCAAGTTAGACGCTATTTGAAATGTTATAGTCCCCACTAATCAATATGATGTTGTTGTCAATAGAACCGCTATGGATGATTATTTCATCGAGAAAACATTAACACAATAACATCAATATGGGTGAACCAATATGAGATTCAATACTTCTTAAGTAGAAGAGGAAAATGCATGTCATATATGTTTGGCATCACATGATGTGGTATACACCCTTAACCAAATCCTAGAAGAGGTTAATGTTGTGAGCTTTTTGACCATATGACCTAGTTTCATTGATCATATAATGTGGATTAAGGTCAATGACACTATTACTCGACTTATTGTTTAACATTCCTAATAAAGGTATATAATTCACTATATTAGGTACTAAATATCCAAATTCAAGTATGTATTTAATTTAATTGAGTATAATTATAGAAAATTTGAGTATCTAGGTATGAGATTTCCTCAATAGGTCTCATTGTTTCAAGAAATCGGGTACAATTGACTCCAATTCAAGTATATATGTACATAAATGTAGTATGATTTATAAATTATTGGGTACATTTGGATGTAAGTTAGCCGCTATTTGAAATGTTGTGGTCCCTGTTGGGACCGAAATGTAGCTAGAGGGGGGGGGGTGAATAGCTCGTCGTGCTCGTCGTTGTTCGCTCTTGGGATGATGTGCAACGGAAATACAAGAAACACAAACAACAACGCTAACTCTAGGGATTTACTTGGTATCCACCTCAAGAAGAGGTGACTAGTCCAAGGATCCACACACTTACGCACCCTCCACTATAAAAACACTCCTTCTCGGTAACTACAGAAGGCGGAGAAGTCTTACAACCTCACAATACAACAATGAGAAAGAAAGAACCAAAATACAAATGAATCTTACAAGATTACAATGAAAACCCTAGCTTCTTTTTTTTCTTGTTGTAACTCGCCTCTTGACTTGGATAAGCCTCCAAGAACCTTCAAGAGCTGGCGGTGAGGAAGGAAAGATCGCTGTAGAGAGCTGCTATGATCGCTCGTGGAGAAGAATCGAAGAACTTTTCAAAGACACGCTCGCCAACGACTTTATTTACGCCAACGGTCGAATCCCAATCGATTGGATTGCTCCCAATCGATTGGGCAGGCTTTGGATCGATCGGTCGATCGATCCAGAGCGCCTTTGTGCTCTCTGGAATCGTCCTGAATCGATTACCCGATCGATTCAAGGCTTCTTGAACGATTTCCAGCGCTCCAATCGATCGGTCGATCGATTGGAGGTTTCAATTGATCAACTGATCGATTTAGAAGCTTACTGTTCACTCAGAAACTCTCTCAATCGATTGACCAATCGATTGGGGAAGTTTCAATCGGTTACCCAATCGATTCAGCCTATTTCTGCATGAATTCACGTCAACCAATCGATTGAACCCCTAATCGATTGGCCAATCGATTGGAAAGTAGAAAACTGGATAAACATTGAAATTAGCTTCATTTTGCATCCGAGATCACTTCATTCCAATATCCGAGTCAAAAGTTATGGCCTTCGGAAGTTTACTACGTCCGAACTTCCTAGTTCCATGCCAACTCCCTATTGGACTTACGATCGCTAAGAATTCGGTCATCTTTTGACCCATCTGGACTTTCTCTTTGCGCCAAGTGTCCGGTCAATCTTGACCCACTTGGACTTACCATCTCATGCTAAGTGTCCGGTCCTCCATGACCCACTTGGACTTCCAAACACCAGGTGTCCGGTCAACCTTGACCCACCTAGATTTCCACATGCCTAGCTTCACTCACCAGGTCTTTCCATATGCCTAGCTTCACTCACTAGGACTTCCCATCTGCCTGGCTTCACACACCAGGACTTTCACCTAGCTTCAACCACTAGGATTTTCACCTGGCTTCACTCACCAGGATTTTTCCACTGCCCGACTTCACTCACCGGGACTTTTCACCTGTCTGGCTTCACTCACCAGGACTTTCACCTAGCTTCACTCACTAGGATTTTCCAACTGTTTAGCTTCACTCACTAGGTCTTTCACTTGGCTTCACTCACTAGGTCTTTCCATCTGCCTAGCTTCACTCACTAGGACTTCCCAGTCAAATATCCGGTCAATCTTGACCTACTTGACTCTTCTTCAAACTCAGACTGGTCAAACCCTAACCAGAGGGGAATTGCTCCAGCAATCTCTCCAATCGGATGATTACACTTGTAATCTCCACGTATTATCTGTATTGTCAAACATTGAAACCCAAACATAAAGACTCAAGCTTGAGTCAACTCAAGCTTAGTCAACCAGGTCATCCTTGACCTAGGGATATTGCACCAATAATCTCCCTCTTTTTGATGTTTGACAATATCTTTAAGTTAGGCTAATCCCATAGCCTCAACTTCCTTCATGCCAATGTATGAATGAGGGTTTCCTTCATTCTCCCCCTTTCCTAGAGGGCAAACTCCCTCTATAGGTAATGAAGGCCTAACTTAAACCACACATTCTCCCCTTATTGGCACACATCAAAAACTCTCCCCCTGAAGAGTCACTCACCGTTGTTCACAACTTCACTCGTTGTGTTCAACACGATAATGAAGATCCCATACCCTTTATTATCTCCAACGCTCACCCTTGAGCACGAACAATTAAACAATGAAGATATCCACTCCTTATCGTATTTGAAAAGCTCAACTTTGAGCATTTACGTTAAAGAAGGTTGACCACCTTCCAAGGTATATGAGAAAATAGATTTTCATGTACTTAAAGAGTAACTCCCCCTAAAGATATACTTCAAACTTCTGTCATTGCACCAACAATGACTTGGAATCCCTAAACATATAGGAAACCCAAATTTAGAAGTTTCGTGGTTCAAAAATTCAATATTGAAACCAAACCTCAACCTAAACCTCTACTTAGTCTTCCTTAACCAATCCATCCTTGTTTTCATCATAAAAACTCCCCCTAAATATATACAAATGTATTTTGAGGGGTAAGGAATGGTTACTTAGAATAAAAATGCTGAAATCTAGCTTACCCAGCTAAACTCAACATTTCAATCGATTAGAGTTGGGTCCCAATCGATTGAACCCAGCTGAATCGATCCACTGATCGATTCAGGCTGCGTGGATCGATCGGTGGATTGATCCAGTGAGCTTCTGTTCACGAGAAATGCCTTCTCAATCGATCACCCGATCGATTGAGGCACTCTAATCGATCGGGTGATCGATTGAAGCTCTGAAAATGCTGAAATACATTTTCAATCAATTTCAGAAAGTCCCCAAAAATTCTATAAAATTTAAAAAATCATGAAAATTCATGTAGACATTCCTTAGGGCATATACTATCAAGAAAAAAATAGTTTTCTATGAAAATACTTTCTATTTTCTAAGATTGACACAAACTTGTAAAAACTTTAGTCTTTTCTTCCAAGTTTGTGCTCAATTATTCAATGATGATTACTATCAAAAGATAGCCTTTATCAAGGTTTTCCAAAGTATATTTAAAATCATTTTCAAAACCAATATCCAACCATATTCTTTGGGCTTAATGCACATGACTTGTACATTAGCTTTCCCAATGATTGGAAAACACATAACTATGTGTTTTGATGTACTTAAAACAAAAAAAAATGCACTAAATCAACATCTTGAGTTTTGTTCATCATCCTAACATCTCACTTGTATTTAATGTGTCTGAAACCACATACAAGTCACCTTATAGTTCTTTAGTGAGATGTAAACATTTGATTTTGCCCTAATCTAGGGATCATGCATATCTGTCTAGGCATTTTGAGATTATGAACATCCACCAAGGATGTTACTTGTTAATGAATGTCATTTGTCCTTAATTTGCGAGGAATTAAAATAATGCATGATGCGTTATGACATACATCAAAGATGAATAATTCTCAAAAGAAAAGTTCCTATAACTACATGATGTATGTATGACATAACATAGTATTTTTGTATTTTTCATAATAAAACATGAATGCAAAACATGATGTCATGGCATATTATGAACAAACAAAACATGACAAATTAGCATAAATAGAATACCTAGATTAACTATCTAAGTATCCTTAAACCTTAGCTAATCTTAAAATTTAAACCTAGATTGCCCAAGATTTTCCAAGAAAATGCCAAAACTCAATTTGACATTTCTTTTACTTTTCCTACATTTGCCAATTTAAGTTAAGCATATTCCTCAAATTTTGTCACAATTTACTCTTTTAAAGAGTAACAAGTTAAAATAAGGCTTAGATTTGCCTTTAACTTCCCAATAAAATGCCAAAATCCCAACTTGGTATTTCTTTACACTTTATCTCTTGTGCCAATTAAAATTATATCCAAATACTTATGGCACATTTTACTCCATTTAAGAAGTAAATGATAATCCTTTTCATTTTCCAAGGTTAATAATAATAACCTTGAAAATGCTCTCCGAGTGTCAACTTTATTAAAGTTGGGTTAACTACCCTTCTAATCGGAGTCGACACTCTCTATCCCATCTAAGAGATAGAGAAAATGCTCCTAGGAACCCAAAACCTATTGGAGCTCCTTGGATGCTCTAGGTACTCACTAGGGATAACTTCCCTAGATACCTTCTTAGTGACCTTGTTAGGCTTCTTAGAAGCCTTGGTCACTTTTTCTAGATTAACTCTAGGGATTTCTTCCCTTGTGACCTTCCTAGTGACTTTCTTAGACTTCTTAGAAGTCTTAGTCATGTTTGTTGTTGCAAAAATACTTCTAGGAATAATTTTTCTTGTATTTTTGACTTGACCACTAGGCCTAGGGTTAGTTCCATAGCTATATAGAACCCTATGGTAAGAAATTGCATCCTTCTTAGCCTTAGGTTTGTATCCCAAACCTTTACGACCATAGGATGACCCTTGTTTCTCTAAACCTAGGTTTTGACTCTTGAACCCTTTTGTATCATTTGTGATTTTTCTAAGAGTCCTCTCTAATTTATCAAGTCTTGACCTTAAGACTTGATTTTCTCTCCATAACTCCTCAACTTTAGATTTTTCATTTACACTTTGATTTTTCTTTTTCTTAGGCAAATACCTAGAATCCTTAGAGTTATTGCCTAAATTATTTTCTATCTTTCTAACCTTAGGTTTGGTAGTTTTAGCATGAAGAGCCACATGATTTTCGTTTATTCTATCATGCTTCCTATTTTTATGGTAAATAACATTAAAATGATATAAATTAGAACTAGCATGATTTTTACCATTATTTAAAGGGGTAGACTCAACAAATGATACCTTGCGTTTTACCTTGGAGGCTCCCCCTTGAGTTGTGCTTCCTCCTTGAGCCTTGACCGCTTTCTTCCCCTTGGGACATTGACTACAATAGTGTCCCTTTTGATTGCAAGAGAAGCACACAATGTACTCCTTGCTCTTCTTTGTTCCGGGAGCGGTCTCTTTGGGCTCCTCCTTGCCCTTTAGTGCCACTTGGCTCTTCTTCTTGGCCAATTTTGGGCATTTACTTTTGTAGTGCCCATGTTCCTTACACTCAAAACATATAATATGATTTTTATTCTTAATTGAACCATTTTTACCTTCATGTGTAGGGATGACACTTGCTCCTCCATTTGATGTTTCTTGATTTTTGGAGGATGTAACATATTCTTCTCCATTTGACCCGGATGTAGAAGCTTCTCCTTCTTCTTGATCCGATGTCAACAAAGGTCTCTCCCCCTCAATCCTAGAGGTGGAGACTTCATCTTCCTCTTCATCCTCTTGTACATGAAACAAGGAAAATGCTCATTCCTTGCTCTTTTGGTTGCACTCCTTTGAGGATGAAGCTTCTAGGACTTCTTCTTCCGATATTGAGCACCTCTCAACCTCGGAGTCCTCTTCTTCTTCTTTTTGATCTTGATTCAATGAATCACCCTCATTTGATTCTTCTTAGTTTGGTACAGTGGAGGAGATCTCATGAATCGTTACCAATTTGCTCCAAAGCTCCTTGGCATCCTTGAATTCTCCAATTTGCTTCAAAATGTGGCTAGGTAATAGATTGACCAAAAGCTTGGTCACTTTATCATTTCCCTCGCTCCTTTGAATTTGTTCTTGGCTCCACTTGCTTCTCTTGAGAACTTTGCCCTTTGAACTTGTTGGAGCTTCGAAGCCTTCCATGAGAGCAAACCATTTCTCTATCTCCACCATCAAGAAGTTTTCGATCATTGATTTCCAAAGATCGAAGCTCATCATTGTGAACGGTGGAGGCACCCTTGCATCGAATCCAAGTCCATCTTGAAATTCCATTTGAAGTTGAGCTTCTTGAATGAAGTCTTCGACTTGTAGAATTGCTCCAACTTCTTCACCCTCTAACTTTTTGCCCCTTCCGGCGATGATTCCGGTGAAGAGCAACCTCGCTCTGATACCACTTGTTGGGACCGAAATGTAGCTAGAGGGGGGGTGAATACCTCGTCGCGATCGTCGTGCTCGTCGTTGCTCGCTTCTTGGGATGATGTGCAGCGGAAATACAAGAAACACAAACAACAACGCTAACTCTAGGGATTTACTTAGTATCCACCTCAAGAAGAGGTGACTAGTCCAAGGATGCACACACTCACTCACCCTCCACTATAAAAATACTCCTTCTCGGTAACTACCGAAGGTGGAGAAGCCTTACAACCTCACAATACAACAATGAGAAAGAAAGAAGTAAAATATAAATGAATCTTACAAGATTACAATGAAAACCCTAGCTTCTTCTTTTTCTTCTTGCAACTCACCTCTTGACTTGGATGAGCCTCCAAGAACCTTCAAGAACTGGCGGTGAGGAAGAAAAGATCATAGTAGAGAGCTGCTGTGATCGCCCGTGGAGAAGAATCAAAGAACTTTTCGAAGACACGCTCGCCAACGGCTTTATTTACGTCAACGGTCGAATCCCAATCGATTGGATTGCTCCAAATTGATTGGGGAGGCTTTGGATCGATCGGTCGATTGATCCAGAGCGCTTCTGTGCTCTCTGGAATCACCCTGAATCGATTACCTGATCGATTCAAGGCTTCTCGAGCGATTTCCAGCGCTCCAATCGATCGGCCGATCGATTGGAGGTTTCAATTGATCAACTGATCGATTTAGAAGCTTACTGTTCACTCAGAAACTCTCCCAATCGATTGACCAATCGATTGGGGAAGTTTCAATCGATTACCCAATCGATTCAGCCCATTTCTGCATGAATTCGTGTCAACCAATCGATTGAACCCACTAATCGATTGGCCAATTGATTGGAAAGCAGAAAACTGGATAGAGCTTGAAATTAGCTTCGTTTTGCATCCGAGATCACTTCATTCCGATATCCGAGTCAAAAGTTATGGCCTTCGAAAGTTTACTACGTCCGAACTTCCTAGTTCCATGCCAACTCCCTATTGGACTTACAACCGCTAAGAATTCAGCCAACTTTTGACCCATTTGGATTTTATCTTTGCGCCAAGTGTCCGGTCAACCTTGACCCACTTGGACTTACCATCTCATGCTAAGTGTCCGGTCCTCCATGACCCACTTGGACTTCCAAACACCAGGTGTCCGGTCAACCTTGACCCACCTAGATTTCCACATGCCTGGCTTCACTCACCAGGTCTTTCCATCTGCCTAGCTTCACTCACTAGGACTTCCTATCTGCCTGGCTTCACTCACCAGGACTTTCACCTAGCTTCAACCACTAGGATTTTTACCTGACTTCACTCACCAGGATTTTTCCACTGCCCACTTCACTCACCGAGATTTTCCACCTGTCTGGCTTCACTCACCAAGACTTTCACCTAGCTTCACTCACTAGGATTTTCCAACTGCCTAGCTTCACTCACTAGGTCTTTCACTTGGCTTCACTCACTAGGTCTTTCCATCTGCCTAGCTTCACTCACTAGGACTTCCCAGTCAAGTATCCGGTCAATCTTGACCTACTTGACTCTTCTTCAAACTCAGACTGGTCAAACTCTAACTAGAGGAGAATTGCTCCAGCAATCTCTCCAATCAGATGATTACACTTGTAATCTCCATGTATTATCTGTATTATCAAACATCGAAATCCAAACATAAAGACTCAAGCTTGAGCCAACTCAAGCTTAGTCAACCAGGTCATCCTTGACCTAGGGATATTGCACCAACACCCCCCACTAATCAATATGATGTTGTTGTCAATAGAACCGCTATGGATGATTATTTCATCGAGAAAGCATTCACACAATAACATCAATATGGGTGAACTAATATGAGATTCAACACTTCATAAGTAGAAGAGGAAAATGTATATCATATATGTTTGGCATCACATGATGTGGTATGCATCCTTAACCAAATCCTAGAAGAGGTTAATGTTGTGAGTTTTTTGGTCTTATGACCTAGTTTCATTGATCATATAACATGGATTAAGGTCAATGACACTATTGCTCGACTTATTGTTTTACATTCCTGATCAAGGTACATAATTCACTTTATTAGGTACTAAATATCCAAATTCAAGTATTATGTAATTTAATTGAGTATAATTGTAGAAAATTTGAGTATCCAAGTATAAGATTCCCTCAATAGGTCTCATTGCATCAAGAAATCAAGTACAATTAATTCCAATTTAAGTATATATGTACACAAATGCAGTATGATTTATAAATTATCAAGTACATTTGGATGCAAGTTAGGCGTTAATTGAAATGTTATGGCCCCCACTAATTAATATGATATTTTTGTCAATAGAACCGCTATGGATGATTATTTCCATTGAGAAAGCATTGACACGATAACATCAATATGGATGAACCAATATGAGATTCAATACTTCATAAGTAGAAGAGGAAAATGTATGTCATATATGTTTGTCATCACATGATGTGGTATATACCCATAACCAAATTCTAGAAGAGGTTAATGTTGGTGAGTTTTTTGGTCATATGACTTAGTTTTATTGATCATATAATGTGGATTAAGGTCAATGACACTATTGCTCGACTTATTGTTTCACATTCCTGATCAAGGTACATAATTCACTTTATTTGGTATGAACATTCAAGCATGTATGTAATTTAATTGAGTATAATTACAGAAAATTTGAATATCTAGGTATGAAACTCCCTCGATAGATCTCATTGCCTCAAGAAATAAGGTACAATTGACTCCAATTCAGCTATATATGTACACAAATGTAGTATGATTTATAAATCATCGGGTACATTTGGATGCAAGTTAGACACTATTTGAAATGTTGCGCTCCCCACTAATCAATATGATATTGTTGTCAATAGAACCGCTATGGATGATTATTTCATCGAGAAAGCATTGACACAATAACATCAATATGGGTGAACCAATATAAGATTCAATACTTCATAAGTAGAAGAGGAAAATGTATGTCATATATGTTTGACATCACATGATATGGTACACACCCTTAACCAAATCCTAGAAGAGGTTAATGTTATGAGTTTTTTGGCCATATGACCTAGTTTCATTGATCATATAACGTGGATTAAGGTCAATGACACTATTGCTCGACTTATTGTTTCACATTCCTGATCAAGGTACATAATTCACTTTATTAGGTACTAAATATCCAAATTCAAGTATGTATGTAATTTAATTGAGTATAATTATAGAAAATTTGAGCATCCAGGTATGAGTCTCTCTCGATAGGTCTCATTGCCTTAAGAAATAAGGTATAATTGACTCCAATTCAAGTATATATATACACAATTGCAGTATGATTTGTAAATTATCAAGTATATTTGGATGTAAATTAGACACTAATTGAAATGTTGTGGTCCCCACTAATCAACATGATGTTGTTGTCAATATAATCGCTATGGATGATTATTTCCAGGGGGATTAAGGTTAATGACACTATTGCTCAACTTATTACTTCACATTCTTAATCAAAGTATATAACCTACTTTATTAGGTACTAAATATTCAAATTCAAGTTTGTGTATAATTTAATTAAGTATAATTGTACAAAATTTGAGTATCTAAGTATGAGACTCCCTCGATAAGTCTCGTTGCCTCAAGAAATTAGGTACAATTGACTCCAATTTATATATATATATATGTATATGATTGTAGTACTATTTGTAAATTATTGGGTACATTTGAATGCAAGTTAGGAACTAATTGGAATGTTGTGGTCCCTACTAAATAGCACTAATTTATTCCATATACTATACTCAAATTTAAGTATGTATGTAATTTAATTGGGTATAATTGAACAACATTTAGGTATGGAGAATTTGCATAATTTGTACCTAAATGTTAACAAATGGTACCATATCAGTGGGAAACTTATGTTTTCTAACCAAGGACTGACAAGAGAGTTGAAATTGTGGTTGGAGAATTTGTATAATTTGTACCTAAATGTTAACAAATAGTTCCATTTTATATTAAGTTGGTATCATGTTTCATTAAATGGTACCTAAAATTGAAAATGGTAATGAGATCCAAACTTTATGGCAAAATGGATGGTACATTGTACAACACATGCTTATTGAGGAAATATCACTATATATCATATATGGGGAAGGGTTAATTAGTGATTATTAACATGCTCATGGTATCACATTTTAGTTAATTATTGATCATTATTATATACCTAATTTCTCAATATTTGTACTCATATTTACATTTCATATATTTAATTTATCAAAATTTATACTCAAGTTTCTAGCATAAATTGGATATGAATTTGCCATCCATACACCCTCTACTTCAACCAAAGCATATATCAAATATCAAAACACAAGAACATATTGTTCAAGTGTTTAACATTATCCACAAACACAACATTCACTAATAATACATGATACAAAGTTACCCTAAACCCCAAACACAACTATAAGTTCCCAACATACATGATACAAAGTTAATCTAAACCCCAAATACAACCATAAGTTCCCACCATACAACCACATATAAAGACACAATACATCATAATATACTACACCAACTACATATCGAGACAAATCAAGTCTTGCACAACATTTCCAAAAAGAGAACCATCAAATAATACGTAAATCACCAATGTTACCGCTTGAACGTATATGTCATCTCGAATGTAAGATCATGCTTGATTCTCCTTCTAGCAATATCTTTTTCTTGTGAAAGTGTAAAAAAGAAATTATCAAGCTACCCATAAAAAATATACAATAAGATTGCATAAAACTAAGTATGATATATTTACTAACAAATGAACAAGTTGAAACATTGAAACACCATTTTAATGAAACAAATAAAAACAGATAGTTTATAGCTTCTTTGTAGCTGTATCTGTTGTGGCCTTTTGTATGACAACAACTACACTTTGACTCACGTGTTTTTAACTTGCAATGATATTCTCTTAGTCCTCCTACAACCTGGTTCACTACTCACATTAGGAGTATTGATTACATTTCTTCATCAAGATTTGACTCGATAATGTCAAAAGTTAGGATTGGATTAATAATTCCTTTGTATGTTTCGCGATACATTCTAGTCTTGAAATACTTGTCAAAAAAATCATATAACGACAACAACTTTGACTCAATAGCGGTGCAAGCATGCTTGCATGGAAGCTTATTGATCAGCCTATCTTTGCATAAACAACTTTTATCCATTAAATAAACAATAAAAGATTTTTCACCATCAAATATCTCAAACTTTCAGTGGTTTTTCTCTTGGTTTGAACAAAGGTGCCACTTCACTTCAAAGGTCTGGTCACCTCTCTGATTTTGGCCGTCGACTTCATTCGATGGGCATGATTGTCGATGATTTAAACCTTTATGATAGAAGTAAATGTTGGGAAGGAAAAAGGTATCAAAGGGTTTAATTAAAATTAAGAGTAATGTGATAAATTTGTATCCGTTAGGAGTTGAAACAAATGAATATGAGTGAGAATGTATTTTCCTGATCCGAGATAAAAAATAGTTTTAAAATAAATAAATTTTCAAAAATAAAAAGAAAATAAAAAGATGAATGGGATCGCCTATTGCACCCACCACTAGTCAGTCGGCATCATCAATAATGGTGCAGCCTCCGTATCAATTAGGTGAAGTTTAAGTTGGCCGACGTCATGATTCCAAATCTATATCTCTCACCTTTATGAATCTGCTCAGAAGACTATTAATACGTGAGATCATTGTTTGTTGCGTAATTATGAGTAAAATCTTGGAAAAAAAAGAGTTCATGGGTTGGGAAGAACAGTAGAGTAGGCCTCTCTTCCAAGTAGAAACAAGGATGGGTCACCAAAAAGCTTATTTCAACAACTTCGAATTGACCTTGCCGTCAGTGTGTTTATGATCACCCCACTCCATTTTTAATCCCATCTTTATTCCATCCTGCTCACCCAAAAAAAGATGCCCATAATTCTGCATTTCCCTTTTCGTTCCTCCATGCAGATCGAACATGAAATGGTAGAAGAAGAAGAAGTAGATACGATACGTGATACGTTTACATGTTTGTATCTTTTTTTCAAAAAAAATTCAAAACAAAAAGTACAAGATTATGCAGGAATGGACAATAGTACAAGAGGTGGAAGAGGAGTGGAGCCAGGAGGAGCAGGCAGCTGCTCACAAGAGAAGAATACAACACTCGCCTGCCTTTTTTCCCCCTCTCGGAGAGTGCCAAAGGCTTTGGGGATGTGTATAAATCTACAAAATCTTCCTGTTGGAGATTTGAGTTTCCGACTTAAAGGAAAGGCTGTCTCTCTGCTTTAGTGCTGCTTCTGATGCATGGAGTAGCAGGAGCAGCAACAGTAGCAGTCGCAGCAGCAGCAGCCATGGTGGTGGTGACTGAGCTAGGATGGGCAATCACCTACTGCCACTACTAGACGCCTATTTTTGCAGAGGCAAGCTGCTTGCGTGACTGGTCAAAGCTTCCTCTCTTCTACTCTCCTAAAATGACTTCCACATGCTCTTAAATTCGCTGCCTCAACCTTTTTCCTCCTTGTCGATTCCTCCTCCTCCTCCTCCTCCTTCTCCTTCTTGGTCGTCGTCGTCGTCTTCTTCTCCTTATTCTTCTCGATTTTCACTGCATTGTTCCTAGTCGTGGTGATTATAAAATACAAGGTGCTGCTTTTGTGGAGGAGAGGGGCAGCAAAAGGAAGGGAAAGGAAGGAAAATCCAATGATAGAGATAGTGACATTGTTGGTCGAGGTTCATTGCATGGACGGGCGAGATTCGAGCTACTGTTGCGTGAGGACTCGTTTGCTTTAAGTCTTGTTGTGGAGGCAACTGTTTCGGTTGTGCAGCTGCGAGGTCTTATATATAGGGAAGGGGAAGAGGGAGTTGATGGAGGCGGAGGGGAAGGAGGCCGGCGGGGATGAGGCGGTGGCGGAGGAGGGGGTGGTTAGCGGCGCGCGGAAGCGGTACGAGAGGCTGGTGGCGGTGAGGAGCAAGGCGACGAGGGGGAAGGGCGCGTGGTACTGGGCGCACCTGGAGCCGATCATGGTGACGCCGGCGGGGGCGGCGCAGCCCGCGGAGGCGAAGCTCCGGTGCGGTCTTTGCTATGCTATGTTTTCGGCGTCCAACCCATCCCGCACCGCCTCCGAGCACTTGAAGCGCGGCGCGTGCCCCAACTTTGCCTCGCCTTCGTCCGCCGCCGGGGCAGTCGATCCGCTGCCCATCTCCTCGCTCCCGCCAGCTTCGCCCCGCCACCGCCCTCCAGTTATGAGGCGCCCCGCCCTGCCCGCGCCCCCGCCGCCTCCCAAGCCTGCTCTCGTTCTATCGGGAGGGAAAGAAGACCTCGTTGCGCTCGCCAGGCTGGAGGATAGCGTGAAGAAGCTCAAGAGCCCCATGGCCGCCCCCGCCGCAGCGCTGCCCAAGCCTCAGGCCGAAGCTGCCTTGGCCCTCCTCGTTGACTGGCTATTGGAGTCCGGAGGAGCCGTCTCCCTTTACGCCCTCGACCACCCAAAGTTCCGGTCTTTCCTCAACCAGGTCGGCCTCCCCTCTGTTTCCCCCCGCCGGCTCGCCCTCTCTCAACTCCACGCCCGATACCTCGAGGTCCTATCCGACTCCGAGGCCAGAATCCGCGAAGCCGCCTTCTTCCAGCTCTCCTCTGATGGCTGGAAGTCATCGGCCACGTCATCAGACCACGCGATCGTGAGCTTCGCGGTGAACCTCCCCAACGGGAAAACATTGTTCCACCGCTCCATTCTCACTGCCGGTGGAGCGCCCTCTGGCTACGCCGAGGAGGTGCTATGGGACGCCGTCGCCAAACTATGCTGCAGTTTTACCGAACGGTGCGCCGGCATTGTCGCCGACCGCTTCCGGAAGACGGCGCTCCACAACCTCGAGAGCCGGAACGAACGCATGGTGAACCTCTCCTGCCAACTCGAGGCCTTCAACGGCTTGATCAAAGACTTCGCCCTGCAGCTCCCCCTGTTTCGAAAAGTCTCCGACAATTGCCTCAAGCTAGCCAACTTCCTCAACGCTCAATCTCAGGCCAGAAGAATTTTTCTCAAATATCAGCTCGAAGAGCATGGCCACGCTCGTCTTCCAAGATCTGCCGCCGCCGATGATGCCAATCAAGTCTCCGACAAACTAGCAGTGGTGGAGGATGTGATGGAATTTGCCCATCCAATCCAAATGGCCGCTCTCGACGAGGACTACAAGTTGGTCTACCGTGAAGAACAAATTGCTGGAGAAATGGCAGAATTGATCCAAAACGGTGGCTTTTGGACTGAGCTGGAGTCAGTTCACTCCCTAGTGAAGCTCGTGAAGGCCATGACCCGTGAAATGGAGTCGGAGCGGCCACTGGTCGGGCAATGCTTGCCTCTGTGGGACGAGCTAAGGGCGAGGGTCAGAGAATGGAGTGTTAAATACAGCATGAACAGCGAGGTGGTGGAGAATGTGATCCAGAGGAGGTTCTTGAAGAACTATCACCCGGCGTGGTCGGCGGCGTTCGTGTTGGATCCCCTGTTTCTTGTCAAGGACACCAGCGGGAAGTACCTCCCCCCTTTCAAGTGCTTGGCTCCGGAGCAAGATAAGGATGTCGGTAGGCTAATCACGCGGCTGGTGTCGCCGGAGGAAGCTCACATTGCGTTGATGGAGCTGATGAAGTGGAGGTCAGAAGGATTGGATCCTTTTTATGCACAAGCAGTTCAGGTGAAGCAGCATGACCCCTCGACCGGGAAGATGAAGATTGCCAATCCACAGAGCCGTAGGTTGGTGTGGGAAACCTGCTTGAGTGAGTTCAAATGCCTCCAAAAAGTGGCCGTGAGGCTCATCTTCCTCCATGCCACTTCGTGTGGAATCAAGCGCGATTCGTCGCTGATCCGGTGGATGCATTTGCATTCTCAATCAGAGGCTGCAAGGAAGATGGCTTTTATAACTGCTCATTCAAAGATTGCAAAGATGAATTTCTCAAGTGAAACAATGGATGTCGATATTCTGAGCATGCGAGAGGAGGAGGAGGAGGAGATGCTCGGTGGAGACATCGCAGGTGCTTCAGCAGTGTAACATCTGTTTTTTCTGAATTTTTTTCTTCTTCACTTCTTAATTCCTACGTTGATGAGTGTAGACTAGGATTGTAACTAGGAATGTTGATTCTTTGTTTGAGCTCTTGATCAGCCTTATTGTTCTTCTAACATCTACTCAAGATTTTGTTTGGAGTGGGAGTAGAGACATAAAAGAACTATTAAATATTTGTTTCTGGTGATTGTTATATGAACTTCGAATTTGATTAGTTTGCAGAAGTAAAGGCTCAATCTTTGATCGACAACTTTCATAAATAAAAAGAGAAAGGCTAGTATATAGTGCATCATTCTCTGTTTTTTGGTTGAAGATGAAATTGTTCTTTTCCAGAGGAACTTATCATTATGCTTTTCATGTTCATCTCACAAGTTTACATTATTAGTTAAAAATGATGCAATGGATTCTCGTGCAACTTTCATCAGCTATTTTGATTCACTCACTCTTTTCTATGTCACGTAGCAAAGTTCAAATTAATATCAGGGACCTGTGGCCCTATGGAATGATCGACTTAACTGTTCAAATAGCCAAGATATGAGATCCAAGGAACTAGGAATCAAGCAGAAACAGTCGATCTCAATGTGAAAAATCATCATATTTACGAGCTCTAATCCTTGTATAATCTTAAAACGAAAGGTATGACAAGGGCCGTGTGATGCTGAACATTTAACTTGCATCTGAGTTGGATCTTCCCATGCAAGTTAGTGTCTTTGGATTCTATCAACTGCTACACTATTGATTTATGAAGCAGGTACTCTTTCTGCCAGCTTTATCAATGATTGATATCCAAGAAAGGCTCCGATGCTGCTTTGGTATGGCTAACACTTTAGTTTATCATCTGCAGTTCCACTGCACTGCTCTGCTCTGCTCTGGGACCAGCAATATATAGATTATGCATTAAACTTTACTACTGCTTCTCTTGATTAAATTTACAGTGAAGAGAGGAGTTGGGTGTTCCATGGATTCCGAGCTAGCTACTCGAGAGAGGCCATGGTAGGGTGGATGGCGAGCATGGTAGCTCAATGGTCAACTTCAGAAGAAGACAACCGACGGAAGGACGAACGGAAAAACTGAATATCCGGCGGCAATATAATTTAACCTCCAACCACAAGGCCCCCTGGGGGCCATGGAAGAGCAATCTCAACCCTAGCTAGTGCGCCTGTTGCGATCAGCAAAAGCTCATAAAGGAAGGACCTTTCTTTCACATCACCTTTGGGTGCCTTTTGTCTGATGAACGAGACCAAATGGCCTTTCTGTCTCCCAGCTCCTGCCTTTTGCTCGCTTTCGGTCTGCGATATCTCTTTCTCTTTAGCAGTCGCAGGAGCGAGCGAGCGAGCTGCGTGCTTGTCATTTTGATGGCTCGGTGGTGCAGTTCGGAGTCATGGCCTGAGACATAATAAGAATCGCCATGGATTCCTTGCCACTGCAGTTTCAGATAACAAGAAGCTTACAGACGGTCTTGTAATCTAATCACATATGAACTCATCTTCGATAAACATGATCTTTTATGATGTGAAAATATTGTATGATGATTGGCTGACAACATAGTTCGTAGAATTGTTTGGAGTCACACGATCGTCCCAGGTTTTATCTGGTTCAACCTTTTGTTTTTTTATTTGGGGTCACAAGATGGGATAGGTGATTCAATGGTTGACATTCAACACTGTAGATAATATTATTATTTATATAAATTTAAATTAATTAGTAATTTAACATACTATAAAATATAATAATTTATGATCAACCAAAAAAAAAAATTAATGGCCAACAAAGTAATCCCTAACCAAAAAAAAATAAATATATATATATATAGAATTGTTTATAATGTATGATTATATCGATTCTACCAAAATTCAAAGCGATCCCAATGATTTTGTTTTGACTCCATCTCAAAAGACGATTCCAAACAATATTTGGTACTTTTGGATCATAATTCTATAAATCATGGTTGAGAATATTAAGAAATATACTTGAAAACAATATATTTGATATTAATATGATGATTAGTTGGAGTAATTGGGTATATATGTATAATAAAAATTAATCTATTTATTAAATGAATTAGTACGTTTAGATAAAGAAAAATAGACAAGTTTAGTTAAAAACAAAAGAGAATATGTCGTCCGATACCAACTGTTCGTACAAACAATTATAACGGGCTCCCGTTTTAAACTCTCAACAAAATTAATGATTATCTTCAGGTACGGCAAAAGCGCGCACCCCATTGCTGACCGACACAGGCAGCGATCGACTTTGGCGCACGGGTGGTCCCCGCCGTCGGTACAAGGGCAGAGGCGAGCCCGGCCCACCCGTGCCTCGTCCGGAGCGAAGGCGACGAGCCCCAGCAATGATAACGCGCTGGAGGTGAGTGGGGCCGGTCGCCGGCGGCCGATCCTCGGCCGTTGCCTGCTTCTCCCGCCTCCGCTCCGCATTCATGATCCACCCCCCTTTTATTGCAACGGATGGCGACCGCGGAGGAGTGGGTGATGGCGACCGAGCGCCTGTCGCGGCAGGACATGACCTGCAGCGTCGAGCCGGCGGGGCCGCAGCGAGCGAAGGGAGATGGCGGCGGCGGACGCGGAAGCAGTTGGCATCTGGGGAGGCAGCGCTCGTGACCATGACGGGCAATTAAGTTCGTTTCTTCTTTTTCCTTTTTTCTAACCAAAAATCTCGTCACATAGAAAAAAAAACAAGTGTTTTTATTTTTATTTATTTTATTTGTATTAGAGAAAATAATGTGTCGTTTTCAAATTTATTAAAAAACACCTTATATTTTTTCATATTTATATATTATCGTAGCCACACATGCAAATTTCAGTATTTCAAATTTCATGTACCTGCCTTTAATAATATCTAAATCATGCATACGCTGATTTTTTTTTACTAGGTCATCCGTTAATTTTAAATAAAATTGATTGATGAATTATAGAATTCTGAATTACTTCAAATAAAAATAAATATATTTATAAAAGTTTTTTTAATATATAAGATTTTTTAATATATTTATCCTCTCATATATAAATATGATAACGTAAATTGAGAACGGTAAATTAAATTAAAAATACATCTCTAAATTTTTATCCTACTCAATCAAAAATTTACGATTCTTAATTTACTCTATCGGATTTAGATTTGAGGGCATAGATATATTAAAGAAGCTTTCAAGAGTACATTGATTTTTATTTAAAGTGATTTGGAGTTCTCTAAATTCATCAGTCAGTTCCTAAGACACTCGGGAGGTATGATGCTGAGTGAAACTTTTTAGGTAACAATTATTATTAAGAAGTTGTCTTCCGATTGGAAGGACTTCAAGAACTATCTGAAGTATAAGAGGAAGAAGATGAATGTGAAAGAACTCATTGTTAGACTTCACATTGAGGAAGACAATAAGAGTTCAGAGAGAAAATTGTTCTCTTAGGCTACTATAAAATTCAACATGATCAAGTATGGTCAAAGCTCAAAATGGAAGAATATGAAGTCTTCTAAGATGGGACCCAAAGGAGGCGTAAATAAGAAAAAGTTTTCTGAGAAGTGTTTCAACTATGATCGAGTCGGTCAAAAATCTTTGGAGTGCAAAAAGTCGAAGAAGTAGGAGGTCAACTTGAATGATAGATCAGAAATGGACGACCTCTACGTCATAGTCTTTGAATTGAACTTGGTGGGTTCAAACCTATGGTAATGGTGGATCAATACCAGTGCCACCAGACTCATATGATGCAACAAGGAGCTACTCTACAACTTTAAAGAAGTCAAAGATGGGGACAAACTATTCATGGAAAACTCAGCAATCTCGGATATCATGGGCTAAGGAAAAGTAGTGTTAAAGATGACCTTGGACAAGGAGTTTACTCTAAACAATGTGTTGTATATTTCGAAGGTTTGAAAGAATCTAATATTCAGATCACTGTTAAGTAAGTATGACTTCCATATTATTTTTTAGTCTAGTAGAGTTGTTTTGTTTAAAAATGAAATATTTTTAGAAAAGGGTAATGTAACCAATATGCTATTCAAGCTTAATATAATGACTATTAGACTTAAGGTTAATAAAACTAAAAGCTCTTTTATTTATATGCTTGAGTCTTCGTGTTTATAGTATGGTAGATTAGGACATGTTAACTACGATGTGTTGCGTAGATTAATTAATATGCAAAACATACCTACATTCCACCTTAACCTGAAACACAAGTGTGAGACTTGTGTTGAAGCAAAAATGACAAGGTCATCTTTTTAACATGTTGAAAGAAGCAACAAATCACTCGGTCTAATTCACAACGACATATTGTGGTAATAAATACTTCATCACTTTGATGGATGATAACACAAAATACTTTATGTGTATTTTTTTAAAAGTAAAGATGAGGCTATAGAAAAATTTATTCTCTATAAGAATGAGATTGAAAATCAACTTAATAAAAGATTAAGGTGGTTTGAAGTGACTGAAAAGGTGAATATATATCACTATTCGCTAAGTTATGTGTTGAACATGGGATCAAACACGAAACAACAACTCCCTATACTTCTCAGTAAAATGGTATTACCGAATGAAAGCATCACACTCTAAAGGAGATGATGAATAATTTTCTATTGAGTTCTGAACTACAAGAGTTTATATGAGGGAAGCAGTGTTAATAGCTAATTATCTTTTATATAAGATTTCCCAAAGGAAAATAGATAAGAGTCATTATGAGTTGTATAATGGAAGACAACTATCCTATAAATATTTATGAATATGGAGATGTCTTGCTAAAGTTTTGATGCATGATCCGAAAAAGATTAAGATAGGATCAAAATTTATTGATTGTATATTTATTGAATATACACATAACAGCAGTGCATATAGCTTTTTGTGTGTGAATCATAAATATCAAATATACATAAGAACTTGATAATGGAATCAAGAAATGCTTGGTTCTTTAAGCATATATTTCCATATAAGACCCGAGAGGAAGCAAGTTACTCAAAACAAGCATATGAAACATAAGAGGAAGAAGAAGATAATGAACTAGTTGAGGTTGAGCTCAGATGAACTAAAAGAACTCGGGCGGAAAAATCCTACGGAATGAGTTTATCACATTCATGTTGGAAAGTGAGCCCCAAAGTTACTTAGAAGCAATAAGCTCTTTTGATAACCTCACTGGAAAGAAACAATTGCATTTAGATAGACTCTATCTTGCAAAATCATACTTGGGAACTTATAGATCTTCCTCTAGGAAGTAAATCACTAGGTTGCAAGAGATCATCAAAAGAAAATGAAATGACATAATTAATAAGTGCAAGACTAGATTGGTAATTAAGGGTTACCGACAACGAGAATACCTTGATTACTTTGATACATATTTTTTAGTGTCAAAAATAACTTCCATTAGAGTATTATTGGCATTGTCGCTCTATGAAATATAGAAATATATCAAATGGATATAAAGAAAGATTTTTCTAAATAGGGATTTAGAAGAGGAAATCTACATGAAACAACTTGAAGGGTTTTTTGTGTCAGGACAGAAAAATAAGATTTATAGATTAGTGAAGTCGTTATACAACTTTAAACAAACACCAAAATAGTAACATGAGAAATTTGATAATGTCAAAAAGGAAAGTTGATTTAAGATCAATGAATGTGACAAATTTATCTACATAAAGGTCACGGAGAATGACTATGTTATCTTGTGCCTATATGTAGATGTCATGCTTATCACTAGAGTAATGATAAGATAATCAAATCCACTAAAGATTTGTTGAACTCAAGATTTAACATGGAAGACATGAGCCTAGTTGATGTAATTTTAGGAATCAAAATTCTTAGAATAATAGAAGGATTTGTTCTTAGTCAATCTCATTATGTGTACAAAATTCTTGAGAAATTCGTCGAGGATGATACTGCATTAGTACGAACATCAATAGATACAAGTCAACATCTATTAAAGAATCAAGGAGAAAGTATTTTTCAGATATAGTACTCTCGAGTGATTGGAAGTCTATTGTACCTAATGAGTTGTACGCAATCAAACTTGGCCTACACAGTAAGTGAACTAAGTATATATACACTACTACAAATTAAGGCTAAGAAATCACCCCTAAAGTGTTGTTTTTGGCCATATAAATGTTGCATAATGCCTAAGGTAACGCTTTTCATTCTATCTTATCAGGTCCTGTCATGTTAGATATAATGCAACGCTTTTGTCATTTTATGCAACACTTTCTTGAACTGTCGTGATATATAGCAAAGGTAATGCTTCTCTATATGCAACACTTTTTTCTTCCAATAGCAACACTTATTTTTTTGTTACTCTTAAGCAATTTCAACACTTTTTACTATTAATAGCAACACTTTTTATAATTTTTTTAACCCAATAATGCAACACTTTTTTCATTAAATGCACCACTTTTTATTAAATTTTCACCTCTTAGTTCACATGCAACACTTATATTTGCATTTTATTTTTAAAATATAACACTTTTACCCATTAATAGCAACACTTATTTTTACGCCAATATATTATTGATAATGCAATTTTATTATCCATTCAAACACATTTGTACAAAATAGATTATTCAAAATATAATCATTGTATTACAAAAGTTATACCACACTATATTCTGCTTAAGAATTTTACAAAAACCTAACAACTGACATCTAAATATATAGCCAACTAAAACATTATACAAAAGCCATCAATTAATACCTTCATGAATCCCTAAAAAAAAGGCAACTACACATTTACAAAAAGCCAACAAATGGCAATGTGTGGTCGCAATGTGTGGTCGACTTCACTAATCCCCCAAAAGGTATTTGTCCATACATTGAATGTGCCCACCAAAAAAGACATCTAAATTTTTCCTGCCAGCATGAAAACAAAAAACAACACAACACATTAATTAGTAAAGCTACACAACATAAAGAATATATAAAGAAATAATTCAGTTCTACCAATGAAAATAAATATACTTGTTCAGTTTCAAGAAAGATCTTTAATCAGTAAAGCTACACAACATATTCACACATCCAAATCAATTCTAGTCATCAGTTGAATCTTGAAAAAGAAAATGGGAGAACCACATAAATAAATTGATAAATATGGTTACCAGTTTAATCTTGAGAATAAATTATTGAAACACAAACAAATCAAAAAACCATATCAATTTGGTTAACCATCCACACCTATAGAACAGACTACACATAAATAATAAAATCATTCTAAGTGTCTTTAGATACAGGTCCAATAAAAGGCCAGAAAGATAAGCAAATCATTATTAAACTGTACATTAGTATTGCACATATTAAAACCAAGAACAGGCTATTAAGAATTTTTTTAAAAAAATCAACAACTCAAGACTATAAGAACAAGAAAAACCTTTAACTAAATAAAGGAAGGGAGAACTTACATGGAGCTCAACCTAGAAAAAAAAAATTCTTTCAGTATTTACAAAAACACTTAAAACATTAGGTTCCTCCAACTGCATTTTGTTTAGAAAAGCATATATCAGTTCATCTTCTTTTGATGACACTACATCCAGTCCCTCCAACTCCATTTATTTTCCTAACAAGCTTGACAAGCTTGCTGCATTGCATGTTTTGTCAAAGAAAATCAAACGAGAAAAATAAGTCAATTCTTTACTCATTGAAAATAAGTCTATCAAAACACAATGTTATTTAGAATCTATATATGAAATGAATACATATTTCAAACAAGAAATAATCAAACGAGAACTAATGAATCAATTCTTTACTCATCTGGATACTTAGCTATTTGCCATATACACGTGTCTTTTAGTGGTGGTTGAATTAGTGAGGTTTTTACCCATATTAAATAGCTAAGTCCTGAACAATAACTCTGGCTTTGTGCAATCTACATGATATTTAACTTGCAATCATGGTATTAGACTATACTCTTAATAAGTGCAATCAATTATTGTAGGAAAGCATGAATCCAATTTCTGCATAACACAAAAGTTCTTAGTGGCTTCTTCAAGTACAAATCATGATTTTTCAAGATGCCTACTAGCCATCTCAACACCATGTGTTACTTTGGCCATAGTAAGTCCCACTCACTTTCATTCCTTCTTGTTGCAAATGATTTGAATCAACTTTTTTATGGTAAAGGACTCATTCAATACCAGTTGGTATTTCAATGTCGATTTTCTTGGTAAAGTAAGTCAATTAAGGAGTTTCTCAAAATCAAAAGAATTGTTATTTTTTCTCAAGGAAGTGTTACTAAATGTCAAACTGATAGCAACTGAACATACTAGAGGAAAATTAGAAATGATTGTTATGACACCAACAATGAGTAGTTTTACCTGTATCCCAAACTGCAAGCTTTAACATTTTACCCCCCAATGTTTGACAATCTTTACTATAAAATCAACACCTACATAATATAGACAGAAGGATTCTTAAGTGCAAATTCAACTAAGAAAATAAATTAACCAAATCGTGCAAAAGATAGCTGAGCAGATTCTTTGATTCAAACAAAGAGCAAGTATAATATTTGAAATACAATTTATTAAAATTTATCAAAGTGAATACATACCACAAAGATTGAAGACAAATTATTTAGAAAACCAAGATATTTTTTTTCAAAATGTCTCTACTTTCCAACTCTATTCATGTGAAACTTTTGTCCACTCCAACAAGCAAACAACATTAGCAATCCTAGTTTTGATAATGAATAAATCCTCAAGAAAGAGGGGAATTGTTGTAAAGTGATGTCACATAGTCTCTATATATATTGACAAACAATGAATACAATAGCAAAATGTCAATGCAACAACAATAAATTTTATCCCATTCCAGGATAAAAGGCTAAAAAAGACTCGATTTCCCATTAATTATCAAAGAGGGAAAAGGATCAGAGGCAAGAACCGAAAGCGCACCAATTGTAGGGAAAATATCTTCGAAGGAGTCTGAAGTGAATCTGAGAAGATAATTGCTTTTAACAACGCTAGAATCGCTAATAAGCAACAACTTAAACAAATAATCAAACTTTAGATGGTTCAGAGATGTCGAATCCATCTTAGTGAATGATTCCAAAAACCCTAACAAACAAGATGACAACCCAAAACGGATTATCAACGGAGATGGCAACAACTGTGGAATGGCTAGGGTGGCTACGAAGAGGATTACAGCTGTAGGTGGTCGGCCATGGACTTGTGTTGTAGTCGTATAAATATGAGAAGGGGCATTTGCTCCGTTGGAACAATGGAGACAGCTTTGGCGACGGTGAGCGTCGAGATCTGCTCGCGGTGGCGAGATAGAAGCGAGCACAACAATGTTTCGTGTTCGTGGTGGTTACGATTGCAGAGACGCTCGAATGAGAGGGACAACAGATCCGCGCGAGAGAGTGGTCGGCTTCGGTGGATTGGGAGGCTAGGGTATGGAGTGAAGCGGAAGAGATAGGGCGGCGACGGTTCTCACTCCGCCGGCGACGAGAGGGCGATGCGAGAGGGAGGCGGCGGTGATGAATCGGGGAAAGAGGAAGAGGAATCAAGGTGGAAAGAAATCGGGAGGGGAGAAAACAAACTTAGGGTTATAATTATAACTTATGTATTTATAATAACAAGCGGAACATTTCTAAAAAAAATGTATTGCATTTTAATTATAATGCAACACTTATTTGAAAGTGTTGCATGTTTTTTTTCTAAAATTTGATATATGACAATACTTATTGAAGTGTTGCTCCCAAAGTAATACCTTAGGTTCATTTTGTAGTAGTAGATACATAAGTAATCCCAGTGTTAAGCATTAGAAAGGGATAACAAGAGTATTAAGGTGCTTGAAGTATACTCGTGAATATGGGCTGCACTATATAAGATATCCTGCTGTGATTAAAGGATACAACGATGTAAATTAGATATCTGACATGAAAGACTCAAATTCTACAAGTGGATATATATTCACTTTGGGAAGTATAGTCATTTCGTAAAAATCTTCTAAGCAAACCGTAATAATCAGATTCATGATGGAACTTGAGTTTGTATCTCTTGATAAATATAGTGAAGAGGTTGAATGACTATGATAATTCTCAGAAGATGTTCCTGGATGGACAAAATCAGTATCAACAATTTGCATACATTGTGAAAGTTAATCAACAATTGATCGAGCATAAAGTCATCTGTTTAATGATAAGTCTAGATATATATGTCGTATATATGATATAATTAGATAACTACTCTCAAAGGATAACCTAGCAGATCCGCTAACCAAAAGGTTAAATCGAGAGTTAGTTGCAAGCTTATTGTGAGGAATGAGTTTAATGTCAATGAAAAATGTTGGTGCAAAAGAAACCCAACCTATGAAGATTAGAGATCCCAAGAACTAGGTTCAATGAGACAACCTAACTATACCGACTAAGTAGGAAACTACCTAATAATGAAAGGATGGAGGTTAAACATATAACTTTTAATGATCAAGTGGAGTAATGTGGAATATTCTTAAGAGACCACCTATGTGAGAAAGAAATGAGACAGCTTTGAAGAGAATTGAAGACACAATTCTTAAAACTTCTCACAAAACTAGGTATGTTCATGGCTAAGAATGAATGCACTTATGAGAATTGAGTT
Source organism: Zingiber officinale (assembly GCF_018446385.1). Classification (NCBI taxonomy): domain Eukaryota; kingdom Viridiplantae; phylum Streptophyta; class Magnoliopsida; order Zingiberales; family Zingiberaceae; genus Zingiber; species Zingiber officinale. The sequence continues at coordinate 24,392,452 of NC_055991.1, read as the reverse complement.
GTATCAGAGAGAGTCCTGAGTGAGATATGTCAATTCTTACACAGATGGTAGAACAGTTCAAGAACATTGTGTCTACTATTATCTAGTAAACAAATAGATCTTCCTAAGAGAAGGTTCAAAGGGTAAAACTTACCTGTCTTATACTGAACTTAATTGTTAAATAATATCACATACACTATTTCCATTTATGTGGGGGGATTGTTGGATATATATGAATGGAAAAGAGGTGGAAAGGAAAGAGACTCCATTATGAATGAGACTTTAGTCCTACATTGAGAGTTTCAAGGCATGTTGGTTGGTTTATATTGATTCACAAGCATTAATGTTGTGAACAAATGCATGAAGAGAGACTCTCTCTCATGCGTGGACTACAGGAGGGTGCAAATCTAGGGTCTGAATTGCACTGAACTATATTAACTCATGTGCAAGCATGACCTATGCACATCGAATGTCAGATCAGTCAGGGTAAAATTTACCCAAGTGGAACAACCAACATTTTGCCACATGAATAATTCTTTTGTTTGCTGCCGATACGAAACGAATAGATTAATGTGTGATTAATGTGAGAATCATTAATTGTCGAGTGAAATGACTGACCATCAATGATCGACTACTGATGTTTCGATCCAAATGATAAATGACCTTTACTCGACCATTTAACAATGCCAAGGGTGGGTGCTCCTATATAAGGAGGCCTTGATCCTAGGCAGAGAAGAGAAAAAAGCAAAAACAATAGCAAAAGAAACTCAAGAAACTCCTCCACCTTTGTTCCCCCATTCTTTCTCTTTGCCATGCACTCGCAAGGCAGCTCTATCCGTGATAGCGTTCAGGTACTATCTCAGTTTGCCACAAACAACCTGTGCTTGGTTGTCTATGTTGGATCGTAAAGTTCGCTAGAGGGGGGGGGGGGGGGGGGGAATAGCGATTGTTGAAAATTCATTAGTAATTCGAGTATGCAGTAGAAAATAATAAGCACAATACTAACAAAATCAATTTTACTTGGTTTGGAGCCTTCGCCGGCTCCTACTCCAAGGCCCACACTCGTCGAGTGCTTTCGTTGGACAATCACTAATAATTCATAAAATATTACAAACTTTAGTACAAGAATTATTAAAAGAATACGGACAATAGCAAAAGGAAATTGAGTCACAGGTTGTCGGAGAAGCCTCGCAGCGTCGCAGGAGTAGTGCGCAACAGAGCAGTCATAGAAGAAGTTATTATTCTTTGCTCCAGGTGGAGGCCTCCTTATATAGGAAGCTCCAAGCGCCCGGATCCCTTCCGGGCACTTGTAACGTGATGTCGGCCCAGCCAATCAGCGCGCTCCACATTGCGACAAGATAAACTTTTGCATTCTGGGCGTCTGGATCCCTTCTGGGCACCCGAATCCCTTTTTCCAGTAAAATTTTTTTTCTGCAAGAGAAAAATTAGTCCGAGGCAATAAATATTATACTACCCTGCAAAATAAAAGTTAGCACAAATATAAATATAAACAGAGTAGTAATTAGATTCTGTCTCTTCGAGACCAGAATCTAGTCACGATCTCAACTTAGATTTCTAAAATGAATCTAAGTTGGATCGACGCCTATAGTTTCCTCAAACGGGGAATGCGTTTTCACCAAGTCACTCCCCTCCAGTGACTTACCTTTACTTACCTTTTGTTAGACATCCGGTCAGCTCGTCGATCTATTTGGACTTCATGCAAACTATCTGATCGGTCCGTTGACCTAGCTGGACTTTGTGCCAGATATCTGGTCAGCACATCGACCTATCTGGACTTTGTACCAGCTATCCGGTCAACCCGTCGAACTAGCTGAATTTCTTGCTAGATATCCGATCGGCCGGTCGACCTATCTAGACTTCTCCTACACACTCAGTTAGATCATTAGATCACAACAAACCTAACTTAACTTACTTTGTCATTTATCAAAACCTGAGTTAGACTGTTAGTGCTAACCACACCAACAATTTCTTCTTTTTTGATGCAATGACAATCTGGGTTAAGTTAGTGAAAAGATATGTAAAAATAACTAGATAGATGATATGGTTTTAGACTGTTTTTGGTGTCTAAATTTTTACTAACTTAATCCACATATTTTTTCTAACTTAATCTACATAATCCTTCTCCTTTGACATTTATCAAAAAATAAGCATAGACAAGTTAGGAAAAATTGACTAAGTAACCAAAAAATCTTGAGAGTAGAAAAATAGTCAGGATTACTTGGGGAGCTTTAACCTAGAAAATAAGTAAAATATCTTTCAAAGGTAAAAATTTAATTAATTTGAAGAAACTAAGTTAATAAAATGATTATTTTCAAGATCTACTTAGTTTTTTTAAAAAATATGATAAGCAAATTTTTTTTAAACATAACTTAAAAGATTTGAAATTGTTTTTCAAAAACTACTAATTCTTTAATAAGGTTTTCAAAAGAAAAGTTTTTGTAAAAATATCTTTAAGGTTAAAAAAAATGTTTCGAAAATAGATAACTTTTGAAAAAAAACTTTTTCAAAAAGTAGAATTTTGAAAAAGATATAAGAAATAGAAAAATTGAATTAAGATTTTTGAAATTCTTTGAAAACTGTGTCAAGTTGTTTTCAAAAAAATGAAAGTAATATTTTTAAAAATTAAATAGTTGTAAAACTAATTTTTACAAGTTATTTTTTAACACACTTTTGAAGATAATTAAAAATTTTCAATGCAAAAAGAAAAAGTTTTTGAAAATATTTTAACTACTTAAAGTTATTAATCCTCCCCTAAATCTGACATTAATTCAAAATAAACAACTAAAAAATATCCTTAACTGTCTAACCATTTGTTACTTACTAACTATCAGAAGATATCAATTTTCACTTGATTAGTCAGGTTAAGTTAATTTATCCAGTTAGTATTTGACTAAACTGAAAAACTTAACCTGATTATTGTTAGTTTGATTTTTAATGCCCAAACTTGTATTGATGCATTGATATAAGCATCTTAAGTCTAAGCAATCTGCCTATATATCTTACCCCTTTCTCAGTTTAACAATACATAAATAAGGTAGTCCTAGTGTGTTTGTGAGATGCTCAAGTTCTAGACCTATAGGAGCATTCTTTCTAAGGGTTTGATCTAGACTAAGTATAAAAATAAGGGAAGTTTTTTTTAGGAAAATAAAAAATTTTTACCCTAAAATTTTAAATAATTTATTTTTTGAAATCAATTTTGAAAGTAAGAGTCCTAGTCTATTAAGTACAATGGGACAAGTCAATATCTGAAGTGAAAATAAGTTAATATACAAGGACAACGATCAAGACAAAATACACGAAGCGAATATCAACCTAGTCTACTGTGATGAGGAGGAGGGTGGTCCGGAACCCAAAGATCGTAACATCTCTATCAACTCAGCATGACGAGTCCGGCCATCCTCTCGAGAGTTGGATATGTCCTGTCGAAGATCATAGACATCCTGCCACATGTCTCGTCCAAGATCGAAAATATCCTACTGCATGCCCCATCGAAAATCAGAGACCTCCTGCTGAAGACCAGTCATAGCTGTCTCAAGGCCGGTAACTCGATCGGCTAGAGTGCGAGGGGAGGGATGTGGTGCTCGAGCTGGAGGTGGTGCTGGAGCAGGGGGATCACCAAAAAGCGCATCCATGAACTCATCCACCCCTGCCTCCTCCCCCTCGGCATCTAACTGTGGCTCGACGTCCGGGTCAAGCTGGTGTTGGGCCCCCCTCTGCCAAGACAATACACCCTCATCATTTGTATGTATACCACCTAAAGAAAAGTTCCTAGATCCTACCATGTCAAACTCAGTTAGGGCTCTTACATCACCTCTAGTGACATCAATATCTAAGGATGCAAGGTATGTAGTCAAGATGTGGCAGTAGGGCATGTGATCCTGTCTGCTAGTGATGAGTCCAGCTAAGTAAATAATAACATGAAAAATATGTAAACTAATATCTATATCTAATCTATGACATAGGGCATATAGTAAGAATGAGTGAAAAGGACGCATCATCGCGATGTCGCGAGTGGTCAACGGTAAAATGCAAGAGACTAAAACTCTATAAAGGATATAGTCCTGAACTCTAAGGGAGATTGACTTGAATAGGGTAACTGTGGATACTCTCTCTTCCCCAAAAAAATATGAGTAAATCGTATCAAGTGTGATGTGTGATGGTGAATCCCTAGGAAGATAACACTGAAAAGTGCATGTAGATGGACGTAAACCTAGAAAGGTACAAATGATAGTAGGGGATGGCGTGATATCAATACCAGCTACCCTAGTGGTGTATATAAGGTCATCTACTCTAACTAGGTTATTGTATAGTTCAGCACATAAACTTATGTTAACTGAACTTGTACAATAAATCAGACGTTGCAAGCTGTACTAGTCGATGATTTCTACAACAGGAATGCATGAACGCATAAAAAACTGTCTATCTAAACACCTAGTCCATATAGGACTATAGATATTACTAGCAATCTTAATCCTAAGTTCTTCAGTGGGAAATCTAGGGTCAATACTAGCAGTAGAGGGTCCAACACCAATTCTAGAACATTTCCTAATTTATCAAAGAAAACTAGACTAAGCATAAAAATACTAAAACAATAAATAAACAAAATTTAAGAAAGGAATGAAAATTTATTGAGGCATTGTAAGAATAATAGAATTGACGACCTCGGTTGTTCTGCTGTGGTGTAATAACCGGAGGAAGAAAATAAAATTTAAAATTTGATTTCTTTTGCGTTAAAGCCTGGTGAAGGCCTTTGCAAAAGAGAAGGGGAAGGTGCAACTATTGGGGGCGCCCTTGCCGCCCCTTATATAGGGAGATCCGGGCGCTTGGACGGGGTCCGGGCGCTTGGAGCAGGGTGGCGAAGTGAGGCGCTCGGAGCGTGTTCAGGGCGCCCGGGGCTGAATACCAAGGGCGCCCGCCCCTGGTTTCTGACTCCTAGTTTCTGATTTTTTTATTATATATATATATTATTGTTATTATTATTATTATTTTTTAAAATTTTAATATTAATTTAAGTTAGATTAATTTAGAAGTTAAATTTTAAGTTAATTTTAATTTAGTTTAAATTTGATTTATTTTTATTTTAATTTTAATTTTAATTTAACTTTAACTTTTAAGTGAATTTTTAGTTAAGTTAATTTTTAAATTTAAGTTAAGTTAATTTTAAATTTTAATTTAAGTTAAGTTTTAGTTAAGTTAATTTTTAATTTTAATTTAAGTTTAAATTTAAATTTAATTTTAAATTTAATTTTTAAGTTTAATTTTTAATTTAATTTTTAAGTTTAATTTTTGATCTAATTTTTAAGTTTAAATTTTAATTTAATTTTTAGGTTTAATTTTTAATTTAATTTTCAAGTTTAATTTTTAGTTTAATTTTTAATTTTAATTTTTAATTTAATTTTTAAGTTTAATTTTTAGGTTTAATTTCTAGGTTTAATTTTCAAGTTTAATTTTTAATTTAATTTTTTATGTTTAATTTTTGATTTAATTTTAAAATTTAATTTTTAAGTTTAATTTCTAAGTTAATTTTAATTTTATTTAATTTTAAAGTTAATTTTATTTGAATTTGAATTTTATTTAATTTTAAAGTTAATTTAATTTTAATTTTAAATTTGATTTAATTGTTATTTTAAATTTGATTTAATTTTATAGTTAATTTAATTTGAATTTGAATTTGATTTAATTTTAAAGTTAATTTAATTTGATTTAATTTTAAATTTAATTTAATTTAAATTAATTTTAAAGTTAATTTAATTTGATTTGATTCAATTTAATTTAATTTAATTTTGAAGTTAATTTAATTTGATTTAAAGTTAATTTAATTTGAATTTAAACTTTATTTAAAGTTAATTTAATTTTAATTTTAAATTTGATTTAATTTTAAAGTTAATTTAATTTGAATTTGATTTAAAGTTAATTTAATTTGAATTTAATTTGATTCAATTTTAAAATTAATTTAATTTGAATTTTAAATTTGATTTAATTTTAAAATTAATTTAATTTGAATTTGAATTTTAATTCTTAATCATCTTACCCGATCTATGTTTTCAATCAAGGTATCCTATAATTTTTATGAGATGAGTTAAATTAAATTTTAGGGTTTAGTTTAACTTTTTGTTAGATTCAGGTTTAACTTTGGGCTCAATAGACATTTTTGGGATAAACTTCTAGGCTATGGTGAGTCACCTAGATATCATTAGAGTAATCATGCTTTCGAGGTTTTCTAAATAATCCTATCAACTGAACTTAGTACAAAACCTTGGTCTAAGTAGTTAGGATCCGTAAGGGGTAGATTCAGTTAGTTCCACTAAGTCAAATGCACCAGGTTGAAGTCATATCTTCCTAGACATACATAGACAGAGCTTCCCTAACCTACTATCATCCAAAACTTCACCAGTACCGTAGGTCAAGTTAAACCTTTGTCTCTTTTTAAGCTAATCCTAATTACCCTGCCAGGTAGGTTATTTTTGGAAGTGCCAACTAATTTGGAGTCTTCCATTGAATTATTTATTTGGATTAAATTTTAGTTCTTCATTTATGTTGATTACTTTTATAATTATAATAGATTTGATGATAGTTTGGGTTTGAGTTTGTTCTATAGTTATTTTTATGATTTAACTTTAGTTTAGTTGATTTAGTTTTATAGTTAGGATTTTGAATTGGGTTGTTTGATTTTACATAATATATTTTATTTCTACGTATGTAGTATTGGTTCAACCCTACTTGCGTGGTTAGACACGCTTTTGGAACCCAAGCTTTAGTTTGTGTTTTGTTTTGAGTTACAATTGACATAAATGATTTATTTATTGAACTGGACTTGTATCCATGCCCAGATTTGTTGTATATTACTTTTTGATTATTTAATATTAGATCCAAATTTTTTGATCTAGTTGTGAAATTTTCTAACAACCCTTTAAGTGTGTTAATTTCAATTTTTAGTGTTGAATTTTCCTCCTCAAGTTTTATGACTTGATTTGGATTAGATTTGAGGCATTGATTTTCCTCAAGGAACATCTTATTTTGATTTTCTTGTTCAATTAATTTTCTATTCAAGCATGAAATGACTTTAAAAAACTTTTTGCTTAAATTAAAACATACCTCATCAGAACCTTCGGAAATGAGTATGGACTCATGGCTCCATTTGGGTTCGAACCCGTCTTCCGATTCGTCTTTCGATTCTGATTCGTGGGCCATGAGCGCAAGGTAGCTTCGGTGCTTCTTCTCTTCGGCTTCCGATTCCTCTGAAGACGAGTCACCCCATGTTGCTTCGAGTGCCTTCTTTTTGGTTGTTTTGGTTTTTTCGTTCTTCAACTTTGGGCATTCGTTCTTGTAGTAGCCCTTCTTGTTGCATCTGAAGCAGGTCACATTCTTTGGTCGGTAGTGGAACTGATCTTCTGCAGGTCATTTTTGCTTAAGTTCTTCTTTCGCCTGGTGAACATTTTTCTTACCAAGTTCACCAGGTGTTCTTCGTCTTCTGAGTCTTAGTCAGACTCACCTTCAGATTCAGGCTTGGTTCTTGTCTTTTCCTTGGAGGAATATGCAAAAACAGCAACACCTTTCTCGGTTCTGGCGTTAGTTTGTTTGTGTAGCTCAAGTTCAAAAAATAGTTCATCTAACTTTAATTTTGAAAGATTCTTTGAAATGTTGTAGGCATCCACGATGGATGCCCACAATGCATTTCGAGGAAATGTGTTTAAGGCATACCTTATTAGATCGTAGTTCTTCATTTGGTGGCCGATGGTATGAAGCCCGTTGAGGATGTCTTTTATCCTCGCGTGAAGTTGACTCACCGATTCTCCTTCCTGTATTTTTATATTAAATAAATTATTTAAATAAAGAACCATTTAGTTACCTTAGCGTCGCAGGTTCCTTCGTGAAGTTCGATGAGCTTGTCCCATAGTGCATTCACATTTTTGCGTGGGCCCACTCAGTTCAGCTCTTCCTTCATTAGCCCATATTGTAGTATGTTGAGGGGTTTGAAGTCCGTCTGGACTTTCTTCTTCATCTCCGGATTCCAATGTTCCGGGTCCATTGGATTTTCGGAGTTGTCGACTGGAGCCTTGTAGCCTCTGGTGACGCTGAACCACTGGTCGAAGTCGATTTTTAGATAGACCTTTATTCACTTCTTCTAGTACGGGAAGTCATCACCATTGAACAGGGGAGGACGATGGTGCTGAATCCCTCGATTTGGGCCATAATTCTTGCACACAAAAAACAAAGAAGAGGATCCCAATACTTGGTCTTTGATTTAGCAGTGTGGGAGAAAAAATAAAAATTTAAGACTGAATTGGTGTTGCACCAGTTCAGTTTGAATTGCTACGAAAAAAAAATTCCAAAGAGGTAATGATACCAATTTGGATTATTTCGAAAAACTAAAAACCAAAAAAAATAAAAGTTTCACCCCCTTTACTTAATTGGTAGTTGCACCAAATCATAGCAGTACATACTTTGATACCACTGTTGGGATCTAGCGCGCTAAACACGCGGAAGCACAGCGAAAATTCACTAGATCCTCTATCCAGCAGATCGATGCGAAGGGAACAAACATTGCATACAAATAATCTATACTAAGTTAGATGATAGGATTATACCCTTGATGCGTGCACACGATCTCCCGACAGCTCGGATCTCAGCACGATCACACGTCCGCGCCTCTATGGTATCCACACAAACAAGCATTGTCTTTGGTTGTCTCACAAACAAAGCAAGATGGAGATGAAAACACACAAGGTTGTGCTAGCAACCTCAATGTATGTTTCAGCCAAGAGAGGGGAGGAGGAAGAAGAAGAAGAAGACAAGAGACTTTTCACCTTATCAAGTTTTCAACCATATGAAAAATATCATCCAAAATGATATTTATACTCATCACATGAATACCAAGAGTCTTGCCCTTTCATCTTCCCATCCAATGGCTCAAAATTAACCATTCAATCCAATGGTTCAATTTTGACCATTAAACTTCCTTAGTGAACTCGAGTTCACCCAATGAGTCCAACTCATTGATTCTCAAGCAACTCGACTCAATCCAACAATTGGATCCCTTTGAGTCTAATTCAATGAGTCAAATTCGGATTACACTTAATCCAATGATTCATCACATGAACCCATCTCCATATCAACTTGTTCTTAGTGTGTGACCCTATAGGTTCTCGTAACGTTGGCAATGTACCCAAATCACCATTTAGATACATAAGCAATGAGTGACATCGAGCAAGGCATCATTGCTACCTAAGTGACGAGAAAGTCGAGATCCGACCTAACCTGTCTGTGACTATTATCTTGTATGACTTGGTCCCTCTATCCTTGATATCTAGATTGATCAATGAGGCATATACCGTGTCATCCTCTTATCAATATTTGTGTTTCTTGATCTCCAAGTAGACACACTCAAACAAATGAGCTCAATATCTCATATTGACTCATTTATGCATGGTCATGCTTTCTCGTGTCCTACTAATCAAGGGGCCCACAGATATCGCTTCCGTCATATGGAAGGGATAGATCTCATCTACATCACTCACATCCCTCCGCATAATTTATTGCATACCCAGTGATTGACTTTATAGTCCACCCTGTTACGGGTGATGTTTGATGATACCAAAGTATACAACTCCTTATGTAGGGAACCGTAGTGACTTCAGGTCTAAGGACTATTCATACCAATAGTCACATGAGAATGTTTATGACACTCATACGATGATCCATGAACATTCTCATGGCGGGTCATTCAGTATATATTCTATAATATATACCCATATGTCAACCTGATATCTCATATCCATGACTTGTGAGATCAAGTCATCCATTGACCTACATGATAGTCTCAGCACATTAATATTATCCTTGTATATTAATGCTCGACTAGGAATAGTTAAGAGTAGTGTTATCTACAATATCTCATTATCAATTCAACCAATTGATATACTGTAGATAAGAACGTACTACTCAAAGACATTATTATACTTATTCAATTGACATTGAACTGAAATAAATATAATAACCAACTTTGTCTTTTATTAGTAATGATATATGATACAAAATGAGTCCTTTACAATCATCTCATAATTGGTACTAGGGCTAATACTAACAATCTCCCACTACCACTAGTGTCAATCACTGAGCCATCAAATACTCATTGACCTAGTGTTACCATCATGCTTTCCCTGTGCCAAATCCTTGGTCAAGGGATCCGCAATGTTAGCATCGGTCGGGACTTTGCATATCCTCACATCTCCTCTATCGATAATCTCTTGAATGAGATGGAATCGCCGGAGTATGTGTTTGGATCTCTGATGTGAGTGAGGTTCTTTAGCCTGTGCAATAGCCCCATTGTTATCACAATAAAGGCCTATTGGGTTCGCTACACTAGGAACAACACCAAGCTCTGTAATGAACTTCCTGATCCAAACAACCTCCTTGGTTGCAGTTGATGCAACAATGTACTCAGCTTCTGTTGTAGAATCGGCGACTGTGTCCTGCTTTGAACTCTTCCAACTCACAACACCATCATTTAAGAAAAATACATACCTTGACTGCGATATGTAATCTTCCTTCTCTGTTTGGAAGCTAGCATCGGTGTAACCCTTTACAACAAGCTCCTCATCGCCTCCAAATATCAAGAAATAATCTTGAGTCATTCTCAAGTACTTAAGAATATTCTTGACTGCTATCCAGTGACCTTCACTTAGAGCTGACTGGTATTTACTCGTCATGCTTAACGCATACGAGACATCTGAGTGAGTACAAAGAATGGTGTACATGATAGACCCTATAGCAGATGCATAAGGAATCTGATCCATGCGTCCCCTTTCTACCTTAGAAGAAGGACATTGAGTCTTCGAAAGATTCACACCATGTGACATAGGCAGGAATCCCTTCTTGGAATTCTCCATGGTAAAATGTTTAAGCACCTTGTCAATGTACATACTTTGGCTTAGTCCAAGCAATCTTTTAGATCTATCTCTATAGATCTTAGGGTTAATTTCTCGGAATACCCCAATGTATATATTTGTCCCCAGGGCGTAGCACAGCCGAGGGCTCATGGTTTCGTGGTCGAAAGGTCCAAGGTTCGATCCTCGGGGTGTCATTGCCTGGGGTTAGCGTCCCGGCTATGCGCTTTCAACTGTGTACCTGCATTTACCTCCCTCCATATCCGTGGGACCGACTCTAGGGGGGCCGCTGATGTGGCGGTTCCACATTTTTTTTTCTATAGATCTTAAGGCCTAAAATATAGGCTGCCTCACCTAAGTCTTTCATTGAAAAATAATTCCCAAGTCAAGTCTTCACTGACTGAAGAGTAGAGATATCATTTCCAATGAATAGTATGTCATCTACATACAATATGAGAAAGATGACTGTGCTCCCACTAACCTTCTTGTAGACACAAGGTTCATCTTCATTCTTAATGAAACCAAGCATTTTGATCACATTATTGAATCGAAGATTCTAGCTTCTAGAAGCTTGCTTCAATCCATAAATGGATCTTTGCAACTTACAAACCTTTCCAGCATGTTCTGGATCTACAAAACCCTCAGGTTGTATCATGTACACATCCTCGAGTAAATTTCCATTAAGAAATGTGGTTTTGACATCCATCCGCCAGATCTCATAATCATAGTAAGTAGCAATAGCAAGCATGATCCGAATGAACTTGAGCATCACAACTGGTGAAAAGGTTTCATCATAGTCTATACTATGAATCTGCTTGAATCCTTTAGCCACCAATCTACCTTTATAGGTATGCATACAACCATCCATGTCAGTCTTCACCTTGAAGACCCACTTACACCCAATGGGTTTGATCCCTTCAGATGGATTAACCAAAGTCCATACTTGGTTAGTGTACATGAATTCCATTTCAGATCTCATGGCCTTTAGTCATTTCTTAGAATCTGGGCCCTGTACAGCTTCCTAATAAGATGTAGGTGTTGGAACCCCAAGGTTGTTTTGGTGTGATCAACAAGTTAAGTTAGGTCCTGCATTGTTTTAACCTTGTGTCTAAGTGTGCAAGAGCTTAGGAGCAAAGGTACTCGAGCGGAAGACGCAGCTAGCGAGAAGGACGGCACGCGGTGCGTCCGAGGGACGAGGCGCTGCGGAAGAGTACCCCGGTGGACGAGAAGGAAGCGTGCGGTGGTTCCGAGGGACGAAAGCCGGAGCGGAAGATTGCTCGGGGAGCAAGAGACGCAGCTAGCGAGAAGGTCGACGACCGAGGAACGAAGACTGCGAATGAGTACGCTGGCGGACGAGAAGGAAACACGCGGCAATTCCGAGGGACGAGAAGCCGGAGGGAAGCACGCTCGAGAAGACCGGAAGTTGGGTTCGGGTGAGCCCTTTTCTGGATGGCAGAGATCACCCAAGCGAGCGGATCCGGAGGAGAAGAACCGGACCGAGGCGGGACTGAACCAGAGAAGAAGTCCCGGACGAAAAAGTTAACAACTGTTGACTTTGGGCTCCGGGGCGCCCGGAGCCCTCCAGGGCGCCCGGAGCAGTCCGGGGCGCCCGGAGCCCTCCAGGGCACCCGGAACCCTCCGAGGCGCCCTGAGCAGTAAAATTGACCAGATCGAGTTTTGACTCGATCTGAACGTTGGGGAATAGGTTTTATCCCCCCAGGGCGCCCGGAACCCTTCCAGGCCCCCCCACCAAGGCTATAAATATAGCCTTGGTCCAGAAGCTTTTCAATGAACTCTAAATTGTAATTCCAAACACTTGTGCGCCTCAGTTCTAGTTTAGCTTCTGTTTTCTGCACTACATTACTGTACGAGGCTTCTCCGCCTGAAGGAGATTGATAGTGGACTTTATCTTCCTTGGATTAACAACCACATCGGTTGTAACCAAGTAAACCTTTTGTGCCTCGCTTTTTCTTTATGCTTTTAATTTATCAGCTTACTTTATATATGCAAGTGTTAGTTTAAAGAGTTTGAGGAGGGTTTGTCTTTTTATGTTTGTAGGATATCCAACAACCCCCTCCTAGCCGGCCCAACGGTCCTACAGTAGGCTCGTTGAGACCAACTAGCACTACATCACCATTATCAGACAAGAGAAAAGAATATCTCTCAGGTTGACGACGGATCCTATCAGATCTGCATCGAGCTTGTGCTACTTGAACAGGTTGTTGTTCCATAACTTCTTGTGGTGTAACAAAATCCTGATCCACAACATCTTGTGGTACCTATTCAATTTCCATCATTGTGTCAGTGCTAGAATCTTAAACTTCTTCAAGATCGACTTCACTCCTACTAGTTTTTCTAGAAATAAATTCCCTTTCTAGAAACACACCAATCCTGGCAACAAACACCTTGTCTTGTGTGGGATTATAGAAGTAATATCCCTTTGTTTCCTTGGGATATCCAACAAAGTAACTGTAACGACCCAATTTTCCTCATTAGGAGTTCTAAAAGTTCTTAAAAATATTTAGAAATATTTTAGAAATATTCTAGAGATTTTTATAAATTTTTAGAGTATTTTTATGTAATTTTTGGAGGTCGTTTGGTATTTTTACTAAACGAAGGAAGTTTCGACAAAAAAATGTCCAAGCTGAGAATTGAATCCATGACCTTTGACTCAGTCAAAACCTGGCTGACCAGGTGGGCAAACAGATTTTTCTATTTAGAAAAGGTAGCGAATTTATTTAAGATAGTTAACAGAATATTGGATTATAAAAGGGATAAGTTGATCTTGGATTTGTCTGTTTAGAAAAGGTAGCGAATTTATTTAAGATAGTTAACAGAATATTATAAAAGGGATAAGTTGATGTTGGATTTGTCTGTTTAGAAAAGGTAGCGAATTTATTTAAGATAGTTAGCAGAATATTGGATTATAAAAGGGATAAGTTGATGTTGGATTTGTCTGTTTAGAAAAGGTAGCGAATTTATTTAAGGAGTTAACAGAAATATTAAGTTATAAAAAGGGATAAGTTGATGCTCTGTTTTCCCGTGACTTAAACCATTCTCTCCTTCTCTTCTACATACGATGGTGGAGCTCGGGCAGAAAACGAAAGGGAGTTAGGGCATCATCTCCGGCGGTCGGCCAAGGTCCTAGAAGCCCTTTTTGTTCGGTTGTGAGTCCAAGAATCAAGGTAAGTGCTTTTCACCTGCAGTAGGAGTAGTTTCGGACCTTTGTTCTTCTTGAATTCGAAGCATAAGAAGCGCTTATAGTGCAGATTTTTAATTAAGCCTATAGTACAGATTTTAATTAAGCTTATAATGTAGATTTTTATGTAGAGCTTATATTGCAGATTTTAATTAAGCGCTTATAGTGCAGATTTTAATTAAGCTTATAGTGCAGATTTTTAATAAAGATTATAGTGCAGTTTGGTTAAGTATTATAGTGCAGAATTTATGTTTGCATAGTATGCAGAAATAGTGTAGCATAGAATGCAGAATCTTGATTAGAACAGTATGCAGAATTTTGATTAGCATGGTATGCAAATTTTTGTTTATGCATTTCAAAGTTAAAATTTGTTTAAACATTTTAGTTTTTAAAGAAGCATTCTTTTCTTAGAGGTATTAACAAGTATAAGAAAGATAAAGAAAAGAAAGAAAAAGGCCAAGGCCTTAAGTAGATCCCAAAGTCAAGACTTTAGGGATTTTGACACACAAGGTGCTTATTAAAATGCCGAGGCATTATATATTAGAAGTATTAAAAGATAACAAGTATTTTACTTTTATCAGTGACACTGTACTGGACTCTCAGTTGTCCTTGGGTTGGGCTCCCATAGTCGTCCCTAGGTTTAGATAACCTAGTATGCAGGACTCTCAGTTGTCCTTGGGCTGGACTCCCATAGTCGTCCCTAGGTTTAGATAACCTAGTAAACCCTACTAGATTCGGGACCAGCTATCTCGGGTCTAGTTAGGGATGCGCGCATAACAAGTTCAGTTGTCGGGCCCAAGAAGAAAGTTGATTATTATTTTGAAGTATTAAAGTATAAGTTTTCAAACAAAAGAAATAAGCTTCACATAAGTTTAAAATTCAGCAAGTTTAGCTTTCTTATATACTGACATGTTGTTTATATTTGCTTACATGTTTAGTATTTCAGTATGCTATGTTTCGTTTTCTATTAGATGAGCATTCAGTTTCTAGATTTCTTTTAGCTTACATGCATACTCGAGTTTTGTGAGTTAGATAGCGCTTACTAAGTAATTTTGCTTATAGATGCATTTCCTCTTACTGCAGATAAAGGAAAGGAAAAGCTATAGTAAAGGAAGGCGACAAGGAGGTGCGGATGGATGTGTGATGCCTGGACTATAGAAGCCTTGGGATTTAGCATAAGAATTTATTAACAAAGAGTTGAGTAGAATGTATTAGATGAGTCATTTAGTCTTCCGCTGTTAGTTAATTATATGTTTTGAGTTCTCCGAGAGTTTTAGGAATTACTATCAACATGTGTACAATGTTAGTTAAGATAAGTTAGTAGTCCAGTAGCGCTCCGCCCTCACAGTCTAGTAGTGAGGAGGGTGGGGTGTTACAGTAGCACTTATCTGATTTGGGTTCTAGTTTATCTGAGACTTGTCGTCGAACGTAAGCCTCACAACCCCAAATCTTCATAAAATACATATTGGGACTCTTCCCTATCCATATCGTATATGGTGTCTTTATGACAACCTTGGATGGAACTCGGTTAAGTGTGAAAGTGGCTGTCTCTAGAGCATGTCCCCAGAAGGAAGTAGGAAGATCTGTATGAATCATCTTCGATCGCACCATATCTAATAAAGTACGATTTCTCTTTTTTGATACACCATTCCATTGTGGTGTTCCAGGTGATGTGAGTTGAGATATGATCCCACACTCAACGAGATGGTCATGAAACTCTTAGCTAAGGTATTCCCCACCTCGGTCTGATCGAAGCATCTTAATACTCTTACCAAGTTAGTTTTGTACTTCATTCTTGAATTCTTTAAACTTTTCAAAGGATTCTGACTTGTGTCTCATCAGATATACATAGTCGTATCTACTGAAATCATCAGTGAAGGTAATGAAGTAATAATAGCCTACTCTAGCTGCTACTTTGAAAGTGCCACATATATCAGTATGTATGAGTTCTAACAGATCATTAGCCCTTTCGCTGTGTCCACTAAATGGAGTCTTTGTCATCTTGCCTTGAAGACAAGATTCACATGCCTCATATGATTCAAAATCAAATGAGTCCAAAAGTTCATCCTTATGGAGTTGGGATATGCAACTCTCATTTATGTGACCTAAGCGACAATGCCAGAGATATGTTTGGTTCAGATCATTAGACTTGAACCGCTTGGTATTTATGTTATAGATTGAGTTTTCAAAGTCTAGAACATAGAATCCATTTATCAGAGGTGCACTACAATAAAACATGTCATTTAAATAAATAGAACAATATTTGCCCTTTATTATAAATAAGAACCCCTTCTTGTCTAAATAGGAAAAAGAGATTATGTTTTTGGTTAAAGCAGGCACATAACAACACTCTTCTAGTTCTAAAACATGCCCAGTGGACAAAGATAAGGAATAGGTTCCTACAGCGACGACAGCAACTCTTGCACCATTGCCTACTCGTAGGTCCACTTCGCCCTTTGTCAATACTCTACTATTTCTCAACCCCTGCGCATTAGTACAAATGTGAAATGCACATCCGGTATCTAATACCCATGAAGAAGAAATAGATAGATTGACTTCTATAACATATATATCTGAGGCAGAAGTCTCACTTCTCTTCCATTTCAATTCCTCTTTCAATGTCTGGTCTCACTGCATTGGAAGCAGGTTCCTTCCTTAGTAACCCCACCTTTGGGTTTCAGTGCATGAGCTTTGCCCTTGCCTTTAGCTTGGGTCTTACCCTTACCTTTAGGCTTCCACCTGCCTTTGCCCTTAGACACCATCAAAATGGATCCAGGCTTTGCCTTCTTAAGGTTGAGTTCAGCAGTTCTCAACATGCTCAACATTTCAAGCAGTGGTTTGTCAATTTCATTCATGTTGTAGTTCATGAAAAATTGACTATAACTATCAGACAATGACTGCAGAATAAGGTCAGTAGCCAATTCTTGGCCTAGTGAGAATCCCAACCTTTGTAGATTCTCCACATACCCGTTCATTTTGAGCACATATGGCCCAACGGGACTTCCTTCTTGCATTCTGCACTGAAACAGTGCTTTAGAGATCTCAAATTTCTCATGCCTTGCTTGTCTTTGATATAGTTGTCTAAGATATTCAACCATATCATAAGCATCCATGTTCTCATGTTGCTTCTGAAGCTCAGAGTTCATGGTGGTGAGCATTAGGCATGACACATCTAATGCATCATCTTGATGCTTCTTGTAAGCATCCCTTTCAGTTATAGTGGTAGTAGCAAGGGGTACTTCAGGAATAGGTTGCTCTAGGACGTACAATTTTCATTCTTGCTTGAGAACTATTCTCAAATTTCTATACCAGTCCAGGAAATTAGCTCTATTGAGCTTGTCCTTATCAAGGACAGATTGTAGAGAAAGGGTATTCAATGTACTTGACGACATGGTAATCTACAACAGAATAATGCAGAACTTAGTATCATATATCGATCATTTAATTAGGCCTTTAATTAAATGATTCTCCCACTGAATTCTAAAGCTTGATAGGAGCAAGTCACTACTAGCTCTAAGCCCAAAAGCAAAGACATTCAAGTGGGACAAGATCCATATTATACCTCATCTTGAATTAGCTTTGGCTAATCGCCCAAGACTTGTATAAATTAGGTAGGCAACGTGTACCAATTGGACAAGATCCACATTATACCTTATCTTGAGTTAGCTTTGGCTAATCGCCCAAGACTTAGTACAACTTAGGTAGACAACGTTTACCAATTACATCCTATGTAACTCTTGTATCTTTAGGTGAACAAAACTGTTTGTTCATTTTCCCATCTTATGAAATCCATACTATTACTTATCTTGAGTTAGCTTTGGCTAATCGCCCAAGACTAGTATAATATGATTTACATATTATGGGATATGCCTCTAAGTTCTCAACTTAGTTAAGTCACACCCAAAGTCCAA
Source organism: Zingiber officinale (assembly GCF_018446385.1). NCBI lineage: Eukaryota > Viridiplantae > Streptophyta > Magnoliopsida > Zingiberales > Zingiberaceae > Zingiber > Zingiber officinale. The sequence continues at coordinate 24,374,456 of NC_055991.1, read as the reverse complement.
TAGTCGGACATCACAATTGTCCAGTCGCACTCTACCAAGATAAAACGAGTCACTTTGCTTTGATAAACCTGACTACAAATGATCGAGGTAGTAGTGAGTACCAAACTTTGGTAGACATATGTAAATGACCTAATTATGATAGCTACACATGCATTACATACATTCATGACATATATCAACATATACACAAATTTAAACGTGACATGGTTATGCCCCCCATAAACTACGATCTTCTCAAGCCAATGAGAAGAGCGATAAGTCAACGTAGGTCCAAGCCGCTTCTCCAAGCGCTTCCTTGGTTGTCATATGTTGTTGTCCTTCCTTCCTTTTCACCCGTCGTCCAGAAGACTAACTCTTTCTAATTTTGTACATTACAAAATCTAAAGAAACTCGAGTTACATTCGAGTGTAATCTAATTACAACAAGAATAAAAGGGATGAAGGCATGACACGCATGCCGTATTATGAATTACAACATTATACACATCTAATTATATTGGGGTTGAAGGGCCATAACCATGCACCATGTCATATCTATTCATAATATTTTATGACATAAATTTACTATGATTTCAACAAATAAATTTATTTTGCATACTCATTTTATGAGTTGCTGCTTTACCCGAGACCCTACTACCCACAATACCAACTACGTTTTGTTCTAAACAAAACATCTCTGGCCGAGACCTTGTTGGTTACACACCAACTTCATTTTGTTTCCAATAAAACACCCATATCGGTCAAGACTCAGGATTTGGCCGAGACTTAGAATCTGGCCAAGACTCACAGTCTGGCCGAGACCCATAATCTGGCTGAGAGTCTTGTGTGGCCGAAACTAATAACTTTTGTAAATCACAGTAAACCCTATCATGCAATTTCTATATCATATATACAAATTCTAATAACTTAGCATAACCCTTCGCAAGTGGCTCTGATACCACTGTTAGGATCTAGCACGCTAAACACGCGGAAGCGCAGCGGAAATTCACTAGATCCTCTATCCAGCAGATCCATGCGAAGGGAACAAACATTGCATACAAACAATCTATACTAAGTTAGATGATAGGATTATACCCTTGATGCGTGCACACGAACTCCCGACAGCTCGGATCTTAGAACGATCACACGTCCGCGCCTCTATGGTATCCACACGAACAAGCCTTGTCTTTGCTTGTCTCACAAACAAAGCAAGATGGAGAAGAAACCACCCAAGGTTGTGCTAGTAACCTCAATGTATGTTTCGACCAAGAGAGGGGAGGAGGAAGAAGAAGAAGACAAGAGACTTTTCACCTTCTCAAGTTTTCAACCTTATGAAAAATATCATACAAAATGATATTTATACTCATCACATGAATACCAAGAGTCTTGCCCTTTCATCTTCCCATCCAATGGCTCAAAATTAACCATTCAATCCAATGGTTCAATTTTGACCATTAAACTTCCTTAGTGAACTCGAGTTCACCCAATGAGTCCAACACATTGATTCTCAAGCAACTCGACTCAATCCAACAATTGGATCCCTTTGAGTCTAACTCAATGAGTCAAATTCGGATTACACTTAATCCAATGATTCATCACATGAACCCATCTCCATACCAACTTGTTCTTAGTGTGTGACCCTATAGGTTCTCGTAACGTTGGCAATGTACCCAAATCATCATTTAGATACATAAGCAATAAGTGGCATCTAGCAAGGCATCATTGCTACCCAAGTGACGAGAAAGTCGAGATCTGACCTAACCAGTCTGTGGCTATTATCTTGTATGACTTGATCTCTCTATCCTTGATATCTAGATTGATCAATGAGGTATAGACCGTGTCATCCTCTTATCAATCTTTGTGTTTCTTGATCTCCAAGTAGACACACTCAAACAAATGAGCTCAATATCTCATATTGACTCATTTACGCATGACCATGCTTTCTTGTGTCCTACTAATCAAGGGGCCCACAGATATCGCTTCCGTCATATGGAAGGGATAGATCCCATCTACATCACTCACATCCCTCCACATAATTTATTGCAGACCTAGTGATTAACTTTATAGTCCACCCTGTTACGAGTGACGTTTGACGATACCAAAGTATACAACTCCTTATGTAGGGAACCGTAGTGACTTCAGGTCTAAGGACTATTCATACCAATAGTCACATGAGAATATTTATGACACTTATACGACGATCCATGAAATATTCTCATGACGGATCATTCAGTATATATTCTCTAATATATACCCATGTGTCAACCTAATATCTCATATCCATGACTTGTGAGATCAAGTCATCCGTTGACCTACATGCTAGTCTCAATGCATTAATATTATCCTTGTATATTAATGCTCGACTAGGAATAGTTAAGAGTAGTGTTCTCTACAATATCTCATTATCAATTCAACCAATTGATATACTGTAGATAAGAACCTACTACCCAAGGATATTATTATACTTATTCAATTGACACTAAACTGAAATAAATATAATAACCAACTTTGCCTTTTATTAGTAATGATATATGATACAAAATGAGACCTTTACAATCATCTTATAATTGGTACTAGGGCTAATACTAACAACCACTTGTTGGATCGTAAAGTTTGCTAGAGGGGGGGCGGGGGGCGGGGTGAATAGAGATTGTCGAAAGTTCGTTAGTAATTCGAGTACGCAGCGGAAAATAATAAGCACAATGCTAACAAAACAAATTTTACTTGGTTCGGAGCCTTCGTCGACTCCTACTCCAAGGCCCGCATTCGTCGAGTGCTTTCGTTGGTCAATCACTAATAATTTACAAAATATTACAAAATTTAGTACAAGAATTATTAAAAGAATACCGACAATAGGAAAAGGAAATTGAGTTGCAGGTTGTCAGAGAAGCCTCGCAGCATCGCAGGAGTAGTGTGTAAAAGAGCAGTCATTGAAGAAGTTGTTGTTCTTTGCTCCAGGTAGAGGTCTCCTTATATAGGAAGCTCGAGGTGCCTGGATCCCTTCCGGGTGCTTGGAGTGTGACATTGGCCTAGCCAATCAGATCGCTTCATGTTGCGACGAGATAAACTTTTACATTCCAGGCGCTCGGATCCCTTCTGGGTGCCCGGACCCCTTTTTCCAGAAAATGTTTTCTCCAGCAAGAAAAAGATTAGTCCGAGACAATAAATATTATACTACCCTGTAAAATAAAAGTTAGCACATATATATATATATATATATATATAAATAGAGTAGTAATTAGATTCTGTCTCCTCGAGACCAGAATCTAGTCACGATCTCAATTTAAATTTTCAAAATGGATCTAAGTTGAATCGACGCCTATAGTTCCCTTAAACGGGGAACACATCCTCACCAAGTTACTCCCCTCTAGTGACTTACCTTTACTTACCTTTTGCCAGACATTCGGTCAGCTCGTCGACCTATCTGGACTTCATGCCAGCTATTCGATCAGTCCGTTGACCTATCTGAACTTCGTGCGAGATATCCGATCAACCTGTTGTCTGGACTTCGTACCAGCCATCCGGTCAACCCGTCAACCTAGCTGGATTTCTTGCCAGATATCCGGTCGGCCGGTCGACCTATTTGGACTTCTCCTGCACACTCAGTTAGGTCGTTAGATCACAACAAACTTAACTTAACTTACTTTGTCATTCATCAAAATCTAAGTTAGACCGTTACACCTAACAGTCTATGTGGGCTTACCTATTGTATCCTGGAAAACAGATATCTAACGTAACCTCAAAGTATAGCTGGACGGAACAAATCTATTTTAAGGAAACCGTGTTGAACATAGTCCTTGGAATATCTTTCAACATGGTAACTCGGCCTCGACAGCTCAGCCAAGATAGCTCAGCCTTAACAACTCAGACAAGGTAGCTTTGCTTGGCCTTACAAGGCAATTAGAGGTAGCTTCAGTTAGTTCCACTAAGTCAAATGCACCAGGTCAAAGTTATATCTTCTTAGACATATATAGACATACCTTCCCTAACCTACTATCATCCAAAACTTCACCAGTACTGTAGGTCAAGTTAAACATTTGTCTCTTTTTAAGCTAATCCTAATTACCCTGCCGGGTAGGTTATTTTTGGAGGTACTAACTAATTTAGAGTCTCACCCTGAATTATTGATCGGGATTAAATTTTAGTTCTGGATTTATGTTGATTACTTTTATAATTATAATAGATTTGATGATAGTTTGGGTTTGAGTTTGTTCTATAGTTATTTTTATGATTTAAATTTGGTTTAGTTGATTTAGTTTTATAGTTAGGATTTTGAATTGGATAGTTTGATTTTACATAATATATTTTATTTCTAGGTATGTAGTATTGGTTCAATCCTATAACCTGCGTGGTTAGGCACGCTTTTGAAACTCAAGCTTTAGTTTGTGTTTTGTTTTGAGTTTCAAGTGACATAAATAATTTATTTATTGAACTGGATTTGTATCCATGCCTAGATTTGTTGTATACTGCTTTTGATTATTTAATATTAGATCCAAAATTTTTGATCTAGTTGTGAAATTTTATAACAACCCTTTAAGTTTTTTAATTTCAATTTTTAGTGTTGAATTTTCCTCCTCAAGTTTTATGACTTGATTTGGATTAGATTTTTCAATTTGTTCCTTGAGGCATTGATTTTCCTCAAGGAGCATCTTATTTTGATTTTCTTGTTCAATTAATTTTCTATTTAAGCATGAAACGACTTTAAAAAACTTTTTGCTTAAATTAAAACATACCTCATCGGAACCTTCGGAAACGAGTATGAACTCATGGCTCGATTCGGGTTCGAACCCATCTTCTGATTCGTCTTCCAATTCTGATTTGCGGGTCATCAGTGCAAGGTAGCTTCGGTACTTTTGCTCTTCAGCTTCAGATTCCTCTGAAGACGAGTCACCCCATGTTGCTTTGAGTGCCTTCTTTTTGGATGTTTTGGTTTTATCATTCTTCAGCTTTGGGCATTCGTTCTTGTAGTAACCCTTCTTGTTGCATCCGAAGCAGGTCACATTCTTTGGTTCGGTAGTGGACCTGATCTTCTACAAGTCATTTTTGCTGAAGTTCTTCTTTCTCCTGGTGAACATTTTTCTTACCAAGTTCACCATGTGTTCTTTGTCTTCTGAGTCTTGGTCAGACTCACCTTCAGATTCAGGCTTGGTTCTTGTCTTTTCCTTCGAGGAATCTGCAAAAATAGCAACACCTTTCTCGGTTCTGATGTTAGTTTATTTGTGTAGCTCAAGTTCACAAAATAGTTCATCTAACTTTAATTTTGAAAGATTCTTTGAAATGTTGTAGGCATCCACGATGGATGCCCACAATGCATTTCGAGGAAATACGTTTAAGGCATACCTTATTAGATCGTAGTTCTCCATTTGGTGGCCAATGGTGAGAAGCCCGTTGAGGATGCCCTTTATCCTCGCATGGAGTTGACTCGCCGATTCTCCTTCCTGCATTTTTATATTAAATAAATTATTTAAATAACGATCTCGTTTAGTTACCTTAGCATCGCTGGTTCCTTCGTGAAGTTCGATGAGCTTGTCCCATAGTTCCTTCGCATTTTTATGTGGGCCCACTCGGTTCAACTCTTCCTTCGTTAGCCCACATTGTAGTGTGTTGAGGGTTTTGAAGTCCGTCTGGGCTTTCTTCTTCATCTCCGAATTCCAATGTTCCGGGTCTATTGGATTTCCGGAGTTGTCAACTGGAGCCTTGTAGCATCTGGTGACGCTAAACCACTGGTCGAAGTCGATCTTTAGATAGACCTCTATTCGCTTCTTCTAGTACGGGAAGTCATTACCATTGAACAGGGGAGGACGGAAGGTGCTGAATCCCTCGATTTGGGCCATAATTCTTGCATACAAAAAACAAAGAAGAGGATCCCAATACTTGGTCTTTGATTTAGCAATGTGGAAGAAAAAATAAAAAATTAAGACTGAATTGATGTTGCACCAGTTCAGTTTGAATTGCTACGAAAAAAAAATTCCAAAGAGGTAATGATACCAATTTGGATTATTTCGAAAAACTGAAAATCGAAAAAAAATAAAAGTTTCACCCCTTTTACCTGATTGGTAGTTGCACCAAATCAGAGCGGTACCTACTCTGATACCACTTGTTGGATCGTAAAGTTCGCTAGAGAGGGGGGGTGAATAGCGATTGTCGAAAATTCGTTAGTAATTCGAGTACGCAGTAGAAAATAATAAGCACAATGCTAACAAAACCAATTTTACTTGGTTCGGAGCCTTCGTCGACTCCTACTCCAAGACCCGCATTCGTCGAGTGCTTTTGTTGGTCAATCACTAATAATTTGCAAAATATTACAAACTTTAGTACAAGAATTATTAAAAGAATACCGACAATAGGAAAAGGAAATTGAGTCACAAGTTGTCAGAGAAGCTTGTAGCATTGCAGGAGCAGTGCGCAATAGAGCAGTCGTAGAAGAAGTTGTTGTTCTTTGCTCCAGGTGGAGGCCTCCTTATATAGGAAGCTCCGGGCGTCCGGATCCCTTCTAGGTGCCTGGAGTGTGACGTTGGCCCAGCCAATTAGATCGCTCCACATTGCGACGAGATAAACTTATGCATTCCAGGCACTCGGATCCCTTCCGGGCACCCGGACATCTTTTTCCAACAAAAGTTTTCTCCTGCAAGAAAAAGATTAGTCTAAGGCAATAAATATTATACTACCCTGCAAAACAAAAGTTAGCACAAATATATATATATATAAATAGAGTAGTAATTAGGTTATGTTTTCTTGAGACCAGAATCTAGTCATGATCTCAACTTAGATTTTCAAAATGGATCTAAGTTGGATCGACGCCTATAGTTCCCTTAAACGGGGAACACGTCCTCACCAAGTTACTTCCCTCCAGTGACTTACCTTTACTTACCTTTTGCCAGACATTCGGTCAGCTCGTCGACCTGTCTGGACTTCGTGCCAACTCCGGTCGGTCCGTTGATCTATCTGGACTTCGTGCCTGATATCCGGTCAGCCCGTCGACCTATCTGAACTTTGTACTAGTTATCCGATCATCCCGTCGACTTAGTTGGATTTCTTGCCAGATATCTAATCAGCCGGTCGACCTATCTGGACTTCTCCTGCACACTCAGTTAGATCATTAGATCACAACAAATCTAATTTAACTTACTTTGTCATTCATCAAAACCTGAGTTAGACCGTTAGTGGTAACCATACTTGACAGTCTATGTGGGTTTACCTATTGTATCTTGGAAAACAGACATCTAATGTAACCTCGAAGTACAGCTAGAGATAACAAATCTATTTTAAGGAAATCACATTGAATGTAGTCCTTGGAATATCTTTCAACAAAGCAGCTCAGCCTCGGCAGCTCGGCCAAGATAGCTCAGCCTCAACAACTCAGCCATGGTAGCTCAACCTTGACAACTCAGACAAGGTAGCTTTGCTTGGCCATACAAGGCAATTAGTCTTCCATACAACTCCGTCAATTCCAAGCAACTTTTCTTTATCTTCTTAACAGTCTAAGATTATCAGCTCGGGTTATCTCAAAGATAAATCTAAAATTAAAATTTTATCTAACAAAAATTGTTTAACACATCATTCAAAAATTTAAAAATTTGATATTTTTTAAATCAGATAAGTTCGAAGAACTCGCTAATGGTATTAGTTAGTAAGTATTATTGTGTTAGGTCTTATAATAATCTGGTGATAAATTTTATCAATTTTTTTGTAAAATAAAAAATTTATTATTCTTAATTTATGCTATCGTATTATTTATTTCATGAGTGTTTTAAGTTAATTATAGCTCACATATCATTGTTGCAAGATCATTCATAGAAATCAAGGATAAACAACACAATTCAAAAGTATAAACATAAAAAAAATGCCTGCCATACTATACTGGTAATCATATTTGAAGGGCATGGCAGTACTCTAATCCCCAGCAAGGCTTAATTTAATGATTTCAGTGTCAGCTTTGACTGCTTTTGATACTGAAATCGTGATTAAAAAATGCCACTCATCTGTGGTGATAGACCACTAGTGATCATTTCTTATACAACTCAGATTCCTTGTGCTGCTGCTGCCATGCATGCATGCATGCATGTACGCAACAGGATCAAAGCCAAACGCAAGGAGAACAATAATTATGGTATTTAGAGCTGCCTTGAGCTGTGCCTGTGCTGCATCATCAATTCATCTGCCTGCAATCATCATGTTGCTCTTCCTTTTGGGTTGAACGCAGGAGGCCATATATGCAGTGCGTAGTCTTTGCCCTGTTGACTGAGAGGACGCAGAGCGAGAAGGAATGAGAAATTTTCAAAGTGCATTGCCATTTATTCTGCTGATTGCATTTAGCTGTGTATTGTTTATCAGGAAGGATCCGATCAGAGATTAAGAAATGAGATGATTCAGCAAGTAATCATAGTCGAGTACTTTTGACCGTTTGGAAATAAGTCAGGTTGGTCTCTATAAAGTTTATCTTCGACAGGTCGGACTTCAATTAGGTTAGCTTCTCCGTAGATTGACCTTCCGAATACCAAGTGATGTGATAGAAGCCTACAACCTCCACATATCTCATGTGGTCAAATATCATGTTGAGCTGTCAGTCAAAGTCAAGGTGAATCAGACGTAATCAAAAGAGAATCAAACACACCCTAGAAGGGACTCGGGTTTGATCAAACTAGCTCGGTGCATCATCCTAGAATTGAGTTTGTCCATGGACAAGACAACTATTACGACTCAGCTTCAGTCGTTGATATCATCCCTGACTTGGCTCCGGTCGTCGACATCATCTCTAACTTGGCTTTAGTTGCCGACTTCATCTTTCATCGGGGACACTTAACATCGACTTCATCTCCTCATCCGCCCTTGGCTCGGACACCCTATGTGGTCTGCTAAAAATGCGGGGGTGTTCAGATAAAGAAGCGACAAGACTGCTTCATTCATAGGGTTGTTTCTCCTGGAAGACGTGGAGAATAGCATTGCGCATCCCGGAGCATGTGGGTAACATAAGCGCACATCTCAGAATATTTAATAAACAGATGCACACACCTCATAGAACAACCGCATTTATGGTTCTTTAAAAGGTCTTCCACTCCCATGGGTGCAGGTATGCTAATGCAGGTTCGACAGCGTAATCTTCTAGAAGCCATAACTTTTAACTCGAGATTCAAAATTAAGCTCTGTTAGGAACCCATAACTCCCAAGTTTCAAGTTAAAAATCCACCATTTAGACCCTCAACCGAGCCTCCAAATATATTTTTACTATTTTTGGTTATTTCTATTTTTATGGTATTTAAGGTATCATTAGTATTCTGGTATATACGAGTTAGGTTTTGTTCATGTTAGCGACATGTTTTGTTAATTGGGATTTCTATTAAGAAATTTTCTTTTTGGATAAGATTTCTTTCTTTCTATAAAAGATAGGAATTGAGTTCATATATGAGGATTTATTCCCTTTATTCTTGCCTGAATCAACATGGATTAGAAGCTCACTTATAGTATTCATGTGCAAATCAACGGATTCAATAGTTTCTTCCAGTATTCATGTATGGATCAATAGAACCGATAGTTATCCACTGCATAATACGTGCACACCAAAATTTACTTCTCCTTTGGCAATTCTGCTCCCTCAAGAAAAACTCTAACTTGAGCATCGGAGTGACATGCCGAGATCCATCCCCAGTACCATTTTATCACTCTTTTGTAGTTCTTTTTAGGCCTTTATATCCTCCTCGATGACAATCTCCAGAGAGCGTACATGTCAACTCGTTCATTGACTGGTGGCTTGACCATCCATGGTATTTGACTGGAACAAATTGTCGTTTGTGGGAAAAGTCTGAACCAAGACGCTGTGATGATTAATGTTAGGGTCGATTTGTGCTAGAGGGGGGGGGGGGGGGTGAATAGCTCGTTGCGTGCTCGTCGTTGCTTTCATGATGATAATATGCAGCAAAAATTCACCCAAAGCACACTCATAACGCTAACAGTAGGATTTACTTTGTATCCACCTCAAGAAGAGGTGACTAATCCAAGGATCCGACCCTCACTCACTCATCCACTATGAAAACACTCTTTTACGGTAACTACTGAAAGCGGAGAAGCTTTGTACAAACTCGCAATACAAGAAGAAAGAAAAATAAGCTTATACAATACAAATCTTACAAGATTTACAAAGCCCTAGCTTGCTTCTTCTTGCTTGAATACACCTCTTGACTTGCTTGGAAGTGCACCAACACTTCTCTCTAAGCCTTCAAGATCTGGTGTGTGCCTGTGAGAATGATCACAAGAAGTGGAGAGGAAGAACTATGGAAGAAGATGCTCGCCAAAGCTTTATCCTGCGCAACGATCATCTCCCAATCGATCGGATGATCGATTGGGGAGGCTGAATCGATCGACTGATCGATTCAACCCTCTTCTGTTCTATCTAGAAAGTGCCTGAATCGATCGACCGATCGATTCAGGCTTTCTCACGATCGCGCGAGAAAACTAGCCCCCAATCGATTGGTTGATCTATTGGCAGTGCCTAATCGATCAGCTGATCGATTGGGAAGCATTATGTTTGCGTGATATAAGCTCTCAATCGATCGACCGATCGATCGGGCTGCTGTTTATTGCAACACTCTCCTAATCGATCGGCTGATCGATTGGGCCTTGGTTCAATCGATCAACCAATCGATTGATACCCCTTGACTTGCCTAACTCAAGTCCAAGGTCCCCAAACCCAACATCCGGTCAACCGTGACCTGTTGGGACTCCTTGTGCCTAGCATCCGGTCTACCTTGACCTGCTGGGACTTCTTCACCAAGTTTTCAGTCAATCCTTTGACCCACTTAGATTTTTCTCCTTGTGCCAAGTGTCTGGTCCTCCATGACCCACTTGGACTTACACTAGATGTCCGGTCACCTTTGACCCATCTAGGTTTCCTCGTGCTAGACTTCGCTCACCAGGTCTTTTCATATGCCTAGCTTCACTCACTAAGGCTTTCCATCTGTCTGGTTTCACTCACCAAGACTTTCACCTAGCTTCACTCACTGGGTCTTTCCACCTGACTTCACTGACTAGGATTTTCACCTAGCTTCACTCACTAGGTCTTTCTACTTGACTTCACTGACTAGGATTTTCACCTAGCTTCACTAACTAGGTCTTTCACCTAGCTAGCTTCACTCACTAGGATTTTTCAACTGTCTACCTTCACTTACTAGGTCTTTCACCTAGCTTCACTCACCAGGATTTTCCAACTGCCTAGCTTCACTCACTAGGTCTTTCACCTAGCTTCACTCACCAGGATTTTCCAACTGCCTAGCTTCACTCACTAGGTCTTTCACCTGGCTTCACTCACCAGGATTTTCCCTTACCTAACCTCCAGTTAGGACTTTCCCAGTCAAGTATCCAGTCAAACCTTTGACCTACTTGACTCTTCTTCACATCTAACTGGTCAGTCCTTGACCAGAGGGGGAATTGTATCAACAATTTTCCCAATCAGACGATTGCATTTGCAATCTCCATGTATTGTCAAACATCAAAATCCAAATATCAAGACTCAAGCTTGAGCCAACTCAAGCTTAGTCAACCTGGTCAACCTGACCTAGGGAATATTGCACCAATAATCTTCTCCTTTTTGATATTTGACAATACTTTTAAGTTAGGCTAATCTCATGCCAATGCCCTTTGGATAATGAAGGCATAATTTAGACCCTACATTCTTCCCTAAACTTTTCTTGAGGGACAAAGGCCTAACTTAAACCCTACATTCTCCTCCTATTGGCACACATCAAAAACTCTCCCCCTGAAGGGTTACTCAACGTTGTTAACAACCTCACATGTTGTTCACAATACCACAATGAAGGTCCCATATCCTTCATTGTCTTCAATGCCCCCCCTTGAGCATTAACCAACTTCACACTTGCAATGAAGGTCTTATACTCTTCATTATATTCAATGATCCTCCTAGAGCATTCTTTTTTCCAACAATGAAGATATCCGATCTTCCATTATTCCTCAATACTCAACCTTGAGCATTTATCCAGACGAAGGATTTACCACCTTCAATGGGTTCGGAAAAATATTTTTATGTTTTTAAAGAGTAGCTCCCCCCTAAAAGCATGCTTCAACCTTCTATCATTGCACCAACAATGACTTGGCATCGCTATACTTTTAGGAAACCCAAAATTTGAAGTTTTGAGATTCAAATATTAATATTTGAATGCAAACCTCAACCTTACTTCAATCTAGTGGTCCTTAACCAATCCATTCTTGTTTTCATCATAAAAACTTCCCCTAAATGTGTAAAAATGTGTTTCAAGGGGTTATGAATGGTTACCTAGACTAAAAATAGTTTAAAGTGCTGAAATCAAACATTTACAGTTGAAAACAACCTTCTCAATCGATTGAAGTTGGGCCTCAATCGATTGAAATCATTTCAATCGATCCAATGATCAATTCCGCGACACTCTATTCGTAGAAAATCCCCTTGAATCGATCGACTGATCGATCCAGCCTAGGTCAACTGATCGGTTGATCGATTCCACGACGCTCTGTTCACGGAAAATGCCTTCTCAATCGATCAGTCGATCAATTGAGGCTTCCCAATCGACCGGTTGATCGATTGGGTTTTTGAAATTCTGGAATCCAATTTTAGTCGAATTTCAGAAATGCCCTAAAAATTCTAAAAATCATGAAAACTCTTGTAGACACTATTTATGATATATAATATCATGAAAAAATAGTTTTCTAAGAAAATACATCTTATTTTCAAAGATTGACATAAACTTGGAAACTTGCAAAAATTTCAATGTTTCTCCTAAGTTTGTGTCTAACTTTTCAATGATGATTACTATCAAAAGATAGCCTTCACCAAGTTTTTCCAAAGTCTATTTAAAATATTTTTCAAAACCAATTTCCAACCATGTTCTTTGGGTTCAATGCACATGACTTGTACATTAGCTTTCCTAATGATTGGAGTCCACATAATTATGTATTTTGAAAAAATCAAAACTCAATTAGATACACTAAATCAACATCTTGAGTCTTGTTCATCATCCTAACATCCCACTTGTATTTAGTGTGCACTAAAACACATACAAGTCACCTTATAGTCTTTGTGAGATGTAGATTTTGATTTTTCCCTAAACTAGGGATCATGTATCTAGGCATTTTAAATTATGAACATCCACCTAGGATGTCAATTATTAGTAAATGTCATTGTCCTTAATCGCAAGGAATTAAAAGTAATGCATGATGATTTATGACTTATATCAAAGTAAATGATTTTCAAAAGAAAACATACTATAACTACATGATGTATATATGACATGACATGATATTTTTGTTATGATTTTCATAATAAAGATGAATGCAACACATAATGTCGTGGCATATGATAGGCAAACAATCATAGCAAATTAGCATAAGTAAAATATACCTAGATTATCTATCTAAGTATCTTAAATCCTTAGCTAAACTAAAAACTAATCCTAGAATGCCCATATTATCCCAAGAAAATGGCAAAACCAAACTTGACATTTCTTTTACTCTTGATTAATTATGCCAATTTAAATTAAGTATAATTCCTCAAAGTTTGGCACATTTTACTTTTCCAAAGAGTAACCAATTTATCCTCTTCATTTTCAAAGGTTAACAAAAACTTTGAAAATGCCTCCAAGTGTCAACTTTATCAAGGTTGGGTTAACCACCCTACCCATTTAGAGTTGAAACTCTCTAACCCATCTAGGGGGTAGAGAAGATGCTCCTAGGAATCCAACACCTAATGGTGCTCCTTGGATGTTTTAGGTATTCACTTGGGATAACCTCCCTTGATACATTCCTAATGACCTTTCTAGGCTTCTTAGAAGCCTTGGTCACTTCCTCTAGGTCAACTCTAGGGATAGCTTCCCTTGTGATCTTTTTAGTGACTTTCTTAGACTTCTTAGAAGTCTTAGTCACATTGGTCATGGCAAAAATACTTCTAGAGATAACTTTCCTTGTATCTTTGACTTGACCCCTAGACCTAGGGTTGGTTCCATAGGTATATGGAACCCTATGATATGAAGCTACATCCTTTTTAGCCTTAGGTTTGTATCCCAAACCTCTATAGCCATTGGATGACTTTTGATTTCCTAAACTCAGGTTATGCTCTTTTTGCCCCTTAAGGATACCTTCCATCCTTTTTAGGGTCTTTTTAATTTTATCAAGCCTTGACCTCAAGACTTAATTTTTCATCATTAAATCCTTAGATTTTGATGTTTCTTGATTTCTATGAGAATTTCTATTTTAGGCCTATAACTAAGATCCTTAGAGTTATTTCCTAAGTTTTTATTTACCTTCCTAACCCTAGGTGTGGTAGTTTTGGCATGAAGAGCCACATGATTTTCATCAATTCTATCATGATTCCTATTTTTATGGTAAATTGCATGAAAATGATATAAATTAGAACTAGCATGCTTTTTACTATGATTCAAAGTGATCGCCTCAATAAATGATACCTTGGGTTTTATCTTGGAAGCTCCCCCTTGGCTTGTGTTTCCACTTTTGGCTTTGACTGATTTCTTCCCTTTTGGACATTGACTCTGGTAATATCTTTTTTGGTTGTAAGAAAAGAACACAATATGCTCCTTGCTCTTTTTTGTTGTGGGGGTAGTCTCCTTGGGCTTCTCCTTACCTTGTGGTGCCATTTGGTCATTCTTCTTGGCCAATTTAGGGCACTTACTCTTGTAGTGCCCATGTTCCCTACACTCAAAACATAGAATATGATTTTTATTTTTAACTGAACTACTTATACCTTCACGTGTAGGGATGACACTTGATCCTCCATTTGATGTCTCTTGATTTTTGGAGGATGCCCCATTTGCTCCAATTGACCCGGAAGTAGAAGCTTCTCGTTCTTCTTGGCCAGGAGTCACCAAATGTCGCTCCCCCTTAATCCTAGAGGTGGAGATTTCTTCATCTTCATCTTCATCTTGTACATGGAACAAAGAGTATGCTCCCTCTTTTCCCTTTGCATTGCTTTCTTTTGAAGATGAGGCTTCTTGGACTTCTTCTTCGGATGTTGAGCATCTCTCAACTTCCGAGTCCTCTTCCTCTTGGTCTTGATCCAATGAGTTGCCCTCTTTGAATTTCTCTTGATTTGGTACAGTGGAGGTAACCTCGTGGATTTTAGCCAATTTGCTCCATAGCTCCTTGGCATATTAAAATTCTCCCAATTCGCTCCAAGATGTTGGTTGGCAATAGATTGACCAATAGCTTGGTCACTTTATCGTTGGCCACACATCTTTAGATTTACTCTTGGCTCCACTTGCTCTTCTTGAGAATTTTGCCTTTTGATTTTGTTGGAGTTTCAAAGCCTTCCATTAGAGCAAACCATTGCTCTATGTCCATCATAAGAAAATTTTTGATCCTTGATTTCCAAGAATCGAAGCTCATTGATATGAATGGCGGAGACACCCTCGTGTCGAATCCAAGTCCATCTTAGAATTCCATTTGAAGTTGAGCCTTTGATGAAGTCTTTGACTTGTTGGCTTTTGTGCTTCAACTTCTTCTCCCTCTAGCTTGTTGCCCCTTTCGGCGATTATTCCGGTGAAAAGTGACCTCGCTATGATACCACTTGTTAGGGTCGATTTGTGCTAGAGGGGGGGGGGGGGGGAATAGCTCGTCGCGTGCTTGTCATTGCTTTGATGATGATAATATGCAGCAGGAATTCACCCAAAGCACACTCACAACGCTAACGCTAGGATTTACTTGGTATCCACCTCAAGAAGAGGTGACTAATCCAAGGATCCGACCCTCACTCACTCATCCACTATGAAAACACTCCTTTATGGTAACTATAGAAGGTGGAGAAACTTTGTACAAACTCACAATACAAGAAGAAATAAAAATAAGCTTATACAATACAAATCTTACAAGATTTACAAAGCCCTAGCTTGCTTCTTCTTGCTTGAATACACCTCTTGACTTGCTTGGAAGTGCACCAACACTCCTCTCTAAGCCTTCAAGATCTGGTGTGTGCTTGTGAGAATGATCGCAAGAAGTGGAGAGGAAGAACTACAGAGGAAGACGCTCGCCAAAGCTTCATCTTGCGCAACGGTCGTGTAACACCCCAAATTTATTCATTTCAAGTCCTAAAAGTACTTAAAAATATTTAGAAATACTTTAGAAATATTCTAAAGATTTTTAGAAATTTTTAGAGTATTTTTATGTAATTTTTGGAGTTCGTTTGGTATTTTTACTAAATGAAGAAAGTTTTGACAAAAAAATGTTCAAGTCGAGATTCGAACCCGTGACCTCCGACCAAACCAATGCCTTAAGCGGATCCAGCAGACCAATTGGGCAAGCAATTGTTACTTGATCAAATAAAGGAAGAATTTATTTTAGTAGAAGTTAATAACAAGAAATAATAGGAAGAAAAAGGGTTGCAGCCGAGATTTGAACCCACGAGCCAAGTCCTAAGCAACGTGCGACTGACCAAGTGTTCACGCGGGCGAATCTGTTTAGAAAAGGTAGAAAATTTATTTAAAGAAGTTAACCGAATATTGAGTTATAAGAAGAGAACTTAAGGCTTGATTAATTTTCCCGTGACCTAGTTTTTCCTCTCTTCTCCTCTCACGCGTGCGCGGCGTCGGCGACTTCTCTCGGGTGGAAAGCGAAGCCGAGTTAGGGCTTCTCTCCGGCGGCCTGCGAGGGTCCAATCCGAGAGCTTTTCACCTCTTCACGATCCTCTCGGCGAGGTGGACGCATAGGCACAAGAAGAGGTCAGAACTCAAGCATCTAAGAAACCCTAGAAGTTCTTCTCCTTTGGTTTGAATTCAGGAATCGTGGTAAGTTGCTCCTCACCTACGGTAAGAGTAGCTTGGAGTTGTTTCTTCTCGTTTTTTTTTTCTGAAGCATGAAGTAGGGAGCAAAGAATTGATGTTATTGCCGTGTACCTCAAAGAAAGGAATAGGGTTTGTTTGTTTAGTTTATGGTTGTTTGCTTCGGACCTTGTTTCTTGTTATTCTTCTTGTTTTCGAATTCTGCCGTAGAAGTGATTGATTTGGGTTAGTTGCCGTGAGTTTCTAAGAGGGAGCGTGAAAGGTAAAGTTCAATCATGTGGGTTGTTTACCTTAAGTATTGTAGCTGGATTTCAGATTTGGTTATTTTAGGCAATGAGCATGAAGAACAGTTACAAATTTAGGTTTCCAGTAGCAATTTTCCTTATTAGTAGCACTTTGGTATCTTTTGGTTTCCTGCCGTGCCACTGAACAGGAAGAGTTAGTTTTTCTTATAAAACATGTAGATTTGTTTTTGTAGCTTACTGTAGAATGGTATGCTTATTACAGAACATGAAGAACGGCTAAGTTTGGTTAGGTTTTCAGTAGCAAATCCTTGACTAGTTGCAAGGTGTGTACAATGCCACAATTTTGGTGAATATGCTGTGGTACTGAGCTTGAGGAATGATTATGTTTAAAGATTTCAATTACTATGTTAAGTTCTGTTCTTACCTCCCAAAATGCTAGGTTGTAGCCCTATAGTGAAAATGTGTTTTGTTTATTATGATGAGGTTTTGCTTGTGAATTCCTTCATGATAAATCATGTACGAGGAGGTGAAGTCACATGACCGCATGTAATGCTACATGCTCTTAACATTACTTAGACTTGCCCTAGTGAGCATAGAGGTTAAGTAGAAGCAGCTCCTTTTTGAAGTTCAGTGGATTTGAGGTTTAGATATGCTACTTTCATTCAAGTATATAGATTTGAGGTTTAGATATGCTACTTTCATTCAAGTATATATATTTGTGGTTTAGATATGCTACTTTCATTCAAGTATACAGATTTGAGGTTCTTTATTCTAGCATGAGGTTTAGATATGTTTTCTTGTCACACTCATTCTAGAATACAGATTTGAGTTCTAATGTGAGGTTTAGATATGTTTCCTTGCTACCGTTTATTCCAGCAAGCTTCACATATGTTTAGAGTCAGCTAGTTGAGTTCTTTTAATTCAAAGCATGTAATATAGGTTTTAATTCCAACAAGTTTTAGATTTAGTTTAAGCTTGTATGATATGTAGACTTTCATAAGTATTGCTTGTAGATTTTGATAAGTGTTGCATGCAGAACTCTAATCTTAGATCAGATTTTTTGTTAAGCTTAATATGCAGAATTTTATTAGCATAGTAGGCAGATTTTTGGTTTAAGCATTTCAAAGTTAGAATTTGCTTAAACATTTCAGTTCTTTTTTAAAGAAGTATTCTTTTAGAAATGTTAACAAGTATAATAAAGATAAAGAAAAGAAAGAAAAAGGCCAAGGCCTTAAGTAGATCCCAAAGTCAAGACTTTAGGAATTTTTGGCACACAAGGTGCTAAAGAAAATGCCGAGGCATTATATATTAGAAGTATTAAAAGATAACAAGTATTTTACTTTTATCAGTGGCACTGTACTAGACTCTTAGTTGTCCTTGGGTTGGGCTCCCATAGTCGTCCCTAGGTTTAGATAACTTAGTATGCTGGACTCTCAGTTGTCCTTGGGTTGGGCTCCCATAGTCGTCCCGATGTTTAGATAACCTAGAAAACCCTACTAGATTCAGGACCAGCTATCTCGGGTCTAGTTAGGGATGCGCGCATAGCAAGTACAGTTGCTGGGCCCAAGAAGAAAGTTGATTATTATTTTGAAGTATTATAAGTATAAGCTTTTGAACAAGTAAAATAAGTTTCACATAAGTATAAAAGTATTAAAGTATAAGTTTTAAACAAGTGGAATAAAAGAATAAGTTTAGAACAAATGAAATAAGTTTCATTTTGTTTTAAATCAGCAAGTTTAGTTTTCTTTTATGCTAGTATATTATTTAGATTAGCTTACTGATCTTTGCTAATTAGAAGAGCATGAGTAGCTTTACATGTTTAGCATTTCAGCTTGTTTGATTCCTTTAGTATTGGATGAACATGAGTAGTCTTCAGTAAGCATTCAATTAGTTCATGTTATAGATATATGTACATGCATATCAAGTTTTTGTGAGTTAGATAGCGCTTACTAAGCATTCGCTTATAGTTTGCATTTCCTCTTACTGCACATAAAGGAAAGGAAAAGATATAGCGACGGAAGGTGACAAGGTGGCGCGGATGGTGTGTGATGCCAGGACTATGGGAGAGACTTGGGCATTTTTTAAGTTTCCGCATTTTAGTGTATAAGAAGCATTTGAAGTTGTACTTTAAGATCCATGTCATTTGAGATTATTTTTGTGTTAGATTGCATGCTAAGATAAACCCAGTTTAGTAGGTATGTATTTTTGGTTTTGACAATTATTTAACTGCGTGGGTGTTTGATGTATGTTCCAGCCGCCTGTGGCTGATGTATACTATGTATGTATTTCAATATATGGTCACCGGTACAGGGGAGATGCTGCTGAAATTTTTCGGTAGAGACTCCTCGTGGTTTCGATCATACCGGTTAAGTAGAGTTAGTAGTTAAGTAACGGTCACCCTTAGAGAGTAGTATAGTATAGATAAGAAGGGTGGTCGTTACAGGTCGTCTCCCAATCGATCGGCTGATCGATTGGGGAGGCTGAATCAATTGGTTGATCGATTCAACCCTCTTCTGTGCTCTATGGAAAGTGTCTGAATCAATCGACCGATCGATTCAGGCTTTCTTATGATCGCGCGAGAAAACCATCCCCCAATCGATTGGCGGTGCCCAATCGATTAGCTGATCGATTAGGAAGCATTCTGTTTGCGTGATATAAGCTCTCAATCGATCGACCGATCGATTGGGTTGTTGTTTATCGCAACACTCTCCCAATCGATCGGTTGATCGATTGGGCCTTGATTTAATCGATCAACTGATCGATTGATACCCCCTTGACTTGCCTAACTCAAGTCCAAGGTCTCCAAACCCAACATCCGGTCAACCATGATCTATTAGGACTCCTCATGCCTAGCATCCGGTCTACCTTGACCTGCTAGGACTTCTTCACCAAGTGTCCGATTAATCCTTTGACCCATTTGGACTTTTCTTCTTGTGCCAAGTGTCTGGTCCTCCATAGCCCACTTGGACTTCCACCAAATGTCCGGTCACCCTTGACCCATCTAGATTTCCTCGTGCCTGGCTTCACTCACCAGGTCTTTTCATATACATAGCTTCACTCACTAAGTCTTTCCATCTACCTGGTTTCACTCACCAGGACTTTCACCTACCTTCACTCACTAGGTCTTTCCACCTGACTTCACTCATTAGGATTTTCGCCTAGCTTCACTCACTAGGTCTTTTACCTAGCTTCACTCATCAGGATTTTCCAACTGCCTAACTTCACTCACTAGGTCTTTCACTTGACTTCACTCATCATGATTTTCCAATTGCTAAGATTTACTCACTAGGTCTTTCACCTGGCTTCACTCACCAGGATTTTCCCTTTCCTAACCTCCAGTTAGGACTTTTCCAGTCAAGTATCTAGTCAAACCTTTGACCTACTTGACTCTTCTTCACATCTAACTGGTCAGTCCTTGACTAGAGGGAAATTGTATCAATAATCTCCCCAATCGGACAATTGCATCTGCAATCTTCATGTATTGTCAAACATCGAAACTCAAACATCAAGACTCAAGCTTGAGCCAACTCAAGCTTAGTCAACCTGATCAACCTGACCGAGGGAATATTGCACCAATAATTAACACTGGAAGAACTACTGACAACCGTGACTTTGCTGGAGATAAAAGATGCGATGAAGCAGTATTCGTGACATTAGAAAACATCAATCAATTATTCTCTAAGGCGGTGCATGAAATGCTACAAGGACACCTACTCCTGCATTCACCACCAGTGGGAGCCCCTCCTCCCTCAACAAGCATGCCCCCTCCTCCGGGTAGGGTGCCACTGTTGGTGCGGGGAGCATCCGACGATCGAACCTGAGTTTTTATAATGGCAAAGGATTCAAAGTTAATGTTTGTGGTGATCTAACGTGCTGAATAAGTGTTTTAGGAAAGTCCTAGCTGCGGTTAGGCAAAGGGAAAATCCTAAGGGGTGGTAACCTTAGGTCCTAGGGGGCGGTAACCCTAGGTGGAGGAAAACCCTAAGGGGTGGCAACCTTAGGTCCTAGGGGGTGGTAACCCTAGGTGGAGAAAAACCCTAGGGGGCGGTAACCCTAGGTCCTAGGGGGTGGTAACCCTAGGCGGAAAGTCCAGTCGGTCTGGAGGACCGGACTGGCATCAGGTAATCTCTCCTGAGGGGAGTAGGTGACGACGCGTTCCCCGTAGAGGGAACAGTAGGCGTCGGGTCGACCTAGGATTTCCGATTGGGAATCCGAAGTCAGACTCGGACAGTCCGAAGACTGTCAATTATTCCTTACTGTGTTTTATCAGATTCTAACATTGTCTTGCAGGGGATTTTGCTCGGACTAACCTGGTTTTGCAGGTGAGGAACCTGCTGGAAAAAGGTGGTCCGGGCGCCCGGGATGGATCCGGGTGCCCGGAGGTCCAGGCGCCCGGAACAGGTCCGGGCGCCCGGGACCAAGTTTCATCCCTGCCGCGACTTCGCCATGTGGAGCATCCTGGTTGGTTGGCCACGTCACACTCCAGGCGCCCGGAATGGATCCAGGCGCCCGGAATGTCATATAAAAAGAGGGTCGAGGGAGCAGCTAAAAGAACATCGAATTCTAAGCTTTCTTTTGTGAAGTGCTGCCAACGAGACGACCTTGAAGTGCTACTACTCGACGTCGACAACCCGAAGCTCAGACTCTGCGATATTTTGTTGTCGGTATTAGTTTACTTATTGCATTAATTGTAATTCAAATTGTAATCTTTTCGATATATAGTTGTTGCCCACCGAAAGCGGTCAAGGACCGCGGGCCTTCGAGTAGGAGTCGCCATAGGCTCCGAACGAAGTAAAACATCTGCGTCTGGTGTGTTTGATTTTATTTTCCGCTGCGTTTCTATTCTGTGTTTTAAATCGTTAAAATAGCCACGAGCGCTATTCACCCCCCCCCCCTCTAGCGCTTTCGATCCATCAATTGGTATCAGAGCGGGGTCGCTTTGAATTAGTGCAACCACCATTCAAGCATTTTTCGTGGCTTTGTCGTTGGTATCAAAGCATTTTTCGCTTTGAATTGTCGCTTTGAATTACGCCTTTCGTTTTTTCCCTCCAAAACTATTTTTGAAAAATTAATTTTCATCTTTTCATCATTGGTTGGAATTAACAAAATATTACGTTTTTAAAAATTTGTGGTAATATTTTTTTTAATATTCTTTTAATAATATTTTATTATTTTTTTTCGAAATTCCTGAATTACTATCTTTATTTCTCTCCCGCACTACTAATCCAAGACCAAGTCTTGGAACAAGTTTTATTGTGTTTATTTTGCGAGATTGTCTTTCTAAAATGGCCCATCAAGAAGGCTACAACACTGCTCGCCCACCGCTCTTCTCCGGAGATGATTTCGGAGATTGGAAGGGTCGGATGGAGGCGTATCTCCAGACTCACTTTGAAGTCTGGATGATCGTCAAAATCGGGCTTCAACTGCCAAGTGACGGTGCCGGCAAGCCACTACCGTACGAGAACTGGGACGCGAACCTTATCAAAAAGGTAGAAGCAAACGCAAAAGCAATGTATACACTTCAGTGTGGCTTAACGAATAAGGAGCTAAATCGCGTCGGCCCATTCTCAAGCGCCAAGGAGCTGTGGGAGAATCTGATTGAGCTACACGAAGGTATTCTTGATACGAAAATAGGTAAGCATGTTTTAATAAACAAATTATTTGAGCAGACTAATGCTATTCCGGCCGAGGAAGGTATTACGATGGTTGCAGGTACAAGTAAGACAGAGGAAAAGATATGGTCCGAGTCTTCAGATGAATCCGGGTCCGACGAAGAAGAACCGACAAGCTTCCTCGCTCTACCAGTACAAGCAACTGTGGCGGAAACTGAGTCCGAGTATGAGTCAGAAACCGAGAGCGAATCCGAGACTGAGTCTGATCGAAGCCACGAATCCGCATTCATTTCCGAAGGACCAAAACCCACTGTAAGTTCACTACTCACAGAATTTCAATTAGATAACTTGCATGAATTATTACCTTACTTAGTAAAAAAGTTGGCTAAATCCAACGTCCGGGTTAAGTCGCTCCAAAAGGAGGTAACAGCCCTTAAGGAAGCGACTGACTCGAGCTCTTTAACTGAGTCAGTTCAAACTGGAAGTTCAACTCAAGTCCAACAACTTGAGGAAGAGAATTCCAATTTGAAAGCTCAAATTAAAGAACTTAAGGACACGTTGGAACGGTTCACCTTGGGCTCCAAGAATCTGGATCTGATTCTTGGAAAACAGCGAGCCGTTTACAATAGAACTGGACTTGGATTTAAAACTAAAACAAAATACAAATCATATTTATCGCTAGTTAATAGAAATAATAGAAAAATTGTCCAAGCATGGGTGCCAAAATCCAACTTGGTTAATCAAGTTGGAAATGGTCACTATTGGGTCCCCAAGGATCAAGTCTATTACCTTGATAGACCATATCGAGGCTATGATATAGGGGGAGCTAATAGAAAAACAATATTAAGAACATAATTCAAATTA
Source organism: Zingiber officinale (assembly GCF_018446385.1). NCBI lineage: Eukaryota > Viridiplantae > Streptophyta > Magnoliopsida > Zingiberales > Zingiberaceae > Zingiber > Zingiber officinale. Next base: position 24,350,988 of record NC_055991.1, on the reverse strand, counting down.
ATATTCAAAATAAAATTAAAAATTAAAAATTCAATTAAAAATTCAAAATTAAATTAAAAATTAAAAATTAAAAATTAAAAATTAGTTATTAAAATTAAAATTCAAAATTTAAAATTTATTATTAATTATTAATTATTAAAATTCAAAATTCGAAATTAATTACTAAAATTCAAAATTCGAAATTAGTTACTAAAATTCAAAATTCAAAATTCGAAATTAATAACTAAAATTCAAAAATTCAAATTCGAAATTAATTACTAAAATTAAAAATTCAAATTCGAAATTAATTACTAAAATTAAAAATTCAAATTCGAAATTAATTATTAATAACTAAAATTCAAAAATTCAAATTCGAAATTAATTATTAATAACTAAAATTCAAAAATTCAAATTCGAAATTAATTACTAAAATTCAAAATTCAAAATTCGAAATTAATTATTAAAACTCAAAATTCAAAATTCAAAATCAATTATTCAAAATTAATTCAAAATAGAAGGAGGGTCCAGAATAGCTGGCAACTCCGAAACCTATTTACCTGATTGGGTAACCGAACTTAATCTACCCGAAATGGATAAACAAAAGTAAATTACCCGATAGGGTAAGTAAGGATAGATTAAAAGGGTCAGATTTAACTTAAAACACAGTACTGGTGAAGTTTTTGGATGATAGTACGTTGGGGAAGCTTGGGCATTGCATGTCTAGGAAGATATGACTTCGACCTGGTGCATTTGGCCAAGTGGAACTAACCGAAGCTACCCTTAAATGGATCCTAACTAGTTAGACCAAGGTTCAGCATTAAGTTCAATGGGTAGGACTATTTGGAAAACCTCAAAGGCATGGTTACTTTAATGAGCTCCTTGTGACTCACCATAGTCCAAAAGTTTATCCAAAGAACGCTTACTTGTTGAACCCAAAGCTAAACCCAAATCTAACATAAAGTTAAACAAAACCCTAAAATTTGAACTAACTCATCTCATAACAATTATAGGGTTCCCTGATTGAAAATTTAAATCGGGTGAGATGACTAGGAAATTAAAATTAAAATTGACTTAAATCAAGTTAATTCAACTAAATTATTTCAAAATCTTTTAAACTCAATTTCAAAATTATTTCAAAAATATTTTAAAACTTATTTAAAAATCTTTTAAAAAATTATTTTCAAAATCATTTCAAAATCTTTAAAATTTATTTAAAATTCTTTTAAAAATTATTTGAGAAATCTTTTCAAAATCAGTTCAAAATCTTTTAAAACTTCACTCCAAAATTATTTAAAAAATCTTTTCAAAATCATTTCAAAATTATTTTAAAACTTAATTTGAAAAATGATCATTTCAAAATCTTTTGAAAAATCATTTGAAAAATCCCTTGAAAAAATTAATTTCAAAATTATTTCAAAAACTATTTGAAAAATCATTTGAAATATCCTCTGAAAAATTAATTTCAAAACTGTTTTCAGAAGTTATTAAATTCTTTGAAATTCTAAACTCAATTAATTTTTAAATCTTCAAAATAATGGTCACCTATTTGGAATTCTAACTGATATTTTCAATGTTGTAAATTAAAGTAAACTCCATCTCACACTCACTCATATGCTAAACATGCTTGTTAATCTAGAATGAGTGAGATGGAAAATTAGGAAAATATTTTTTTGACCTCTCATGCTTGAACTCCTGAACTCAAAAATTTATTAAGGCATTAATTAAGGGGGAGTGATTTTGAGTCGGTTTTAAAATTAGTTGTTCTTTAAAAATTTTGACTTGACCTCAAAATTAAAAACTAGTTTTGGCATATCTTCGAAAATTCAAGCTATTTTTTAGCTTTAAAATTAAAATTATTTATGACCTGACCTTCAAATTATAACTCCTCTATAAGCTAAATGTTTTCAAAGCTAAGTACTTAATTAAGTTTTCTCTAACTAAACTTAGTTAAATTATTTTCTAAACTTAGCTAATTGGCAAGATGTTCTCTAGAGGTAATATTAAAGTTTAAGCATGCTTGTACTTAAGGGCTCTGATACCTGATCAAAACCAAATCTTGACTCATGCTTAGACCTTAGGGCTCTGATACCTTTCTAAAACAAAATTTGTAAACTATTAAACACTAAAGTTAACGCTTCTCCTTTGCCTTAAGTATCTTTGAAATTCATTTCTCTTAAGCAGCTTTTCAAACTTAAAACTTTTTCAAACTTAAAACTTTCAAGTCTCTTCTATTTGAAAATTCTTTTTGGAATTTTGTTAGAAAATTATTTAAGTTGAAACTTTTTCGAAAATTCGTTAAGTTGAAATTCTTTTTGAAAACTCTTTAAGCTGCAATTAACTTCTTTAAGTTGAAAATTTTCCTTGAAAATTTTTTAAGCTGGAAAATTTTTGAAATCGGAAAATTTTTGAAGTTGATTGAAAACTTTTTTATTTTGGAAACTCCTCAAAATTCACTAAGTTTCCTTAGCAAATTCTTATTTAACATAGCACAAGGAATAATCTCCTCAAGCAAAATCAATGGTTTAAAGTTTTTTTTAAAACTATTTTCCTTAGCAAATTTTCAAAAATGTTGCTATTAAAACCAATTCTAAGATGTTGCATTTCTCTTAACCCTTTTTTTTGCCTCGTACCTAAGTTTTTCAAACAAACTCTGCTAAGTTTTGTCTTGAAAAGTTAAGTCTTTTTTCAAAACTAGCTTATTTTTGATATATGGCAAAGGGGGAGAGTAGAGAAATTCAAAAGAGAACAATAAATCCAAAGGGGAGGTTATATTAAGGGGGAGTTTGTAATGCCATGTCTTTCTTTACATCTTACTGCATATTATTACTTAACTTTGAATTTAGATTGCCATAATCAAAAAGGGGGAGATTGTTGGTGCGGGGAGCATCCGACGATCGAACCTGAGTTTTGATAATGGCAAAGGATTCAAAGTTAATGTTTGTGGTGATATAACGTGCTGAATAAGTGTTTCAGGAAAGTCCTAGCTGCGGTTAGGCAAAGGGAAAATCCTATGGGGTGGTAACCTTAGGTCCTAGGGGGCGGTAACCCTAGGTGGAGGAAAACCCTAAGGGGCGGCAACCTTAGGTCCTAGGGGGTGGTAACCCTAGGTGGAGAAAAACCCTAGGGGGCGGTAACCCTAGGTCCTAGGGGGTGGTAACCCTAGGCGGAAAGTCCAGTCGGTCTGGAGGACCGGACTGACATCAGGTAATCTCTCCTGAGGGGAGTAGGTGAGGACGCGTTCCCCATAGAGGGAACAGTAGGCGTCGGGTCGACCTAGGATTTCCGGTTGGGAATCCGAAGTCAGACTCGGACAGTCCGAAGACTGTCAGTTATTCCTTACTGTGTTTTATTAGATTCTAACACTGTCTTGCAGGGGATTTTGCTCGGACTAACCTGGTTTTGCAGGTGAGGAACCTGCTGGAAAAAGGTGGTCCGGGCGCCCGGGATGGATCCGGGCGCCCGGAGGTCCAGGCGCCCGGAACAAGTCCGGGCGCCCGGGACCAAGTTTCATCCCTGCCGCGACTTCGCCACGTGGAGCATCCTGGTTGGTTGGCCACGTCACACTCCAGGCGCCCGGAAGGGATCCAGGCGCCCGGAATGTCATATAAAAAGAGGGTCGAGGGAGCAGCTAAAAGAACATCGAATTCTAAGCTTTCTTTTGTGAAGTGCTGCCAACGAGACGACCTTGAAGTGCTACTACTCGACGTCGACAACCCGAAGCTCAGACTCTGTGATCTTTTGTTGTCGGTATTAGTTTACTTATTGCATTAATTGTAATTCAAATTGTAATCTTTCCGATATATAGTTGTTGCCCACCGAAAGCGGTCAAGGACCGCGGGCCTTCGAGTAGGAGTCGCCATAGGCTCTGAACGAAGTAAAACATCTGCGTCTGGTGTGTTTGATTTTATTTTCCGCTGTGTTTCTATTCTGTGTTTTAAATCGTTAAAATAGCCACGAGCGCTATTCAGCCCCCCCCTCTAGCGCTTTCGATCCATCAGCCACCACTATTCGTGGGTACCTCGCTGGCTATAGTTTCAATCAACGAGGGTGTAGCCCTCCCGGGCGAAGATTCACATGAGTCATGAGCGAGGAGATGCCTCCTCATGACCATAGAGGAAAGGCGCCTACCTACAATGAGGAGGGTGCTCGAGGAAAACCCTTCTCTAGAAGAGTTCTCAAACAAGAGTTGCCTCATCATTTTTGGCAACCACAACTAAGAGAATACAAGGGGTCGTCAGATTTGGAAGATCATCTATGCCGCTTCGAGAATGCTTCCCTGCTATATCAATACATGGATGATGTTAAGTGTCGAATCTTCCTGAGTATCTTATTAGGCTCAGTCCAACAGTAGTTTATTCGACTCCCTGCCTCTTCCATTAACTCCTTTGATGACTTCACTGCCGCTTTCCTGCATTAATTCACTAACAATAAGAGGAATCAAAGACACCTCTTAACATGTTCACCATGAAGCAGAAGTCTCAGGAAATCTATTGAGAGAAATCCAACGATTCAATCGAGTCACTTGAGATGTTCCATCGACCCTTGCAGAGATCTTAACAAGTACCTTCTCCCATGGTCTGATAGATAGAGATTTCTTCATATCCCTGATGAAGAAACCTCTAGAGAATTATTAGATTTTATTGGAATGGGTAGAAAAGTACATACACTTGGAAGAAGCTCAACTTTCATATAGGGGCGACATCAACGTGGCTCCTTGGTCGGATAAGAAGCATCTTTAGCCCCCACCATGGAATAAGTGTTAGAGTGTATACTAAAAGCCTAGCTTTTGTATAAACATTTATTTAGAAATAAAGAATCACAATGGTTAAATATCTACATTTATTTGTTAAATGTAATTTTGTTCAATTAATTTATATAGTAGACAACATGGTGTGTGGTGTCACACACAGAAGATCATGTTGTCAGTTCTTTATAAATTATAAACAGTTGCTCGCGACTAAAATGGAAAGGAACACACCGTTGAAGTAGTCGTAGTGTAATTAAGTATTAGTTTATCTTAACTAATAAATTACACTGATACACTCCAAGTGTATTGAGTATGACCATTTTAGGTAAGTTCTTTTTGTACTGACTTTATAAAAGAACTAGACCTTAGTTATTATGGAAGTGTGTGCTCTTAATCCTAATATAATAACAGACACATATATTTAGTATTTATTTCTTTGACTTATCAATGGGTGAGATTTAACTCGATAAATCAATAAGCCCGATAAGTTGGGAAATGATATTACTTATAGTGTGTGTTGTTGATTATAGAAGGAAACTGTGTCCTAGTAATCTAGGTTGAGAATGACTCCAAGAGGAGCTCATAAGGATTGTCATGTTAAACCCTGCAGGTGGACTTAGTCCGACATGATGATAAGGTTGAGTGGTACTACTCTTGGACTAAGATATTAATTAAGTGAGTTGTCAGTAACTTATTTAATTAGTGGGCATTCATTATCTTAAACATAGGGAGACTAACACACTCATAATAAGAAGGAGCCCAAAACGTAATTTGGGATTGGTGCGGTAATTCAATAATAATTCTTTAGTGGAATGAATTATTATTGATAAAATTAAGTTGTGTGTTCAGGGCGAACACGGGAAGCTTAATTTCATCGGGAGACCAAAACCAATTCCTCCTCTCGGTCCTTATCGTAGCCTCTTGTATATAGAGATTTATACCCAATACATACCCACTCCTTACCCAACCCAAGGGGGTCGGCCAAGCTAGCTTGGAACCCAAGCTAGGGCCGGCCAAGACCAAGTGGTTGAGCTAAGTTGGTGGCCGCCCAATGCTTGGAGTCCAAGCATGATGTGGCCGGCCACATCACATTAAAAGGGATTTTATTTATAAATTTTCTTATGTGGATTCCATGGTTTTAAAAAGAGAGTTTAAAATTTAAATATTTCCTTTTATAGCTTTCTACAAAAGATTAAGTTAAGATTTGAAATCTTTCCTTATTTGTAGATTGAAAGGTAGATTTTAATTTTGAGAAAACTTTCCTTTTTTAACCATGTTCATGATTTAAAAGAGAGTTTAAAAATTAAATATTCTCTTTTATAAGTTTCTACAAAAGATTAAGAAAAGATTTGATATCTTTCCTTATTTGTAGATTGAAAGGAGGTTTTAATTTTTAGAGATAACTTTCCTTTTTGGAAATCATCCACATGTTTAAAAGAAATATTTTAAAAATTTCCTTTTACAAACCACCATGAAGGGAAAAATTATTGGAGAATTTTTTTATAAATTTCAGGAAACAAAATAGGAAGTTTTAATTCTTGTGAATTAAAACTTTCCTTAATGGAGAATTTTAAGTGGTCGACCATATGATTTAAGAAAAGGTTTTTAATTTTAATTAATTAAATTTTCCTTTTCATGGCAAAGGAATTAAGGAAGTTTTTATTTAAATTTCCTTATTTGCCAAGGCCAAGGATTATAAAAGAGGGGGTAGAGGTGCCTTCATGTAAGCTAACTCTATTCTATTTTCTCCTCTCTTTTCTCCTTGGGTGTGGCCGGCCCCTCCTCTTTCTCTCTTCCCCTTCTTGTGGCCGAAACCTCTTCATTGGTGGAGTTGCTTTGGTGGCCGGATCAAGCAAGGAGAAGAATGAGAGAAATGATGCCTTGTTTCTAACATCCCTTGGAGCATTGGTGGTGGCCGAACCTCTTCATCTTTGGAGGAGCTCTTGGTGGCCGAAACCTAGAAGGAAGAAGAAGGAGTTTTGGTGGTTCTCATCTCGGTAGATCGTTGCCCACACAACGTCCGAGATAAGAAAAGGAATACGGTAGAAGATCAAGAGGTCGTTGCATACAAAGGAAGGTATAATTAGTAATTAATTTCCGCATCATACTAGTTGTCACGCCCCGGAGAAGTCCCTGTCCGAAGAAATTTCGGCAGCACCTCCCCTGTACGAGTGACAATCTGAAGCATTTCTACAGGCATAATATACATCAGCCACAGGCGGCTGGAATATACACACAACCACGCAGTTATATATATATCATCAGCCCACACGGCTGGAACAAAACCAACACAACGAAAATGACAAAAACCCAATACAAACCAAAGCACAAAAACTGCTAGCCGGCTAGGCTTACACAACCAACAACAAATACAAAATACCACATAACAACATCAACACTCCAAAAACAAAATCGGAGTATAGAGCTAAACAAACTGATACATAAACAAACAAAACATACGTGAAATCGATAAGTCTTCTGATGTGACGTGGGGACCAGCAGACAGGATACTCCAAGCGACACCATAAACCACCTGGTACCTGAAAAATATAGTGTCAACGGGGGTGAGTTCAACAACTCAGCGAATACCAATGGACATGAGTAGTAAGATATATCTAACAACAACAAACATGGAATACAACTTCCTAATCATATATAGGGAATATGCAAAACTGAAAGGTAACTGAGGAAGCTGTACTCACCAGGAACTCCTATCCAGACAAAAGGGTCGTCAAACCGAAAGTGTCAATAATCCTGTATGCAGGTCAAAAGTATGCATCCAACCAAAATGCAGCAACCAAATGCAGCAAACACAATCATAAGAATATAAATGCATCAATGCATATGATGCTAATGATGCGTCCTGGTCACCCCTGACGCCAGTTAGTCATCTCACACACAAATGGTGAGACCGAGTGGGTAGGGCTATGACAACCGTGCACTCTATCGTCACTACTCCTGATGAGTGACCGAGTGGATGGGATGCTGTCGGAGTACTCCTGTCCTGACCCCAAATCATAAATGGGGGAGCTCAATGCTCTCATCTCCCGGTACACGATAACAGGGAGGATATCTCTACCGGCTACCACGCTGAGTCACCTGACCAACGGAGCCAAACAGAGTCCACCGTCTGCCAGAGCGGAACTGACTGCCGACTACCACGCTGAGTCATATGACCAACGGAGCCAAACAGCAGAACCGCCACACACCTGCCTGATATACCACTAAACCATGAGTTGGGGTGTGTGCAGTACATGTAACTGGCGATGGGCTCAACCATAGTGGAGCCGACAATCGCACAGCATACATTCATGATGCATGTCACTATGCATAGCAAAAACTGATCAACATAACCATATCCATACATACAAAATGGGTACTGTAAAAGCGATGGTCACATACCAAAATCTAGAGTACACAGGTCAGATAGAATATCAAAACATATGTCCCGAACATAACAAGTATGGTATATCCTGATCAGCATAGAAAAATCCATATATATATAATATGGGTACCACAGTATCAGTAGGTCAAATCCACGGATCTAGGGCATACAGGTCCTCTATGGTATAGCAACCTAGATCCTAAACATATCTCCTTCCATAATATATGTACCAACAATATGCACATATCAAGAATCAAGGTCTAGGTACACGAATCATATATGATATACAAATAGAGTTACACAAGCCAGTCATGGCATAAAACCTAAGTATCAGACAATCTCGATACACATGACTGAAACCAAAAGTCCAGAACCTAGTCCTAATCTCAGTAAAACATGGTATGTCACTTATTCTAGAAACTAAGATACTCATGGTAATAAAGTACTCATGGCAACAAGATACTCATGGTAACAAATCACGAGATATAAGTACGGATACTTCACAGGCGACAAATCTAACATGCTATGGATATCAAACAGTGACATACCAAAGGCAAACATGTTCATTGCTTGTAGTTATAAAATACTATGCATATCCAATGACAATATCATAAAAGATAAGTCAAGAGGTACCCGCCTCAAATGTAGATCGTGTGTCCTCTAATCAGAGATCTTGTCTCAAATCAGAACCCTGAAATAAATATACAATCAATCACTTAGGGTTATCATAGATCGGATAATGTAAGCCAAAACCTCAATAAATCCAATCTAACGATCTCATCCTTTTCTTCCAAAATCCATCCAACACTTGATAATCATTTTCTGTTAATATAATCCACCTTAACTCTACCTCAGACCTAATTCAATATTTAGATCAATAACAACTCAACACGAAACTTACCCAAATTCTGATGCCTCAGTGCTGCTCCAATCCTGAGGAATCTACTGCCAAATTTCTGGCCGCAGCATCCTGGAATTACTGATCCCTAAATCAAATACCCAAAAATCAGCACTGATTGGATCCTGTAACCCAAATTTAGATTGAAAGAACACTATAACCAGTGATCAAATACAATCTAAGAAAAATCCCTAAATTCAAACTCTCTAGTTGTTACCTTGTTTAAACCAAATATTCACTGCTGGTGTCGATCTGACCAGATCCAAATTTTGTGTTGGCAACCTAACCTTCGTCGGAGACTAAATAGACGATGGCTGAGAGATCGGCAGCAAATCTGTGCCGATGAGGGAACGAACAGAGATCCAACAGAAAAGGAAAGGATGGTCGGTCGATGAATGTCCGATCAGAGAGCTACTAGACTCAGGTGAGCCGGCGTCAACGCCATGTCAAGAGGTAAGCAGTGGCTAGGGCACCGGCAACAGATTCATTTGGGTGCTCGGCTCCTGTCCCTGACCCGAAGAAGCGAAGACTCGGGTGATACTCAGACGCCGGCGGTGATGAAGACACGAGGAATGAAGAAGAAGGGCGCGTCGGCTCTGGGAAAGAAGAAGGAACCGTCGGCATCGCAAGAGGGGGAGGGAGCTGCGGGTCACTAGGGCACAAGCATCGGCACTGATTTCCTGTAGCCGGTGATCGGTGCGCGGCTCGGGAAAGTGGCGGAGCAAGATGGCGCCGTCGGGTGGAGGACGAAGAGCTCGGGAGGATTGAGGAGGAGAATCGGCGTTGGAGGGGGTTAGGGCACGCACGAGTTCGGCGGGGGGGAGAGAAAGGAAATAAATAAAAAGAAAAAGGAAAAGAAAATGAAAAGAAAAATAACTTTTCCTCACTTAAAAGGGGTAGCCTAAACAGGCTTTCCCGGACCCTGTTTTTATCCCCGTTAACTCGTCCGTACGAGCTCCGAAAAATTTCTGAAAAATTTCCAAAAATTCCGAAAAATTTCCTTATTAATATTCACCTATTTTCGATATTTTCCATTCTCCCCTACTAATAAAAATTTGGTCCCCAAATTTCGTTATCTACCATCAGCAAATATTAACAACAGGTAACGAGTATAAATGCTGAACGGTAAATTAAATCACATATCTCTAATGAAAAATTGGTTATCAAGCTCGGATAGTATCCTCGAGCTCCCAAGTAACCTCCTCGTCCAAATGATACTGTCATCCGACTTTAACCAGTCGGATAGTCTTGTTCCGCAACTGACTCTCTTCCCGGTCTAGAATCCGTACCGGAACCTCCTCATAGGTGACGTCAGGCTGAATAGGAACTGAGATATCTGCCAACAAATCTGTCGAGTCGGATATATACCACACATGGAATACATCGTGAACACCTGACAGGAACGATGGTAGTATCAGACGATAAGCTACCCCTCCAATCCTCTCCAAGATCTGGAAAGGTCCAATGTATCGCGGAGCTAGCTTACCTCGGGCCAAATCTCTTCACCCCTTTCGACGGTGAGACACGCAGAAATACATGGTCGCAAATAAAGAACTCTAAAGGTTTCCGACTCCGGTCAGCATAATTCTTTTGGCAGTCATACGCCTCTGACATCCTCCGTCTGATAATACGGACTAACTCTACCTTATGCTGAGCTCTATGAGGTCCCAACAACTGGGCCTCCCCAACCTCATCCCAGAGGGTGGGTGCCCGACAAGGTCTACCATACAACGCCTCAAACGGTGCCATCTGACAGGCGAATATAAGCTGTTGTTGTAGGCGAACTCTACCAATGACAGATGGTCCTTCCAACTACCTCCAAAATCCAATACACACAATCTCAGCAAGTCCTCTAGAGTCTGAAAGGTCCGCTCTGACTGTCTATCTGTTTGCGGATAGAAACTGTACTAAATCAGAGCTGAGTGCCCAAGGCATGTCGCAGACTCTGCCAGAAACAAGACGTGAACCGAGGATCTCTATCCAGAATAATACTCAATGGAACACCACATGATCGGATGATCTCCCAGTAAAACAGATATACCAATCGATCCAGGAAATCAGTCTTCCGGATCGCTAAAAAGTGTGCGGATTTGGTTAATTGATCAACGATTACCCAAATCGCGTCTTGGTCTCGTCATGTCCTCGACAAACTCACCACAAAGTCCTTAGTAATATGTTCTCATTTCTACTCAGGAATAGAAATCTGCTGAAGTAAGCCGGCAGATCTCTAATGCTCGGCTTTCACTTGCTGACAGAAGAGACATCTAGCTACAAAATCCGCGATGTCTTCCTTCATGTCGTTCCACCAATAGAAACACCTCAAATCTTGGTACACACGGGTACCGCCTGGGTGGACAGCAAATCATGAGCGATGAGCCTCCGGAAGTAACTCTTATAAGACCGGATGAGACTGAGGTACGCATAATCTACCTCGGAAGTATATAATACCCTCCTCGTCTCGTGTGAACTCAGTCTGCTACCCGGAAGCTATCTGGCTGCAAATAACCCGCAAATACAGCCTAGGGCTCTCGGATCCTTGTCCTGATCGACGACTGAGCAACCATGGTAACCAGTCTGTGACCACAACTCGGTGGCAAGCCAAAGTCACTCTAGACTTCCGGCTAAGTGCGTCGACAACCACATTAGCTTTTCCTAGGTGATAGCTAATGGTATAATCTTGGAACCATCCATCTGTCGGAGATTAGGTTCCTTCTAAGTAAAACAGATATTTGAGACTCTTATGGTCAGTGAGAATCTCAAATGTAACGTCATATAAATAATGTCGTCAAATCTTCATGACAAAAATAATGGCGACTAGCTCCAGATCATGTACAGGGTAGTTCTTCTCATGCTTCTTCAACCGACGAGAAGCATAGGAGACTACTCTATCGTGCTGCATCAAAACAGCGTCCAAACCCGGTAGAGATGCATCGGTATAGAGCACAAATTCGTCCTCTCCAGAAGGTAAAACCAAAAATCAGAGCCGACACTAAACTCCGCTTCAGCTCCTAAAAGCTGGTCTTGCAAACCTCAGTCCAAGTGAACTTCACGCCTTTCCTGATCAGGCGTGTAAGTAGCATAACAATCCGTGAGAAACCCTCAACGTATCTCTGGAAATATCGAGCCAAACAAAGGAAGTTGCGAGTCTCTTATATCGACTCCATCTACTCCCAACGGTAACAATCTCGATCTCCTGTGGAACCACGGTATACTCCTACTGGTGACCGTGTGTCCAAATCATCATCACATAAGACAATCCAAATAAGCACTACTGATCATCACATATAGATGTTCTTGTCGAAACATCTCTAGATCTAAGCAAAGGTGGTGTACGTGACTCACCGCGGATCCGAAATAGATCACAACATCGTCAACAAAGACAATGGAAACCAATCCAAACATTCTAGGGATACCCAAATCATCGAGTCCATGATAACATCTAGGGCACCGCAAGCACTAATGGTAAAACCAAGACACATAATGTCCGTATCACAGACATTCCTAACAATAAGATCCCCAACAATAAACAGATCTAATCACCAACGATATATAATCACCAAAGAATAGAACCTCCAGTGTGAGAGCAATGATCTATCACACGAAATACCACATATGTGGGAGCAACGCTCTACCACAAGAAATCCTCCATATGTGGGAGCAACGCTCCACCACAAATAATCCAAAATATGTATCCACAATAAATATGGGAGCAATGCTCCGCTACAAGCAATCCGTAATATGTAAGAGCAACGCTCCACTACAAAACAATCCCTAAATATGTGGGAATCCAGAATATGTGGAAGCTACGCTCTACCACAAACGATCCATAACATATGGGAGCTATGCTCTACCACAACAATACATAAGTGCCCAAAGCACCTAACTATCTAGCTAGAGACTGCACGAGATCTCTCTACCACAGATCACTGTGGGTAGCCTAGGGTATAACCACTCAGTAAGCAAATCAAATCCATAGTCAACTCTATCATCCTCCTAGTGGGTCGGTCACCCACTAATGGGAGAATTAGTTGACAGGGTAAAACAACCAATATCATAATGTAGACATTTAACATTCTACATTTAACATAGGTAGAATCATCATGATGCTACCAACCATACATCTGACACATGTGCACACACAACATATGTATGATCGACATAATCCTCCAATTAGTACACACCAAAAATACTCACATCATAGGTATAAATCACTGTGATACCTCCAACAATGTATACCGAACCCGTGTGCATATATCATCGTAGGTAAAATCAACAATACCCCTCAAACAACACTCAAATGACAAATATACACATATGTCAAGAGTATAATCAACATATACTTCCAATAAGGCATACTAAAACCCAGGTGGATTCACAAATCACACATAATCAACAAGATACCTAAGATACCACACCAAACACATATGTACATATCACAACACCGATGTAGTCGACAAAATACTTCCAACATGACACTCACACCCATGTGCACATACCACGACACCGATTTAAATCGATAAGATACCTCCAATATGTTAATCAGGCACGTACAGCTAACTAAATAGCTATATTCCACAAGGAACCTACAATAACCATATCTAGGTGGGAATACCCACACTATTTACAAATGAACTATCCATCATAGAACTCCTTCAACTCATAACAATCATATGTACACTTTATATATATGCATAATCAGCATATTTAATCCAATCTACCACACAAACCCTATGCCACCTTCTAAGTTATCCAATTAGGTACATACAGTCTAAAATTAAAGTACTCATGGAATAGGATACATCGATCCTCTATCGACTGACCAAGTCGTCAATAGTATATGGCTAGTTCAACCCTTTCCCACATCAGTATAAGCTAGGTACTCGATGTGCTCAAGATATCCAACTAAGCACGAATAACCCAAGATTCAAACATCTAAAAGTAAAGTAGGTCAATCCTCTACTGATCGGATCAACAAAACTAATCGGTCATCTACTAACTAATCAAGAATAAATAAAGCCTCTACAAGCATTTAAGGTAAATCGATCACGTCTACCCAAGTCAACAAACGTCAATCTATCTTCTACTGACCGATATAACAAGAGTAAATCAATTATCTACGGATGAAATTAACTAAGATAACCTAGTATACTACTGGCTAGGTCAACATAAAGATATAGATACTATCCACTACCCAGCTAATAAAAGCAGAGGCTGGTATGTGCCTCAATCTGCTAACCAACTAGTAATAACAGAAGCTAAAAACTACTGGTGTATGATATGATAAATCACCAGAAATTGTAGCCCTTAATCTCTATCAAGGTCTACCCTAATCAGTGATTTACCTAACACATAAAGTATATGCTATATCAACTAGACAGGTACTAATAAAGAATGTTAATACAGGTGATAAACTGTAATAGTCAACTGGACATATACTAACAGAAAGGTAGGATAACAGTATACCAATATACCTCCTATAACTTGGAGATGTCTTGCCGCTGCCAGGTCCCAAAATCCGAAAAGTCACATCGAGAAGGCCAAAACACGAAATCCGAAACACAAGGAGAATAAGACTCGTAAGTCGATCTCGGATACCAAATAAATTGGTATCAGATACATCTCGAAAATCCAGAACATATAGCAAGTATCGTATACCTGCTCTGATACCACTAAATTGTCACGCCCCGGAGAAGTCCCTGTCCGAAGAAATTTCGGCAGCACCTCCCCTGTACGAGTGACAATCTGAAGCATTTCTACAGGCATAATATACATCAGCCACAGACGGCTGGAATATACACACAACCACGCAGTTATATATATATCATCAGCCCACACGGCTGCAACAAAACCAACACAACGAAAATGAAAAAAACCCAATACAAACCAAAGCACAAAAACTGCTAGCCGGCTAGGCTTACACAACCAACAACAAATACAAAATACCACATAACAACATCAACACTCCAAAAACAAAACCGGAGTATAGAGCTAAACAAACTGATACATAAACAAACAAAACATACGTGAAATCGATAAGTCTTCTGATGTGACGTGGGGACCAGTAGACAGGATACTCCAAGCGACACCATAAACCACCTGGTACCTGAAAAATATAGTGTCAACGGGGGTGAGTTCAACAACTCAGCGAATACCAATGGACATGAGTAGTAAGATATATCTAACAGCAACAAACATGGAATACAGCTTCCTAATCATATATAGGGAATATGCAAAACTGAAAGGTAACTGAGGAAGCTGAACTCACCAGGAACTCCTATCCAGACAAAAGGGTCGTCAAACCGAAAGTGTCAATAATCCTGTATGCAGGTCAAAAGTATGCATCCAACCAAATTACAGCAACCAAATGCAGCAAACACAATCATAAGAATATAAATGCATCAATGCATATGATGCTAATGATGCGTCCTGGTCACCCCTGACACCAGTCAGTCATCTCACACACAAATGGTGAGACCGAGTGGGTAGGGCTGTGATAACCGTGCACTTTGTCGTCACTACTCCTGATGAGTGACCGAGTGGACGGGATGCTGTCGGAGTACTCCTGTCCTGACCCCAAATCATAAATGGGGGAGCTCAATGCTCTCATCTCCCGGTACACGATAACGGGGAGGATATCTCTGCCGGCTACCACGCTGAGTCACCTGACCAACGGAGCCAAACAGAGTCCACCATCTGCCGGCTACCACGCTGCTACACTAAATGCCAGCGGAGCCAAAGAGAACGGAACTGACTGCCGGCTACCACGCTGAGTTATATGACCAACGGAGCTAAACAGCAAAACCGCCACACACCTGCCTGATATACCACTAAACCATGAGTGGGGGTGTGTGCAGTACATGTAACTGGCGATGGGCTCAACCATAGTGGAGCCGACAATCGCACAGCATGCATTCATGATGCATGTCACTATGCATAGCAAAAACTGATCAACATAACCATATCCATACATACAAAATGGGTACTGTAAAAGCGATGGCCACATACCAAAATCTAGAGTACACAGGTCAGATAGAATATCAAAACATATGTCCCGAACATAACAAGTATGGTATATCCTGATCAGCATAGAAAAATCCATATATATATAATATGGGTACCACAGTATCAGTAGGTCAAATCCACGGATCTAGGGCATACAGGTCCTCTATGGTATAGCAACCTAGATCCTAAACATATCTCCTTCCATAATATATGTACCAACAATATGCACATATCAAGAATCAAGGTCTAGGTACACGAATCATATATGATATACAAATAGAGGTACACTGTAACACCCCAAATTTCATGATTTGGAGTCCTAAAAGACCTTATTAAAATCTAGAAATATTTTAGAAAAATTCTAGAGATTTTTAGGAATTTATAGAGTATTTTTATGCAATTTTTGGAGTTCGTTTGGTATTTTTACCACGAGGAAGAAGTTTAAAAAAAAAAGAAGAAATAAAAGTGTTAAAGTTGGGTTTTAAACCCAAGACCCCGGACCCGAACCAGATGTTAACCGGACTCAGCCAGCTGGTCTGCAAGAGTTTTGTTAATAAAGTATGGAATAAAATGTATATAAGCAGTTTTTGGGAACAGAAATACCAAAATAATAATGGAACCGAGGATGGCTCGAACCCAAGACCTTCGGGAACTTGTCTTTCCAGCGGACCAAGCGCGCCAGCTGGTATTTTGTAAACAAATTCATAACAAATTGGTCTTAAGCTGTAGTTATAAAAGGACAAGTTAAAGAGAGGGTTAAGTTATATTCTTTTCTCTCCCGTGACCCAATTCCTTCGACCTTCCCTCTCTCGCGCGACAAAAGCAGCCCGGGCGGAAACAAGCCGCAGCTAGGGCATCCCTCCGGCGGCCGGCGAGGGGCGAACTCTGGGAGTTCTTCGTCGATCCGAGGTCGCTCGTCAAGAAGGAAGCCGTGAGCAAGGAAGAGGCCCCGATTTCAAGTTCACCCGAACCCTAGAAGCACTAGAAGGTTCCTCCTTCGGCTGTGAATCAAGGAAACGAAGGTAAGTTGCTCACTCACCTGCGGTAAGATAGCTTCGAGCCTTTTGATTAGAGTTTTCTTGTTTTGTGAATGTGCCGTGAGGTTCTTGTTTTCGATTGAGGGATTCTGTGATGATCTTGATTCGTTTCGTGTTCCTATGAGGTTTTGGATTTTGTTTCCTTCATGAGGTCCTTCCGAAGCATACTGTAAGAAGTATGTTCTTGAGGCTAACTATTGTGAATTCAATTTGGATTGTTTGGGGTTTGCTGGGAAGGTAGGTTTGTTTTGTAGCTCACGGCAGAATAGTATGCTTTGTTAAGTTAACCCTGCATTACTTGAATTGCAGTCCTATCTTTATGAAATTGTGAAGAACAGCCCATTCCTTTTGTGCTATAAATTGAACAAGAACAGCCCATTAAACCTATCCTAGCTTTAGAGCTTGCATTGCAGATATTTGATTGTCTAGCATAGCAGATTTTAAATGGTTAGCATTGTAGATTAGCATTGTAGAGTTTTTTGGGTTTATTCTAGCATGCTGTTTGGGCTTTCCCATTTGCTATTGAATATGCATGATTAGATTTCATTTTCTATTTCGTGGCTATAGGTTTGAGCATGAGTAGATTTAGAGTTCTAGTTCCTTATGTAATTAAATGTGCATGAGTGACATTCCTCTAAAGCAATCAGTTTCTGGTTTCTTTTGTATTGGTTATGTATGCAGAATTTGTCATTGTAGGTTAGTTTTTCCTTGCTAATTCTATGCACATGTTCAGTTTAAGGTTGGTTTCTCCTTGTTAATTCCTTAATTGAAGCATGTGAACTCAAATTACGAGCATGAACAGTTTATGTTAAGTTCAGCAAGTCTAGTTTTGTGTTACACTTCAATTTCAGCAAGTTTAAATTCCAGTTAGTAGATCTTGTTGTTTCATTACTACCTCATTTAGCATGGACAGATTTATTTCGGCTTTAGTTGTGGTTTCCTACTAAAGTACCAAAAGATAAGAGTAAAAAGAGATAAAGAAAAGAAAAGAAAAGAAAAGGCCGAGGCCTTAAGTAGATCCGAAAGTCGAGACTTTAGGGATTTTTGGCACACAAGGTGCCTATTAAAATGCCAAAGCATTTAAAGAAGAAGTAAATAAGATTATAAATATTTTACTTTTAAGAAGAGGCTAGTACCCGACATCCAAGAGCTTGTCGTTAAACAAATCCAGGTGTCCAATTCCGAGGTCTTGGCCCTGGTAGACCGAGGTTTGCTCTTTTAGGATTGGTGGCTCGCTACCCCAACCTATTAGGGAACGCGCATAAGATGGTACTACGCCTGGGCCCAAGAAGAAGTTGATTATTATTTTGAAGTATTATAAGTATAAGTTTCTGAACAAGTAAAAGAAGTTTCACATAAGTATTAAATAATAAGTCTAAAAGCAAGTGAAATAAGATTCAGAAGATGTTTAGAATTCAGTAAGTTTAGCTTTCTTTATGCTAGCATGATTGTATAGCTTTGCTTTACATGTTCAGTCTTTTAGTATGTTTCTTTTACTAGTAGATGAGCATGAGTAGATTTCCTTTTGAGCATTCAGTTTTAGATTTCAGTATATCCTCATGCATATCGAGATTTTGTGAGTTAGATAGCGCTTACTAAGCAAATTTTGCTTATAGACTACACTTCCTCTTACTGCAGATACAGGAAAGGAAAAGATATAGAAAGGAAGGCGACAAGGTGGCGCGGATGGTGTGTGATGCCAGGACTATGGAAGCCTTGGGACTTAGTTTAAGAATTTATTAAGATTGTCATTTATTAAGAATGTATTAGATGAGTCATTTAGTCTTCCGCTGTTAGTTAATTGTATATTTATTTTGTTTCCGCTATTCATTACTTGCATGATTTGATTTCATTAAACTGCGTGGTGATGTTATTCCTTTTGTGTGTTTGATATGTGTTCCAGCCGCCTGTGGTTGTGTATATTATGTTATGTATGTCAGTTTAAGGTCACCGGTACAGGGGAGACTCTGTCGGAATTTTTCGGTAGGGTTTCCATGTGGTTTTTAATCACACCGGTTAAGTAGAGTTAATAGTAGTAAGTAACGATCATCCTTAGAGTATAATAGGAGTAAGAAGGGTGGTCGTTACAGTTGGTATCAGAGCAGTTCCCATTCTCCCGCATCACACATCAGCACCAACCTTGCCGTCTTCAAGTAAGAAAGTATTTAATTTTCTTTTATGCTTTCTTTATTATTTGCAGTATAGAGTATCTGCTTATATGTGCTTAGGAAAGAAGAAAATTCATGTTTTAATTTTCTATGTTTTGATACATATGCTTAGAAAGAATAGAGACAATTTAGGTTTTGCTTCTTGTATGTTCATATATACATAAGTATGTTTAGAAAGGATAGAGAAGATATCAGGTATTATTTTTGGCATAACTAGATGTTAAGATAGAGGACAAGACAGTGGGGAGTCTGAAGCCCAGTTAAGTAATTAGAACTAGAAGGACCACTAATGGGTACGATGCGATATAAATGATAAAGGACCGAAGAGTTAAGAGACTAAGGAACAAAGAGTACCATTAGTGAAAGTTATCTAGAATCAGAAGTATGAGGAAGTTATTTAGGAGCGTAAGGACAGTATGAGACAGAGAGATCTAGAAATTATTCTAAGTTCGAGGACGAACTTTTTATAAGGTAGGGAGGATTGTAACACCCCAAATTTCATGATTTGGAGTCCTAAAAGACCTTATTAAAATCTAGAAATGTTTTAGAAAAATTCTAGAGATTTTTAGGAATTTATAGAGTATTTTTATGCAATTTTTGGAGTTCGTTTGGTATTTTTACCACGAGGAAGAAGTTTAAAAAAAAAAGAAGAAATAAAAGTGTTAAAGTTGGGTTTTGAACCCAAGACCCCGGACCCGAACCAGATGTTAACCGGACTCAGCCAGCTGGTCTGCAAGAGTTTTGTTAATAAAGTATGGAATAAAATGTATATAAGTAGTTTTTGGGAACAGAAATACCAAAATAATAAAGGAACCGAGGATGGCTCGAACCCAAGACCTTCGGGAACTTGTCTTTCCAGCGGACCAAGCGCGCCAGCTGGTATTTTGTAAACAAATTCATAACGAATTGGTCTTAAGCTGTAGTTATAAAAGGACAAGTTAAAGAGAGGGTTAAGTTATATTCTTTTCTCTCCCGTGACCCAATTCCTTCGACCTTCCCTCTCTCGCGACCTATAGCATCGCCTCCGGCGGCCGGCGAGGGGCGAACTCCGGGAGTTCTTCGTCGATCCGAGGTCGCTCGTCAAGAAGGAAGCCGTGAGCGAGGAAGAGGCCCCGATTTCAAGTTCACCCGAACCCTAGAAGCACTAGAAGGTTCCTCCTTCGGCTGTGAATCAAGGAAACGAAGGTAAGTTGCTCACTCACCTGCGGTAAGATAGCTTCGAGCCTTTTGATTAGAGTTTTCTTGTTTTGTGAATGTGCCGTGAGGTTCTTGTTTTCGATTGAGGGATTCTGTGATGATCTTGATTCGTTTCGTGTTCCTATGAGGTTTTGGATTTTGTTTCCTTCATGAGGTCCTTCCGAAGCATACTGTAAGAAGTATGTTCTTGAGGCTAACTATTGTGAATTCAATTTGGATTGTTTAGGGTTTGCTGGGAAGGTAGGTTTGTTTTGTAGCTCACGGCAGAATAGTATGCTTTGTTAAGTTAACCCTGCATTACTTGAATTGCAGTCCTATCTTTATGAAATTGTGAAGAACAGCCCATTCCTTTTGTGCTATAAATTGAACAAGAACAGCCCATTAAACCTATCCTAGCTTTAGAGCTTGCATTGCAGATATTTGATTGTCTAGCATAGCAGATTTTAAATGGTTAGCATTGTAGATTAGCATTGTAGAGTTTTTTGGGTTTATTCTAGCATGCTGTTTGGGCTTTCCCATTTGCTATTGAATATGCATGATTAGATTTCATTTTCTATTTCGTGGCTATAGGTTTGAGCATGAGTAGATTTAGAGTTCTAGTTCCTTATGTAATTAAATGTGCATGAGTGACATTCCTCTAAAGCAATCAGTTTCTGGTTTCTTTTGTATTGGTTATGTATGCAGAATTTGTCATTGTAGGTTAGTTTTTCCTTGCTAATTCTATGCACATGTTCAGTTTAAGGTTGGTTTCTCCTTGTTAATTCCTTAATTGAAGCATGTGAACTCAAATTACGAGCATGAACAGTTTATGTTAAGTTCAGCAAGTCTAGTTTTGTGTTACACTTCAATTTCAGCAAGTTTAAATTCCAGTTAGTAGATCTTGTTGTTTCATTACTACCTCATTTAGCATGGACAGATTTATTTCGGCTTTAGTTGTGGTTTCCTACTAAAGTACCAAAAGATAAGAGTAAAAAGAGATAAAGAAAAGAAAAGAAAAGGCCGAGGCCTTAAGTAGATCCCAAAGTCGAGACTTTAGGGATTTTTGGCACACAAGGTGCCTATTAAAATGCCAAAGCATTTAAAGAAGAAGTAAATAAGATTATAAATATTTTACTTTTAAGAAGAGGCTAGTACCCGACATCCAAGAGCTTGTCGTTAAACAAATCCAGGTGTCCAATTCCGAGGTCTTGGCCCTGGTAGACCGAGGTCTGCTCTTTTAGGATTGGTGGCTCGCTACCCCAACCTATTAGGGAACGCGCATAAGATGGTACTACGCCTGGGCCCAAGAAGAAGTTGATTATTATTTTGAAGTATTATAAGTATAAGTTTCTGAACAAGTAAAAGAAGTTTCACATAAGTATTAAATAATAAGTCTAAAAGCAAGTGAAATAAGATTCAGAAGATGTTTAGAATTCAGTAAGTTTAGCTTTCTTTATGCTAGCATGATTGTATAGCTTTGCTTTACATGTTTAGTCTTTTAGTATGTTTCTTTTACTAGTAGATGAGCATGAGTAGATTTCCTTTTGAGCATTCAGTTTTAGATTTCAGTATATCCTCATGCATATCGAGATTTTGTGAGTTAGATAGCGCTTACTAAGCAAATTTTGCTTATAGACTACACTTCCTCTTACTGCAGATACAGGAAAGGAAAAGATATAGAAAGGAAGGCGACAAGGTGGCGCGGATGGTGTGTGATGCCAGGACTATGGAAGCCTTGGGACTTAGTTTAAGAATTTATTAAGATTGTCATTTATTAAGAATGTATTAGATGAGTCATTTAGTCTTCCGCTGTTAGTTAATTGTATATTTATTTTGTTTCCGCTATTCATTACTTGCATGATTTGATTTCATTAAACTGCGTGGTGATGTTATTCCTTTTGTGTGTTTGATATGTGTTCCAGTCGCCTGTGGCTGTGTATATTATGTTATGTATGTCAGTTTAAGGTCACCGGTACAGGGGAGACTCTGTCGGAATTTTTCGGTAGGGTTTCCATGTGGTTTTTAATCACACCGGTTAAGTAGAGTTAATAGTAGTAAGTAACGATCATCCTTAGAGTATAATAGGAGTAAGAAGGGTGGTCGTTACATACACAAGCCAGTCATGGCATAAAACCTAAGTATCAGACAATCTCGATACATATGACTGAAACCAAAAGTCCAGAACCTAGTTCTAATCTCAGTAAAACATGGTATGTCACTTATTCTAGAAACTAAGATACTCATGGTAATAAAGTACTCATGGCAACAAGATACTCATGGTACCAAATCACGAGATATAAGTACGGATACTTCATAGGCGACAAATCTAACATGCTATGGATATCAAACAGTGACATACCAAAGGCAAACATGTTCATTGCTTGTAGTTATAAAATACTATGCATATCCAATGACAATATCATAAAAGATAAGTCAAGAGGTACCCGCCTCAAATGTAGATCGTGTGTCCTCTAATCAGAGCTCTTGTCTCAAATTAGAACCCTGAAATAAATATACAATCAATCACTTAGGGTTATCATAGATCGGATAATGCAAGCCAAAACCTCAATAAATCCAATCTAACGATCTCATCCTTTTCTTCCAAAATCCATCCAACACTTGATAATCATTTTCTGTTAATATAATCCACCTTAACTCTACCTCAGACCTAATTCAATATTTAGATCAATAACAACTCAACACGGAACTTACCCAAATTCTGATGCCTCAGTGTTGCTCCAATCCTGAGGAATCTACTGCCAAATTTCTGGCCGCAGCATCCTGGAATTACTGATCCCTAAATCAAATACCCAAAAATCAGCACTGATTGGATCCTGTAACCCAAATTTAGATTGAAAGAACACTACAACCAGTGATCAAATACAATCTAAGAAAAATCCCTAAATTCAAACTCTCTAGTTGTTACCTTGTTTAAACCAGATATTCACTGCTGGTGTCGATCTGACCAGATCCAAATTTTGTGTTGGCAACCTAACCTTCGTCGGAGACTAAATAGACGATGGCTGAGAGATCGACAGTAAATCTGTGCCGATGAGGGAACGAACAGAGATCCAACAGAAAAGGAAAGGATGGTCGGTCGATGAATGTCCGATCAGAGAGCTACTAGACTCAGGTGAGCCGGCGTCAACGCCATGTCAAGAGGTAGGCAGTGGCTAGGGCACCGGCAACAGATCCATTTGGGTGCTCGGCTCCTGTCCCTGACCCGAAGAACCGAAGACTCGGGTGATACTCAGACGCCGGCGGTGATGAAGACACGAGGAATGAAGAAGAAGGGCGCGTCGGCTCTGTGAAAGAAGAAGGAACCGTCGGCATCGCAAGAGGGGGAGGGAGCCGCGGGTCACTAGGGCACAGGCATCGGCACTGATTTCCTGTAGCCGATGATCGGCGCGCGGCTCGGCAAAGTGGCGGAGCAAGATGGCGCCGTCGGGTGGAGGACGAAGAGCTCGGGAGGATTGAGGAGGAGAATCGACGCCGGAGGGGGTTAGGGCACGCACGGGTTCGGCGGGGGGAGAGAAAGGAAATAAATAAAAAGAAAAAGGAAAAGAAAATGAAAAGAAAAATAACTTTTCCTCACTTAAAAGGGGTAGCCTAAACAGGCTTTCCCGGACCCCGTTTTTATCCCCGTTAACTAGTCCGTACGAGCTCCGAAAAATTCCCGGAAAATTTCCAAAAATTCCGAAAAATTTCCTTATTAATATTCGCCTATTTTCGGTATTTTACACTAGTTATTTTTCTTTGTATGAATTCCAAACACAAGAGGCATTAGATCTAGTTTTTTGAATTAGTTTTTTCGAGTTTGTGTTTTCTTCTTTTTAGAATTTGTGATTTGATTATTCTTTTCGGTTAACCTTGAGTTATTTAAGGAAATTAAATATTAGCCTTCCTTAAAAGACTTTGTCTAGGCGGTGGTGGTTGCTCCCATATCCAAGAAGGCCATGTGCCTCGCCATGCAGTCCTGGAAGTCAATTTTAGAAATTAATATTTAATGAAATTAATAACATAGGCGGATTTGAATCAATAGTGTTAAGTTCCGCTTGCGATTCAAATCTAAACCATTAAGAACAGATAAGTTAAATTTGGAATCAATGATGTTAAGTTCCATCTGCGATTCCTAATTTAACTTCTAAAGAACACAATAGGTTATTTAAGGAAAGGTTCGACACTTGTACAAATTTTTTGTACAGTGGAACTGGAACGATTTTCCTAGGACTAACCAACAATTGGTATCACAGCTAGGGTTTGCCTCTGTGTGTTTAGAATTCAAATAGGTTATGCACATGTCATACATAATTTAGGTAGAATAATAGTAGCATGTGCTAACTTTTTGGTTGCAGGCTCCAACTGTTATTTTAAATTCAATGTTTTGACCAAATATTTGATCAAAGACAGACCAACTATTAATTTTATTCGTCATAAATTAAGGTTGGCGAGATAATAAAATTAATGGATAAAATCTCCTCTTTGATTTTGTATACGTCCACACTATTATGACATACAAAATTCACGAGGATTTTAAGGAGTTGGTCTTGACCAAATATTTTTGTGATTCTTAAGATTTCAAATGTTAGTCAATCCCCTAGTTGTTATACTATAGAAAAGACTTAGTAGTCCCAATTATAATGATTGGAAATAGGACTTGGACATTAAGGTAGACTGTCTTCTTAGAACTGAGAACAAGATAGGTGTATTTAATTCATTAGTTATTGAAACATGTTTAGTGGTGGTATCTACCAGTACCTGGAGTGTAGATACAGATGCCACTAATCATGTCTGCAATTCATTGCAGGGTTCCAGGAAACCCGACAACTATATGAAAAGGAAAACATCGTCTACATGGGCACTACTGCAAAAGTAGCAGCTGTTGTAGTGTGAGATATTTATCCTCTGATAGGAATAAAATACGGATTTTCAGAAATTGTCTTTACGTACTAAGTTTATAAAGAACCTGATTTCGGTTTCTAAACTATTAAAGAATAGATATTCTGTCTATTATGATAACAAACTTGTTATCAAGAAAAATAGAGAAGTTATATATTCTGGTACGTTGGTTAATAATTTATAATCCAATAACTCCCACAATGCAATAAATGGAAATTAATAACACATTTTCTAACTTTAATAAGAGAAAGTAACCTTCGAAAATGAACCAATTATATTTTTAGCATCTAAGGCTAGGTTATATTAACTTGAGTAGGATTCAAAGGATAATATCTAATGAACTCTTGGGTTCATTGGTAGTGGAAATCTTTCCAACCTGCGAGTCTTACTTGGAAGGAAAAATAACCAAGAAGCTTTTAAGTCTAAGGGGTATAGAGCCAAAGATTTGTTGGAATTGGTTCATTCTGATTTGTATAGACCTTTGACTATCCAGGCAAGAGGTTGTTTCAAATATTTCGTCTCTTTTATAGACAACTATTCGAGATAAGGATACATTTACTTGACATGCCACAAGTCTAAGTGCTTTGATTAGTTCAAAGAGTACTAGGCTAATGTGGAGTAACGTCAAAGTAAAAGTATCACAACACTACGGTGAAAGCGTAGTAATGAGTACCTCTTAGGAGAGTTTAGGAGTTACTTATCAGAAGTCAGGATTTAATCCCAACTAACTGCACCTGGTACACCCCAACAGAATGGTGTAGTAGAAAAGAAGGTATAAGACTCTTATGGAATAATTAGATCGATGATGAGTTATTCAGAAAATTACCAAATTTGTTTTAAAGATATACACTGGAAACGAAAGTGAACATAGTACCTTCTAAGTCAGAACTCTCTACTCCCATAGAATTACAGAATGGGCCTAAGCCTAGTCTGAAGCATATTTGGATTTGGGTGGTCTAGCACATGAGAGACACTGATAAGTTGGACATGAGTTTTCTTGTTTGTGAGTTATCCTAGAAAAATGAAAAGAGGTTTATAGTCCTTAAAATCGGAAGGTCATTGTTGGCACCAATGCCCGATTTTAGAAAAGGACTATACTATGAACCACAAGCCCATGAGTAAAAATTGTTCTTAAGGAAATTAAAGGACATGTCTAATCTAGTACCAACTGTACAAGATGAAATATCACAAGAAACTGCAACACGTATCACAAATGATACACAATTGCAGAAAGTGCCTCGTCGTAGTGGGAGGGTTGTTAGGGAGAGTCTTTGGACTTGATCCCAGGTTAACATGAACCTAATTCCCGGACCTATGACAAAGTGCTCCAAGATAAAGATGCAGCATCTTTATGAATATAGAATTAGAATATATGTATTCTAATAAAGTCTGGGAGTTTGTAGAACCATCAAATGGTGTAAAAGCCATTGGGTGAAAATAAATCTACAATAGGAAAAGAGGGATAGACAGGAAGGTAGAAACTTTCAAAGCAAGGCTTGTTGGAAAAGGAATTTTTTTTTACCAGTAGCCATGCTTAAGTCTATCCGGATTCTTTTATCTATGAGATTTAGCAAATGGATGTCAAGATAGCTTTCCTTAATGGAAGTCTTGAAGAAAACATTCATATAAAACAACCAGAAGGGTTCATTGCAAAGAGCAAAGAGTATCTTGTGTGTAAGCTCAATCAGTCTATGGACTGAAGTAAAGCTTCAAGGTCTTGGTACATCCCGTTTAATAAAGTAATCCAGACCTATGGATTTATTTTATAACCGAATGAGTTTTGTGTATACAAGAAGTGTGATGGAAACGTGGTGGTATTTCTTGTACTATATGTAGATAACATTTTTGGTAGTTGGAAACAATATCAAAGTGTTGTCAGAAGTAAGGGTATGGTTGTCCAAACAATTCGATATGAAGGACTTCGGAGAATGCATATATTCTTGGGATCAAAGGGATCGCAAGAAAAGAATATATTTTACTTATCCCAAGCTTCATATATCGAAACAATCCTTGCTCGTTTTAAGCATGCAAAACTCCAAGAAAGGTTTCTTACCTTTTTAGCATGGAGTAGCTTTATCTAAAGAGATGTCTCCGAAGATATCAAAGGAGATAGAGGAAATGAAGGCAGTTCCTGTTGGATAGAGATGTGCTAGAGGGGGGGGGGGGGGGTAAATAGCGCTCGCGGCTATTTCGTTTGATTCGTAAAACTATCAGAGTTAAAAACATGCAGCGGAATAAAGAAACACAAACACAGAGACACAGTGAAATTTACTTCGTTCGGAGCCTTGATCGACTCCTACTCGAAGGCCCGCGATCCTTGATCACTTTCCATGGGCAACAACTATATGCTCGATAAGAATTACAAACTAATTGCAATGAAAGTATAATAACAACTTTATACCGACAACTAAGGAAGAAGAAACAGAGCTCCGGGTCATCGGGAGGTTGTTGCAACACTTCTGGATCGTGTCATTTGCAGCTATATGCAAAGGAATCGCTTGGAGTGAATTGTTTCAAGCTGCTGGTCGAAACCCCCTTATAAAGGGTGTTCAAGGCGCCTTGAAAGCCATTCAAGGTGCCTCCATGCTGCCGAGTCGCCCGCGTGGATCAAGCTTGAACTGGTCGAATTTTATCTCTTCAAGGCGCCTTATGCCTCCAGAGTGCTTCGCAGCCAGCTCCAGCTTTGCACCCGAGGCGCCTCCAAGCCCTATGGAGGCGCCTCGGACACTGTTCATCCGAGGTGTACTTTGTGTTTTTGGTACCTGCAAGAGTGTTAGTCCCAAACACATTCCCTGCAAACCAAAGTTAGCACAACACAACAGTAAATATGATAACAGAATATTGTGATAGTCTCCGAACTGTCCGGGCCTGACTTCGGATTTCTGACCGAAAACCCTAGGTCGACCCGACACCTACTGTTCCCTCTACGAGGAACGCGTCCTCACCTACTCCACTCAGGAGATTTACCTGATGCTAGTGCGATCCTCCAGATCGACTGGACTTTTGCTCAGCGCTCGATGCTTCTGTACTTTCTGCTGGACTTCCGCTTCCCGGCTGGTCCAGTCTTTCACTTGGTTCGCGACACCAGGACTTTCCACCTAGGGTTACCCCCCTAGGACTTTTGCCTGAAGAACTCGACCCACCAAGACTTTCCGCATAGGGTTACCACCCCCTATGACCTAGGGTTACCACCCCCTAGGGTTTTCACCTGCCTAACTACAGTTAGGACTTTCCTGAAACACTTAGTCAAGCACGTTAGATCACAACACACCTTAACTTTGAATCCTTTGCCATTATCAAAACTCAGGTTCGATCGTCGGATGCTTCCCACACCAACAATCTCCTCCTTTTTGATTATGGCAACCCAAATTCAAAGTTAAGTAAAATAAATGCATAAGTATATTAAAAGATTTTAAGTGAGCATGCTTAAGTATATAAATTCAAATAAAAGCTTAAGCTAACACTTAAACTTTGTGAAGCTCCCCCTTAAAACAGGGCTTCCTTTTACTTTTGAATTAGATAGATTTTTACTTTTTGAATTCTCTACTCTCCCCCTTTGCCATTTATCAAAAAATAAGCCAGTTTCATGCAATTTTTAATTTTTCTTATTGAAAAACAGATTAGGCTTATAAATGGTAAATTGACTTTGGAAAAAAAAATTCACCTAAGTTTAAAAGGGCTAATATTTAGTAGACTGTTAAGAATGCTTTGAGCCACTTTTGAAACTTAGTTGTTTTTGAAATATACTTAGCTAAATTTTGAAAATCTTAAAGAAATTTGAGGTCTCTTTTAACTAAGCAAAAATATTTTGAAAGCAATGATTTTTAATACTTTTAGGTAAGTAAAAATAGCTTAGCAAGAATTTGTAAAACAGTTAGATTTGAAGGTTTGCTAAGTTTGAAAATGGTTGAATGTTTCTATATGAACTTAGTGTTTTACAAACAGTGAATTTTGAAAATAGAGTTTAAGTTGAAAATACACTTAGCTTAACTTGAATAAAACAATTGTTGGAAACATGGGAGTAAGAGCTTTTTTAATTTTTAGGAAGAAGAGGGAGAAGCTAAAAAATTAGTTTATTTAATCAAATTGGTTGGTCCTTAAGTCCAAGCATGAGCAAAATTTATTTTAATTAGGTATCAGAGCCCTAAAGTACAAGCATGCTTAAGCTTAATTTTTCCTTCACCAACTGTCTAACCTTTAGCTACTTGCTGATTGCCTAGAGGGCAGCAACTTTCACTTGGTTAGTCGAGTTAAGTCATTTAGTCCAGTTAGATTTGACTAGAGCTGGAAGACTTGACTTGATTACTATTAATAAGTATTTTAACACCCAGACTCATATTGATGCACAGAAATAAGTATTCTTGAGTTCAGGCTGTACCCTATGCATCTCACACCATTTTATGTTTTTTCAAACACAAGCAAGGTATACCTAGGTGTTTGTGAGATGCTCTGGCTTAAATCTAGGGGAACAGGATTTCTAGGGTAGAGCCTAAGCTAAGTCCAATTTTTTGAAAATTCTAAGAAAATGGGATTTTAAAATCATTATTTTTCCTAGAATTTTTAAAACAAATTTTTGAAAAGAACAGGATAAAAGTGGTTTTGAAAGTGATAAGTACTGAATTAAGAACATAAGTTAGCTAAACATAAGATAACCAACTCCAAGATACAACCAAAAGGTGAGTAAAATGTCCAGGTCCAAAAAGTGAATGACATATCCAGACAGTCTAAAAAGATAGAATCAAGCAGCTGGATCGTCAGCTGGAGGATCGGCTAGAGGCTGCTCTGGTGCCGGCTGAGGCTGTCCCTGCCGCCGTATCTCACCTCGGAGGGACTCGAAATCTGCCGCTATATCGGATCGGAGAGATCGGAGGAAGCGTCGAGTCTCAATGGAGTGAACCTCAAGTCGGGCGAGCCTATCCTCGATGGAGAGTGATGTCGAAGATGAAGGCCCGGCTGTTGTGGAGGGTCTGGCAGAGGTGGAAGGATTTGCGAAAAAATCCTTTGCCAGGAAATCGGGCCACTCCTCACCCTCACCTGGTAAGTCCTCGGCCTTTGGAGCACCGGGAGCAGCAACTGGTAGTGGTCGGCCCTTCCAGGCCAGAATCCCCTCGACAGTGACCTCTGCACCTGCTAATCTAAGGCTACGCTGGCCTAACTCATCATAAATGGTAAGTGAGATAAGTACCCCTCTAGTAATGTCTATCCTAGAGCCGGAGAATATCTGGGTCAGGATATGGCAGTAAGACATATGAATCACTCCAGATGTAACTGTACTAGATGCAAGAATGATGTTATGAAACATATGGAGGGCTATGTCTATATCTAGGAGATGGCTGAGGGCGTACAGAAAGAATGAGTGGGACGGTCGCATCTTCAAGATGTCTCGAGATGATATGGGTAGGATGCATGCTGTCAGGATTCTGTACATAGCATAGTCCTGAACTCGAAGAAGAGTGGATCTAAACTCGGTCAGGCCCAAGGGTCTCTCCTCGCCAAAAAAAAATACATGTAGATGTCATCTAAGGTGATATGGGAATAGGGAGCACCGAAAGGTAGCTCCCTACTCGGGTAACACAAGAATGTACACTGGAACTCCCTAAGCTCTAAGCTGGTGCGAAGTAGGGAGGGAGTAAACTGAAGGTCTTGGTTGACTGTAGTGGTACAGTCAACCAGTTTATCTAGATGATAGTAGTTTATCATCTAGATTGCGGGTTGACAGTATTGGGATAAAAATTCCTGACCAATATATCTAGATTTAATAGATTCAAAGGTGAACCTAGTGAAATCTATCCTATGCTGTTCCGAGGGGAATCTAGGGTCCATGGAAGGGGCCCTAGCCGGTGTGGGATCCACAATACGACGCTTCCTAAAGTTGACATTATACAAGAAATATAGCAAAACTAGCAAGAAATTTATGTAATAGATGAATGAGTAGAGTTTAGATTATACCTAGGAGGCATTGCTAGGATTAAAGGAGGAAGAGATGGGTTGAAGGCGCCTTGGTTGGGAAAAATCGCACTTGGTTGTGTTTCGGCAGAAAAACGAACAGAAGGAGGAGCTTCTGTTCATGGCAAAAACGATGACCGAAGGCGCCTTAAGGACTTCTTAAGGCGCCTTAAAGGTTCCTTAAGGTGCCTTAAACAGACGGCGGGAAATTTCCCGCCGCTGTTGAGGGCACCTCCCTTGTGTGGGAGGCGCCTTCATTCAGGCGCCACGTGTTTTTTTTTAAATTTGGAATTGAATTTAATTTAACTTTTAGTTAATTAAATTTTGGATATTTATTTTAAGTGTATTAATTATTTGAAATATAATTTTAATTTGTAAAATTTGAAAAATAAAATAATTTTTTAAAGGTAATTTTGAATTTAAGTTTTTTTTAAAAGATTTTTAAAATGATTTTGAAATTAAGTTTTAAAAAGATTTTGAAATTAAGTTTTTAAAATAATTAAGTTTTAAAAATATTTTGAAATTAAGTTTTAAAATAATTTTGAAATTAATTTTTAAAAGATTTTGAAATTAAGTTTTAAAATATTTTTAAATTAAGTTTTTAAAATAATTTTGAAATTAAGTTTTAAAAAGATTTTGAAATTAATTTTTTTTAAAAATAATTTTTAAAAGATTTTTCAAATTAAGTTTTTAAAAAGATTTTGAAATTAAGTTTTAAAATAATTTTGAAATTAAGTTTTAAAAGATTTTGAAATTAAGTTTTAAAAGGTTTTGAAATTAAGTTTTAAAATAATTTTTAAATTAAGTTTAAAATAACTTTGAAATTAAGTTTTAAAAAGATTTTGAAATTAAGTTTTAAAATAATTTTGAAATTAAGTTTTAAAAGATTTTGAAATTAATTTTTAAAGAGATTTAAAATAAATTTTTTAAAAGTAATTTTGAAATTAAGTTTTTAAAAGATTTTTTAAAATAATTTTGAAAGTAGTTTTGAAATTAAGTTTTTAAAGGATTTTTAATTACTTAGTCATCTCACCCGATCTAAATTTTCAATCAGGGAATCCTATAATTTTTATGAGATGAATTGAGGTTCAATTTAAGGGTTGGGTTTAACTTTGTGTTAGATTCAGGTTTAGCTTTGGGTTTAATAAGTAAGCATTCTTTGGATAAACTTCTGGGCTATGGTGAGTCACAAGGAACTCTTTAAAGTAACCATGCCATCGAGGTTTTCCAAATAGTCCTACCCATTGAACTTAATACTAGATGTAACGACCCGCCTTCTGGGTACTAGGCTGTAAGGTCGATCGCTACAGTTATGCTGAGCTAACTGTGCGGAAAGCTGGGCTAATTAAAATTTTACTCTACTAATGACGGATATAACTGATAAGAAAGGTCTAAAGACCTTCTTTGCTGGTGTACATATGCTAAGGAGGGGAAACTAAACATCCCAACTGAGCTAGGGACTAGAAACTAACTTCCCAACTACCTACTGGCCTGCTGATCGATCTACAGATCGATCGAAGCTGGGGAAGTTTCTGTTCCCAACTGGATCGGTCGGAAGACCGATCCAGGTGTGGATGGATCGGTCGGCACCCGAAACACCTGGAACTCGCTACTGTATCGTGCTGGATCGGTCGGCTGACCGATCCAGGAGGATACAGTAGCATACTATATCTGTCTGGATCGGTCGGCTGACCGATCCAGCGGCAAAATCTACACTCTGATCGGTCTGGAGACCGATCAGAGTTCTGATTTCGCCCGAGAACTCTGATTTCAGCACTTTGGCGTGCCAAAATCTCACACAACAATTCTAAAATCAATGGAAATACATTCTAACAACTATTAACCAACATTCTAACATAATTACTAACAAACTAAAAAATCTCCCATGATTTAAACACTCTAAGGTTCAAAATTGCATAAAAGAAGAAATACTAAGACTTCTACTATTTAAGCTTGCTAAAACCCCTGAGGATCTTTTATTCCAGTTCCTTCCACACACATCTTGATCTGCATTGACCTCCAGCCTCCACTGCTAGTCCACTTTTCCTTTACCTTTATCTGCAGAAAAAGAAAAATAGTATCTATAAGCTAAAAAGCTTAGTAAGAAACCATCTACCTCACAAAAACATGCAACGATGCAAATATGATTTTAAATCATGCTGTTTAAAACATATGCTGGATATACTGAATAAACTAAGCATGGCATAGCATATAAGCATACAATCATGGCATATCTAAAGTTGAGCATAAAGTCATCATGCATATTCACAGGGAAAAACTAAGCTGATACTAAGAACTGAGCTACTCTAATACTAAGCTACTGCTAGAACTGTACTGAATTCACGAACTACTTTATGAAAGGTTGAAAACCATATACATATAATAAGTGAAAATACTAAACATGCTGCTGATGGGCCCGGCAACTGTACGTGCTATGCGTGCATCTCTAACTAGACCCGGGGTTGCAAGTCCCGAATTTAGTAGAGCTACTAGGTTATCTAAACCTAGGGACCGACTATGGGAGCCCAGCCCAATGGATATCTAATCCAGTACAGTGCCAACTGAAAAGTAAAATACTGAGTATAGCTAAACTATTCTAAATTGCTGTTTCTAGGTTATCTGAACCTAGAACTAGGTTGTCTGAACCTAGAGGCGACTATGGGAGCCCACCCATTGGACCGTAGTCCCATGTAAGCTAGAATAAACTGATTTACTAATTTAGATGCTTCTAATGCATTCAACTGTGCTAATAAAAATGCCTAGGTTGCATTCTTTCTAAGCTAGTCATTTAATCGACCACCTAGTGTGCTTTAACTCCCCTCTCTATTAGGGAGACTACCTTTAGGCACCCAACATCATCTAAACCTCCAACTGAAGGAGAAAAGACGTGTCCGGCCCATTCAAAGGTACTCACTAAATCCCTAAACCTGTGAGGAGGGTTGAATACACCCTATGTGTCGGAAAATACGCATATAACTAAACCAATGCACAGAAAATCAAACGGTAGCTATTATACTGCAGGTGAGGGGTTTCTTTCCTCCTGTTCGTAATTTCTTACGATTCTATTCGCTAGAATTCCGATGGAGATGACCTTCTCGACGATCCGCTCACGTCTTTGCGTTCCTCTCGCGGAGAAGAACCTCTTTCGTGTTGGAGTCGTCGCCGGAAGATGATCCGAGAGCCCTTGGGGCTTGGGCGCCGAAAGAGGAGGAAGAGGAAGGTGTCGGCGTGAGGCTTTGGAGAGGAAGGGTTTTGCCGAACCAATAAAATAAATAACCCAAACCCCACTTAAACCTTCTATTTATATTAAGTGGTAATTCCGGCCCAACTCTAATATAAATTAAATTGTCTCCCTTTCCTTTCAGCACGGCCCTGCTGGGTTCACCGGTTACTAGCATTATCCCTTACACCATAGGTCTCGGGTTCGATTCCATCCTAAGCTATTTTATTCTTTTAATTATTTTTGCTACTTTCGCTACTCGGAAAATTCCGGAAAAATATCTAAAAATTCCAGAAAAATCGTAGAATAATTCTAATGCAAGTTTGAGAATTTTCGGGCGTTACAATCCCCCATACCTTATAAAAAGTTCGTCCTCGAACTTAGAACAATTCTGGGTACTTCTGTCTCATGCTGACTTCTGTCTCCCAAGTTGCCTCTTCTGCTGTGTGACTGTGCCAAATGACTTTGACTAATGGTACTTCCTTGTTCCGCAATTTCTTAACTGCTCGGTCTATTATCTGAATAGGCCGACTATCATAGCTGAGGTCCTCGCGGATCTGTACCGACTGGGGCTCAATCACCTGGGTGGCATCTGGGGTATGCTTCTTCAGCATAGAGACATGAAATACGTTGTGGACAGCTGACATTTCCTGGGGTAGCTCTAGCTCATATGCTACCTTGCCCACTCTTCTGCTGATAAGGTATGGTCCCACATATCTGGGACTTAGCTTGCCCTTCTTCCCAAAACGCATTACTCCCTTCATGGGAGCCACTCTGAGGAACACTGAATCCCCAACTGAAAACTCTAAGGGTCTGCGCCGCGTATCAGCATAGCTCTTCTGGCGACTCTGAGCTGTCTCTATCCTCTGGCGGATCTGCTGTATGGCTGCTGTGGTATCTGCTACTAGATCTGTCTGAAGTTCTAGTTCTTTCTGTTCACCACTCTCATACCAGCAGATTGGAGATCTACACCTCCGCCCATAGAGAGCCTCGTAAGGTGCCATGCCGATAGTGGCCTGATAGCTGTTGTTGTATGCAAATTCTGCTAAGCTCAGATATTTGCACCAACTTCCCTTGAAGTCTAGGGCACACGCTCGGAGCATATCTTCGAGTACCTGATTTACTCGCTCTGTCTGACCATCTGTCTGAGGATGGAATGCTGTGCTGACTGTACACACTCCCAGAAGTGTGATGTGAATCTGCTGTCTCTGTCTGAAATGATGGTTCGTGGGACTCCATGAAGTCTGACGATCTCCTGAAGATACAACTGAGCTAGCTTCTCCATGGAATAGGATATCTTGATAGCTAAGAAGTGGGCTGATTTAGTCAACCTGTCGACTATTACCCAGATGGCGTCAAAACCATTCGTGGTTCTGGGCAGTCCCACTATGAAATCCATAGAGATATCCTCCCACTTCCATTCTGGAATCTGTATAGGCTGCAGAACTCCTCCTGGTCGCTGATGTTCTGCCTTGACCCTCTGACAGGTGAGACAGATGCTAACATATCTGGCGATGTCTCGCTTCATCCCGGGCCACCAAAATGGTTCTTCAGGTCTTGATACATTTTGGTGGAACCTGGATGCATCGCATAGGGAGTCTTGTGAGCCTCATCTAAAATCTGTCTCCGTAGCTCCTCCTGATCTGGAACACAGAGTCTGTCACCAAAGTACAACACCCCGCTATCGGACACTCTGAATTCTCTACTTTCTGATTCTGCTAGCCCTTGCTTGATTTTCTGAATTTCAGGGTCCTGCTCCTGAGCTGACTGAATATCACCAAGCAAGGTAGACTCTAAGGTCATAGTAGAGAGCTGTCCAACGATGAGTTCGAGACCGAAATCTACGATCTCCTTCTGTAGGGGCGGTGACATGGCTGTAAGAGATAATAAGGTAGCACTAGATTTTCTGCTAAGTGCATCTACTACCTTATTGGCTTTCCCTGGATGGTAGAGGATGTCTATATCGTAGTCTTTGACCAGCTCAAGCCATCTGCGCTGTCGCATGTTCAGATCCTTCTGAGTGAAGAAGTACTTCAGACTCTGATGATCTGTATACACTCTGCACTGAGCTCCATATAAGTAATGTCTCCAAATTTTGAGAGCGAACACTACTGCTGCAAGCTTAAGGTCATGAGTAGGGTAATTCTTCTCATAATTCTTGAGTTGTCTGGAGGCATAGGCGATCACCTTGCCGTTTTGCATCAGTACTGCTCCTAGTCCCAACTTAGAGGCATCACTATAGATGTCAAAGCTGCTGGTGTTGTCTGGTAGAGCCAAAATGGGAGCACTGGTCAATCTCCTTTTTAGCTCGCTGAAGCTGTCCTCACAGTCCTCTGTCCACTGAAATTTCCTGTTCTTTCTGGTAAGAGCTGTCAGTGGGGAGGCTATCCTGGAGAAGTCCTCTACAAACTTCCTGTAATATCCTGCTAATCCCAGAAAGCTCCTGATTTCACTGGCGTTCTTAGGTCTCTTCTAGTTACTTACTGCTTCTATCTTGCTGGGATCTACACTAATACCATCCTTGGAGATGATGTGACCCAGGAAGGACACATGATCTAACCAAAATTCACATTTCGTGAACTTGGCGTATAGCTGGTTCTGCTGAAGTGTCTGTAGTACTGTCTTCAGGTGCTCTGCATGTTCTTCCTGAGTTCCTGAGTAGATAAGAATGTCATCGATAAACACAATAACAAACTTATCTAAATACTCCTTGAATACTCTGTTCATGAGATCCATGAATGTAGCTGGAGCATTGGTCACGCCAAAGGGCATGACTACGAACTCGTAATGTTCGTATCTGGTTCTGAATGCTGTCTTGGGTATATCCCCTTCTTTAACCTTGACCTGATTATAACCTGATCTGAGATCTATCTTGGAGAACACTGCTGCTCCCTTCAGCTGGTCGAACAGGTCGTCGATTCTGGGAAGGGGATACCTGTTCTTGATTGTGACTTGGTTCAGTGATCTGTAGTCTATGCACAGTTGCATGCTTCCATCCTTCTTCTTCACGAACAACACAGGCGCTCCCCATGGTGAGTGACTAGGGCGTATGAAACCCTTGTCGAGCAGCTCCTGTAGTTGCTCCTGAAGTTCCTTCAGCTCTGCTGGAGCCATGCGATATGGCGCTTTGGAAATAGGATTGGTGCCGGGGAAGAGCTCTATCTCAAATTCAATCTCCCTGACTGGTGCTAGGCCTGGTAACTCCTCAGGGAAGACTGCTGGGTAGTCACATACAACTTGGTCCTTGTCCTGTCTGGTATTGACTACATGTGCTAGGTACCCCGTACAACCCGAATCCATCAACTTCTGTGCCTTCATAGCTGAGAGAAATTTTCTGGCTTTTCTCTTTGGTTCTCCGATGTACTCGAACTGTGCTTCTGCTTCGGGTTGGAATACGACTTTCTGTTTACGGCACTCTATGGAAGCACCGTATTTGATCAGGAAGTCCATTCCAAGGATGACGTCGTAGTCAGTCATTTCCAGCAGGATCAGATCACAAAAGAGTTCCCTGTCTGCTATAATGACCGGCACTGCTCTGAGCCAGTGCGTGGATGCCATGATCTCCCCCGAAGGTAGTGCCGTCAAAAACTGACCACTGAGTACCTCTGAGGGTATTTCTAATTTTTCGGAGAACACCCTGGCTATATATGAATG
The DNA here is from genome assembly GCF_018446385.1 of Zingiber officinale. Classification (NCBI taxonomy): domain Eukaryota; kingdom Viridiplantae; phylum Streptophyta; class Magnoliopsida; order Zingiberales; family Zingiberaceae; genus Zingiber; species Zingiber officinale. Next base: position 24,312,877 of record NC_055991.1, on the reverse strand, counting down.
GGTTGCCCCAGTATCAAATAGAACAGTAGCACTATACTGAAAAATGCTAATCTGACCTGTGACCACTGTCGAGGCATTGGCTACGTCCTCTCTGGTGAGTGAGTAGATCCTCGCATTCGCCGTAGCTGGAGGGGCTTCTAATCTGCCCTGGCTGATAAGTGGACCTTCTAGAGCGGCCTGCATCTGATATAATTGAGCTGGCTGGCCTGCATACTGAATCTGCTGTGGCTGAGGAAAACCAGTCTTGTTCGGGCACTGCTTGGCCATGTGCCCTTCTTGTCCACATTCAAAGCATCCTCGTGTGCCCTTGTGATAAACCCCGAATTTCCCACAAGTAGCACACTTTGGATAACTGGGCCGCTTGCTAGATGGTCCTCCTTTTGGGTCACTTCACGATTTGCGCTTCTGTTGGAGTTCTCTTTTCAGTTAGAGCTGTGGCCTTGCTGTTTTTAAGTGTGAGAGTTTCCTTGGCCTTTGGACTCGAGGAGACTTTATGTTGTTCTGGTAATGCTCTGTGGTCAAGGCACCGCTCACTAACTCCTCTGTGGTTTGTGGCCTATGTATGCCACCACCACGTTCACGCTATCTCGGCCTCGGCATCTTGAGCATCAACTGATTCGTTCCTTCTGTCCGACTAGCTCGGGCATAGACGAGCCAACTGTTGAATTTCTTCACGGCTTCCTCAAGCGAAAGGTTGCCCTGACGAAACTCGGTGAACTCGTCGTAGTGACGGTTTATAACCCGACGTGGAAGAACTCCTCAAAGAACTCCTTCTCAAGTCATCCCATGACATCTGGGTCACTGCGTTCCGATTCTTTCCCACCACATGCGTCCGTCAGGCAGAAGGAGGCACACTTCACCTTCTCGTGTTCGGCCAGTCCAGAGCTCTCGTGCTCTCCAGTGTTTTGAACCAGGCTTGTGCATCCCATGGTTCACTAGTGCCCGAGAAGTTCTCTGGCTTGACTGCCACTGGATCCGATAGGCTTCCTTTCTTGGCTCGGCTGCTTGAACTGCTGGTGCTGGCTTTGGTCTGTAGGCTGGTGGTGGAACCTCTAAGACTACGAGTCGTCAAATTCGGTTCGGGTGACTGTGGGGTATCTGGCGATTAGCCTTTAAAGTGGCTATTTCCTGTTGCTGTTCAGCTAGCTGCTGCTGTAACTGAGCCACCAATGCTGTAAGGTCTGGAGGAGGCACTAAACTGCCTGCCTCTTGCTGGGGCTCAGTAGCTAGTGCCCTTCTAGCTGGGCGTCCTCGTGCCATTTCTAAAGACATAGAGAACATAACATAACTAAGGTAATGACAGTTATATAACTACTGACATCATGCTCAAAACTATCACATACTAACAAGTAGTAGGCATATAAACATGAACTGTAATAACAAAACAAGGAGCATAAATTAAGTAGAGGTATTCTTACTTGGAAGCTGTAGGTTCAATGCTGATGTGTGTGTAGGGAGTATGGAACACTGCTCTGATACCACTCTGTAACGACCCGCCTTCTAGGTACTAGGCTGTAAGGCCGATCGCTACAGTTATGCTGAGCTAACTGTGCGGAAAGCTGGGCTAATTAAAATTTTACTCTACTAATGACAGATACAACTGATAAGAAAGGTCTAAAGACCTTCTTTGCTGGTGTACATATGCTAAGGAGGGGAAACTGAACATCCCAACTGAGCTAGGGACTAGAAACTAACTTCCCAACTACCTACTGGCCTGCTGATCGATCGAAGCTGGGGAAGTTTCTGTTCCCAACTGGATCGGTCGGTAGACCGATCCAGGTGTGGCTGGATCGGGCGGCAGACCGATCCATGTATGTCTGGATCGGTCGGCGGAGCGATCCAGGCACCCGAAACGTCTGGATCGGTCGGCTGACCGATCCAGGAGGATACAGTAGCATACTGTATCTGTCTGGATCGGTCGGCTGACCGATCCAGAGGCACTGCCCAGACCCTGATCGGTCTGGAGACCGATCAGAGTTCTGATTTCGCCCGGGAACTCTGATTTCAGCACTTTGGCGTGCCAAAATCTCACACAACAATTCTAAAATCAATGGAAATACATTCTAACAACTATTAACCAGCATTCTAACATAATTACTAACAAACTAAATAAATCTCCCATGATTTAAACACTCTAAGGTTCAAAATTGCATAAAAGAAGAAATACTAAGACTTCTACTATTTAAGCTTGCTAAAACCCCTAAGGATCTTTTATTCCAGTTCCTTCCACACACATCTTGATCTGCATTGACCTCCAGCCTCCACTGCTAGTCCACTTTTCCTTTACCTTTATCTGCAGTATAAGAAAAGTAGTATCTATAAGCTAAAAAGCTTAGTAAGAAATCATCTACCTCACAAAAACATGCAACGATGCAAATATGATTTTAAATCATGCTGTTTAAAACATATGCTGGATATAGTGAATAAACTAAGCATGGCATAGCATATAAGCATACAATCATGGCATATCTAAAGCTGAGCATAAAGTCATCATGCATATTCACAGGGAAAAACTAAGCTGATACTAAGAACTGAGCTACGCTAATACTAAGCTACTGCTAGAACTGTACTGAATTCACGAACTACTTTATGAAAGGTTGAAAACTATATACATATAATAAGTGAAAATACTAAACATGCTGCTGATGGGCCCGACAACTGTACATGCTATGCGCGCATCTCTAAGTAGACTCGGGGTTGCAAGTCCCGAATTTAGTAGAGCTACTAGGTTATCTAAACCTAGGGACCGACTATGGGAGCCCAGCCCAATGGATATCTAATCCAGTACAGTACCAACTGAAAAGTAAAATACTGAGTATAGCAAAACTATTCTAAATTGCTATTTCTAGGTTATCTGAACCTAGAACTAGGTTGTCTGAACCTAGAGGCGACTATGGGAGCCCACCCATTGGACCGTAGTCCCATGTAAGCTAGAATAAACTGATTTACTAATTTAGATGCTTCTAATGCATTCAACTGTGCTAATAAAAATGCCTAGGTTGCATTCTTTCTAAGCTAGTCATTTAATCGACCACCTAGTGTGCTTTAACTCCCCTCTCTATTAGGGAGACTACCTTTAGGCACCCAACAGCATCTAAACCTCCAACTGAAGGAGAAAAGACATGTCCGGCCCATTCAAAGGTACTCACTAAATCCCTAAACCTGCGAGGAGGGTTGAATACACCCTATGTGTCGGAAAAATACGCATATAACTAAACCAATGCACAGAAAATCAAACGGTAGCTATTATACTGCAGGTGAGGGGTTTCTTACCTCCTGTTCGTAATTTCTTACGATTCTATTCGCTAGAATTCCGGTGGAGATGACCTTCTCGACGATCCGCTCACGTCTTTGCGTTTCTCTCGCGGAGAAGAACCTCTTTCGTGTTGGAGTCGTCGCCGGAAGATGATCCGAGAGCCCTTGGGGCTTGGGCGCCGAAAGAGGAGGAAGAGGAAGGTGTCGGCGTGAGGCTTTGGAGAGGAAGGGTTTTGCCGAACCAATAAAAGAAATAACCCAAACCCCACTTAAACCTTCTATTTATATTAAGTGGTAATTCCGACCCAACTCTAATATAAATTAAATTGTCTCCCTTTCCTTTCAGCACGGCCCTGCTGGGTTCACCGGTTACTAGCATTATCCCTTACATCATAGGTCTCGGGTTCGATTCCCGCCTAAGCTATTTTATTCTTTTAATTATTTTTGCTACTTCCGCTACTCGAAAAATTTTGGAAAAATATCTAAAAATTCCAGAAAAATCGTAGAATAATTCTAATGCAAGTTTGAGAATTTTCGGGCGTTACACTAGACCTTAGTCTAACTGGTTAGGATCCATTTAAGGGTAGCTTCTGTCAGTTCCACTTGGCCAAATGCACCAGGTCGAAGTCAAATCTTCTTAGACATGCGATGCCCAAGCTTCCCTAACGTATTATCATCCAAAAACTTCACCAGTACCGTGGGTCAAGTTAAACCTAGCCCATTTTATCTAACTTTAATTACCCTGCCGGGTAGTCTACTCTTGTTTACCCATTTCGGGTAGATTAAGTTGTGTTACCCAGTCGGGTAGTTTAGTTGGGGGTGTCAGCTATTCTGAATCCTCCTTCTAATTTTTATTTGACTTAAATTGAATTTTAATTTAATTTCAAATTTTTTAATTGACTTTTAATTTAATTTTGAATTTTAAATTTTAAATTTTAATTTAATTTCGAATTTAATTGAATTTTAATTTAATTGTTGATTTAATTTTGAATTTTTTAATTTAATTTTTAATTAATTTCAAATTTTTTAATTGACTTTTAATTTAATTTCGAATTTAGAATTTTATTTTAATTTCGAATTTAATTGAATTTTGTATTTTAATTTAATTTTTAATTTAATTTGTAATTTTAATTTAATTTTGAATTTAATTTCGAATTTTAATTTAATTTTGAATTTTTAATTAATTTCAAAATTTTAATTTACTTTTGAATTTTAATTTAATTTTTAATTAATTTTGAATTTTAATTTAATTTCGAATTTTAATTTAATTCTGAATTTAATTTTGAATTTTAATTTAATTGTTGATTTAATTTTGAATTTTAATTTCATTTTATTAAGATCATTTTCCTTTTTGTTCCCCCTGGATCATAGCCTCGATATGGTCTATCGAGATAGTGTATTTGATCCTTCGGGATCCAATATTGACCAAGTTCAACTTGATTAATCAATTTGGATTTGGGGACCCATGCTTGGACTGTTTTCCTATTTGTTCTTTCTACAAGAGATAAGTAGGATTTTTATTTTATTTTTGGTTTAAATCCTAGACCAGTTCTATTGTAAACGGCTCTTTGTGTCCCAAGAATTAGGTCAAAATTCTTGGAACCTAAAGAAAACCGTTCTAGAGTTTTCTCCAGATCCTTAACTTGAGTTTTCAGACTGGAGTTCTCTTCTTCAAGTTTTTGAACTTGAATTGAGTTTCCAGTCTGAACTGGTTCAGTTAAGGATTTGGAGTCAGTCACTTCTTTAAGGACAATTACTTCCTTTAGAAGTGACTTTATTCTAAGATTCGACTTAGCTAATTTTCGCAATAAGTAATTTACTAGATTATTAAGGCGAGGGATACTTACAGAGGGATCGGGCCCTTCGGAAACGGATACGGATCTGTGGCTTCGCTCGGACTCGGCCTCCGACTCGGTCTCGCTCTCGGATTCATCGATCTGGTCCCGAGCCATCAGTGCGAGTAAACTCGTCTGATCGAGTTCATTGTCGGTATCTTCTTCTAAGGATTCGTCCCACGTCGCCTTTAAGGCCTTCTTCCTTCTCTGCTTCTTTGCATCCTTTTGATTCGGGCAGTTGGCCTTGATGTGCCCCTTCTGGTTGCACCTGTAGCAGATCACTTCAAACTTTACCTTAGAACTTGGTTGGGCTTCCTTGGATTGGACTGCCTTCTTTAGGTCCTTCTTGTTGAAGCTGTTGGATCGAGAAGCGCTAGAGGGGGGGGGGGTGAATAGCGCTCGCGGCTAATTCGTTTTTCGAATCACAAAACTATCGGAGTAATTAAAACACGCAGCGGAATAAAGAACGAACACACACAGAGAGACACGAGAGATTTTACTTCGTTCGGAGCCTAAGGCGACTCCTACTCGAAGGCCCGCGATCCTTGATCGCTTTCCGTGGGCAACAACTATAAGCTCGTAAAATGTACAATAAGATATTACAATTGAAAGAACTAAAACAAATTATACCGACAACAATAAAGTAGCAAAATCTGAAGCTCCGGGTTGTCGAGGACTTGTAACAGCACTTCTGGGCGTTTCTAGAGCAGCTTGTAGCGTAAGGATTGCTTGGAGTTCATTGATCAAAGCTGCTGGTCGAACCCCCTTATAAATAGTGTTCAAGGCGCCTTGAATGCCACCCAAGGCGCCTTGAGTAGGCCGAGTCAGCCGCGGAGATGAGGAGCGAACTGGTCGAATCTTATCACAGATTCAAGGCGCCTTCCACTGTTCACAGGGTGCCTTCATCTGTTCAAGGCACCTTCCACTGTTCATCAAGGCGCCTTGAACAGCTTCTCGCAGCCAGCTCCAGCCTTGCACCCGAGGCGCCTCCAAGCTCCATGAAGGCGCCTCGGACACTGTTCATACGAGGCTTTAGGTTGCTCCTTTGCACCTGCAAGATACATTAGTCCCAAACACTACCCTGCAACACAAAGTTAGCACCTAATACAATAAATATGATAAATGAAGTATAGACAGTCTCCGCACTGTCCGAGTCTGACTTCGGGTTTCCGTCTGGAAACCCTAGGTCGACCCGACTCCTACTGTTCCCTGTACGGGGAACGCGTCCTCACTGTAACACCCCAAATTTCATGATTTGGAGTCCTAAAAGACCTTATTAAAATCTAGAAATGTTTTAGAAAAATTCTAGAGATTTTTAGAAATTTTTAGAGTATTTTTATGTAATTTTTGGAGGTCGTTTGGTATTTTTACCAAAAGAAAGAAGTTTTGAAAAAAGAAAATGTCCAAGCCGAGGCTTGAACCGGCAACCCCTGGCCCGAGCAAAACCCGGCTAACCAACTAAGCTAGCAATTGTTACTTGTACAAATAGAGGAAGAGGTCTATTTAAGTAATAGGAATTAATAACAAAGAAATAAAAGGAAGAAAAAGAGGTAGCAGCCGAGAATTGAACCCGAGGCTTTTGGCTGGGTCAAAACCCAGCCAACCAACTGTTCGCGGATATTTCGCGAAAGAGTTGGCAGCGAAATAACCTTAAGTTAACAGAAATACCAGAGTTATAAAAGGAACTTAGGGCTTGAGAATTTCCCGAGCCCTAATTTCTCCCGAATCCCTTCTTCTCTTCTCACGCGTGCGCGGCGTCGGCGACTTCTCTCGGGCAGAAAGTGAAGCCGAGTTAGGGCTTCTCTCCAGCGGCCGGCGGATGGAGATTTCCGAGAGCTCTTCACACCGCCGAGCTTCCCTCGACGAGGAGAAGTCGGGAGCACGAGGATGAGCCGCGATTTCGAGTCCTCTGATCAGAGCACCGAAACCCTAGAAGTTCTTTCCGGCTGTGAGTTCGGGAACAGCAAGGTGAGTTGCTACTCACCTGCAGTAGGATAGCTCCGGGATTTGTTTTCCTTGCTGTCGTGATTTAAGGATTTTGGTTTTATGCTATTGCCGTGAGTTTGATTTTTGAAGCATGTGGTAAAGATTAGTGGTTTTGTGCCTTCTGCCGTGAGCCTCCAGGTATGAAGGAGGATGAAGGGTATAGATTAAGCATGTGGGTGTTTACCTCAGGCCTTATGGCATGTAGGAGTGGTTTTCGGACTTGTTCTTCTTGATTTCGAATCATGCTGTAAAGAATATGCTTGTGTCTTTTGATTTTTGAAGCATGCTGTAAAATTGCTTGTGTTGGTTGCTGCCATGACCATTAATTCCGAACCTATTAGGTTGAATATGAGATCACCGGATTTGCTGTGGCACTGATCATCTTTGAGTTGCCTACATTGTGCATGATAGATAGAGTTTCTAGTTTTCATTTGATGTTTGAACTTACCTTAGCTGAGCATGTTTTGTTTTCATTTACCCTTAGCAGATCATGTGCAGTTTTTTATTTACCATTAGCTGAATGTATGCAGTGTTTCATTTGCTACTAGTTGGGTATGAGTAGTTCTTTTTGTTTTGCTATTAGACTTTATTCATGCACTGAAGTTGTAGAATTGTTTAAGCATATTATTGAGCATGTGCAGTTGTTAATTGCTATGAGTTGAACATGATCAGTTTTCTTTATTACTAGATACACATGAGCAGTTTCTTTAGTTTTTATTTGCAATTTTAATAAGCATGAACAACCATGTATTCTAGTGGGAAAATAAGAGTTCTATCAAATTCTTTTAGAAGCATTAACAAGTAAAAAGAAAGAAAAAGAAAAGAAAGAAAAGGCCGAGGCCTTAAGTAGATCCCAAAGTCAAGACTTTAGGGATTTTGGCACACAAGGTGCTTATTAAAATGCCAAGGCATTTAAAGAAGAAGTAATTAAGATAATAAGTATTTTACTTTTAAGAAGAGGCTAGTACCCGACTTCCGAGGTTGTCATTAAACAAATCCAGGTGTCCAATTCCGAGGTCTTGGCCCTGGTAGACCGAGGTCTGCTCTTTTAGGATTGGTGGCTCGCTACCCCAACCTATTAGGGAATGCGCATAAGATGGTACTATGCCTGGGCCCAAAAAGAAGTTGATTATTATTTTGAAATATTATAAGTATAAGTTTTTGAACAAGTAAAATAAGTTTCACATCAGTATAAAAGTATTAAAAAAATAAGTTTCACATAAGTATTAAAGAATAAGTCTTTAAGCAAGTGAAATAAGATACAGAAGGTGTTTAGAATTCAGTAAGTTAAGTTCTTTATGCAAGCATGATAGTATAGACTTTCTTTACACGTTTAGCCTTTCAGTATGTTTCTTTACTAGTAGAAGAGCATGAGTTAGTTTACTGTTATTTGCTATTAATGAGCATGATTAGCTATACATATTTAGTATTTCAGTTAGTATGATTCCTATGCTATTTATGAGCATGATTAGCTATACATATTTAGTATTTCAGTTAGTATGATTCCTTTGCTATTTATGAGCATGAGTAGCTTTATATGTTAGTATTCAGTTTTAGCATGTCTTTATTTATATTCATGCATATCGAGTTTTTGTGAGTTAGATAGCACTCACTAAGCTTTATGCTTATAGACTGCACTTCCTCCTACTGCAGATACAGGAAAGGAAAAGGTATAGAAAGAAAGGCGACAAGGAGGTGTTCGAAGGATGTGTGATGCCAGGACTATGGAAGCCTTGGGACTAGGAAAGAAGTTTTAATTTTAGTTTCCGCATTTTAGTTATTGTAAACATTTGAGATTATTCTGTTTAGATTGCATGTAGGATAAGTTCAGTAGATATTTGTGTGTTTGATACTTATTTAACTGCGTGGGTGTTTGATAAATGTTCCAGTCGCCTGTGGCTGATGTATACTATGCTTGTATCTTGGTTTATGGTCACCGGTACAAGGGAGACTCTGTCGAAATTTTTCGGTAGGGTTTCCATGTGATTTTTAATTATACCGGTTAAGTAGAGTTAGTAGTTAAGTAACGGTCATCCTTAGAGTGTAGTAGTAGTAAGAAGGGTGGTCGTTACACTCACCTACTCCACTCAGGAGATTTTACCTGTTGCGAGTGCGATCCTCCAGATCGACTGGACTTTTGCTCAGCACTCGACGCTTCCGGACTGTCACGCCCCCATAGGAGACCGTACCGAAAAATTTCGGCAGCATCTCCCCTGTACGGGTGACAATCTGAGGCATACATACATACAATATACATCAGCCACATACGGCTGGAATATATCTACACAACCACGCAGTTATATAAGCAGCCCACTCGGCTGAGACAGAAATAAACACAACCACGCAGTTATATAAATATATGAATCAGCCCACACGGCTATACTAAATCAACACAGCGGAAATCACAAACAAGGATAACAAAACATAAAGTAACTAACTACGAGCCGGCTCGGCTTGACACAATAATATCAAACTAAATACAAGAGAATACAAATACATAAACAAGTACAAAACCCAAAATACAAATAACGTAAGAAATACCGAAATCGTAAGGTCGTCCTCGAATGTGACGTGGAACTGGCGGACAGGATCTCCAGGCGACTCCATAACTCCTTTACCTGCTACCTGGTGAAATTACCAATATACGGGGTGGTGAGTATAAAAACTCAGCGGGTAATAGACAGATAGTGCATGAGTATAGTAAAGAACTAGAGATGCAAAGGTATACAGTCTCGTATGGAAATAGCAGATACTACAGTGATATCATAATAAGTGTCCATACCTGAAACCATATCCTAGGCTAGTAAGGGAAGGTAGATGTAGCAAAGTCCTGCTACAGTACTGCTCATAACTACATGGTATCATGTGAGGTATATACAGGTCAATAGTAAGTAAACCAGTGTCTAAACACATATCACAGGTATAAATCTCAACCTATGTAAGCATAACAGCATAAATAAACAACAGCAGCATAATCTAGCAACAGCAGCATAGATAAGCAACAACAGCATAAGTAAACAACCAGCAGATATAATAACAACAACCTCTCTGCACCACGACCCCTGTATGGTCGAGAGGCCGGATCGATGACAAACTGTACCACCCAGAGGCCGCTACTACTCTCGAGTGACCGGATGGACAGGTGCATAGTAGCTAAATAGCTACGTCTGCGACGGGGGTCCCTGCTGCCGCGACTCCAGCAATCACTACCCATGAGTGTGCGAGTGGGGGCATGACAAGACATGCGGCACGCTCCAAGCTACCACTACCCATGAGTGGCCGAGCGTGCGGCCCAGGCCAACGACCGCCTCAACCACAAGGGAGACAGGATCGACGGCAATGCATGCAATGACATGATGCGAACAATGCAACAGTCATCATATATATATAAACAGAAACAGGTGCGCTACATGAAGCCAGCATGCTCAGTAAGGTGTGTAAATAAACACAGAAACAGGTATGCTACATGAAGCCAGCATGCTCAGTAAGGTGTGTAAATAAACAGCAACCAAAGCATGTAAACATGGTATCAGGTGTCTATATATCCAATACCTAATATCTAATGTCTGGCATCTGGTATCTGGTATCTGATACCTAGTAATATAGTATCTGCTAAATATCATCGATAGCAACGAGAGACTGTATAGATACAGAAAACGAGTAGCTCAAAGATTGAGTGGAAGTATCAAATGCAAGAAGAATGAGAGTGGAGTCAAGATAAACACAGTATCTGTCTGAATATAAAGCTCATGCACTAGGGTCAACATACTAAAGAGATAGAGCAAGAAATGCCCGCCTTTATACGTAGATCATGCCAACCATCTTCAACAAGTCCCAAAAGACCACATCCAACTTGAATCCTACAAATACAAGATACGAGACAAAACTAAGGGTCTATAATCAATGTATCAACTATTAATCAATCTAAACCGATCCAAACTCTTCCTTCATATACTCCAATTAAATCCAAGACAGACATGAACTACAATCCAATATATCTAATCAATAACAAATTATCCATCATACTCACCAAATCTATCCACCTAATAACCACACACACAAGCCCAAATCCACTCAAGTAATAAATCACAACTAAGTAGAATTGGAACACTCTAACCATTTCACAACTAAAATCAAATATAGTTCATACACAAATTTACCTTCTCAACTTACTCAAATCCAAGTAGGTTGCTGGTAACTCACGATTACAGAAATCCATGACCAAAAATAGCTTAGGGCTCGGCTCAGTGAGAGGCGGCTGAGATGGATCGGAAGCATACTGAGAGGTTAGGGCTCGGCTCAGTGAGACTTGTGCGCAGCCAGCACATCGCCCAACCCCTGGTCGAGCTGTCGTCTAAAGAGGAGAGGGTCGGCAGCGATGCTCAGCAATCGACGGAGGGTGGCGCGGCCTCGGGTGGCAGCGGCCGCGTTTGGCAGTGGCGAGAGGGAGAGCAACAGTGGAGATGGCTAGGGCACGGAATAACCTAAAAGAGCGCTGGCGGGGATCATCGGCGGCTAGCTCGGAGAGAAGAAGGGGAAAACCGGCGTCGGGCGATGGCGTGTGGCGCGACATCGGGCTGAGAGAGGAAGGGAGACGGCTAGGGCACAGAGAAGAGGTAGCTCGTGTGCCTGGTTTTCCGGCGAGTATCCGCGGCTAGGGATGAAAGAACAATGGCCGGATTGAGGCTTGGCAGTCGGCGCCGGTGAGAAGAGATGAAGGCTCGGCTCAGGTCGATGCAGAGAGGCGGCCCGTGAGAGTCGACGGCGATGCTGAGGAGTTGGAAGGGAACCCCGGCTGGCCGACGATCTGAGGTTGATCGGCACTGATCGGGCGGAAGAGGGGAAAGAGTCGGCGCAAGTGGGGAGAAGGGATCGACAGAGTGAAGAAGGAATGGAGAAGATTTCGGCTTATAAACCTAGCCTAATTAAAACTTAGGTTAAATCAATTAAACCCTAAGTTGGTTTCCTCAATCAACTCCCACTTTTGGGCATTTTAAACGGGCTTCCACTTAGCCTATAAATGATCCCCTTAAACTACGCCAAACGGACTCCGAAAAATTCCCAGAAAATACCTAAAAATTCCTGAAAAATTCAATAAGATTATTTGTCCAATAACCTTATTATTTAACTATTATCTGGGCACTGTATTTTACACGGACTTTCTGCTGGACATCCGCTTCCCGGCTAGTCCAGTCTTTCACCTGGTTCGCGACACCAGGACTTTCCATCTAGGGTTACCACCCCCTAGGACTTTTGCCTGAAGCCATCGACCTGCCAAGACTTCCCGCATAGGGTTACCACCCCTATGATCTAGGGTTACCACCCCCTAGGGTTTTCCCTTTGCCTAACCGCAGCTAGGACTTTTCTCCACCTAGGGTTACCGCCCCCTAGGACCTAGGGTTACCATCCCCTAGGGTTTTCACTTGCCTAACCGCAGTTAGGACTTTCCTGAAACACTCATTCAACATGTTAGATAACAACAAGACTTAACTTTGAACCCTTTGCCATTATCAAAACTTGGGTTCAATCGTCGGATGCTTCCCGCACCAACAATCTCCCCCTTTTTGATTATGACAACCCAAATTCAAAGTTAAGTAAAACAAATGCATAAGTATATTAAAAGGTTTTAAGTGAGCAAGCTTAAGTATATAAATTCAAATGAACTCCTAACTTAAGCTAACACTTAAACTTTTGTGAAGCTCTCCCTTAATACAGGGTTTCCTTTTTGAATTTAAATAAAGTTTTACTTTTGAATTACCTACTCTCCCCCTTAATAAAACACTTTTTTACGTTTGATTTTGAATTTCCTACTCTCCCCCTTTGTCATATATCAAAAAATAAGCCAGTTGGAAAGCATGTTTAAGTTTTTAGAAAAACTAGTTTTAGTCTTTGAAAAAATGCTTGTGAAACACTTAGCTAGTAATTGAAAAATTTGTTAGTTATTTTTCTCCTAAGTTAAAAGGGCTAATTTATGGATGACTTGAAGGATGGCTTTAGCCTCTTTGTAAACTTAGTTGGTTTTAGAGGAAAAGAGAAAACAATATGTAACTAAGTTTAGAAAAACTTAGCTAGATTTTAATGAATTTAGGAGGCAAATTATTTTGAAGGCTCTTTTTACTTGGCAAAATTTTTTTTTGAAAGCCATGAGTTAAATTGTGCAAGGAATATGCTTTTAATACTTTTAGCTAAGTATAGAATGAATCTAATAGGTAACTCAGTATAAAGATGGCTAAGTTTGAAAGTTGCTATATGAGTCACTTAGCTAAGCCTTTGGCAAACATTAAATTTTTAAAAATATAGCTTAAGTGAAAAAAAGGGACTTAGCTTAATTTTGAATAAAATAATACTTATTATTGAAAAAGAACTTGTTAATTTTTAGGTTGAAGAGAGAGAGTAGCTAAAATATAGGTTATTTATTCAGTTGGTCCTAAGTCCAAGCATAAGTCAGGTTAAATAACAATCAAATTATTTAATTGGTGTTGATAAGGTATCAGAGCCCTAAAGTACAAGCATGCTTAATCTTAATATTTCCATTTCCTTTAGTTTGAGAGATACTTTTAGCTGAGATAAGGTGATTTTTGTCTTTAACAAGGAAATTTTTGTGATATCACAACACTTTAAATTCTTAGTTTTTAAAGAGGGAGTTTAGCAAAAAATTTGTTCAAGACTCAGTTTAGCTAAGATTTTTTACTTTTAAAACACTTTTATCAAAGACATAGCTAGACTTATAATAGTTTTGTTAGGTGTCTAACCTTAAAAAAAACATGGTTTTTCAAAAAAAAATTTGTTTTGATTAAATTTTTGAGAATGCTTTGATAAATACTTAGCATTTTCAGCAAAACTTAGCATTTGAAAACAATTGCTTTGAGAGATACTTAGCTAAATTCCCTTTTTGTTTTTTTTTTCTTTTTTTTTCTTTTTTGGGTTTTTTTTAACTTTAAAAATACTTAGCTAAATTTGAAAATACTTAGCTATATATTCAGCTTAAAAATGATTACCTTGAGAAAACTTCTTGCCAAATAGCTAAGTTTAGAATATAATCTAACTAAGCTTAGTTAAAAAAGACTTGATTAAGTACTTAGCTTAAAGAGGTTTTACATAAAGGCTTAGCTTTGAAGACATTCTAGAAGAGTTGTAATTTAAAAGCCAGGTCATAAATAATTTTAATCTTAAAGTTAAGTTAAAAATAACCTAAATTTTTGAAATAATTAGTTTTTAATTTTGAGGTCAAGCCAAAATTTTATTTCAAAGAAAAACTAATTTTAAAACCAACTCAAAATCACTCCCCCTTAATTAATGCCTTAATAAATTCTTTGAGTTCAGGAGTCCAAGAATGAGAGAAAAAAAATTATTTTCCTATCTTTCAATCTCACTCATTCTAGATTAACAATGTCACGCCCCCAAAGGAGTCTCTACCAGACAAAAATCCGGCAACATCTCCCCTGTACCGGTGACAATCTGAAGCATCACTACAAGCAAAATACATCAGCCACATGCGGTTGGAATATTTATATACACAACCACGCAGTTATAATAACAGCCCACACGGCTGGAATGAAAACAATCACAACCACGCAGTTATATATATAACAGCCCACACGGCTGTACCAAAACACAGCGGAAAAACGAAAGAAAGCCCACACAACACAAATAAATACAATGCATGCCGGCACGGCTTAAACACAAATACAACACCAAAGCCATAGGATAGCCACATGGCTACCATAAATACAATGCCAAAAATAATAAAAAGATATACAAAAGAAAACAAGCGCGGTCTTCGGATGTGACGTAGGACCCGGCAGACAGGATACTCCGAGCGACACCAACCATCTGCAAGCTACCTGAAAACATAAATGTATACATGCGGTGGTGAGTATAGGTAACTCAGCGGGTAATAGAAAAGATAGTGCATGGTCCATAGGCAACATGGAGATCACAAGTATACAGTCTCAGTAGGGAATAAAGAACATGATCATACTATCATAATCAATGCACCTAAACATATCTGACATAGTAACCTGACATATAAACTGTACAAACCACCACTAACATAATGACAGATACATACCCAATCTGGAATCGACACATGGTACAATGATCAGTAAACTCACCGGATCTGCAACAGATATACCCGTGACACCTGTGCAATATAAATACGACTGCATATACATGTAAAATAAATGACATGTATGCAGCATGACAACCAAATGCAACAACCATATCTCAATCAAGTGCAACAACGACAATCACATGCAACTAGTATCTACTAGGCATGTATGCAAATATAACCCCCAGATGCACCGCGTATCATATGCAAAAGTGCATGCATGCTCCATGGTCACCCCCGCAACCTCTCCGGACACCACGACCCCTGTATGGCCGAGAGGCTTGGGTCTGTGACGATCTGTACTACCCTCCAGCCCACCCCGCTAGTAGCTATCTAACTACATAGCATCAGGGTCCCTGACTGCTCACAACGCCGGATCTCACTAAACCTCGTGACCGGGTGGCACGACAGGACTAGCAGCAACTGCTCCAACTACCACTACCCATGAGTGGCCGAGGGTGCGGTGCTAAACCAAACCAACTAATGACTCTCTCAACCACAAGGGAGACAACGGTCATCAGATGCAATGAATGATGAACATGATATATATATATATAATCATCATCCATGCAACACCCCAAATCTCATAAATACCTCCAACATGAGTATAATCGTCATGATACCTCCATGTATCCCACCAAACATATGTACACACTACACATGTATAATCAACCAAAATCATCTAATAATCCCACCAGACACACGGACACAAAAACATAAGTACAATCAACATGTATCCTCCAATAAAAACACAACAGACATGTGTATATACTCCAAACATACAATCAACACCACTCCTCCAAAAGTACATGACAAATACGTGTGTACATACCACATGCAAATGCACGGTCAACAAGATGACTCCTATAACACATCCCCACCTATGTACAGTCAACATCATATACCCAATCAGCATGGTAATACCAACACCCGACAATCCCTACAAGACATACTCTACACGTGAAATCACAACGGAGTAGATATCAAGAGTAGAGACTGTATATGAATTAAATAGATCATCACAAGGGTCAAGCATAAGTATCATGCAGGAAAAACAGCAATCGATAATGATATAAGATAAAGCAGCCTAATTCATCGAATAATAACCATGCACTAAGTACAAGAAAATCTACATAGAGCCAAGGAAGAAATACCCGCCTTGATATATCTCGTATCAATAGAACCGCCCATATCGAAATGAACATCCCATATCAAAGTCCTGCATAAATCAATACATATATTTCATTTAGCTAAATTCATATGATTAAATAGCTAAATCAAATCCCTAACCCAACCAGGATCACTCCAACTAAATATGATCTCTGATTAATCCTCCAAACAATCCTTAATCAATACAACCTTATTAGCATGATTCTATACATGATTCATCTCCAAAAGCTCACCCAAATCAACATATCACAATATTTCCAAATACAATAATCATCCAATCATTTAATCCATTAAATCAACCACTAAACATCATGAATCCAACATGTATAATTCTTCCACATAATCAATCCCTAACCGCCACATCTGATAATCCAACCACAATCAATCCAATGATCATAAGAATAATTACATAACCAACTATATCAACCAATCACCATCAACAACTAATTAACCCAAAACGCAACAACTTACAACTAGAAGTAAAACCTTATTCCTTCTTTCAACCTTGCATGATCACCCAAAACCAAGCAAACCTAATAAGAAAACTAGTGGTAAACACTTACTTTGAGAGATGGCAGCAAATCCCGTAGCTAACAACCAGCCAGCCACTGTCCGGAAGCTACAACAGAACACCTACACCAATTCTTCCAAAAACTCAATCCAGAACCTAATTGATCCATAAAGCAGTACATTGCTAAACCCTAACAAATAAGGCCACGTTTACCTCAATTGAACACTTACCTTTTCACCAGAGATCCCAACCACAGCTAGAAAGGAAGAGAGCAGTAATCGGCATGGAAGAAAATTCACCAACATGCTAATCCAAATCCCTCCTCCTAGTCCGGATCAGAGTGAGCATCATAATGGGGAAACAAATTACACAAGATCTTGGAATCTACAAGGCTCCACATATAACTAACCTAGATTGGTCGCCCTTAGATGATGACGCTCGCTTCAATCCAACCGGTGCAGAGATACAAATCACTCTCCAGTGATTAGGTCGAGGAGAATGAACGAGAAGGTCGATCGATTGGGAACGATGCAAGGCAAGTCCACCGTGATGCCCTAGGCGCCAAGCTGCTACCAATCGTGCTCAAGAACAGCCACAAAGACATCCACTCCACCGAAAATGGCGCGTACTGTTGAGATCTTGCAACGCTTCCTCCGGCGACGTGGTGAGAACGAGATCGCCGGGGAAAGAAATCGTCTCCATCGGCGTCGGGTATGTCGGGTTGTCCGCGAGAGAGATGGAGAGGGAGAGGAAGAAGGATCAGCAACTCGTTTCCTCCTCGAAGCTCTGGTGTGCACCGCGCCGGCGACACCGAGAGGGAGGAGAAAGATCGCCGGAGAAGAAAGGGGATTTCGGGCGCGAGGTCGAGGAAGAGGGGATCGGGGAAGAGAAGGTGGGAATCGGCGGATTTGGGAAAAAGAAAATAAAAGAAAATGGATTTATAATTGAAAACATTTTCTCACTTAAACGGGTATCCCAAATAGGCTTTATCCGCACCCATCGATCGATCCCCTCAAAACCCTCCGTACGGGCTCCGAAAAATTCCCAGAAAATTTCAAAAAATTCTGGAAAAATCCAATAAGATTTTTCGTCCAATAATATTTATTATTAAATTTTACGATATCTTACATTCTCCCCCACTAATAAAAATTTGGTCCCCAAATTTACTAGTCAACTCAGGGATCCTCATCCAAGGTAACTACTAATCAACATACTCATATGTCACTCATCCAAGTATCATAAACAAATCTCCAACCCTAGTATCATAAACATATTTCCAAACATGATAATCCTTCTCCAAGTGACTAGCGACAACTTTGTGAGCTATGAACTCACTCTACTCCCGCTACTCCCACTCTGCAATCTAGCCAACTGTGGATAAATCAAACACCTCTAAAATCCAAAATCCACTATCAATAGATCCTCCAACACCTATATAGATCGCTCAAACTATCCATCAGTCTGAGATGAAAATCTATACTAAAGTGAAACTCCTAAGCCAAAGTCTGCTGTAACCATAATCAAAACCATGACATGAAATCACTGATCTCCATCCAAGACAATACTCAGAGATACATCATCAGTCTGGAAATCCCTCTAGAGTATAATCCTGCTACTCAATCCAAAAGAACCTGTCCTACAAATCGATAGCTAGGGAGCAAGTCGTCGCCCAATAATGATTACCCTAACCAAAGTATCCTCTCCAAGTACTGGATAATCCCACAACAAAATCCATCAAAGCATGCTTCCAACTCCACTCTAGTATCCAAATCAACGGAGGCAATCCTACTAATCTCCGATGTTCAGCCTCCACTTGCTGACATAATACACATCAAGTTACAAAATCCACGATGTCTTTCTTCATATCATTCTGCCTATCAGAATGCTCTCAGTCTCCCTACATCAGGTGTCAACCGAATGTATCACCAATCCAGATCAATATGTTTCCTGCAGTAACTCCTCCCGGATAAGAAGTGACTCAGAAATACACATAGTCTCCCACGAAGAAAGAGAATCTAATTCTCATTACCTGAGAATTCTACTTACCAGCACAAGACTACTCTGCTCATGCTACATCGGAACTGCACTAAATCCTAGGTACAATACATCTGTGTAGAGTACAAATCCGTCTACACTAGAAAGCATAACTAGGATAGTGCGGTTAACAACTTTTCGTTTCAACTCCTGAAACTGATCTCGTACGCATCTATCCAGGAAAATTCCATACCCATCCTAGACAGTCCAGTCAACGACGTAATAATGCTGGAGTAACTCTCAATCAATCTCTAGTAATATCCAGCCAGACCAAAGGAGCAACGAGTCTCCGGTATAAACTACGACTACTCCCAACTGCTAACAGCTTCTATATCCTGTAGATCCACAGATATCCTCTACTAAACACAATGTGTCCCAAAAACTCGTAAAAGACAATCACAATACGTACTACTAACTGCACATATAGATGTTCCCGTCGAAACATCTCTAGAACTATACGAAGCTAGTGTACGTGATCCACCTCAGATCGGGAATAAATCACAACCTCGCCAATAAAGACAATGAAAACTGATCCAACCCCTAAAAATACCAAGTACACTGAGTCCATAAAAGCATCTAGAGCACTGTAAGCCTAAATGGTAAATCCAATGACTCATAATATCCGTACAACAGACTCACTCAGCCGTAAGATCCCCAACAAATCTGTGATCTGATCACCAACTACAAATCACCAAATCCATAAATATCACACAAGTGTTACTCCTCATGTCTCTATCAGCATCAAATACTAAACAATAAATCAAACACCCACTAATAGATCATCAAAAGATAACATATCACCACACCTGATCTCACAATATCCATCAAACTCCAATCATCCTCAACATCAATCAATCACCCCAGATAGTCTCCTAAACAAAGATAGAGTCAAAGGAAAGTATCCAACCTTCAACCCCTACTACCAACAAACTAAACGTATCCAAAAGTCTGCCAAATCTCATCATCTCATCTTTTCTGATAATCAAATATCCACAGTAAAGGAATGTCAATCCTAAAATCAAAGGGTCATACAATCTCCTGACTAAGAGTCTACCCATCAAGAAAATATCTCCACCCCCCTCATAATCATCCTATATATGTCCCTCGACAAATGCTGATAAAAAGTCAAACCCTCTTATATGAAATATAAACTACAAGATCTGGTAAAATGATCACATGGTCAAGGTCTTGAGCCACTAGATAGAGACAATGTTAGTTGAGTCGTCTAATCATTGTCTTGTACCCCATCATACTGTGATTGCTCCATCTGAGGTTCAGTAACCTCCAGTATCAAGCAATGAACACAAAAATAGAGGTACACTACAACTAAACAACTGATCAAAATATCTGTCAATCGACGCTCTCCCCCTCGAAGATCATCATATCCGAATGTACTCTCAAAGTTATACCCTTGTAACGGTTGTATCTCAAAGTGTTAAGCACGTAGCTTTACACTTTTCCACACCGTGCGGTATCCTATCAGAATGTACCTTCTAAGCCCCCCAACCAGGTACAGACAATCCATAGTCAAAGTCCCCATAGAATAGGATACATCGATCCTCTATAAACTGACTAAGCCGATAATGGTATACGACCAATTCAGTCCTTTCTACACCGGTATAAGTCAAAATATCTAGCCAAGTATGAAACATCCCAAAGATAGGAATCTCTAAAAGTAGCGTAAGTCAGTCCTCTACTGGTCGGACCAACAAAATAAATCGATCATCTCCTAACTGATCCAATAAGAGTAAATCAATCATCCACTGATGAAACTAACTAAGGTAAATCGATACACCACTACCCAAGTCAACCAGGGTAAATCGATCCTCTACTGACCGAACTAATAGGATCACAAAACCAACTAAGATAAGTCAAACCCCAACTGTCCAAGTCAACAAGGGTAATAAGTCAAACCATAACTACACAAGTCAACCAAGTAAATCAATCCTCAACAGGAGTAAACCGGTACTTTACTAACTGAGTCAACACGGGTATACAGATATCACTCACTACACAACTAATGATAACCGAGACTGGTATACGACTCTAACTCTCAACCAACTAGTAGTAACAGACACTAAACTACTGGTAGTATGATATGATGAATGTAATCCTTGATCTCCATTAGGTCAACCGTGATCAGTGATTGACCCAACACATGCAATGCATGCTACAAACAAATAGGCAAGTACTAACAAGAGAACACTAACACACATCATAACTATATGGGCAAGAATACATACACCAACAGAAATGTATGATAACAATATGCAAACATACCTCCTATAGCCTGGAGAAGTCCTGCTGCTGCCTGGTCCCAAAACCCGAAAAGTCACATCAAAAAAACCGAATCACGAAATCCAAAACACGAATAATAGGCATCGTACCTACTCTGATACAAAAAATTGGTATCAGATAAATCTCGAAAATCCAAAACGCATAGCAAGTATCGTAAACCTCGCTCTGATACCACTAAATTGTCACGCCCCCAAAGGAGTCTCTGCCAGACAAAAATCCGGCAACATCTCCCCTGTACCGGTGACAATCTGAAGCATCACTACAAGCAAAATACATCAGCCACATGCGGCTGGAATATTTATATACACAACCACGCAGTTATAATAACAGCCCACACGGCTGGAATGAAAACAATCACAACCACGCAGTTATATATATAACAGCCCACACGGCTGTACCAAAACACAGCGGAAAAACGAAAGAAAGCCCACACAACACAAATAAATACAATGCATGCCGGCACGGCTTAAACACAAATACAACACCAAAGCCATAGGATAGCCACATGGCTACCATAAATACAATGCCAAAAATAATAAAAAGATATACAAAAGAAAACAAGCGCGGTCTTCGGATGTGACGTAGGACCCGGCAGACAGGATACTCCGAGCGACACCAACCATCTACAGGCTACCTGAAAACATAAATGTATACATGCGGTGGTGAGTATAGGTAACTCAGCGGGTAATAGAAAAGATAGTGTATGGTCCATAGGCAACATGGAGATCACAAGTATACAGTCTCAGTAGGGAATAAAGAACATGATCATACTATCATAATCAATGCACCTAAACATATCTGACATAGTAACCTGACATATAAACTGTACAAACCACCACTAACATAATGACAGATACATACCCAATCTGGAATCGACACATGGTACAATGATCAGTAAACTCACCGGATCTGCAACAGATATACCCGTGACACCTGTGCAATATAAATACGACTGCATATACATGTAAAATAAATGACATGTATGCAGCATGACAACCAAATGCAACAACCATATCTCAATCAAGTGCAACAACGACAATCACATGCAACTAGTATCTACTAGGCATGTATGCAAATGCAGATGCACCGCGCATCAAATGCAAGAATAATAATGCATGCTCCATGGTCACCCGCCACCTCTCCGGACACCACGACCCTGTATGGCCGAGAGGCTTGGGTGCGTGACAACCCTCCAACCCACTATATAGTGGTCGAGGCGAACAATCCGCTAGTAGCTATCTAACTACATAGCATCGGGGTCCCTGACTCACAACGCCGGATCTCACTAAACCTCGTGGCCGGGTGGCACGACAGGACTAGCGACAACGCTCCAACTACCACTACCCATGGGTGGAGGGTGCGGTGCTAAACCAAACCAATGATGACTCTCTCAACCACAAGGGAGACAACGGTCATCGGATGCAATGAATGATGAACATGATATATATATATAATCATCATCCATGCAACACCCCAAATCTCATAAATACCTCCAACATGAGTATAATCGTCATGATACCTCCATGTATCCCACCAAACATATGTACACACTACACATGTATAATCAACCAAAATCATCTAATAATCCCACCAGACACACGGACACAAAAACATAAGTACAATCAACATGTATCCTCCAATAAAAACACAACAGACATGTGTATATACTCCAAACATACAATCAACACCACTCCTCCAAAAGTACATGACAAATACGTGTGTACATACCACATGCAAATGCACGGTCAACAAGATGACTCCTATAACACATCCCCACCTATGTACAGTCAACATCATATACCCAATCAGCATGGTAATACCAACACCCGACAATCCCTACAAGACATACTCTACACGTGAAATCACAACGGAGTAGATATCAAGAGTAGAGACTGTATATGAATTAAATAGATCATCACAAGGGTCAAGCATAAGTATCATGCAGGAAAAACAGCAATCGATAATGATATAAGATAAAGCAGCCTAATTCATCGAATAATAACCATGCACTAAGTACAAGAAAATCTACATAGAGCCAAGGAAGAAATACCCGCCTTGATATATCTCGTATCAATAGAACCGCCCATATCGAAATGAACATCCCATATCAAAGTCCTGCATAAATCAATACATATATTTCATTTAGCTAAATTCATATGATTAAATAGCTAAATCAAATCCCTAACCCAACTAGGATCACTCCAACTAAATATGATCTCTGATTAATCCTCCAAACAATCCTTAATCAATACAACCTTATTAGCATGATTCTATACATGATTCATCTCCAAAAGCTCACCCAAATCAACATATCACAATATTTCCAAATACAATAATCATCCAATCATTTAATCCATTAAATCAACCACTAAACATCATGAATCCAACATGTATAATTCTTCCACATAATCAATCCCTAACCGCCACATCTGATAATCCAACCACAATCAATCCAATGATCATAAGAATAATTACATAACCAACTATATCAACCAATCACTATCAACAACTAATTAACCCAAAACGCAACAACTTACAACTAGAAGTAAAACCTTATTCCTTCTTTCAACCTTGCATGATCACCCAAAACCAAGCAAACCTAATAAGAAAACTAGTGGTAAACACTTACTTTGAGAGATGGCAGCAAATCCCGTAGCTAACAACCAGCCAGCCACTGTCCGGAAGCTACAACAGAACACCTACACCAATTCTTCCAAAAACTCAATCCAGAACCTAATTGATCCATAAAGCAGTACATTGCTAAACCCTAACAAATAAGGCCACGTTTACCTCAATTGAACACTTACCTTTTCACCAGAGATCCCAACCACAGCTAGAAAGGAAGAGAGCAGTAATCGGCATGGAAGAAAATCCACCAACATGCTAATCCAAATCCCTCCTCCTAGTCCGGATCAGAGTGAGCATCACAATGGGGAAACAAATTACACAAGATCTTGGAATCTACAAGGCTCCACATATAACTAACCTAGATTGGTCGCCCTTAGATGATGACGCTCGCTTCAATCCAACCAGTGCAGAGATACAAATCACTCTCCAGTGATCAGGTCGAGGAGAATGAACGAGAAGGTCGATCGATTGGGAACGATGCAAGGCGAGTCCACCGTGATGCCCTAGGCGCCAAGCTGCTACCAATCGTGCTCAAGAACAGCCACAAAGACATCCACTCCACCGAAAATGGCGCGTACTGTTGAGATCTTGCAACGCTTCCTTCGGCGACGTGGTGAGAACGAGATCGCCGGGGAAAGAAATCGTCTCCATCGGCGTCGGGTATGTCGGGTTGTCCGCGAGAGAGATGGAGAGGGAGAGGAAGAAGGATCAGCAACTCGTTTCCTCCTCGAAGCTCTGGTGTGCACCGCGCCGGCGACACCGAGAGGGAGGAGAAAGATCGCCGGAGAAGAAAGGGGATTTCGGGCGCGAGGTCGAGGAAGAGGGGATCGGGGAAGAGAAGGTGGGAATCGGCGGATTTGGGAAAAAGAAAATAAAAGAAAATGGATTTATAATTGAAAACATTTTCGCACTTAAACGGGTATCCCAAACAGGCTTTATCCGCACCCGTCGATCGATCCCCTCAAAACCCTCCGTACGGGCTCCGAAAAATTCCCAGAAAATTTCAAAAAATTCTGGAAAAATCCAATAAGATTTTTCGTCCAATAATATTTATTATTAAATTTTACGATATCTTACAAACAAGCATGTAAAATATGAGTGAGTGTGAGAAGGAGTTGTCTTTGCAATTGATATAAAACATAAGTTTTGAATTTCAAATAATTTTTTTTTAAAAAAAAGATTTTTAAAATGATTTGGAAATTAAGTTTTGAAAAGATTTTAAACTGATTTTGACAATAAGTTTTGATAAGATTTTAAAATGATTTTGACATTAAGTTTTCAAAAGATTTTAAAATGATTTTGACATTGACTTTTGATAAGATTTTAAAATAATTTTGAAATTAATTTTGAAAGCATTTTAAATTAATTTTGAAATTAATTTTGAAAGGATTTTTAAATAATTTTGAAATTGATTTTGAAAGGATTGAAAAGATTTTTACATAATTTTGAAATTGATTTTGAAAGGATTTTTAAATAATTTTGAAATTAATTTTGAAAATATTTTTAAATAATTTTGAAAAGATTTTTACAGAATTTTGAAATTGATTTTGAAAGGATTTTTAAATAATTTTGAAATTGATTTTGAAAGGATTTTTAAATAATTTTGAAATTGATTTTGAAAATATTTTTAAATAATTTTGAAATTGATTTTGAAAATATTTTTAAATAATTTAAAGGATTTTAAAATAATTTTGAAATTAATTTTGAAAATATTTTTAAATAATTTTGAAAATATTTTACATAATTTTGATATTGATTTTGAAAAGATTTTTAAATAATTTTGAAATTAATTTTGAAAGGATTTTTAAATAATTTTGAAATTGATTTTGAAAGGATTTTTAAATAATTTTTAAATTAATTTTGAAAAGATTTTTACATAATTTTGAAATTAAGTTTAAAAAGATTTTTAAAATGATTTTAAAAAGATTTTTCAAATAATTTTGAAATGAAGTTTAACAAGATTTTTAAAATGATTTTGAAAAGATTTTTCAAATAATTTTGAAATGAAGTTTAACAAGATTTTTAAAATGATTTTGAAAAGATTTTTCAAATAATTTTGAAATAAAGTTTAAAAAAATTTTTAAAATGATTTTGAAAAGATGTTTCAAATAATTTTGAAATGAAGTTTAAAAAGATTTTTAAAATGATTTTTAAAATAATTTTGAAATATTTTTTAAAGTAATTTTTAAAATAATTTTTAAAAGGATTTTTAAAGTAATTTTTTAAACAATTTTAAAGGAATTTTTAAAATAATTTTTAAAAGGATTTTTAAAGTAATTTTTAAATTAAGTTTTAAAATATTTTGAAATTAATTTGAATTTGAATTCATTATCAATTTGATTATAATTACTTCGTCATCTCACTCGATCTAATTTTTCAATCGGGGAATCCTATAATTTTTGTGAGATGAATTATGGTTGATTTTTAGGGTCTGGTTTAACTTTGTGTTAGATTCAGGTTTAGCTTTGGGTTCAACAAGTAAGCATTCTTTGGATAAACTTCTGGGCTATGGTGAGTCACAAGGAACTCATTAAAGTAACCATGCCATCGAGGTTTCCAAATAGTCCTACCCATTGAACTTAATACTCAACTTTGGTCTAACTGGTTAGGATTCATTTAAGGGTAGCTTCGGTCAGTTCCACTTGGCCAAATGCACCAGGTCGAAGCCATATCTTCCTAGACATGCGATGCCCAAGCTTCCCTAACGTACTATCATCCAAAAACTTCACCAGTACCGTGGGTCAAGTTAAACCTAGCCCATTTTTTTTTCTAACCTTAATTACCCTGCCGGGTAGTCTACTCTTGTTTACCCATTTCGGGTAGATTAAGTTCAGTTACCCAGTCGAGTAGTTTAGTTAGGGGTGCCAGCTATTCTAGATCCTCCTTCTAAATTTTTATTTGATTTAAATTGAATTTTTGAATTTTGATTTTAGTTCGAATTTTGAATTTATAATTGAATTTTGAATTTTGAATTTAATTTCGATTTTTTTAATTTAATTTTGAATTTTGAATTTAATTTTGCATTTTTAATTGAATTTTGAATTTTTAAATGAATTTTGAATTTAATTTCAAATTTTTAATTGAATTTTAAAATTTTAAATGAATTTTGAATTTTTAATTTAATTTCAAATTTTTAATTGAATTTTGTTCTTAATATTGTATTTCTATTAGCTCCCCCTGGATCATAGCCTCGATATGGTCTATCAAGGTAATAGACTTGATCCTTGGGGACCCAATAGTGACCAGTTCCAACTTGATTAACCAAGTTGAATTTTGGCACTCATGCTTGGATAATTTTTCTATTATTTCTATTAACTAGCGATAAATATGATTTGTATTTTATTTTAGTTTTAAATCCAAGTCCAGTTTTGTTGTAAACGGCTCGCTATTTTCCAAGAATCAGATCCAGATTCTTAAAGCCCAAGGTGAACCGTTCCAACTGTTGGTCCCTTTGGAGGCCGGCAAGAGGGGAGGGGTGAATTGCCCTACAAAATAAAACTCGAACCTTTCTCGGATTTCAACTATATAATGAACACTTGTAATAAGTAAATTGAAAGAGACTAAGTAAAGAAAAGCAGACACCAGAGTTTTACTTGGTTTGCAATCAGGGGATTGCTAATCCAAGGAATGTAAGCGCACTATCTGATTCTCCTCTGGGCGGAATAGCCTCTTTACAACGTTGACAGCACAAATGAAAAGAACAGAATTGAAAGCACAGAAGGAATTGATTACAAGTGAATTCTTATGATCTGTGCAAACCAGTGCTATATTTATAGCAATGGTCAGGGCGCCCCGAAGGGGTTCCGGGCGCCCTGGGGGGATAAAACTTTATCCCCCAATGTTCAGATCGAGTTTGACTCGATCTGGTCAAAAACCTCGTTCCGGGGGCCCCGGAGGGTTCCGGGCGCCCCGGAGGGGTCCGGGCGCCCCGGATGGTTCCGGGCGCCCCGGACCCCAAAAGTCAACTCTGGTTGACTTTTTCCGTCCGGTCGCTCCGCTTCGGTTCAGCTCGTCTCGGTCTGGGTCTTCTGTTCCGGTTCCACTAGCTTGGGTGATCTCGGCCATCCGGAATAGGGCTCACCCGAACCCATGTTCCGGCCTTCTCCTTGAGCAGCCTTCCTTCCCGGTTTCTCGTCCCTCGAACGCCGCGCACGTTCTTCTCGTCCACCGGTGTACTCTTCCGCGGTCACCTCGTCCCTCGGACGCACCGAGCCCGTCGGCTCTCTCCCGTGCCGTCCTTCTCGCTAGCCGCGTCTTCCGCTCGACTTCGTGTGTTCCTAAGCTCCTGCACACTTAGACACAAGGGTTAAACAAACGCAGGACCTAACTTAGCTTGTTTGATCACATCAAAATGCCTTGGGGTTCCAACAATCTCCCCCTTTTTGATGTGAGCAACCCAAGTTAAGTTAGGGTAACCATATGCAATAAAAATAATTTATATTCAAATAAGTCCAAATATTTTTCAATTGAAAAATTATAGTACCTCCCCCTAGACTTAACATACTTCTCCCCCTTTGATCACATAAAATTTCGGGTTATAAACAAGTCTAAGGTCAATTCAAACATGAACTTTCAAGTGTAAAATAATGTCTAAGTAAATACACTCTTCAGAATTTTTTTTTGTTCGAAAAAAATATTTTTCAGATAAGAACAGTCATAAGTGTTAAAAAATTGAAGTTTTAAAACTTATCTCAGCATTCCCCAAAAAAATTCTAAGTGAATATTCATAAGAAACAATTCTAAGTCAATTTTTTTTAAAAAAAAATGATAAGGCAATAAAAAAAACTCTAAGTTAAGTTAATTTTTTTTTAAAAATATTTTCTAACACAAATTGAATAACTCTTTTAAAGTATTAAGTAATTTAAATTAATACTTTTTCAGTTAATCAATTAAACTTTTCATTTCGATACTTGGCTTCCAGGTCGTGGCGAGGCACTAGGCCTTCTTGGTTATTGGAGCAACAACCACTTCCTTAGACAAAGCCTCATAAAGAAATTAGTTGTTTAATTTCCTTGCTGAAAATGCTAAGTCTAATTTTAATTTTAAATTAAATAGGTTTTTGGAACCCAATAGAGGTTCCTACCTACAGGATTGACCAAGTATTTCCTAGGTATATAGATTTTTGATATATTTCTAATTTGACTTTGATGAAATCTATAATACCAATTTAAACATTTATAATTTCTAAAAGTAGAAATATTTGAATAATTAGATTTTTTCAATCTTTCTATTTCTTCTTTTAGTTTTTCATTTTCAATTTTTAATTTTTCAAAATCCTCTATAAGACATGATTTTGCCAAAATTCTCTTTGTTTCTAAAATTTCATTTTCTAATTTGGTATTTTTATTTTCTAATTTATACATGGATTTAGTCATAGCTTTGATACCAAAGTAAAGTTCATCAGGGGGTAAGAGGCATACCTCACTTACCATATCAGACTTGAAGCCTGAATCTCCCCCTGCTTCGCTACTTCCATCTGAGGTCGCTCCCCCTTCATCGATGCTGGGTTCTGATGTACTTTGTCTTTCGTGGCTTGCCATCAGTGCAATCCCCGCATATTCTTGAGTTTCTGATTCAGATGAAGAAGTGTCATCCCAAGTTACTTTTAGGTTGTGTTTCTTGGGTGTCTTCATTTTGACCTTCTTGAGTTCTGGGCAGTCTTCTCTTAGGTGTCCCTCCTTCTGACACTGGTAGCACCGTACCTTTCTTCTACCTTTTTGATTCTTTTTATTCTGCATTTTAAATTTATTAGATCTAAAAAACTTTTTAAAGTTTCTTACCATGTACGCTTCTTGATCGTCTTCGGAGTCTGACTCGGGTTCATCCTTGTTGGTTGCGTTCAGCGCTCTCTGGGTTGTGTCCTTTGATATCTATGCATATCTAGTTTCGTGTGATTCAAGGGTAGAAAACAACTCTTCTAAAGTACTTACCTCCAGGTCTTTTGAGATGTAGTAAGCATCGACGATTGATGTCCACTCCGGAGTTCTTGGAAACGCGTTGAGCGCGTAGCGTATAGTGTCTCGGTTTGTTACCGTTTCACCAAGGTTTTCGAGACCAGTAACTAGTTCTTTTACCTTTGCATGTAGACCGGCTACTTTCTCACCTTTCTCCAGACGGATATTCATCAGTTTGTTGCGGAGGATGTCCCTTCTAGCGAGCTTTGCTTCGGACGTGCCTTCGTGGAGTTCCAAGAACTTCTCCCAAAGTTCTTTAGCAGATAAATAGTTTCCGATGCGGTTGACCTCTTGAGGCGGTAACACGCTCAGCAGGTGATGTTCCGCACGGCTGTTTGCTATCGACTCATTCTGCTCTTTCTTTGTCCAATCGCTCTCTTCTTTTTCTTTTCCATCTTTATCTATTGGAGCTAAAAAACCATATTTCATAATAAACCGAATTTCAAAATCTGTTTTTAGGAATACCTCCATACGACGCTTCCAGTCTGTGAAGTTCCCCTCAAATTTTGGTGGGACGATGCTTGGTCCGACCATCTTGTTGCTTCGATCGGCGGTTAGTCCTCCTGAAGCGCGCCTTGCTCTGATACCACTTGTTGGTCCCTTTGGAGGCCGGCAAGAGGGGAGGGGTGAATTTCCCTACAAAATAAAACTCGAACCTTTCTCGGATTTCAACTATATAATGAACACTTGTAATAAGTAAATTGAAAGAGACTAAGTAAAGAAAAGCAGACACCAGAGTTTTACTTGGTTTGCAATAAGGGGATTGCTAATCCAAGGAATGTAAGCGCACTATCTGATTCTCCTCTGGGCGGAGTAGCCTCTTTACAACGTTGACAGCACAAATGAAATGAACAAAATTGAAAGCACAGAAGGAATTGATTACAAATGAGTTCGTATGATCTGTGCAAACCAGTGCTATATTTATAGCACTGGTCGGGGCGCCCCGAAGGGGTTCCGGGTGCCCTGGGGGGATAAAAATTTATCCCCCAACGTTCAGATCGAGTTTGACTCGATCTGGTCAAAAACCTCGTTCCGGGCGCCCCGGACCCCAAAAGTCAACTCTGGTTGACTTTTTTCGTCCGGTCGCTCCGCTTCGGTTCAGCTCGTCTCGGTCCGGGTCTTCTGTTCCGGTTCCACTAGCTTGGGTGATCTCGGCCATCCGAAATAGGGCTCACCCGAACCCATGTTCCGGCCTTCTCCTCGAGCAGCCTTCCTTCCCGGTTTCTCGTCCCTCGAACGCCACGAACGTTCTTCTCGTCCACCGGTGTACTCTTCCGCGGTCACCTCGTCCCTCGGACGCACCGAGCCCGTCGGCTCTCTCCCGTGCCGTCCTTCTCGCTAGCCGCGTCTTCCGCTCGACTTCGTGTGTTCCTAAGCTCCTGCACACTTAGACACAAGGGTTAAACAAACACAGGACCTAACTTAGCTTGTTTGATCACATCAAAACGCCTTGGGGTTCCAACACCAACGTGTCCTTGAGTTCTTTAATTTGAGCTTTCAAATTGGAATTTTCTTCCTCAAGTTGTTGGACTTGAGTTGAACTTCCAATTTGAACTGAGTCAGTTAAAGAGCTCGAGTCAGTCACTTCCTTAAGGGCTGTTACCTCCCTTTAGAGCGACTTAACCCGGACGTTGGATTTAGCCAAATTTTTTACTAAGTAAGGTAATAATTCATGCAAGTTATCTAATTGAAATTATGCGAATAGTGTACTTACGGTGGGTTTTGGTCCTTCGGAAACGAATGCGGATTCGTGGCTTCGATCAGACTCAGTCCCGGATTCGTTCTCGATTTCTGACTCATATTCGGACTCAGTTTCCACCACGGTTGCTAGTACTGGTAGAGCGAGGAAGCTCGTCGATTCATCTTCGTCGGACCCGGATTCATCTGAAGACTCTGACCATATCTTTTCCTCTGTCTTACTTGTACCTGCAACCATCGTCATACCTTCATCGGCTGAAGTAGTATTATTCTGCTCATCTAATTCAAATAAATCATTTATTAAATTATGCTTACTTACTTGAGCGTCGGAAGTGCCCTCGTGTAGTTCCATCAACTTTTGCCACAACTCTTTTGCACTTGTGAAGGGGCTGATGCGGTTCAGTTCTTCATTGGTTAGGCCACATTGTAGCATGCAGGTAGCTTTGGCATCGACTTCAACTTTTTTCATTGTGCTAGAATCCCAGTTGATGCATGAGATAAGTTCTCCGGTGTCGTCACGTGGAAGTTCGAGTCCGGTCTGGATGATGATCCACATCTCGACTTGCGTCTTGAGGTGGTATTCCATCCGGTTCTTCCAGTATCCAAAGTCCTCGCCAGAAAAGAGCGGTGGTCGGACGGTGCAGAATCCTTCTTGGAATGCCATTTTAAAAGAACCTTGCACACAAAAAATAGCAAAAAAAATGTACCAGGACTTGATCCTGGATTAGCAGTGTGGTATGGAAGGATAGAAATAGAAGTTCACCAGTTTCGAGAAAAAATAATAAAATAATAAAAAATATAAAAAAAAATATTATTTCAAATTTTGCCAAATTCAATATTTTATCAATACTAATAAACCGTGAAAGGATGAAAATGAATTTTTCGAAAATAATTTTGGAGGGAAAAAATGAAAGGCGTAAGGTTTTATTTTTACCCTATGCAAACGACAAAGCCACGAAAAATGCTTGAATGGTGGTTGCACCAGTTCAAAGCGACCCTGCTCTGATACAAATTGTTGGATCAAGAAGCGCTAGAGGGGGGGGGGTGAATACCGCTCGCGGCTAATTCATTTTTCGAATCACAAAACTATCGGAGTAATTAAAACACGCAGCGGAATAAAGAACGAACACACACAGAGAGACACGAGAGATTTTACTTCGTTCGGAGCCTAAGGCGACTCCTACTCGAAGGCCCGCGATCCTTGATCGCTTTCCGTGGGCAACAACTATAAGCTCGTAAAATATACAATAAGATATTACAATTGAAAGAACTAAAATAAATTATACCGACAACAATAAAGAAGCAGAATCTGAAGCTCCGGGTTGTCGAGGACTTGTAACAGCACTTCTGGGCGTTTCTAGAGCAGCTTGTAGCATAAGGATTGCTTGGAGTTCGTTGATCAAAGCTGCTGGTCGAACCCCCCTATAAATAGTGTTCAAGGCGCCTTGAATGCCACCCAAGGCGCCTTGAGTAGGCCGAGTCAGCCGCGGAGATGAGGAGCGAACTGGTCGAATCTTATCACAGATTCAAGGCGCCTTCCACTGTTCACAGGGTGCCTTCATCTGTTCAAGGCGCCTTCCACTGTTCATCAAGGCGCCTTGAACAGCTTCTCGCAGCCAGCTCCAGCCTTGCACCCGAGGCGCCTCCAAGCTCCATGAAGGCGCCTCGGACACTGTTCATTCGAGGCTTTAGGTTGCTCCTTTGCACCTGCAAGATACATTAGTCCCAAACACTACCCTGCAACACAAAGTTAGCACCTAATACAATAAATATGATAAATGAAGTATAGACAGTCTCCGGACTGTCTGAGTCTGACTTCGGGTTTCCGTCCGGAAACCCTAGGTCGACCCGACGCCTATTGTTCCCTCTACGGGGAACGCGTCCTCACCTACTCCACTCAGGAGATTTTACCTGTTGCGAGTGCGATCCTCCAGATTGATTGGACTTTTGCTCAGCACTCGACACTTCCGGACTTTCTGCTGGACATCCGCTTCCCGGCTAGTCCAGTCTTTCACCTGGTTCGCGACACCAGGACTTTCCACCTAGGGTTACCACCCCCTAGGACTTTTGCCTGAAGCCATCGACCTGCCAAGACTTCCCGCATAGGGTTACCACCCACTATGACCTAGGGTTACCACCCCCTATGACCTAGGGTTACCACCCCCTAGGGGTTTCCCTTTGCCTAACCGCAGCTAGGACTTTTCTCCACCTAGGGTTACCACCCCCTAGGACCTAGGGTTACCACCCCCTAGGGTTTTCACCTGCCTAACCGCAGTTAGGACTTTCCTGAAACACTCATTCAACATGTTAGATAACAATAAGACTTAACTTTGAACCCTTTGCCATTATCAAAACTTGGGTTCGATCATCGGATGCTTCCCGCACCAACAGAAGCCTTTCTTCTTCTTGTAAAGTCTCTTCACAAGATTCATGAGCTCCGTTGTTAGTTCTTCATCTTCATCATCTGAGTCGGGTTCTTCTTCTGACTCTGGTTCAGTTCTTCTTCGTGATCTTAGTTCGCGCGTTCGACTGGTACCTGCAACGAAAGCAACCCCCTTCTCGGTTGGCTGTGCATTAGTCTGCTCATGTAATTTAAACTCACAGAATAATTCATCTAATTTTATTGAAGATAAATCCTTAGAGACTTTGTAGGCATCTACCATTGATGCCCACAATGTGCTCCTCGGAAACGAATTTAATGCGTACCTTATGACGTCCCGATTCTCTACCTTTTGCCCTATTCCGTGGAGAGAGTTGGGGATGTCTTGAATTCTTGCGTGTAGAGAGCTTGTCGTCTCACCTTCCTGTATTTTCAGATTATATAGTTTATTAAGTAAAAGATCTCTTTTACTTACCTTGGTGTTGGAGGTGCCCTCGTGGAGTTCTATCAGTTTCTCCCACGGCTCCTTTGCGGTTGAAAATGGACCGACTCTGTTGAGCTACTCTTTGGTAAGACCACAGTGGAGGGTGCAGGTAGCTTTAGCGTCAGCTTCCACCTTCTTGATTAGGGATGACTCCCAGTCCTCGCAGGGTGTAGGCTTGCCGTCTTTATACATTGGCAGATCCAGACCAGTCTTGATTATCATCCAGGTTTCGAATTGGATTTTCAGGTAGGTTTCCATTCGTCCCTTCTAGTACCCAAAATCTTCTCCGGAGAAGAGGGGGGGGGGGGGGGGCGAACGGTGCTGAAACCCTCTTGTTGGGCCATTGAGAGAATATGCAAAGAAAAAATAAAAAATATGACCCAAAACTGAGTCTTGGATTAGTAGTGCGGGAGTAAAGAATTGAAAAAAGAACTAACTCGAGTGGTGTTGCACCAACAACGAGCGAGATCGATACGAACGAAAAAAACTGGAATATAGTAAGAATACTAATTTCAGTTGACTCCGAAAAATTTAAAACACCGCGAAAAAAATTACGTGATTGGTGGTTGCACCAGATCAACGCGACCCCGTTCTGATACCAATTGTTGGATAGAGACGCGCTAGAGGGGGGGTGAATAGCGCTAGCGGCTATTTCGTTCGATTCATAAACTATCAGAGTTAAAAACACGCAGCGGAATAAAGAAACACAAACACAGAGACACAGTGGAATTTACTTCGTTCGGAGCCTTGATCGACTCCTACTCGAAGGCCCGCGATCCTTGATCGCTTTCTGTGGGCAACGACTATAAGCTCGATAAGAATTACAAACTAATTACAATGAAAGTATAATAACAACTTTATACCGATAACTAAGGAAGAAGAAACAGAGCTCCGGGTCGTCGGGAGGTTGTTGCAGCACTTCTGGATCGTGTCGTTAGCAGCTATATGCAAAGGAATCGCTTGGAGTGAATTGTTTCAAGCTGCTGGTCAAAACCCCCTTATAAAGGGTGTTCAAGGCGCCTTGAAAGCCATTCAAGGCGCCTCCATGCTGCCGAGTCGCCCGCGTGGATCAAGCTTGAACTGGTCGAATTTTATCTCTTCAAGGCGCCTTATGCCTCATTTAAGGCGCCTTAAGCAACTGGTTCAAGGCGCCTTATGACTCCTTCAAGGCGCCTCCAGAGTGCTTTGTTGCCAGCTCCAGCTTTGCACCCGAGGCGCCTCCAAGCCCCATGGAGGCGCCTCAGACACTGTTCATCCGAGGTGTACTTTGTGTTTTTGGTACCTGCAAGAGAGTTAGTCCCAAACACATACCCTGCAAACTAAAGTTAACACAACACAATAATAAATATGATAACAGAATATAGTGACAGTCTCTGGACTGTACGGGTCTGACTTCAGATTTCCGACCGGAAACCCTAGGTCGACCCAACGCCTACTGTTTCCTCTACGGGGAATGCGTCCTCACCTACTCCACTCAGGAGATTTACCTGATGCCAATGTGATCATCCAAATCGACTGGACTTTTGCTCGGCGCTCGATGCTTCTGTACTTTCTGCTGGACTTCCGCTTCCCGGCTGGTCCAGTCTTTCACCTGGTTCGCGACACCAGGACTTTCCACCTAGGGTTACCCCCCCTAGGACTTTTACCTGAAGCACTCGACCCACCAAGACTTTCCGCATAGGGTTACCACCCCCTATGACTTAGGGTTACCACCCCCTAGGGTTTTCACCTGCCTAACTACAGTTAGGACTTTCCTGAAACACTTAGTCAAGCACGTTAGATCACAACACACCTTAACTTTGAATCTTTTGCCATTATCAAAACTCAGGTTCGATCGTCGGATGCTTCCCGCACCAACAGCTCCTTATGCTTCGGCTGTCGGAAGCCTAATGTATGCTATACACGAGATCATAAATCTGTTTTGCCAAGGGCATAGTTAGCAGATATCAAAGTAACCCTGGACAAGGACATTGGACTGCGGTAAAGCATATATTGAAGTACCTTAGAGGCACTTGAGATTATATGCTAGCTTACAAGACAGATAATTTGATCCCTGTGGGTTGCACGAATTTTGACTTCCAAATCGGATAGGGACAATAATAAGTCGACCTTGGGGTTTTGTGTTTACTTTAGGAGGTGAAGTCATAACTATGGAAGAGTGATAAGCAAAAGGTGCTTTTTTGGACTCCACCATAGAAGTTGAGTAAGTGGCAGCCTCTGAGGCAGTCATAGAAGCTGTATGGCTAAGATATTTCATGATGGACTTAGACATGTTTTCTGATTTGCCCAAAAATTATTACAATTTATTGTAATAATAGTGGTACAGTAGCAAACTCGAAGAAATCATAAGTCCATAAGGCAAGTAAACACAATAGAGCGCAAGTACCACCCAATACAAGAAATCGTATAAACGAGGAGAAGTTGTTGTCGCCTAGAATGCATCAGGTGATGACCTATAGATCCTTTCACTAAGGTCCTTAAGGAAAGAGCTTTTGATGGGCATATTGAAGGGTTGGGAATCAGATGTATGGTAGCATTTATGACAGCATAGTCTTTTAGTATAAGTGGGAGATTGTTAGAGTGTATACTAAAAGCCTAGCTTTTGTATAAATATTTATTTAGAAATAAAGAATCACAATGGTCAAATATCTACATTTATTTGTTAAAAGTAATTTTGTTCAATTAATTTATATAGTAGACAACATGGTGTGTGGTGTCACACACAGAAGATCATGTTGTCAGTTCTTTATAAATTATAAACAGTTGATTGCGACTAAAATGGAAAGGAACAAACCGTTGAAGTAGTCGTAGTGTAATTAAGTATTAGTTTATCTTAACTAATAAATTACACTGATACACTCCTAGTGTATTGAGTAGGACCATTTTAGGTAAGTTCTTTGTTGGATCGAGACGCGCTAGAGGGGGGGTGAATAGCGCTCGTGGCTATTTTGTACGTATCGAAATCGAAAATAGCGTTAGAGTAATTAAAGCAGCGGAATTAAAAACAAACAAACACAAACAGAAGGGCACAGAGATTTACTTCGTTCGGAGCCTGTGACGACTCCTACTCAAAGGCCCGCGATCCTTGATCGCTTCCGGTGGGTAACAACTATAAGCTCATTAAAAGATTACAATTATGAGTACAATTAAAAGCTATAAGTATTATACCGACAACAAGAAATGCTAAATCTGAAGCTTCGGGTCGTCGGGCACTTGTAGCAGCACTTCGGAGTGTCTTTTGGAGCAGCACGTTGATGAGAGATCACTTGATATTCGTTGTTCTGAAGTGCTGGTCGAAACCCCCTTATAAAGGGTGTTCAAGGTGCCTTGAAGGCTGTTCAAGGCACCTCCATGCTGCCTGGTCTTCCGCGTGGATCAAATCTGATCTGGTCGAACTTCATCCATTCAAGGCGCCTTAAACCTCACTCAAGGCGCCTTCCAAGGCGCCTTCTTCCTTCTCCAAGGCGCCTCCAATGGTGCTTCGCAGCCAGCTCATCCTTTGCACCCGAGGCGCCTCCATGGACACTGTTCATCCGAGAGAAAACTACCTTATTTTGTACCTGCAAGACTTGTTAGTCCCAAACAATATCCTGCAACACAAAATTAGCACAAAATAACAATATGAATAATAAAAGAATGTTTATGACAGTCTCCGGACTGTCCGGGTCTGACTTCGGATTTCCAACCGGAAACCCTAGGTCGACCTGACGCCTACTGTTCCCTCTACGGGGAACGCGTCCTCACCTACTCCACTCAGGAGATTTACCTGTTGCCAGTCGATCCTCCAGATCAACTGGACTTTTGCTCAGCACTCGATGCTTCTGGACTTTCTGCTGGACATCCGCTTCCCGGCTAGTCCAGTCTTTTCACCTGGTTCGCGACACCAGGACTTTCCACCTAGGGTTACCACCCCCTAGGACTTTTGCCTGAAGCCATCGACCTGCCAAGACTTTTCGCATAGGGTTACCACCCCCTATGACCTAGGGTTACCACCCCCTAGGGTTTTCCCTTTGCCTAACCGCAGCTAGGACTTTTCTCCACCTAGGGTTACCACCCCCTGGGACCTAAGGTTACCACCCCTAGGGTTTTCACCTGCCTAACCGCAGTTAGGACTTTCCTGAAACACTCATTCAACATGTTAGATAACAACAAGACTTAACTTTGAACCCTTTTCCATTATCAAAACTTGGGTTCGATCGTCGGATGCTTCCCGCACCAACATTCTTTTTGTACTGACTTTATAAAAGAACTAGACCTTAGTTATTATGGAAGTGTGTGCTCTTAATCCTAATATAATAACAAACACATATATTTAGTATTTATTTCTTTGACTTATCAATGGGTGAGATTTAGCTCGATAAATCAATAAGCCCGATAAGTTGGGAAATGATATTACTTATAGTGTGTGTTGTTGATTATAGAAGGAAACTGTGTCCTAGTAGTCTAGGTTGAGAATGACCCCAAGAGGAGCTCATAAGGATTGTCATGTTAAACCCTGCAGGTGGACTTAGTCCGACATGATGATAAGGTTGAGTGGTACTACTCTTGGACTAAGATATTAATTAAGTGAGTTGTCAGTAACTTATTTAATTAGTGGACATTCATTATCTTAAACACAGGGAGACTAACACACTCATAATAAGAAGGAGCCCAAAACGTAATTTGGGATTGGTGCGGTAGTTCAATAATAATTATTTAGTGGAATGAATTATTATTGATGAAATTAATGTTGGGACCAAAATGTAGCTAGGGGGTGAATAGCTCGTCGTGCTCCTCGTGCTCTTCGTTGCTTGTTTCTTCAATGATATGCAGCGGAAATACAAGAAACAAAACTTACAACTCTAACAAAAAGGATTTATTTGGTATGCACCTCAAGATGAGGTGACTAATCCAAGGATCCACACACACGAGCACTCTCCACTATGAAAACATTCCTTTACGGTAACTACCGAAGGTGGAGAAGCCTTTACAAACTCACACAACAAACAAGAAGAGAAGAAGAAGCAAATACAAGTAAATCTTACAAGATTGTGTACAATACCCT
Organism: Zingiber officinale; assembly: GCF_018446385.1. NCBI lineage: Eukaryota > Viridiplantae > Streptophyta > Magnoliopsida > Zingiberales > Zingiberaceae > Zingiber > Zingiber officinale. The sequence goes on along the minus strand of NC_055991.1, from coordinate 24,273,490 downwards.
AGGTAGCTTCTTCCTCTTGCTTGGGATGCCTCTTGACCTTGGAAACGCTGCTCCAAGTAGCTTCAAGAACTGGCGGTGAGCTCTGGAGAAGAACCCTTGAAGATCGCTGTGTAGATCAGGAGTGAACAGTGCGAGCGATGGCGAAGGAATCGCACGCCAACAGCTTTATCCAGCGCCAACGGTCGGATCCCGATCGATTCAATTGCTCCCAATCGATCGGGGAGGCTTTGGATCAATCGGTCGATCGATCCGGAGCGCCTCTGTGCTCTCGGGAAATGCCTGGATCGATTCACCGATCGATCCAGGGCTTATTGCGTAGAATCGCACCTCTCAATCGATCACCCGATCGATTGGGAGTTCTGGATCGATCGGCTGATCGATCCAGCGCTGTTCTGTGCGATTGCGAGCCTCTCCCAATCGATCCACCGATCGATTGGGAGGAAGCTTGTCCCGGGAACTCATCCAATCGATCGACCGATCGATTAGGCATGATCCAATCGATCAGCTAATCGATCCAGCTCCTTGATTTTGCCCAAAATCAAGTCCAAAACCCCCTAAACCAACATCCGGTCACCTATGACCTGTTGGTACATCATGCCTAGCATCCGGTCACCCTTGACCTACTAGAACTCGCTCACCAAGTGTCCGGTCAATCCCTTTGACCCACTTGGACTTTTCTTCGTGCCAAGTATCCGGTCAATCCCTTTGACCTACTTGGACTTTTCCTCCTCGTGCCAAGTATCCAATCAATTCCCTTTGACCTACTTGGACTTTCACCACCAGGTGTCCGATCAACCTTGATCCACCTGGATTTCCTCGTGCCAAGTATCCGGTCAACACTTTGACCTACTTGGACTTTTCTTAATTGTCTGGCTTCACTCACCAGGACTTCCAATCTGCCTGGCTTCACTCACCAGGACTTCCAATCTGCCTGCCTTCACTCACCAGGACTTTCAATCTGCCTGGTTTCACTCACCAGGACTTCCCTTTTGCCTGGCTTCACTCACCAGGACTTTCCAGTCAAGTATCCAGTCAACCTTGACCTACTTGACTCTTCTTCATAATCTCCCCACATGAACAATTGGAACTGCAATCTCCATGTGTTGTTTACATATATTGTCAAACATCGAAACCCAAACATCAAGACTCGAGCTTGACTCAGTCTAAGCTCAGTCAACTTGTTCAACCTTGACCTAGGGAATATTGTACCAACAATCTTCCCCTTTTTGATGTTTGACAATACCACATTTAAGTTAGGCTAATCTCATAGCCTCAACTCCCTTCATGCCACTAGGTAATGAAGATGTAAGTTAAACCCTACGTTCTCCCCCTAAGAGGGCAAACTCCCTCTTAGATAATGAATGCCTAACTTAAACCCTTTCATTCTCCTTCTATTGGCACACATCAAAAAAAACAAACTCTCCCCCTGAAGAGTTACCCAACGTTGTTCACAACTTCACTCGTTGCTCACAACCCGATAACGAAGGTCTCATACCCTTCATTATCATTAAATGCTCATCCTTGAGCAGACACCACTTGAATAATGAAGATATCCACTCTTCATTATATTCAAATGCCCAACCTTGAGCATTTTCACAAAAAAAAAGGTTAGCTACCTTCCAAGGTGTATGAAAAATATTTTTCATGTTCTTAAAGAGTAACTCCCCCTAAAGACATGCACGAAACTCGTCATTGCACCAACAATGACTTGGAATCCCTAAACCTTTAGGAAACCCAAAATTAGAAGTTTTGAGGTTCATAAATTCAATAATGAAACCAAACCTCAACCTAAACTTTGACTTAGTCTTCCTTAACCAATCCATCCTTGTTTTCATCATGAAAACTCTCCTTAAATGTGTATAAATATGTTTTGAGGTGTTAGGAATGATTACCTAGACTAAAGATAGTCCAAAATGCTGAAATCAGACTTTACAGGCCAAAATCAGCATTCCCAATCGATTGGAGTTGGGTCCCAATCGATTGAACCTGCTTGAATCGATCCACTGATCGATTCAGGAGGGTTGGATCGATCGGTGGATTGATCCAGGAAGCTTCTGTTCACGAGAAGCTTGCTCTCAATCGATCACCCGATCGATTGAGACCCTTCAATCGATCACCCGATCGATTGAGACCCTTCAATCGATCGGGTGATTGATTGAAGCTCTGAAAAAGCTGAAATTCCATTTCAGTCAATTTCAGAAACTCCTAGAAAAATCTATAAAATTCCAAAAAACATAAAAATCGTTGTAGACATTATTTAGGGCATATAGTATCATGGAAAAATAGTTTTCTAAGAAAATACTTCATATTTTCAAAGATTGACACAAACTTGTAAACACTTTAGTGTTTTCTTCAAGTTTGTGCTCAACTATTCAATGATGATTACTATCAAAAGATAGCCTTCACTAAGGTTTTCCAAAAGTATTTTAAAATTATTTTCAAAACCAATATCCAACCATGTTCCTTGAGCTCAATGCACATGACTTGTACATTAGCTTTCCCAATGATTGGAAAACATATAATTATGTGTTTTGATGAACCTAAAACTCAAAAGAATGCACTAAATCACAACTTGGGTTTTGTTCATCATCCTAACATCTCACTTGCATCTAATGTGTACAAAAACACATACAAGCCACCTTATAATTCTTTGTGAGATGTAAGTCTTGGTTTTGCCCTAATTTAGGGATCATGCATATCTACCTAGGCATTTGAGGTTATGAACATCCACCAAGGATGTTACTTGTTAATAAATGCCATTAGTCCTTAATTGCAAGGAATAAACTAATGCATGATAATGTTATGGCATACATCAAAGAAAAATAATTTTCAAAAGAAAATTTCCTATGACTATATGATGTATGTATGACATGACATGGTATTTTTATATTTTTCATAATAAGGTATGAATGCCAAAGAAAATAAATATGATGTCATGACATATAAAAGGAAAACAATCATGGCAAGTTTTAGCATAAATAAAATACCTAGATTACCTATCTAAGTATCCTAAAACCTTGGCTAACTTAAAATTTAAGTCCTAGATTGCCCTTAAGTCCCTAATAAAATGCCAAACTCCCAACTTGACATTTCTTTTACTCTTAATTTGTTGTGTCAATTGAAATTAACTATATTCCTCAAATTTTGGCACAATCTACTCTTCCAAGAGTAACCATTTGAGTTAAGGCATAGATTGCCTTTAATCCCTTAAGAAACTACCAAAATATTAACTTGGTAGTTCTTATTATTATCCCAATTGTGCCAATTTAATTTAGAAACACAATTCCTCAAGGTTTGACACATTTTACTCTTACAAGAGTAACCATTTAAAAATAAGGCCTAAATTGCCCTTAATTTTCTAAGAAAATGCCAAAATCCCAATTTGACATTTCTTTTACTCATATTTTGTTGTGCCATTGAAAATACATCAAAACTTCTCAACTCATAGCACATATTACTCCAATTAAGGGTAAATGATAATCCTTTTCATTTTCAAAGGTTAATAATAACCTTGAAAATGCTCCTTGAGTGTCAATTTCATCATTATTAGGTTAACTACCCTTTCAATTTGAGTTGACACTCTCTAACTCATCTATGGGGTAGAGAAAATGCTTCTAGGAACCCAAAACTTATTGGTGCTCCTTGGATGCTCTAAGTACTCGCTAGGGATAACCTCCCTAGATACCTTCCTAGTGACTTTGTTTGGCTTCTTAGAAGTCTTAGTCACCTTAGTTGCAAAAATACTCCTAGGGATAACTTCCCTTGTACTTTTGACTTGACTCTTAGACCTAGACTCGGTTCCATAGCTATATGGAACCCTATGGTAAAAAATTACATCCTTCTTAATCTTAAGTTTGTATCCCAAACCTCTATGTCCATTAGATGACTTTTGTTGTCCTAAACCTAGGTTTTGCTCATTTTGCCCTTTTAGGATATTTTCCATCCTTTTTAGGGTCTTTTCCATTTTATCAAGTCTTGACCTCAAGACTTGATTTTCTTTCCATAAATCCTTAGTTTTTTATTTATCATTAAGTCCATGAGCATTTCTATTTCTAGGCTTATAACTAAAATCCTTAGAGTTATTTCCTAAATTCTTATCTACCTTCCTAACCCTAGGTGTGGTAGTTTTAGCATGAAAAGCCATATAATTTCCCTTAATGCTATCATGCTTCCTATGTTTATGGTAAATAGCATTAAAATGATATAAATTAGAACTATCATGCTTTTTACCATTATTTAAAGGGGTAGGCTCAATAAATGATACATTTCATTTTACCTTGGAGGCTCCCCCTTGACTTGTGCTTCCTTTTTGAGCCTTGACCGCTTTCTTCCCCTTGGGACATTGACTTCTATAATGTCCCTTTTGGTTGCATAAAAAGCACACAATGTGCTCCTTGCTCTTCTTTGTTGAGGGAGCGATCTCTTTGGGCTTCTCCTTACCCTTTGGTGCCACTTGGCTCTTTTTCTTGGCCAATTTAGGGCATTTGCTCTTATAATGCCCATGCTCCCTACACTCAAAACATATGATATGTTTTTTATTTTTATTTGAAACATTTATACCTTCATGTGTAGGGATGGCATCTTCTCCTTTTGATCCGGAGGTAGAGGCTTCCTCTTGATCAGATAATGATGCTCCTCCAATAGATTCGACTTGACTTGTGGAGGTGGAAGCTTCTTCATCCTCTTCTTCTCTTGACCCGGATGTGGAGACTTCTCCTTCTTCTTGATCCGGTGTCATCGAAAATTGCTCCCCCTCAATCCTACAGGTGGAGGCTTCTTCATCTTCATCTTCTACAAGAAACAAAGAGTATGCACCCTCTTTGCCATTTTCGTTGCATTCCTTTGAAGATGAGGCTTCTTGGACTTCTTCTTCTTCGGAAGTTGAGCATCTCTCAACTTCGGAGTCCTCCTTCTCTTGGTCTTGCTCCAATGAGTCACCCTCTTTGGATTTATCTTGATTTGGTACAATGGAGGGTTCTTCATGAAGTTTGGCCAACTTGCTCCACAATTCCTTTGCATCTTCAAATTCTCCAATTTTGCAAAGAATGGTGCTTGGCAATAAATTAACCAATAATTTGGTTACCTTGTTATTCACCTCACACCTTTGAATTTATTTTTGGCTCCATTTGCTCTTCTTGAGGATTTTGCCCTTTGAATTTCTTGGAGCCTCGAAGCCTTCCATTAGAGCAAACCATTGCTCTATCTCCATCATCAAGAAATTTTCGATTCTTGATCTCCAAGAATCGAAGCTTGTAGATACATATGGTGGAGGCACCCTTGTGTCGAATCCAAGTCCGTCTTGGAATTCCATATTGAAGTTGAGCTTGAAGAAATCTTTGACTTGAAGAATTTTGATCCAACTTCTTCACCCTCTAGCTCTTTGCCCCTTCCGGCGATGATTCCGGTGAAGAGCGGCCTTGCTCTAATACCACTTGTTGGGACCAAAATGTAGCTAGAGGGGGGGGTGAATAGCTCGTCGCGCTCCTCGTGCTCTTCGTTGCTTGTTTCTTCAATGAAATGCAGCGAAAATACAAGAAAAAAAACATACAATGCTAACAAAAAGGATTTACTTGGTATCCACCTCAAGATGAGATGACTAATCCAAGGATCCACACACACGAGCACTCTCCACTATGAAAATACTCCTTTACGGTAACTACCGAAGGCGGAGAAACCTTTACAAACTCACACAACAAACAAGAAGAGAAGAAGAAGCAAATACAAGTAAATCTTACAAGATTATGTGCAATAAACCCTAGCTAGCTTCTTCCTCTTGCTTGGGATGCCTCTTGACCTTGGAAACGCTGCTCCAAGTAGCTTCAAGAACTGGCGGTGAGCTCTGGAGAAGAACCCTCGAAGATCGCTGTGTAGATCGGGAGTGAACAGTGCGAGCGATGGCGAAGGAATCGCACGCCAACGGCTTTATCCAGCGCCAACGGTCGGATTCCGATCGATTGGATTGCTCCCAATCGATCGGGGAGGCTTTGGATCGATCGATCGATCGATCCAGAGCACCTCTGTGCTCTCGGGAAATGCCTGGATCGATTCACCGATCGATCCAGGGCTTATTGTGCAAAATCACACCTCCCAATCGATCGCCCGATCGATTGGGAGCTCTAGATCGATCGGCTGATCGATCCAGCGCTGTTCTGTGCGATTGCGAGCCTCTCCTAATCGATCCACCGATTGATTGGGAGGAAGCTTGTCGCAGGAACTCATCCAATCGATCGGCCGATCGATTGGCTCATAATCGATCCAGCTCCTTGATTTTGCCCAAAATCAAGTCCAAAACCCCCTAAACCAACATCCGGTCACCTATGACATGTTGGTACATCATGCCTAGCATCCGGTTACCCTTGACCTGCTAGAACTCGCTCACCAAGTGTCCGATCAATCCCTTTGACCCACTTGGACTTTTCTTCGTGCCAAGTATCCGGTCAATCCCTTTGACCTACTTGGACTTTTCCTCCTTGTGCCAAGTATCCAGTCAATTCCCTTTGACCTACTTGGACTTTCACCACCAGGTGTCCGATCAACCTTGATTCACCTGGATTTCCTCGTGCCAAGTATCCGGTCAACACTTTGACCTACTTGGACTTTTCTTAATTGCCTGACTTCACTCACCAGGACTTTTAATCTGCCTGGCTTCACTCATCAGGACTTCCAATCTGCCTGGCTTCACTCACCAGGACTTTCAATCTGTCTGGTTTCACTCACCGAGACTTCTCTTCTGCCTGGCTTCACTCACCAGAACTTTCCAGTCAAGTATCCAGTCAACCTTGACCTACTTGACTCTTCTTCACAATCTCCCCACATGAACAATTAGACCTGCAATCTCCATGTGTTGTTTACATACATTGTCAAACATCGAAACCCAAACATCAAGACTCAAGCTTGACTCAGTCCAAGCTCACTCAACTTGGCCAACCTTGACCTGGGGAATATTGCACCAACATCAAGGCGAACACGGGAAGCTTAATTTCATCGGGAGACCAAAACCAATTCCTCCTCTCAGTTCCTATCATAGCCTCTTGTATATAGAGATTTATACCCACCACATACCCACTCCTTACCCAACCCAAGGGGTTCGGCCAAGCTAGCTTGGAACCCAAGCTACGGCGGGCCAAGACCAAGTGGTTGAGCCAAGTTGGTGGGCGATCAATGCTTGGAGTCCAAGCATGATGTGGCCGGCCACATCACATTAAAAGGGATTTTATTTATAAATTTTTCTTATGTGGATTCCTTGGTTTTAAAAGAGAGTTTAAAATTTAAATCTTTCCTTTTATAGCTTTCTACAAAAGATTAAGTTAAGATTTGAAATCTTTCCTTATTTGTAGATTGAAAGGTAGATTTTAATTTTGAGAAAACTTTCCTTTTTTAACCATGTTCATGATTTAAAAGAGAGTTTAAAAATTAAATATTCTCTTTTATAAGTTTCTACAAAAGATTAAGAAAATATTTGATATCTATCCTTATTTGTAGATTGAAAGGAGGTTTTAATTTTTAGAGATAACTTTCCTTTTTGGAAATCATCCACATGTTTAAAAGAAAGATTTTAAAAATTTCCTTTTACAAACCACCATGAAGGGAAAAATTATTGGAGAATTTTTTTATAAATTTCCGGAAATAAATTAGGAAGTTTTAATTCTTGTGAATTAAAACTTTCCTTGATGGAGAATTTTAAGTGGCCGACCATATGATTTAAGAAAAGGTTTTTAATTTTAATTAATTAAATTTTCCTTTTCATGGCAAAGGAATTAAGGAAGTTTTTATTTAAATTTCCTTATTTGCCAAGGCCAAGGATTATAAAAGAGGGGGTAGAGGTGCCTTCATGTAAGCTAACTCTATTCTATTTTCTCCTCTCTTTTCTCCTTGGGTGTGGCCGACCCCTCCTCTTTCTCTCCTCCCCTTCTTGTGGCCCAAACCTCTTCATTGGTGGATTAGCTTTGGTGGTCGGATCAAGCAAGGAGAAGAAGGAGAGAAAGGATGCCTTGTTTCTAACATCCCTTGGAGCATTGGTGGTGGCCGAACCTCTTCATCTTTGGAGGAGCTCTTGGTGGCCGAAACCTAGAAGGAAGAAGAAGGAGTTTTGGTGGTTCTCATCTCGGTAGATCGTTGCCCACACAACGTCCGGGATAAGAAGAGGAATACGGGATAAGAAGAGTAATTAATTTCCGCATCATACTAGTTATTTTTCTTTGTATGAATTCCAAACACAAGAGGCATTAGATCTAGTTTTTCGAATTAGTTTTTTTGAGTTTGTGTTTTCTTATTTTTTCGAATTTGTGATTCGATTGTTCTTTTCGGTTAACCTAGAGTTATTTATGGGAATTAAATATTATCCTTCCTTAAAAGGCTTTGTCTAGGCGGTGGTTGCTGCTCCCATATCCAAGAAGGCCATGTGCCTCACCATGCAGTCCTGGAAGCTAATTTTGGAAATTGATATTTAATTAAATTAATAACATAGGTGGATTTGAATCAATAGTGTTAAGTTCCGCTTGCGATTCAAATCTAAACTATTAAGAAAAGATAAGTTAAATTTGGAATCAATAATGTTAAGTTCCGTCTGCGATTCCTAATTTAACTTCTAAAGAACAAAATAGGTTATTTAAGGAAAGGTTCGACACTTGTACAAAATTTTTGTACAGTGGAATCGGTATAATTTTCCTAGGACTAACCAACAATAAGGTCATCGAACAACTCCTCAACTAAGTCTCGACTCGTAGAGAAGTGCGGGTGGTGCAAGTTGTAGACTTAGCTCCCACATCTGTAGAGGGGCCAAGCTAGCCACCTCAGGAGGAGTCAATCCATTTTTATACTTTCCAACAGTTGTACACTCATGATACTCAGATGTGTCGACAGTTTACTCAAGAAGTTAGCTAAGTCATAAAGGAACGACACAAAGGTAGGAGAACTTTGCCCACTTCTATCCAGTCTTCACCGACCAAGTACACTCAGCATGATGACTCGAGAGATCGATAGAACTAGCGCAGAGCCAATTTAGTCCCTAGACGGGAGCTCGAACCACCTCAACGTCGCTCCCTGGATCGCGATAATGATCACCGAGATCATTGCCAGGACCACCAAGAAAACATTGCCCATCGAAGCACCATCAACATGATCTTAGGTGACTCCATTGATGGAGACTCCAACCATGCCAGGAACGCTCATGGACGAAGGTTGGAGAGCTATGGTCTGGTCACCGGGAGAGATCAAGAGAATGCCCCTCTCATATGTTGGTCCCATGTAGGCCGACAAGAGGAGGATGAATTACCCTAAAAATAAATTACATATTTCTTGATATTTGGACTTTAGTTAATAGACACTTGTAAATTAAGATAAAACAAATGCATAAAAAGAAATACGAGACTACCGATTTACTTGGTTTACAATCGGAGAGGTTGCTAATCTAAGACAGAAGTAAGCACTAGCAAGAATCTTCTTCTTTGACAAGGTCAGAAGTGAAGATGCCTCGTACAATGGTTTACAGTTCATAAACTAGAAAAACATACTTGGAGATCGAATACAAGTGTTGTGGTGAACTTCTAAGACCAGGGCTATATTTATAGCCTACTGGTTGAATTTGTATGTTTGTTGACATGACAACTTTGGGCGCCTAGAGCATGTCTGGGCACCCCAGCAGTGCAGCTTTCTGCTTCGCAACAGCTCTTCAACGACTTAATAATAATATTTTATCCTCGTTTTAGTGCTTGGATCAGTCTAAGAGCCTGGATTGGTGATAACGTGGACTTCTAACGTCATCCTCATAGCAACATCTTGACGGGGCGCCTGTGTTGGTCCAAGGTGGTCTGGGCGCTTGGACAAAGTTTGGGCGCCTCGGCAGAATCTAGGTGCCTAGACAAGTCAACTTCTTGTTGGCTTGCTACACTATTCCAGTTTGTTGGTCCCGATGCAACTGACAAGAGTAGGGTGAATTGCCCTAAAATTATGAATATACCCTTTTGTAGGTCCCCGGTCGGCCGATAAAGGGGGGGGTGTATTGCTTGAAATTAAAAGAATATCCTTTCTCAATCTTTGGACTAAGTTAGGAAAATACTTGTTTAGAAACAGAAATTAAATGTATAAAATAAAGATAGAGGCATGAATATTTACTTGGTTTGTAATTAGATGATTACTAATCCAAGGTAAATGTAGCTTACTAAAATCTCCTTCCAAAGGCGGAGTAATATCTTACAACGTTGAAAGCATAGAAAAGTAAAGAACAGAACTACAAGTTGAAGTACAGAAGTCATTTACAAGTGCTATTCTAAACGACTGAGACCAATGCTCTATGCATAGTCTGCTAGTCGAATCTGACCATTTGCTGACATGGCAGCTTTGAGCGCTTGAACGTGGATAAAACTTTATCCATGTTGCAATAGTTTTCCATGGCTTAAAATGGAAAATCTTATCCTGGTCCGGGCGCCCTGACGCGGCTGACACATCCCTACGTCAATGAGGCTCCCAGGGCAACCCCTAGGGGGTCCAGGCGCCTAGACTTGGTCCAGGTGTCCAGATAATCAACATAGTGTTGACCATAAGGTTTTTCCTCCGTTCTGGCTTTGTTCACATGGATGATCGACCATTCAGAATAGGGCTCACCCGAACCCATCTTCTGGCCTTCTCCTTGAGCAAGCTTCCCCTCCGGCTTCTCATCCCTTGAAAACGTCACACGCTCCGCTAGAGTACTCTTCCACATCACCCGTCGACTCTCTCCTGTGTCATCCTTCTCACTAGCTGCGTCTTTCACTTGACTTGCTATGCTCCTAAATTCCTACACACTTAGACACAAGACATCAAACTTACACAAGACCTAACTTGACTTGATTGATCATATCAAAACCATCACGGGGCACTTACAATCTCTCTCTTTTTGATGTGGATCAACCCAAGTTAAGTTAGGAAAAAAGAAAACATTAAAATAAATGAATATACAAATTAAAATATTAAATATGAAAATTAAAATGTACCTCCCCTTAGACTTAATCTATAATTCTCTAACTTTGATCACATTAAAAATAAGGGTAAAAGAACTCAAGGTTACACAATTATTGACTAACACTTAGAATTTTTTTTTGGAAAGTATGCATTGTAAAATTGAATTTTGTGATTTATAAAGTAATTTTGGGAAAAATAATTTTAAAATTATTTATAATTATTGAAAAATTCTAAAAATTTTTATAGGGTTTAGGGTGGTAACCCTAGGTGAGGAAAAGTCCTAGCTACGATTAGGCAAATGGAAAACCCTAGGGGGTGGTAACCCTTAGTCCTAGGGGGTGATAACCCTAGGGGGAAAGTCTTAGCGGGTCGAGAGATTTGGGCAAAATCCTAGAGTCGAGGACTCTAGGTTGAAATCCTGGTGTCGCGAACTGGGTGGAAGTCTGGACGGGTCATGGAGCAAACGTCCAGCATGAAGATCGGAAACTTTGAACACTGAGCAAAAGTCCAGTTGGTCTGGAGGATCAATCTGACAATAGGTAACTTCTCCTGAGAGGAGTAGGTGAGGATGTGTTCCCCGAAGAGGGAACAGTAGATGTCGATTCGACCTAGCATTTACGAGAAACTTGAAGTCAGAACCGGACAGTTCGGTGATTGTCAAATACTTGTAGTTATCTTACATTATTGTGCTAACTTAGTTTTACAAGGTATACTTTGTTTGTGGACTAATATGCCTAGTAGGAATGAAGTTGCACAAGGGAATGCTCGGATGAACAGTTTCCAAGGCACCTCCGGGTTGTTAGAGGCGCCTTGGGCACCTTGGCTACAACTGTGTAGGAAGCAGGGCAAAAGGCGCCTTCCAAGGATGCTGAAGGCACCTTGAACGCTGGATGGAAGGTGACCTCCATGGATCTTAGAGGCGTCTTCGGGTGGATAAGCAGCACAGGCATCAGAGCTTATCGACACCGTAGAAAAGGGGATAAACCTTGGCTGGAGGCACCTCCTATGGAGGTTGGAGGCACCTCCTATGGAGGTTGGAGGCACCCTCAATGGCTTACTTAATCCTAGTTCGAGCAGAGGCAAAGATACACTTGATTTCAGCAATCTTTCTACTGCGCACTGCTCAAAGAACGATCCGACAAAGTCGTAACTCGACTTCGACAACCGGAAGCCTTAAATTCTCTTTTCTTACTTGTTGGCATACTTTTATTTATTGCATTTAAAGTGTACTTTGGTTTATAAATTTATGAACCTATAGTGATTGCCCATCGAAAGCACTCTTACGTGCGGGCCTTGGAGTAAGAGTCGCCACAGGCTCCGAACCAAGTAAAATCTTGGTATTTGTGTTTGATTTTTATTATTCAGCTGCATATCTTCGATCGATTATTTCAAAATGAATGAATTAGCCACAAGCGCTATTCACCCCCCCTCTAACACTTTACGATCCTACAATTGGTATCAAAGCGGGGTAGCTCTGAATCGGTACAACTACCGTTACATCTTTCATTTTTTCCTCCAAAATTTTTTTGAAAAAGTTATTTTCATCTTTTTACCATTTGTCAGTATTAACGAAATATCGCATTTACCAAAATTTGAAATAATAATAATTTTTAATATTTTATTATTATTTTTTCTTTTCACGAAATTAGCATTTTATTTTCTCCCGCACTACTAATCCAAGACCAAGTCTTGGAACATTCGTAATTTTCTCTTGTGTGCGAGATTCTATTTCAATAGCCCATTAAGAAGGCTATAGCATAGCCCGCCCGCCTCTCTTCTCCGGTGAAGACTTCCGCTACTGGAAGGGCCGAATGGAGTACCCATCTGAAGACTTAGGTGGAAATATGGATAATAATCTAGACAGGATTCACATTTCCCACCGAAGATGGAGTCCTCATCCCCTGCGATAAATGGGACGCACCAACCCACAAGAACATTGAAGCCAATGCAAAAGCAACTTACACTCTCCAATGTGGCCTAAGCAAAGAAGAGCTGAACCGGGTTGGTCCCTTCAACAGTGTAAAGGAGTTGTGGGAAAAATTGATCGAGCTGCACAAGGGCACTTCCGACACAAAGGTAAGCAAACGAGACTTAATTCTGAATAAATTATATAATATAAAAATACAGGAGGGTGAGTCAGCGAGCAAGCTTCATGCTCTCATATAAGATCTACTGAACGGACTTCACACGATTGGACAAATGGTTGAAAATCATGATGTCATCAGGTATGCATTAAATGCATTTTCAAGGAGCACCTTGTGGGCATCCATGGTAAATGCTTACAAAGTGTCTAAGGATTTGCCGTTAATCAAAATAGATGAATTATTTTCTGAATTCGAGTTTCATGAACAAACTAATACTACTTCAGCTGAGAAAGGTATTGCTTTGATTATAGGTACAAGCATAACATGGGAACCAAAAATAAAGCACTAAATCGAACCCGAGACTGAAGATGAATCAGACTCAGAAGACGACGAGATTACCGTCGAACTCGTAAAATTGGTACAAAAAATATGCAAAAAGAAGAAGGTGACTCAATCGAACACGAAGGTTAAGTCTGGGGTTACTTGCTATGGCTGCAACAAGAAGGGACACTATAAGCCTGACTGTCCAAACCAAAAGCAAGGAAGAAGGAGGACATTGAAGGCAACGTGGTCCGAGTCATCGGAAGAGTCCGACAAAGAAGAACACAAGCAAGCAAGCTACCTTGCTCTACTAGTAGAAGCATACGTTGCCGAAACTGAGTCCGAGTATGATATTGAGAGTGTAGTCTGAGAGAAGCCACGGATCCGTATCCATTTCTGAAGGGCCTAATCACATTGTAAGCTCTCTAATTTCTAGTACTAACATAGATGATTTACAAAATTAAGTTTCATATTTATTAAAGAAATTGGTCAAATCCAACGTCTGGGTCAAGTCACTCTAAAAGGAGATAACAACCCTTAAGGAAGTGAGTAACTCAAGTTCTTTGACAAAGCAAGTCTAGGAAGAAAATTTCAATTTGAAAACTCAAGTCAATGAACTCAAGGACTTATTGGAACGGTTTACTTTGGGTTCCAAAAATCATGGAAAACAAAGAGACATATACAACCCAACTGGGATTGGATACAAGGTCAAACAAAGATTTAGTTTTTACTTATCATTAGTAAATCAATCAAATAGAAAATTAGTCCAAGCATGGGTCCCCAAGTCAAACTTGATTAATCAAGTTGGACTTGGTCAATATTGGGTCCCCAAGAATCAAATCCACTACCTTGATAGACCCTATCGAGGCTATGATTTAGGGGGAGCCGATAGAAAGACCATTTTTATCAATAAATAGATTTATTTGATGCTTGCTTTACTGCTTTCACTATACATGCTTAGACTAGGGTAGATAAGGACCTAGGCTTGATTCACACTTGACTAGTTAGACTGAGAAGTTTTAGAAAAGAAATTAAATATCCAATTTCTTTGAAAGACTTTGTCTAGAAGTGGTGGATGATCCCATACCCAAGAAGGTCTAGTGCCTCGCTATAGCCTGGAAGCCAATCATTGAAATAAATATTTAATTGACTAACTGTAAAACCTTAGTCTAACTCAATTGTAAATCAATCCTTAGATTGTAATCTAAATTGAAGATAACATTAACCATCTCACAAAATCCTATAAGGTTCCCTGATTGATAATTTAAAAAAAGGGTGAGATGGATCTAAGTTTAAAATATAAAGTAGTTAACCAAATCTAAATTAATTAAAATTAATTCCGTTAAGTTAACTTAATTAATTTCAAATTATAATTAATTTCAAAATCTTAATTAATCTTAATTTCAAAATATTATTTATAAAATCATAATTAATTTCAAAATCATAATTAATCTCAAAATTAATTTTAAAATAATAATAAATTTCAAAAATCTTAATTATTTGATTATTAATTTTCAAATCATAATTAAATTTCAAATTATTAATTCTTAGATTTTCAAAATCTCAATTATTTTTAATAGATAATTAATTTTCAAAACATAATTAATATGTAAGTTTATAATTTCAAACTTAATTAATTTTCAAAATATTTTCAAAATCTTCAAAATTTTAATTATTGTCAAATATTTAAATCTAATTAAACTCATATTTTAAAATTTGAAATTCAAACTCATTGAAAATTCAAACTTATATTTTAAAAAATTTTAACATTTTTAAATATTGATAAAAGTAAAATGAACTTAACTTCGTCTCACACAAAATCATAAGTTTTACATGTTTCATAACTTAGTAAGGATGAGAAGAAAAATTAGGAAAATAGAAAACTCTCTTGGAAAATTAGAAAAATAGATAATTTCTTTTATCTTATACCTGCTTGGACTCTAGGATCCTCAAAATATTTTTAAGGTATTAATTAAGGGGGAGTGAAGGGAGTCAAGTTAAGTTAATTCTTTTTTTGTTTTGAAAAGTTAAAGTATTCTTTTTTAAAATAAACTTTTCATTTTGCCCTTTGAAAAGTTAAAAGTTTTTTAAAAAGGAAATTCGGTTTTCCTATTTAACTATTTTTTTAAAAATATTCCTTAAATATTTTATTTGAAGAAGTAAGTTTAAATATTTTTATATCTAGAAAAATAAGTTTTTTTTAAAAAAAAAGTATTTAACTAAGCTTTTCATCATTTTTTTTAATCTAAATACTTAACTGAACTTTTATCAACATCTTTTTAAAGCTAAGTACTTAACTAAGTGTTGAAAAAGGTAAGTATTTGATAAAGTTTCTTTTTAAAAGAATTCATCTTCTTACCTAAGTATTTTTTTTTACAAGGAATTCTTTTTAAAGTTAAATGTTTTATCAAAATCATTGTCAAACCTAAGTGTTTATCAAAATCCCTGTTAAAGCTAAGTTTTTCTCTAACTCTTTTTCAAAAGTAATTATTTTCAAAGCTTAATTTTAGCTAAGTTTTTGTTGAAAAAGCTAAATATTTTTAAAGTATTTCTAATTTAGCTAGGTGTTTTTCAAAACAATTATTTTCAAAAGCTAAGTTTTTTTTTCAAAAGCTAAGTCATTTTCAATTCTTAAAAATTAGTTAAGTTTCTTTTTGCTACCTTTCAAGGGGAGCTTAAAGTTAAACGGAGTAATTTTTTTTTACTATCTTTATATGTTAAACAACCTTCTCTCTACTTATTTTCTTTTTGATATATGTCAAAGGGGGAGAGAGAGGTTAAAGTTAAGTGAAACATAATTTTTGTGAAAGGGGGAGCATAAGGAAGTTTTTTTAACAAATTATTGTATTTATGTTCATGCTAAAATTCCTTAATTATTGTTATATTTTACTTAACTTTGAACCAGGTTACCATAATAAAAAAGGAGGAGATTGTTGGTGCGGGAAGCACCAGACGATCGAACCTGTGTTTTGATTATGTCAAAGAGTTCAAAGTTAATGTTATTTATTATCGGATATGTTTGGATGAGATTGCAGGAAAGTCCTAAGTGTTCTTAGGCAAAAGTCCTAGTTGCGATTATGCAAGTGGAAAACTCTAGGGGGTGGTAACCCTAGGTCCTAGGGGCTGGTAACCCTAGGTGAGGATAAGTCCTAGCTGCGGTTAGGCAAATGGAAAACCCTAGGGGGTGGTAACCCTATGTGGAAAGTCTTGGCGAGTTGAGAGCTTTGGGAAAAATCCTAGAGTCAGAGACTCTAGGTTGAAATCCTGATGTTGCGAACCAGATGGAAGTCTGGATGGGTCATGGAGCGAACGTCCAGCATGAAGACCAGAAGTTTCAGACGCTGAGCAAAAGTCCAGTTGGTCTGGAGGATCAATCTGGCAACAAGTAACTTCTTTTAAGAGGAATAGGTGAGGACACATTCTTCGAAGAGGGAACTGTAGGCGTCAGTTTGACCTAGGGTTTCCGAGAAACTTGAAGTTGGAATCAGACTGGAGGAGCCTCCTATAGATCTTATCGGCACTTCGGAAAAGGGGATAAACCTTGGTTGGAGGCACCTCCTATAGAGGTTGGAGGCACCCTCAATGGCTTACTTAAGCTTGGTTTGAGCAGAGGCAAAGATACACTTGATTTCAGCAATCTTTCTACTGCGCACTGCTCAAAGAACGATCTGACAAAGCCGTAACTCGACTCCGACAACCGGAAGCCTTAAATCTCTTTTCTTACTTGTCGGTATACTTTTATTTATTGCATTTAAAGTGTACTTTGATTTTTAAATTTCTGAACCTATAGTGATTGTCCATCGAAAGTACTCTTACGTGCGGGTCTTGGAGTAAGAGTCGTCATAGGCTCTGAACCAAGTAAAATCTTGGTATTTGTGTTTAATTTTTATTATTTCGCTGCGTATCTTTGATCGATTATTTCAAAATGAACAAATTAGCCACGAGCATTATTTACTCTTCCTCTAGCACTTTATGATCCTACATAACTCTCATCCCAAGTGGCTTTGAGATTTTTGTATTTATTTCACTTTGACCTTTTTTTCTCCTTCTTAAGATCTGAATAGTCTTCCTTTATATGTAATTCTTTTTGGCAATGGTAGCATTGAACTTTTCTCTTATTTCTTGGATTTTTTTTGTTGGTTTGCATTATTTTTCAAAATTTGTTAGATTTAAAGAACTTTTTTTTATTTCCTTACCATATAAGCTTCTTGGTCTACATCAATATCTGAGTCTAACTCGGATTTGTCCTTCTTGGTGGCTCCTAGTGCTAGGTTCTGGCTTGACTCTTTATTTATCCTTGCACATCTAGGTTCATGCAATTCTAAAGTTGAAAATAGTTCTTCTAAAGTACTTACCTCCAAGTCCTTCGAGATACAGTAGGCGTCTATGATCGAAGTCCATTATGGGGTTCTAGGAAAGGAGTTGAACGCGTAGCGTACCGAGTCCTAGTTGGTTACCTTTTTATTGAGGTTGACTAGTCCAGTGATCAGCTCCTTGATTTTTGTGTGTAGTTGGGCTACCTTCTCACCTTTTTCTAGATGGGCATTTATTAGTTAATTTCGAAGAAGGTCTCGTCGTGCAAGATTTGCTTCGGATGTTCCTTCATGGAGCTCTAGGAATTTTTCCTAGAGTTCTTTGGCTGATGAGTAGCTTCTGATATGGTTGACTTCTTGAGGCGGCAATACACTAAACAGGTGGTATTCTACTCTGCTATTTGCTACGAAATCACTTTATTCCTTCTTTGTCCATTGACTTTCTTCTTTCTCTTCTCCTTGTTGATCCGTAGGAACTACAAAACCATATTTTATTATTAAGAGTATTTTGAAATTAGTTCGTAGGAATACCTCCATTCAATGTTTTCAGTACGCGAACTGTCCGTCGAACTTTGGCGGGTTGAGGCTTGGTCCAGCCATTAATTTCTTTGCTTTGGTTGGCGGTTAGTCTTTCTGAAGCGTCTTTGCTCTAATACCAATTGTAGGTCCCTGGTCGTCCAGCAAGAGGGGGTGAATTGCCTAAAATTAAAAGAATATCATTTCTCAATCTTTGGACTAAGTTAGGAAAACACTTGTTTAGAAATAGAAAGTAAATGCATAAAATAAAAACAGAGGCACAAATATTTACTTGGTTTGTAATAAGAGGATTGCTAATCCAAGGTAAATGTAGCTTACTAAAATCTCCTTTTCCCAAAGGGGGAGTAGCCTCTTACAACATTAAAAGCATAGAAAAGTAAAGAACAGAACTAAAAGTTGAAGTACAAAAGTCATTTACAAGTGTTGCTCTGAACTACTGAGACCAGGGCTCTATTTATAGCCTGTTGGTCGAATTTGACCATTTACTGACTTGGCAGCTCTGGGCGGTTGGAAGGGCTCCAGACGCTTGGACGTGGATATAATCTTATCTGCACCGCAACGATTTGCAATAGCTTAAACTAGAAAATCTTATCCTGGTCTGAGCGCTCGGACACATATGACACGTCTCTGTGTCGAGAAGGCACCCCAGGCTTCCCCTAGGGGGTCCGAACACCCGAACCAGTCCAGGCGCCTGAACAATCAATATAGTGTTGACCATCCAGTTTTTCCTCTGTTCTAGCTCTGTTTGTTTGGGTGATTTCAGCCATCCAAAATAGGGCTCACCCAAACCCATTTTCTGGTCTTCTCCTTGAGCAAGCTTCCACTCTGACTTCTCATCCCTCGGAAATGCCACACACTTTCATCTTATCCGCCAGCGTACTATTCCGTAATACCTCGTCCCTCGGATGCATCGAGCTCGTCAACTCTTTCCCATGCAGTTTTTCTCACTAGCTGCATTTTTTACCCAACTTCCTATGCTCTTAAGTTCTTACACACTTAGACATAAGGCATCAAACTTACACAGGACTTAACTTGACTTGATTGATCGCATTAAAACCATCATGGGTACTTACACCTTCTCATTCTTTTGACTTGAGTTAGACAAACACTTAATAAATAAAAAAAATATGGATAAATAAATATGAGACTACCGAGATTTACTTGGTTTACAATCGGGAATGTTGCTAATCCAAGGCAATGTGAGCACTAGCAAAATCTCCTTCTTCGAGCAAAGTTGGAGGCGGAGAACAAGAGAAGCCCCGTACAACGTTTGGAAGCACAACTAGTAAATATGAAAAATAGAATGAAATTGAAGTACATAAAGTGTTGTATTCGAATAGGAGAACAAGCTCTCCTTTTATAACCCTCTGGTCATATTTGACCATTGGCTGATGTGGCAGCTTCATGCGCTTGGAGTGGGTCTGGGCGCTTGGAGTGGGTCTGGGCGCCCCCAACGGTGCACTTTATCTTCTAGGCAACGACCCTTCAACAACTTCAAGATAAAATTTTATCCTCGTCCAAGCACCTGGAGTGTTGCTGACATGGACTCCCAGAGTTATCCTCGTCGCAATGGGTAAAGGGGTGCCTGTTGTTACTACCCCAAAGTAGTTTTGATGTGATCAACCAAGTGAGGTTAGGTCCTGTTGGTATTTAACCCCTGTGCCTAAGTGTGTAGGAACTTAGGAGCACAGGAAGTTGAGAGAAAGACACAACTAACAAGAAGGACGACATGGGAGAGAGAGCCAATGGGCTCGGTGCGTCCGAGGTACGAGGTGCTGCGGAAGAGTATGCGAGCGGACAAGAAGGAGACGCGTGGAGTTTCTAAGGGACGAGAAGCCGGAGCGGAAGTTTTCTCGAGAAGGCTGAAAGTTGGGTTCGAGTGAGCCTTATTCCGGATGGTTGAAATCACCTAAGCGAGTGGAACCGGAGTGGAAGATTTGGACCATTGCGAGTAGAACCAGACCGGAAGACCTGGAACAAAATGTCAACTAGAAGTTGACTTTATTGGTCCAAGCACTTGGAACCCTTCTGGGTGCTCGGAATCAAAAGTTTATCATTTTGTGACATGGCGTGTCCCGTTATGATGGGGATAAAAGTTTATCCCCCTCCAGGCACCTGGTGTAACGACCACCCTTCTTACTACTACTACTCTCTAAGGGCGACCGTTACTTATCTATTACTCTACTTACTAGTGTTACTTATGGTATTATTAGCAACACTTAAATTTATCATGGCCCCAGAGAAGTTCCTACCGAAAAATTTCGGCAGAGTCTCCCCTGTACCGGTGACAATAATAATCAATACATGCAAAATAAACCATCAGCCACATGCGGCTGGTATATATATTTCACAACCACGCAATAATAAGACACAACAACTTAAAGAAAACTATTCTAGCAATAGCAAATGAATAAAGCTCCAACAGTGAAAACAACCAAACTAACAATGCGGAATAGACTCAATTAGCAACATAAGAAAAAGGAAACAACTCTTTAATAGTCTCAACTTCTCTAATAACATTAAAGAAAGACTCTAAATAACTTCTTAGTCAAGTCCCGAGGCTTCCATAGTTCAACATCACACACATCCATCACGCATCCTCCTTGTCGCCTTCCTCTTTATACTTAAGCTTTTCCTTTATCTGCAGTAGGAGGAAAATAAATCTATAAGAGAAATGCTTAGTAAGTACTAAACTATCTCACAAAAACTCGAAAGTGCATAAGATACAAAGGATGCTAAAACTGAAATGCTAAAAAGAAAAGCTACACATGCTCATCTAATAGCAAAGCACTAAAAATAAACTGCATACTCATGATATACAAGAATAAATCTGCATGCTGAAAATAAAGTTAATCATGCTCAATAAACTCATAAGGAAAGAAAATGAAAACTAATACGGTATGCTTAGAATTAAAAGAGCTATACTTTGCTAGTTCTAAACATAGGTGATACTTGTTTCATTTACTTATAGCCTTATACTTGAAATTAATATTTAACTTTCTTCTTCTCTTTCTTGGGCCCAGGCTTAGTACCAAATGTGCGCTCTCTAATAGAGACTGAGGTAGCGAGCCTCCAGTCCTATGAGGATAAAGACCTCGGTCTTACCAGGGCCAAGACCTCGGAATTGGTCACCTGGATTTGTTTAACGACAACCTCGGAAGTCGGGTACTAGCCTCTTACTTTAAATTTCTTGTTATCTTTTCTAACTAGACCTTGGTCTTTTTCTCTACTCATAACTTCTCATAATCCCCTAATAGGGCCTACTAAAACACTGTAAGTATATCTAACAAGTAGGGAGTTGCAACTAATTGAGCATGCTAAAAAATAAAGCAAAGCCGATCAAACTACAAGATAAGCTTAATAGCTGTTCATGTTCAAGAAAACCAAGAAACTAACACTACATGCTTTAAATAAAGACTGTTCTTGCCTTTTTGAGTAGCAAGGAAAATGCTAAACCCATTCTAACTAAATAAAGGGCTGTTCTTGGATAAGGAACTACTAATGCTTATTTAAGAAACTTTCTTGCTTAAAACAAAGCTGTGAAATTCTGAAACTGAATTGCATGTTGAAATGCAAAGGAAACTAAGCAACTGAAATGCAAAGAAACCAAACACTGGAATGCTAGATAAGGTAGAAAAATAAGCTATCTCCGAATCCTTATAACAAGGTTGTTCATGCTAACCAAGGAAAACAAGGAACTCAGAACTGAAATGCTGGAAATTAGGACTGATCGGCCTTATTGAGTTAGCACAGGAAGGTCCAAACAGTAAGCTCAAGGAGGGTTGTTCATGCCCATTTCATAGTAAAGAAAACTATAATTGAAATTTGTTAACTTGTTGAAATCTAACTAAATTAGCTAACTTGCTGAAATCTAACTAAATTAGCTAAAACATCCAGTTAATCGATCATCATAGGCACTCACATAATTCTCTCACAGGTTCCTATCCTTACCTCCACAGATCTCATACCAAACTAGATAAATGAACTTGCTTCAGCAAAATTGCAAGAAATAAAAAAAAATAGCATCTTAAATCTATCTTAACAATCACAATTCTCTACGCAAAAGTCTGAAAACCAAAAGAAGACAGATTCCTCTGTTCAGTGGCACGACAAGAAAAACCAAAAGGGACAATATGCTCACATACTTAACCTTCTCATGTTCCTTCTTAAATCTTACGGCAGAAAACCTTACACAACAATCCCTACAGCAAAAATCCGAGAACAACAGGAGCAACCAAGTCCCGAAACCAATCTAGGGTTCTCAACAAGCTCCGAAAGAAACAAGAAGCTAACAAGAAATCCGAACTACTCCTACCGCAGGTGAGTAGTACTTACAAGGCTTTCTTGGACTTACAACCGAAGGGAAAGCTCTAGGGTTTCGGTTAGCTTGGATCTTCAAATCTCGGCGGCTTCCTTGTGTTTCCAAGCTCCCCTCGTCGAGGTGGTCACGTACGAGTGGGATACCTTGATGGCTAGAAAATGAGCAGACTTAGTCAATCTGTCAATCATATCCATTTGTAGTTCTTGGAAGACCTGTTATGAAGTCCATGGATATGTCTTCCCACTTCCACTTTGGTATTGGAAGAGGTTGTAACATTCCTCCTGGTCCCTGGTATTCTGCTTTGACTCTTTGGCATGTCAGGCAGGTACTGACATATTTAGCAACGTCACTTTTGAGTCCAGACCACCAGAACCTTTGTTTCACGTCTTGGTACATCTTGGTGGAACTAGGATGCATGGAGTATGGTGTGCTATGAGCTTCTTCTAAAATTTTCTTTCTCAGTTCTTCATTATTGGGGACACAAAGGCGGTTCCCCTGATAGAGGATTCCACTATCTGATACTCAAAACTCTAAATTTCCTTCTTCTTGTATCCCTTGCTTGATCTTTTGGATATCTGGATCTTCACTTTGCTTTCTCTGTATATCCTCAAGCAGGGTTGACTCTAAGGTCAATGTAGAAATTTTCCCATAAATAATTTCAACTCCAAAGTCTGACAACTCTTTCTGCAGTGGCAGGGCTAATGATGACAAGGACATCAGGGATGCACTGGATTTTCTGCTTAGTGCATCTGCCACTTTGTTAGCTTTGCCTGGGTGGTAGAGGATTTCACAGTCATAGTCTTTGACCAACTCCAGCCACCTGCGCTGTCTCATGTTTAACTCCTTCTGGGTGAAGAAATACTTTAAACTCTGATGGTCTGTGAAGATTCTGCACTGGACTCCATACAAGTAATGTCGCCAGAGTTTTAGCACAAAGACCACAGCTGCCAGCTCAAGATCATGAGTGGGGTAATTCTTCTCATAATCTTTGAAGCATAACTTGGAAGCACTGGTCACTGTAGATGTCAAAACATCACTGTAGATGTCAAAACTCTTGTCACTTTCTGGGACTGTCAGAATGGGAGCAATGGTCAGTCTCTTCTTTAGCTCTTGGAAACTCTGCTCACATTTGTCTGACCATTCAAACCTCTTGTTCTTCTTAGTGAGGGCTGTCAGTGGAGAGGCTATCATGGAAAAGTCCTCCACAAATTTTTTGTAGTACCCAGCTAAACCAAGGAAGCTTCTGATCTCCCTGGCGTTCTGGGGTCTACTCCAGTTGTTGACCGCTTCTATTTTGGCTGGATCCACTTGGATACCCTCCTTAGAAATTATGTGACCTAGAAATGCCACCTGATTTAACTAGAATTCGTACTTTGAGAATTTAGCATACAGCTACTTTTGCTGAAGGGTCTGCAATACTATCCTCAAGTGCGTGTCATGCTCCTCTGGGGTTCTTGAATAGACTAGAATGTCATCGATGAATACGATGACAAATTTGTCAAGGTATTCCCTGAACACTCTGTTCATTAAGTCCATGAAGACCGCTGGTGCATTAGTCACACCAAAAGACATGACTACAAACTCGTAGTGTTCGTATCTGGTCCTGAATGTCGTTCTGGGTATATCCCTTTCTTTCACTTTCAGCTGATGGTACCCAGAGCGCAGGTCTATCTTTGAGAATACTGTTGCCCCTCTCAACTGATCAAATAGGTCGTCGATCCTGGGAAGGGGGTACTTGTTCTTGTTGGTGCGGGTAGCACTAACGGTCTAACCCAGGTTTTGATGAATGACAAATAGGTTAAGTTAGTTTTGTTGTTTGTCTGACACTTTGATCGAGTGTGCAGGAGAAGTCCAGACAGGTCGACGGGCTGACCGGATGTCTGGCACGAAGTCCAGCTAGGTCGACGGGCTGACCGGATAGCTGGCGAGAAGTCCAAGCGGGTCGACGGGCTGACCGGACGCTTGGCGTGAAGTCCAGCTAGGTCGACGGGCTGACCGGATAGCTGGCAAGAAGTCCAAGCGGGTCAACGGGCTGACCGGACGCTTGGCGTGAAGTCCAGCTAGGTCGACGGGCTGACCGGATAGCTGGCGAGAAGTCCAAGCGGGTCGACGGGCTGACCGGACGCTTGGCGAGAAGTCCAGACGGGTCGACGGGCTGACCGGACGTCTGGCAGGTAAGTGAGGTAAGTCACTGGAGGGGAGTGACTGCGAGGACGCGTTCCCGGGAAGGGAACATTAGGCATCGATCCGGCTTAGATCCATTTCGGATGTCTAAGTCGAGATCGTGACTAGATTCCGGTCTCGGAAAGACGGAATCTAAGTCATACTCTTTGCTATTACTTTGTTGAACTTTAATTGTGCTAAAAATCTATTTTACAGGATATATATTTGCCTCCGGACTAACGTTTGTCGTGCAGGACGGATTCTGCGAGAAAACAGGGTCCAGGCGCCCGGAAGGGATCCGGGCGCCCGGGAGGCAAACTTTATCCTGATTGCGCATCGCCACGTAGAGCATCTCAGTTTGAGCAGCTACGTCACATTTCAGGCGCCCGGAAGGGATCCAGGCGCCCGGAACATCATATAAAAGAAGCCCCAGACAGGAGCTTCAAAATCATCAATTAAGCTGAGAATTCTTCTACTGCTGGTCTTGCTGCTCGACGTTCAGCGCGACGCCAACAAAGCTCCGACACTACGCTCCATTGTTTTCCCTTCCTGTCGGTATTTGTTTTCAGTTTTCATTAGCATTCACTGTACGGTCCTTTTGTAATCATCATTTCGAATTGCTAGTGATTGCCCAACGAAAGTGGTCAAGGACCACGGGCCTTCGAGTATGAGTCGTCACAGGCTCCGAACGAAGTAAAACATTTGTGTCTATTTTACTTTTCCGCTGCGTTTACACTCTAAATTTTCAAAGCGATATTCACCCCCCCCCTCTATCGAATCTAACGGTCCTACAAGTGGTATCAGAGCAGGTACCGCTCTGATTTGGTGCAACCACCAATCAGGCAAAGGGGG
Source organism: Zingiber officinale (assembly GCF_018446385.1). Taxonomy (NCBI): domain Eukaryota; kingdom Viridiplantae; phylum Streptophyta; class Magnoliopsida; order Zingiberales; family Zingiberaceae; genus Zingiber; species Zingiber officinale. The sequence goes on along the minus strand of NC_055991.1, from coordinate 24,247,961 downwards.
GACTTTCGTTTTTTCCCTCCAAAACTATTTTTGAAAATTACATCGCCATCTCTTCACCATTGCCTAGTATTGACAAGATATTACATTTTCAAAAATTTGAAATAATATTTTTTTTATTAATATTTTAATAATATTTTATTAGTTTTTTCGAAAATAGTGAAATATTATTTTTTTCCAGCACTGCTAATCCAAGACCAAGTCTTGGGATCTTTTGTTTGTTTCTCTGTGTGCAAGAAAATATGACTCTTCAAGAAGGACGGAACTCCCACGAATCACCACCATACGATCATGAAGACTTCAACTACTGGAAGCGATTAATGGAATGCTTCTTAGGAAGCGTAGACATCGATTATATGTTAATTTTGAGGAAACCTTCTCAAAACTCGGAACTGAACAAAAAGGTAAGTAACATTATTTGTAATGTTTACCTAACAATATTTTATGCAGATTAGAAAAGTACAAGAATGCATATGAGCTGTGGACCCAGTTGATCAAGCTTCATGAGACGCCGATGGAGCTAGAAGATCAAGTTAAAGTCAAATATGGACTCGAGTCAAATCCAATGGAGAAGCCTACTGAATTAGGGGTTGCGCTCAAGGTTAGTAATTTTTACCAAAATACCCCTGCTAATAGTAGTTTAAATAATCAGCATGATGATAAGTATGAAATTAGTCCAAGTATGGTGCATGATAATCTAGATTTAAATGATTTAAATTCAAAACCACAAAATAATCTAGACTCTGATCAAGTCAATCAGGACTCTGATCAATTTGACATCAACCTTGACTTGGTCAAACAGAACAATGACCAAATCAATTCAAATAATTTAATTAGTTCAGAAAATTTAAAATTAGGTGAGCATTTAGACATAAATAAGTCAAATATTAAAATAAATTTGAATTTAAATGCTAAAAATGAGAAAATGGATAAAATCAACAAATACCTTGATAAAATATTTAATAATCAAGATAAAATCAGTCTAGAAAATGCTATCCAAAACAAAGATAATTTAATTAATAAAAATTTAAACTTTAAAGATAAAACTAATCTAACTAATTCAATTAACCATATCAATTTAAAAGGCAAAGAAAATATAAAATCAAACACTTTGATAAAATCAAAACGAAATTTAACAAACTTAAAATTAAATGTTAAAGATAACAAATTAAACAAAAATAATCTAGAAATTTCAAAATTAACAATTAATAAAAAGCTAAAAGATAAACCGTTAAGAAAATATAATTCAAACAGTTTAGTTAATTCAAATTTAAAAATAAATAAAAACTTAAACTTTAAAAATAAACTATTAAAGAAAGATAATTCAATTAACCCAATAAAATTGAAATTGAAAGAAAATTCAAATATTAAATACACTCTCTTAAAGAAAGATAATTTGACCAATTTAATTAATTCAAAATTAAAAACTTAAATTTAAATTACAAACTAAACATTAAAACTTAACTAACTTTAATTATACAAAAATCTTAAATTAATGGCCAATAATTCAGGGGGAGGCTCCAGAATAGCTGGCACCTCCAAAACTAACCTACCCGACAGGGTAACCCTAACCAACCTACCCGATAGGATAATTAGGACTAGTTAAAGAGGGTTCAAGTTTAACTTGAATCATGGTACTGGTGACGTTTTTTGATGATAGTACGTTGGGGAAGCTTGGGCATCGCATGTCTAGAAAGATATGACTTCAATCTGGTGCATTTCGCCAAGTGGAACCAACCGAAGCTACCTTTAAATGGATCATAGCTAGTTAGACCAAGGTTTAGTACTAAGCTCCGTGGATAGAACTATTCGGAAAACCTCGAAAGGTTGGTTACTTCTAATGACGTCCAAGTGACTCACCAAGCTTAGAAGTTTATCCGAAGAATGCCTATTTGTTGAGACCAAAGCTAAACCTGAATCTAACACAAGTTAAACCAAACTCTGTAATAAAATCTAATTCATCTCACAAAATTATAGGATTCCCTGATTGATAATCTAGATCGGGTGAGATGAATAAGGATTAAATTAATTTTCAAATTACTTAAAATTAATTAAAATTAAAATTCAAATTTCAAATTAATTAAAATTAAATTTCAAATTTCAAATTAATTAAAATTAAATTTTGAATTTCAAATTAAAATTAAATTTTGAATGTCAAATTAAATTTCGAATTTAAAATTAATTATAATTAAATTAAAATTAAATTTTTAACTTAAATATTTATTTTAAAAATTAAACTTAATTTATTTTAACTTAAAAATATATTTTAAAAATTAAACTTAATTTTTTATAATTTAAAAATTATTTTAAAAATTAAATTAACTTTAAAAACTATTTTAAAAATTCTTTAAAAACTATTTTAAAAATTCTTAAAAAAAACTATTTTAAAAATTCTTTAAAAACTATTTTAAAAATTCTTTAAAAACTATTTTAAAAACTATTTTATAAACTATTTTAAAAATTCTTAAAAAAATTATTTTAAAAATTCTTTAAAAACTATTTTAAAAATTCCTATTTTAAAAATTCTTTAAAAACTATTTTAAAAACTATTTTAAAAATTCTTTAAAATATATTTTAAAACTATTTTAAAAATTCTTTAAAAACTATTTTAAAAACTATCTTAAAAATTCTTTAAAAACTATTTTAAAAATTCTTTAAAAACTATTTTAAAAACTAATTTAAAAATTCTTTAAAAACTATTTTAAAAAACTATTTTAAAACTTCTTTAAAAATTATTTTAAAAAACTCTTTAAAAACTATTTTAAAAACTCTTTAAAAATTATTTTAAAAAAAACTCTTTAAAAACTATTTTAAAAAATCTTTAAAAATTATTTTAAAAAACTCTTTAAAAACTATTTTGAAAATTCTTTAAAAATTATTCTTTAAAAACTATTTTAAAAATTCTTTAAAACAAAAACTCTTTTAAAAATCATTTTAAAAACTTTAAAAATTCTTTTAAAATCTTTTTTAAAAATCATTTTAAAAACTTTAAAAATTCTTTTAAAAATCATTTTAAAACATTTTAAAAATTATTTTAGAAAAACTCTTTTAAAAACTATTTAAAACGTCTTTTAAAAACCATTTTAAATTAAAAAAAAAACTATTTTTAAACTTTAAAAAGTATTTTTATTTTCCTTAAACATTATTTTTCTTAAAATTATTTTTCAACTTAATTTAACCTAACTGAATATTAAAACTTAATATTGAAATTACAATTAAAATTTAAAAATTTAACTTAAACTTAAAACTTAAACTTAAATTAATCACTAATATTAATTTAAATCCAAAATCAAAACTGAATTGAACGTATGTTAATTGCCATTAAATAATTATAGAAATCATTTTAAATCCTTTTAAACACTAATTTATAAATCCTATTAGAAATTCCTTAAAAATAATAATAATAATAATTCTTTTAAATCCATTTTAAACTTAGACACCTAACTTAAAAACTTAAATTCCGTTAACTTTAAACTTAATTATGTAATTAATAAGTAGAACTTAACTGTTTAAGTTTAACTTCATTTGAGAACTAAAATTGACTTGAATTAAACCTTACTTAACTGTGTCTAATAATTTTAATTTCATGCTAACTTCAAATCCCACTTAAAAGGAAGTAAATAAAAAAATATATAATTATAACTAACACTTTCATTGACAACTCAATCAATTAATATGAAATTTAAATTATTTTATTAAGCATTAACTTATTAAATCAAGTAAAAATTAATCAATAAATTATTGATAATGGTTAACTGTTATTGAATTAATAAAATCTTATCTTATTAAACCTTAAACTAAAGTTAAGCGCCTGAATCTAAAATTAATTAATAATTGATTAATCAAATTCAAATAAACAGTTATACCGAGGATACAGATATAAGTATTAGTAAATTAGACAAATGTGTTAGGGCTTTGAAATTTAACACAACCAAACCTTAGTATTAACTTAAGGGGGAGATATTAAATTAAGGGGAGTAACCAATTCAGGGGGAGGTTCAATTTTTTCTTTCTAAATCCCCTAGAAAAATTAATAAATTAAAGGAGAGTAATAAATTAAAGAAGTATCAAATTCAGAGGGAGGTTTTTTTATCTCCTCAAGTATTTTTTTTAATCTTCTCTTTAAAATCTCTCTAGAAAATTCTACCTCAAATTTAAAAAAAAAAAATTCTACTTTGAGTATTTTTAGCAAATATTTTCAAAATTTAATGTCAGGTTCAGGGGGAGAAATAAAACTAATTCAGTTTTTTTTCAAATCGAAATTTAAACTTAATTTTTAAAATCAAAGTTTAAAAATCAATTTTCAAAATCAACCTATTTAAAATTGTGAAAAATTTCTTAAATCAACTCACAATTGTTTGTTTTAAATCACAAACTTTTTATCCTTTTTACTTAGTCCTCGAAAACTGAACTTTTCTAGTATTTTAAACCATGGTTTTGAAACTAGTACTTTTCTAGTATTTTTCAATCAGTTTTGAAAAATAAAATTTTCAAACTCAGTCTTGAATTTTTGAAAACTTATTTGAAAAGCATTTCAAAATTGAAACTTGTTTTGAGAAGTTAAAACTTTAAATTTTATACTTTTTCAAAATTCAACTTGTCTCCCCCAAGTCAACTTGATTTTTTTCCTTGGATTTAAAAATTGTTTTCTTAAACCAAACTCAGATTTCTTCAAGATTAGCTGTGATTATTTTTACAGAAACTCTACACTATGATTGTTTACCCTTGCTTTTTTTGATGAATGCCAAAGGGGGAGGGTTAGGTGGTTAAGTTAGATAAACCAAATTGAAAACACTCAAACTAACTGTAAAACCAATGTACCTGGCTTTTTCGTTCTTTCACTAACTTAACCAAGTTGTCATTCCATCAAAAAGGGGGAGATTGTTGGTGCGGGTAGCACTAACGGTCTAACCCAGGTTTTGATGAATGACAAATAGGTTAAGTTAGTTTTGTTGTTGTCTGACACTTTGATCGGGTGTGCAGGAGAAGTCCAGACAGGTCGACGGGCTGACCGGATGTCACGCCCCAGGTAGTCCCTGTCCGAAGAAATTTCGGCAGTATCTCCCCTGTACGGCGGACAATATGAATCTCAGTATACATATATCTATACCTCGGCCACACTCGGCCGGAACAATACAATACAAATAAGAAACAAACCACGCAGTTTATATCAATATTCCACACAGCTCAACATATAATCAATCCACGCAGTTTAATAAGGAAGAACGATATAAAACCAACAAAGATATACGTACACATCATACTCCACTACAACGAAGAAAACAAATCCACGAAGTAGTGTGAAAATCTGCAGCGGAAAACAAAAGCAGCAAACCCAAAGGTTCGACATAAAGTCCACAATACAAACCCACAATACAAGTATATAAGACGCAAAAGCAGAATAAATCCGACAAAGAAAATCCTCGCGCTAATGGGGCTAGCGACTGGAATATCTCCCGACGGCCTCAACCTGAAAAATAGTAACAACGGGTGAGTCCAAAGAACTCAGCAACCATCCTACGGTACAGCATCCTAACAGTATACCTATATAGTACAGTCTCCTAAGTATAACAGGTATGCATAACTAAATAAACTGCAGTAACCAACAATAAGCATGAAATACAATCTACTGCAAGAATATAAGCAGTGCATAACTGAAATAAACTGTACTCACCTGCGAGGCTCGGGCGAATGACTGTGGACATACACAGATAAAGATAGTTAGAGCAAATACGCATGTATCCTGTATGCATGTCAATCATATGCAGTCACCCAAGTGCACCATCCAATATGCAACAATCACAATAAATGCAATCTGTGCATATGATGCAATATGACATGGCCACCCCTGACGCTAGTCAGCATCTCACACACAATGGTGAGACCGCTGGGTAGGGCTGTGACACCGTGCACTCTGTCGTCACTACCCCTGAAGAGTGACCGAGTGGACGGGATGCACCGGAGTACACCTATCCTCCAACCTCAACTATAGGAGGGAGCGCGATGCTCTCATCTCCCGGTACGCAATGACGGGGAGGGACCCCGGTGTGCTACCACGCTGCCTATCACACTACCCATGAGTGGAGCCTCCAGCGGAGCACCACCGGGCAACCTACACACCCTGTGTGCTGTGCCACTACCCATGCAGTGGTCACGTGGTGCGCAGGTCAATGTAGCCGGCCGACGAGCTCAACAATAATGGAGTCGTCAATCGCCCAGCATGCAATCATGCGATATGGTGCATGCGGCTACAATATGTCATACCTGAACATATCCTCCATATGTGTAGATGCCAAACAGACAAACACATATATAACGATGATAATAAACAGCATAAATCCAAAGACATCGCATATAACAATGATGTAAGTATCATGAATCCAAGAGCATGTATCACACATGTAAAGCAACTAATCCAGTAGAGTAAAGCACTATAGATATGCATCTCTATGAACATATATACACATGGCAAGAGATAAAATATCCAATCCTGAAGTAAAGCAACTAGCAGATGAAGCATGTGATAGGTATCAACTAGCTAAGACCAGGGAAGAAATAATCTACTATCTACCACTAGTAAATATATATAAGCTACACATATCATAAGACATTATCAAAAGATAAGTCAAAGGGTACCCGCCTCAAATAGCAGGAAGTATCACGCCAAATCCAACGTCGAGACGTCTGTCTCGAATCAGAGTCCTGTGTCAAACAAACAATATATATATTTTATTTAGCTAAATCCAAATGAATAGCTAAATAAAATCCCTAAAACTAAATTAGGGAAAAACCCTAATCACACAACCTCAATCTACATAATTAAATCTAATGGTTAATTAGGATTAGTTACCTAATCCCTAATCACCAATTAGATTAGAAATCCAACGGTTGACTAGGGTTAATTACCTTAACCCTAATCATTCCATTAGATCAATATAAACAAATAAATCTAAACATAATCACTAACCATCTAGTAATCATGTAATCCAAATCATACCTAAATCTACACATAAACCTAATTCAATTCTACACACGATCAAGTAATACAACCATAATCCACATGTATCAAAATCCCTACACATACCTCGATTCACAGCCCCTGTTGATTGCTGGATCAAGGAATGCTGCTGGAAATCACCTCACTGATCCAAAACCTTTGTCAACGGCACAGCAACAGAACCTCATTGCTCTAATCAAGTTGCTGTTGAAACAAGATGCTGCTGGAGGGAGGTTCTGCCGAAACCCAGGTGAGCTGCTGGATCAAAGAAACCACAGCACACAAATTGAAATCCACAAACAGATCCTCACAGGAATCAAATGGATCACAACAGAAATTAAGCAGTGATTACCTAATCTTACCTCACTGATCGGATCAAGATTGGAATCAAGCCAAAAGATTACTGATCCAGCACAACTCCTCTGGTCTCTACCCGAAAACCCAAGCACAACTCACTGATCCCCTCCAATCCGTGACCTAATTCAGTTGCCAAGAAGAAGAAGAGAAGGTGCGTCGGTGACCTAGGGCTGTGATGAGCTCGCAGGTGATCGGAATCAGTGGCGTCGCCGGCAACAGCGGGAGGAGAAAGAGATCGATGCTCTCACCTAAGACTGGAGAAGGTCATCCACGATCGGATCTGTACCGGCGTCTGCTCCCCTAGGTCGACGGCAAAGTCGGGATGGTGAAGCTTCGGCGACGATCGAAGGCGATCGGAAAGAAGAAGAAAGGATCGGGTAGGAGAAGGGACTTTGGCTGGATCTGAGCGTACTGGTCGATGCCGGCAGAAGGAGATCACCGGAGCTCTCGGCTTGCTTCGTCCGCAAGAGAGACAGAGGAAGGGTCGGGGAGAAAGGTCGGGGAAGAGGAGTGGATCGGCGATTTGGGGGAGAAAAGAGCACGGGTTCGGTATTTGGGTTGGAAGAAATAATAAAGGAAAATAACTAATAATTAAAAACTTTTCCTCACTTAAACGGGTATCCAAAACAGGCTTGATCCGCACTCGCCGATTCGTCCCCTCAAAACTCTCCATTCGAGATCCGAAAAATTCCCAGAAAATTTCTAAAAATTTCGGAAAAATTCTATAAGGCTATTTTCCAAATAACCATATTAATTAAATTTTCTGAGATCTCACACCGGATGTCTGGCACGAAGTCCAGCTAGGTCGACGGGCTGACCGGATAGCTGGCGAGAAGTCCAAGCGGGTCGACGGGCTGACCGGACGCTTGGCGTGAAGTCCAGCTAGATCGACGGGCTGACTGGATAGCTGGCGAGAAGTCCAAGCAGGTCGACGGGCTGACCGGACGCTTGGCGAGAAGTCCAGACGGGTCGACGGGCTGACCGGACGTCTGGCAGGTAAGTGAGGTAAGTCACTGGAGGGGAGTGACTGCGAGGACGCGTTCCCGGGAAGGGAACATTAGGCGTCGATCCAGCTTAGATCCATTTCGGATGTCTAAGTCGAGATCGTGACTAGATTCCGGTCTCGGAAAGACGGAATCTAAGTCATACTCTTTGCTATTACTTTGTTGAACTTTAATTGTGCTAACAATCTGTTTTACAGGATATATATTTGCCTCCGGACTAACGTTTGTCGTGCAGGACGGATTCTGCGGGAAAACAGGGTCCGGGCGCCCGGGAGGCAAACTTTATCCTAATTGCGCATCGCCACGTGGAGCATCTCGGTTTGAGCAGCTACGTCACATTCTAGGCGCCCGGAAGGGATCCAGGCGCCCGGAACAGTATATAAAAGAAGCCCCAGACAGGAGCTTCAGAATCATCAATTAAGATGAGAATTCTTCTACTGCTGGTCTTGCTGCTCGACATTCAGCGCGACGCCAACAAAGCTCCGACACTACGCTCCATTGTTTTCCCTTCCTGTCGGTATTTGTTTTCAGTTTTCATTAGCATTCACTGTACGGTCCTTTTGTAATCATCATTTCGAATTGCTAGTGATTGCCCAACGAAAGTGGTCAAGGACTACGGGCCTTCGAGTAGGAGTCGTCACAGGCTCCGAACGAAGTAAAACATTTGTGTCTATTTTACTTTTCCGCTGCGTTTACACTTTAAATTTTCAAAGCGATATTCACCCCCCCCCCTCTATCGAATCTAACGGTCCTACAGTTCTTGATTGTCACTTGATTCAGAGCTCTATAATCTATGCACATCCGCATAGATCAGTCCTTCTTCTTGACAAACAACACAGGAGCTCCCCAAGGTGAGTGACTAGGGCGGATGAAGCCTTTGTCAAGTAGCTCCTGAAGTAGCTCTTGCAACTCTTTCAGCTCTGCTGGAGACATGCGATACAGAGCTTTTGAAATTGGACCGGTACCAGGAACCAATTCAATCTCAAACTCCACTTCTTTGTTGGGAGGCAGTCCAAGTAGCTTTTCTAGAAATACTTCTGGATACTCGCATACTACCCGAACATCCTCCTGCTTGAGTCCTTTCTGTTCTTCTGCATTTACTATGTATGCAAGAAAACCAGCACACCCTTTAGCTAACATCTGGTGAGCTGCTAGAGAAGAGAGAAGTTTCTGGGTCTTCTTCCTTGGCACTCCCATGAATTCAAAAGGTGGTTCACCCTCTGGACTGAAGATTACTTTCCTTCTGCGGCAGTCTACTGAAGCACTATACTTGCTGAGGAAATCCATACCCAAAATGATATCGAAATCTTGCATGGTGAGGACTACCAGGCTAACATATAGTTCTCGGTCTGCAATTCTGACCGGTACAGCTCGAAGCCACTGATTGGACTCCATGACTTCCCCAGAAGGTAGGGTTGTTAGGAACTTGGAGTTCATGCTTTCTGTAGGTACCTGTAATTTACTGGCAAAAGGTACTGATACAAAAGAATGGGTCACCCCAGTATCAAATAGTACAGTAGCTAAATGCTGAAAAATAACTACTTGACCTGTTACAACCGTGGAGGCACTAGCAGCTTCCTCTTTGGTGAGGGAGAATACTCTGGCACTATCAAAGGCTGGAACTGGTGGAGCTTCCAACCTTCCCTGACTGATATAGGGTCCCTCTAGTGCTGCTCCCATGTGATATAACTGTGCAGGTTGGCCTCCATATTGCACTGGCTGTGGCTGAGGTGCTTTGAGCTTGTTAGGACATTCTTTAGCCATGTGTCCTTCCTGACCACAGGAATAACATCCAGTCTTACCCAAAAGATAGGCTCATGGATGTGTTCTCCCACATTTGGGACAGGGAGGGAACTTGGTCTTCTTGTTTGCTGGTCCTCCCTTCTGGTTACTTCTTGAGTTCCACTGCTTCCTTTTTCTACCCTTGCCTTTCCAGTTCTGTTTACTTGACTGGGATTTCTGGCTCCCCATTGTCTTGTCCTCTATCTTCACTGGCTTGTGCTGCGCTCGTTGTGCTTTGATGTCGTTCAGGTAGTGCTCAGCAATTAATGCCCTACTGATAAACTCTTCACCAGTCTGGGGCCGGTGAGCTCCACTACTCACATTCAGTGCTATCTGTGGTCTCAGCATTCTGAGCATCAGTCTGACTCGCTCCTTCTCTGTACTTACTAGCTTTGGGCAGAGACGAGCTAGTCTGTTGAACTTCTTGACTGCTTCTTCCACTATTAGGTCACCTTGTTTGAACTCTATAAATTCCTCATAGTGCTTGTTCGTGATCTGTAGGTGGAAGTACTCTTCATAAAACTCTGACTGGAAAGCAGCCCAGCTTATCTGATTGGCTGCCCTCTTGGTCTTTATCCTCTCCCACCACATACGAGCATCCCCTAACAGGCAGAAAGAGACACACTTGACCTTCTTGACTTCTGGCCAGTCAAGAAGCTCCATTGTACTCTCCAGTGTTTTGAACCAAGCCTGGGCATCCCAGGGCTCAGTCGTGCCTGAGAAGCTCTCTGGTTTCAGTTTCAGCCACTGTATGAGGTAAGCTTCTTGTCTGTGAGGTGCTGTGATGACTCCCAGGGTAGTTGCTGGAACCTCGGTTACCACTGGAGTCTCCACAGTTACTGTTGGAGGAGTGGGAGGAACTAGTTGTTGATTTGCCATCAGATTGGCAATCACTTGTTGCTGCTCTGCTACCTGTTTCTGGAGTTAAGCAATAACTTCAAAGAGACTGGGCTCAGTTGCTCTGGGCACTTCGTTCTCCTAAGCTGGTTCCTCAGTACGGGGTCGTCCTCTTCTTGCCATCTAATTATGCAAGGAAAAAGGCTTGATATCTTCTCTATCCTTTCTAAACAAACATATGTATGAATAAAGAAATAGAAACTTCTATCTTACTAAAGCACATATAAGAAATTACTCCATATTGCAAATAATAAAGAAAGCATAAAAGGAAAAACTTAAATACTTTCTTACTTGAAGATGACAAGGCTGATGCTGATGTGTGTGTGATGCTGAAGAATGGGAACTGCTCTGATACCAACTGTAACGACCACCCTTCTTACTACTACTACTCTCTAAGGGCGACCGTTACTTATCTATTACTCTACTTACTAGTGTTACTTATGATATTATTAGCAACACTTAAATTTATCACGACCCCATAGAAGTTCCTACTGAAAAATTTTGGCAGAGTCTCCCCTGTACCGGTGATAATAATCATCAATACATGCAAAATAAACCATCAGCCGCATGCGGCTAGTATATATATTTCACAACCACGCAGTAATAAGGCACAACAACTTAAAGAAAACTATTCTAGCAATAGCAAATGAATAAAGCTCCAACAGTGGAAACAACCAAACTAACAATGCGGAATAGACTCAATTAGCAACATAAGAAAAAGGAAACAACTCTTTAACAGTCTCAATTTCTCTAATAACATTAAAGAAAGACTCTAAACAACTTCTTAGTCAAGTCCCGAGGCTTCCATAATTCAACATCACACACATACATCACGCATCCTCCTTGTCGCCTTCCTCTTTATACTTAAGCATTTCCTTTATCTGCAGTAGGAGGAAAATAAATCTATAAGTGAAATGCTTAGTAAGTACTAAACTATCTCACAAAAACTCGAAAGTGCATAAGATACAAAGGATGCTAAAACTGAAATGCTAAAAAGAAAAGCTACACATGCTCATCTAATAGCAAAGCACTAAAAATAAACTGCATACTCATGATATACAAGAATAAATCTGCATGCTGGAAATAAAGCTAATCATGCTCAATAAACTCATAAGGAAAACAAATGAAAACTAATACGGTATGCTTAGAATTAAAAGAGCTAAACTTTGCTAGTTCTAAACATAGGTGATACTTGTTTCATTTACTTATAGCCTTATACTTGAAATTAATATTTAACTTTCTTCTTCTCTTTCTTTGGCCCAGGCTTTGTACCAAATGCGCGCTCTCTAATAGAGACTGAGGTAGCGAGCCTCCAGTCCTATGAGGGTAAAGACCTCGGTCTTACCAGGGCCAAGACCTAGGAATTGATCACCTGGATTTGTTTAACGACAACCTCGGAAGTCGGGTACTAGCCTCTTACTTTAAATTTCTTGTTATCTTTTCTAACTAGACCTTGGTCTTTTTCTCTACTCATAACTTCTCATAATCCCCTAATAGGGCCTACTAGAACACTGTAAATATATCTAACAAGTAGGGAAATGCAACTAATTGAGCATGCTAAAAAATAAAGCAAAGCCGATCAAACTACAAGATAAGCTTAATAGCTGTTCATGTTCAAGAAAACCAAGAAACTTACACTACATGCTTTAAATAAAGGTTGTTCTTGCCTTTTTGAGTAGCAAGGAAAATGCTAAACCCATTCTAACTAAATAAAGGGCTGTTCTTGGATAAGGAACTACTCATGCTTATTTAAGAAACTTTCTTGCTTAAAACAAAGCTGTGAAATTCTGAAACTGAATTGCATGTTGAAATGCAAAGGAAACTAAGCAACTGAAATGCAAAGAAACCAAACACTGGAATGCTAGATAAGGTAGCAAAATAAGCTATCTCCGAATCCTTATAACAAGGTTGTTCATGCTAACCAAGGAAAACAAGGAACTCAGAACTGAAATGCTGGAAATTAGGACTGATCGGCCTTATTGAGTTAGCACAGGAAGGTCCAAACAGTAAGCTCAAGGAGGGTTGTTCGTGCCCATTTCATAGTAAAGAAAACTATAATTGAAATTTGTTAACTTGCTGAAATCTAACTAAATTAGCTAACTTGCTGAAATCTAACTAAATTAGCTAAAACATCCAGTCAATCGATCATCATAGGTACTCACATAATTCTCTCACAGGTTCCTATCCTTACCTCCATAGATCTCATACCAAACTAGATAAATGAACTTGCTTTAGCAGAATTGCAAGAAAGAAAAAAAAAACAGCATCTTAAATCTATCTTAACAATCACAATTCTCTACGCAAAAGTCCGAAAACTAAAAGAAGACAGATTCCTCTGTTCAGTGGCATGGCAAGAAAAACCAAAAGGGACAATATGCTCACATACTTAACCTTCTCATGTTCCTTCTTAAATCTTATGACAGAAAATCTTACACAACAATCCCTACAGCAAAAATCCGAGAACAACAGGAGCAACCAAGTCCCGAAACCAATCTAGGGTTCTCAACAAGCTCTGAAAGAAACAAGAAGCTAACAAGAAATCCGAACTACTCCTACCGCAGGTGAGTAGTACTTACAAGGCTTTCTTGGACTTACAACCGAAGGGAAAGCTCTAGGGTTTCGGTTAGCTTGGATCTTCAAATCTCGGCGGCTTCCTTGTGTTTCCGAGCTCCCCTCGTCGAGGTGGTCACGTACGGGTGAAGACCGGTCGGAAAAATCCCTTCGCCGGCGCCGGAGGCGTGCCCTAGGTTCGCTTCGTCTTCGCCCGTGAGAGAAGAAATCGCACCGACGTCGCGTGAGGAGGGAGGAGAGAAAGGTTTTCGGGAAAAAGAAAAAAAACCTAATCCTTTATAACTAGGTCTAACTTTGGGTTCTCATTATAACTTAACTATATTTCGATATAGATTTAATTAAGAAAATTTTGGTTGGTCTGTTGGTTAAGAGAATCTTTGCTTAACTTGAGGTTTCCGGTTCTAACCTCGGCTTGGATATTTTTTGTCAAAACTTCTTTCGTTTTGTAAAAATATCAAACGACCTCCAAAAATTGTGTAAAAATACTCTAAAAATTTCTAAAAATCTCTAGAATATTTATAAAGCATTTATAAGTATTAATAAGGACTTTTAGAACTTGAAATAGAGAAAATTGGGTCATTACACCTGGAAGCCTTCCAGGCGCTCCGACCAAGGTTATAAATATAGTCCTGATCCCAGAAGGTGATAACAACACTTGTAATTGATTATTCTTTAGTTTTGTTCTATAATTGAGTGTTTCAACTACTGTAAGAGGCTTCTCCGCCTAAAGGAGATTGTTTAGTGAACTTTTCATCTTCCTTGGATTAACAACCTCCTCGGTTGTAACCAAATAAAATCTCTGAGTCTCTTCTTTCTTTGATTAGTTTTCTTGTGTACAAGTGTTTATGTTAATATAGCTATATAGTTGAGAAGGGTTTGTTTTTATTGTGCAAGCTATTCACCCCCTCTAGCCGATCGCTAAGGGACCAACAAGTGACATCAGAGCTGTAACGACCACCCTTCTTACTACTACTACACTTTAAGGATGACCGTTACTTAACTACTAACTCTACTTAACCGGTATGATCGAAACCACGAAGAGTCTCTACCGAAAAATTTTGACAGAGTCTCCCCTGTACCGGTGACCTTAAACTAAGATACATACATAGTATACATCAGCCACAGACGGCTGGAATATATATCAAACACTCACGCAGTTAAATAAGTCACAAACATCAAAATATCTACTTATTAAATAGAACTCATCTCCATGCAATCTAAACAAAAATAATCTCAAATGACATGAACTTAAAATACAACTTCAAATGTTTATTAATTACTAAAATGCGGAAAACTTAATAACGCCCCAAGTCTCTTCCATAGTCCTGGCATCACACATCCTCAAACACCTCCTTGTCGCCTTCCTTTGCTAAAACTTTTCTTTTCCTGTATCTGCAGTAAGAGGAAATGCAAACTATAAGAAAAATGCTTAGTAAGCGCTATCTAACTCACAAAAATCTCGATATGCATGTACATATATCCATAACATGATCTAACTGATTACTTACTGAAGACTACTCATGCTCATCTAATAATAAAGGAATCAAATAGGCTGAAATGCTAAACATGTAAAGTTACTCATGCTCAGAAAATTTGCAAAGAATAGTAAGCTAATCTAAATGACATGCTAGCATAAAAGAAAACTCAACTTGCTGCTTTTAAAACAAAATGAAACTTATTTCATTTGTTCTAAACTTATTCTTTTATTTCACTTGTTTAAAGACTTCTTCTTTAATACTTTTATACTTATGTAAAACTTACTTTACTTATTCAAAAACTTATACTTATAATACTTCAAAATAATAATCAACTTTCTTCTTGGGCCCGGCAACTGTACTTGCTATGCGCGCATCCCTAACTAGACCCGAGATAGCTGGTCCCGAATCTAGTAGAGTTTACTATTGTAGCGACCCGACCCATTTGGCGGTCCATTTGGCGGCTCATTTGGCGACCCTCGGGTCATCGATCGTTGACCGTCGGTCGTGCTGTTACTAGTAGGTTATCTAAACCTAGGGACGACTATGGGAGCCCAACCCAAGGACAACTGAGAGTCCAGTACAGTGCCACTGATAAAAGTAAAGTACTTGTTATCTTTTAGTACTTCTAATATATAATGCCCCGGCATTTTAACAAGCACCTTGTGTGCCAAAAATCCCTAAAGTCTTGACTTTGGGATGTACTTAAGGCCTTGGCCTTTTTCTTGCTTTTCTTTATCTTTCTTATACTTGTTAATATTTCTAAAAGAATGCTTCTTTAAAAAGAAACTGAAATGTTTAAGTAAATTCTAACTTTAAAATGCTTAAACCAAAAATCTACCTACTATGCTAATCAAATTCTGCATATTAAGCTTGACAAGAGTCTGATCTAAGATTAGAGTTCTGCATGCAACACTTATCAAAATCTGCAAGCAATACTTATGAAAGTCTGCATATCTTACAAGCGTAAACTAAATCTAAAACTTGTTGGAATTAAAACCTATACTGCATGCTTCAAATTAAGAGAACTAAACTAGCTGACTCCAAACATATGTGAAGCTTGCTGGAATAAACGGTAGCAAGGAAATATATCTAAACCTCATGTTAGAATAGGGAAACTCAAATTTGTATCCTAGAATGAGTGTAACAAGAAAACATATCTAAACCTCATGCTAGAATAAAGAACCTCAAATCCATATACTTGAATGGAAGTAGCATATCTAAACCTCATGCTCAGATTTAACATAAGCAAATTATCTAAACCTCATGCTCAGATTTAACATAAGCAAATTCTGGAATTGAAACTACACTACTCAAACAATGGCTCAAACTACAATCCGAACACTTCTAGATTTCCATGCTATCTCAAACCACGAACCAAGATTTGCAAGGCTATACAACCAATTTAAGCTTACTGGAAAACTAAAACAATACCTATACAAAACTTATTCACAGCTAAGCTTTTATAAGGTAATCATAATCTTTTAACCATGCTTCAAAGAATTGCAAAGGTAACAACAAAATCTCACAAATATTCAAAGGAATATACTTGAAACCTCTTAATCTACACTAGAAATTTCGACCCATCATCCACTAAATCTGACTTCTGCATGAAGCAAAACAATCTTCCGAAATACGAGCTCCAGCACTAAATCGAATACTTATACAGGGAGCAAGCCAAGTCTTCGGAGTTAAACACCAATAACCAGATCGAATAACCCTCTTACAAGAAACACAAATTTCAAACCGTATTAAGAATTTCATAGAACAAGAACTCATTAGAATTAAATCCACAGGAAACCAAAACTTCGTGCATGGATTAGCTACTAAGGATCCAACTGAAACTTCCTGAATTCAAATCTGTTCATTGTTGTTTACTTTGCAACAAAGGGTTTAGAACTGCATATTTAAAGGAATGAATAGAGAACTGCACAAATCCTAATACATAGCAAATTTCAAAGGCTGTTCTGTTCATGCCAATTTAGTAGCACCACCCGAATTGCACATCCGAACTAAGCTTACTAGAATCTAAGAATAAAATCTATATAAAACTTGTTCACAACTTATACCTTTATAGAGCAATAGGGTTTTTAAGCAGGTTTCGGCAGTAATGCAAAGAAGAAGGTAAAATCTTGAAACTACTCTTACCTCTAACAATTAATTCTGTACAGCCTATTCCGAAATCCCAAAGAAAATTGAATCCCTTGCATTCCACAATTCTCTACAACCTAATCCGAAGGCCAAAATGAATGAACAGACTTCTTTATAAAACCCACGGCAGAAAATTCAAAGGGAATCACTACTCCTTTCGACAAGCTCCGGAAAAGCAGAATGCTAACAAGAAATTCGAAACACATGTCGAAACTAAACAATTTGTTCCTTATCCAAAACCCAACCAATCCGGATTGAATTTACAGCAACTAGCCTCAAGAACTCACTTCTTACAACATGCTTCAGAAGAACAACAAGAAGAAAACAAGAATCTGAACTACCCTTACTGCAGGTGAGAGCACTTACAACGTGTTCTTGGATTCAAACCGAGAAGAAGGAGCTGTTAGGGTTCCGATTAACTCAAGTTCTCAGTCCCTTCTTGTGCTCACGGCCTCTCCTCGACGTGAGGACCACGACCCCGTGAAGAAACCCTCAGAGAACAACCTCGCCAGCCGCCGGAGACGTGATCGCTTGCTGCCGCAGTTTCTCCCAAGAAGGAGTCGTGCCGTCGCGAGAGAGGAGGGTAAGAACAGATCCGTTTTCGGGAGAAAGAAAAAAACCTCATTCTTTAATAACTAGGTCTAACTTTGGGTTTTTATTATAACTTAACTATATTTCGATATATATTTAATTAAGAAAAGTTCGGCTGATCTGTTGGTTAAGCAAATCTCTGCTTAACCCGGGGTTTTCGATTCAAACCTCATCTTGGACGTTTTTTTTGTCGAAACTTCTTTTGTTTAGTAAAAATACCAAACGACCTCCAAAAATTACATAAAAATTTCTAAAAAATCCCTAGAATATTTCTATAGCATTTTCAATTATTTTTAAATTAATTTTAGGACTCTAATTGAGGAAATTTGGGGCGTTACAAGAGCCCAACAACTTTAGGAGGACTAATCGCCGAACGAAGCACAAGAGATGGTCAGACCAAGCATCAACCCATCAAAGTTCGAGGGGGAATTCGTGAGCTGGAAGAAAAAGATGGAGGTATTCTTTAAGACAGATTTTAATTTACTTTTAATAATAAAATTTGGTTTTGTATCACCTGAGGGTTAAGAAGAATACTAATGGATGAAGAAGGAGCAAGCCAACTTTGTGACAAACGATAAAGCAGAGTTCCATCTGCTGAGTGTCTTAATGCCACAAGAAGTTAACCGGATCGGAGCCTACGAGTCTGCCATGGAGCTCTGGGAGAAATTCCTAGAACTACACGGAGAAACCTTTGAGGCAAAACTCGCGAGACAGGATTTGCTCAGGAACCAGATCAGCAACATCAAATTAGAAGAAGGAGAAACTATTGCACACCTTCACTCAAGAATAAAGGAACTCATCACCAGACTCTCGAATCTCGAAGAAAAGGTAAGCAATTGAGATTCACTAAGGTATGTGCTTAACACATTTCCTAGGACTACTAAATGGACATCATTAGTAGATGTTTATTATATATCTAAGGATCTAGAATTAAGTACTTTGGAAGAATTATTTTCAACATTTGAAGTACATGAAACAAGATGTGTAGATCTGAAGAAGGAGTCAAAACACAATATTGCCTTAAAGGAAAAAACAGACAAACGAGATTCTGAATCTTCTCTTGATGATAAAGAAACGACACTCATGGTAAGAAAATTTAAAAAATTATTTAAAACTAATAAATTTAATCAAGTGCAGGGTAATAGAAGGAAAAGAAAGATAAGATGCTACCACTGCAATGAAGAAGGGCACGTGAAAGACAATTTCCCTAAATTGAAGAATAAGGATAAGAACAAGGACAAGGAGAAGAACAAGAGGCTAGCGCAGACCAAGTATAATCTAAAAGTGATGTGGGATGAAATGTCATCCGAATCAGAGATAGAAGCCCTCGTTAGACTTGCGCTAGTGGCAAGTCACCAAGAAGATGAAGACGAAGCAAGCTCATCCAAAATGAGCATCGATGAAGGGAGAGTGACAACGGATGAAAGCAGTACTCTAGGGGGAGCTTCAGATTACGGGATCGACATGGTAAGTCAGGTACTGTCTCTTCCTCCTAATAAGTTATTTCAGTTCATAAAAATATTATCAAAAAATCATTGTAAGTTGACAAAGAAAATAAAGAGTTAAAATCAACCTTAGTTATATCTTGTCGATTAGAAGATCTCTACAAAAAAATAGAAAATTAAAAATTAAAAATAGAAATAGAATATTTGAAGGAACCTGCATGCTCACATGTTCAAAATATTAGAAGATATAATGGTTTTAATAGGAATTTTAAATACCATAAGGGTCAAATTAGGAAAATATCATAGAAATATATTCCTAAGAAATTTTTTATTAATCCTGTATGAAAGAATCTATTTTGGGTTTCAAAATCGTATTTAGATTCATTATTTTCTTTTAGGTTTTCAGAGAGAAAATTAAATATTTACTTTCATTACAAAGTTTTATCTAGAAGTGGTTGTTATTCCAATAATCAAGAAGGCCTAGTGCCTCGCCACAGCTTGGAAGCCAATTATTGAAATAAATTTTTAATAACTAACTGTGAAGCATTTAATTAAAAAAATTATCTAATACTTTCAAACAAATCGTTAGAAATTGTTTAGAAGATAATTTTTTTAAAAAAAAATTCATCACTTACTGTATAAAAAATTTAAAATATTTTCTATTTTTTTATTTTTCTATGAAAAATTATCATATTTCTGGAAAATATTTTTTTGTGAAAAATTTTATATCTGCTCAACCCTTAGTAATTTTTTTTTTCAAAAGTTTTTATAGTGTTCTCCCTTATACCTTGTTTTAAATTTCTTTTAAAGAACCTCATTTTTAATGTGATCAAAGGAGGAGAAGTGAAGCTTAAGTCTAGAGGGAGGGTATATTTTTTCCATTAATTTTTGTAATTTTTTTTGCACATGATTCTTGTAAAAATTTACTTTGTTATTATTGGTTTATGTTTTTTTCCCTTAACTTAACTTGAGATTGCTCACATCAAAAAAGGAGAGATTATTAGTATCCCAAGGTAGTTTTGATGTGATTAACCAAGTGAGGTTAGGTCTTATTGGAATTTAACCCTTGTGTCTAAGTATGCAGGAACTTAGGAGCACAGGAAGTCGAGCGAAAGATGTAGCTAGCGAGAAAGACGACATGAGAGAGAGAGCCGATGGGCTCGGTGCGTCCGAGGTACGAGGTACTGCGGAAGAGTACGTGGGTGGACGAGAAGGAGGGGTGCGGCGTTTCCAAAGGATGAGAAGCCGGAGCGGAAGTTTGCTTGAGAAGGCCGGAAGCTGGGTTCGGGTGAGCCCTATTTCGGATGGCCGAAATCACCCAAGTGAGTGAAACCAGAGCGGAAGATCTGGACCAATGTGAGAGGAACCGGAGCAGAAGACTCAGAACAAAAAGTCAAATGGAAGTTGACTTTACTGGTCCGGACGCTCGGAACCCTTCCGTGCACCCGAAATCAAAAGTTTATCATTTTGCGACATGGCGCATCCTGTTGCAATGGGGATAAACGTTTATCCCCCTCCAAGTACCTGGAACCCTTCTGCGTGCCCCGGCCAGGGTCATAAATATAGCCTTGGTCCCAAAAGGTGATAATAACACTTGTAATTGATTATTCTTTAGTCTTGTTCTATAATTTTTGGATCGATACATACGTGAGAGGGGGGGGGGGTGAATCACGTGGCTTTCAAAAAAAAACTCATCTTTTTTTTCAAAAATCTAAAAACAAAGTACGCAGCGGAGAAAAAATAAGAAAACGAGCACAAAGAACAGAAGGAAACACAGTCGGTTTACTTTGTTCAGAGCCTTCGGCCACTCCTACTCCAAGACTCAGGTCTCGTGGACCTATCGATGGATAATCCACTAAAAAGCCTCTTTCGGTACCTCTGGAAGAGGGAATCAAGTATAAGAAGATTAGAACAAGTGCAACACACTGTACTTTTCCTTTTGCAGTAATTAAGTACACAAATAGAACTTGTTACCAACACGTAAGGATTAAGTTTGAGAGCGTTCGTGTGTTGGTGTTAGTCTACCGGCCATAATCAGAACTCCTTGAAATAGTCATTGGGCACAGTAGCTTCATAGCAGGGTCGTAGCAGGAGCCTGGAGTAGTCGAAAGCTCAAACGGATGCGCAGTAGCTCGTATATGAGTGTTGTATTGAAGCCATCTTGAGACTGCCTTATATAAGGCATGGAAGGCGCCTTCCATAGTTGTTGAAGGTTCCTTCAACCTAAAAAATTCGATCCCGAATAGCCCGATAGTTATCCATGGCAAAGTCAAAATTTCATCTTGCGGAAGGCGCATTCCATTACCATGGAAGGCGCCTTCTATGAACAATATGAAGATGCCTTCACGGCTTGAAGGCGCCTTCAGACACTGTTTATCTGAAGGCAAATTTACTCTCTTTTTTTGAAAAAAAACCTTAGTCCAAATAACCTAAAAAATAATTATTAGGATAATAACAATTAATAATAAAGAGTAGTGGCTAGTTTCTATCCTCCTAGGACCAGGAACTAGTCACGGTCTCAATTTTAGAGATCCCAAATGGACCTAAACTAGACTGTTGCTTACTTTCCCTCAACCGAGATGCGCCCTCACAAGGTTACTCTCCTCCAGTGACTTACCTTTGCTGGGATTGTAAGGTTGCAAACATAGTCTCACATTGAAAACACATGAGAAAGATCATGGGTTTATAAGAGAAAAGATATCTTCATTGGCGTGAGGCCTTTTGGGTAGAACCCAAGAGAAAAACCATGAGGGCTTAGGCCCAAAGTGGATAATATCATACCATTATGGAGATATCTAAATTCTGTTCGATCCTTCAATTGGTATTAGAGCTCAGACTGCCAGAAGGTTTAACCGCTGACTGTGCACAAGATCTATGGTCTGATTGAGCCATGTGGGTACAATATTGACCTCAAACAAAGAAAGTGAGGGCTCCTATGTTCAGATCAAGAGGACCAGACACCAGGTAGGAAGTCCTAGTTGCAGCTAGGCAATGAAGTCCTAGTAGGTCGGGTGGACCGAGGGGCAGGAAGACCTGGTGGGTCGAGGATCGGACGTGGGAAGCCTGTGGTCCTTCGTTTGAAGGGGGATTGTTGGGGTTGTAAGGTTTCAAACATAATCCCACATTGAAAACACATGGAAAAAATCATGGGTTTATAAGAGAAAATATATCTCCATTGGTGTGAGGCCTTTTGGGTAGAGGCCAAGAGCAAAACCATGAGGGCTTAAGCCTAAAGTGGACAATATCATACCATTGTGGAGATATTTAAATTCTATTTGATCCTTCAATTGATTATTGGATCGAAAAGCGCTAGAAGGGGGGAGGGGTGACTAACGCTCGTGGCTTTCACTTTTCATTTCGGAAGAATAAGAGTAAACGTAGCGGAAATCAGAACAAATAACGCAAACACCAATATTTACTTGGTTCAGAGCCTTGGGTAACTCCTACTCCAAGGCTCACAATCGCTGATCACTTTCAGTGGGCAATTACTATCAATTCGTAAATCTTTACAAGTTTGAAGTACAATTAAATGTAGTAAAATATACCAATGACAAAAGAGAATAGTGAACTTGAAGTTTCTGGTCGTCGGAGTCGAGTTGCGGCTTTGTCGGAACGTTCTTTAAGCAGCACACGGAAGATAAATCGTGTTTCTGATGTTGTACCTTGCTATTGCTCGAGACCTGCTTATAAAGCTCATGGAGGGCACCTCCAACACCACGGCGGCGCCCTCAACCCCGCCAAATCCACAGCATGGATGAGCTCCACCCCGGTCACAGTCTATCTGCCTGAGGGCACCCTCAACCTCCATGAGGGCACCCTCGCGCCAGTGTCCAGGGCACCCTCAAGTTTCATGAGGGCACCCTCTGCTCAGCGTCCAGGGCACCCTCAAGCTCCATGAGGGTGCCCTCGTGACTTGCTATGAGAGGGCCTTCTCCAATTCACTTCCTGCAAAACACGTTAGTACAAAATACAATAACATATCCTACAAAACAGAGTTAGCACAATCAAACACAATAAATATAATTATTTGACAGTCACCGACTGTCCGGTTCTAACTTCAGATTCCCGATTGGAAACTCTAGGTCGAACCGACACCTACTGTTTCCTCATCGGGGAACGCGTCCTCACTTACTCCACTCAGGAGAGTTTACCTGTTGCCAGTTGACCCTCCAGACCAACTAGACTTTTGCTCAATGCCCGAGGCTCCAAGACTTTCCGCTAGACATCCACTCCACGACCCGCCCAGTCTTTTACCTGGTTTGCGACACCAGGACTTTCCACCTAGAGTCCTTGACTCTAAGACTTTTGCCCGAAGCCCTCGACTCGCTAAGACTTTCCGCATAAAGTTACGACCCTCTAGGACCTAGGGTTACCACCCCCTAGGATTTTCCACTTACCTAACCGTAGTTAGGACTTTTTCCTAAGTATACTTAGGACTTTCCTATAAGCTCATTCAAACCCATTAGATCACACATAACCTTAACTTTGAATCTTTTTTCCATTATCAAAACTTAGGTTCGATCGTCGGATGCTTCCCGCACCAACAATCTCCCCCCCTTTTTTATTATGGCAATAAAATTCAAAGTTAAGTAAAACAGAAGATACTCAGAAAGTATAAATGCAATATTAAGAATCAAGCAAATGCAATGTTAAGTAAATGTAACAAACTATTTCTAGTATTCACCTTTATTTTACTTTAACTTTCTTAATTTTTACTTTCCTCTCCCCCTTTACCATAAATCAAAAATACATAGAGATGGAAAGAAAAAATAATCTGCTCCCCCTGAAAGATAGCTTGGAAAATAGTCACTTGTTTGAATTTTTGAAAATGATTTAACAAATAATATCTAGTCAAATAATAGGTTTGCAAGTTAATAAATTAAATTCAAGTATTAAAATCAAGCTAATTTTCATAAAACTTTGAAAATTGAACACAGTTAAAAATTTTGAAAAAATAAAATATTAGGCTTTAAGTTTTTAACTTTAATTCAAAATAATTTAATCCAGCCTAAAATGTCAAAAATCGTTTATATTTCAAGGCTAAAAATAATTTTAAATCCAAGTAAAAAATAATTTTAAATCCAAGTTAAAAATAATTTTGTTTTAAAGCCAAGTCAAAAATAATTTTATTTTAAAATCAAAAATAATTTTCCAAGTCATAATTTTACAAGTAAAAAATTTTCAAGTCATAAAAACTTTTAAAGTCAAAATAATTTTATTTTAAATTCAAAAAGTAATTTTCCAATTAAAAAATAATTTTATTTTAAATTCAAAAAAAATTCCAAGTCAAAAAATATCTTTTTTTAAATACAAGAAATAACTTGGTTAAAAGAGTTTTTTCACTCCCCCTTGATTTATGCTAGCCAATTAAAAAAATTTAAAGTTTCATAGTCCAAGCATGAGTAACCAAATTAT
Organism: Zingiber officinale; assembly: GCF_018446385.1. Lineage (NCBI taxonomy): Eukaryota > Viridiplantae > Streptophyta > Magnoliopsida > Zingiberales > Zingiberaceae > Zingiber > Zingiber officinale. The sequence continues at coordinate 24,223,279 of NC_055991.1, read as the reverse complement.
TTACTAACAACCAACTATCTAACCTTTAGTTACTATCTATTTATCAAGAGATAGTAGCTTTCACTTGGTTAGTCAAGTTAAGTAAGTATTTCAGTTAGTTTTGACTAAGCATGGATCACTTAACTTGATTAATATGATTTTGATATTTATTGCCCATACTTATGTCGATGCACAGACATAAGCATTCTTAAGTTCATGCAGTACCATATGCATCTCACACCATTCTAAGTGTTTTTATACACAAGCAAGGTAATCCTAGTGTACTTGTGAGATGCTCTGGCTAAGAACTAGGGGTACATGCTTTTTAGGCGGTAACATCCTAAGCTAAGTCCAAATTTTGAAAAGCTAATAAAATTAGGATTTTGAAAATATTTTTCCTAGAATTGTAAATCAAAGTATTACAATTTTTGAAAAAGAAGAATCACATTTGAAAGCGCCCTCTATTCTACTAAGCATATCCCCATTTGCCTTCTGAGTGCACTGAACTCAAGTTCAGGTAAGGGTTTTGTGAAAATGTCAGCTAGGTTTGACTTGGACTCAACATAGTTAATTACAATGTCACCCTTAGCTGCATGGTCCTTTACAAAGTGGTGTTTTACTTCTATGTGTTTAGTCCTTGAGTGGTGAATTAGATTCTTGGTTAAGTTAAGTGAACTTATATTATCAATTAAAATTTTTGTATTTTCATATTCTAGTTGATAGTCCTTTAAGGTATGCATCATCTATAATAGTTGAGATGTACATTCCCCTAGGGCTGTGTACTCAGCTTCAGTAGTGGATAAAGCAACACAGTGTTGCTTTCTGCTTGACCAACTTACTAGGCACTGACCTAGAAATTGATAGCTACCACTTGTGTTTTTTCTATCTAGTCGGCTCGATACCAGTCGACTGCTAAAACTAGCAGTCGACTGCTCCATACTGACCGAGCGAACAGAAACATTCTGTTCGCTGCCAGTCAACCAGTCGACTGGTGAAACCAGCAGTCGACTGGTACCTGAGTACATTCTCTCAGCACTCGGACCCTCACCCTTACGACTCACTTGACGCTTCTTTGCAGCCTTGACCTCTTGCCTTCAAGCCTACTTCCTTTGGCTCTCGTCCCTCGGATGCATACAAACCCGTGGCTTGTCCCCAATGTCATCCTTCGCGTATGCCTCGAAGTTGCTTCCCTCGACCCTTGTCCTCGCTACCTTGTCCACGGTCTCTCGGATGCTCCATCCTTCACTGGACCTGAAGCCATCAACCTGAGTCACATGTGTATCCTGCATACCTGCACACTCACATACACATATCAAATAACAAGGGTGAACCTAACTTAAACCTTTTGCCCAAACACCAAAACACATGGTCCCACGGACCATTGGAATTGCTCCAATAGCAGGACTACATGATCTTTGGATGAAAGAGGGTAAATGCATGAGGCAACCATTTTGTAGAGTGTGTTATCGTTTGGACTAAAGATACTAATGACATCTTCCTTGGTCGAGGACCTCGAAGAAGTCGGCATACATGATATCAAGAGTTAAATGAGAAAATAGATCAGGTAAAGTGTCAGAGTAAGAGGGATATGGAAAAATCTGGTCAGACGAAGGGAGCATGCGTAAGAAATGAAGAAATATGTCAAGATCAAACAACATATCCCTCGATGCAACTCTAGTCTTAAAATGATGAGCATTAATCTCACACAAATTGTGATAGAATTCAGTACAAAGTGTGAGATTGTATACATGTTTACAGAGAACTAGGTTATCTAATGAATAATGTTGTATGATATCTATTATATCAGGACAGTAGGTTTGATAAAAGGGAAGATCAAGGCATCGAGCTCCTACAACTAAAAAGGTTTTGTTGCTAAAAGATTGATGTAGGTCGTCTGTGGAAAACCTAAGGTCTCGGCTGGGATTAGAGGAGCTAGCCTCTTTTTATGTAATTTTATGAATTTTTTTGCTACAATAAAAAATACAAAGTATAAATAAACTTAGCGTAAATTAAAAATAGAGACATTGAAATCATACCGAGGTGTGATCAGGTTTCGAGGAAGGCTATAGGCAGCAAAACAGACCGAGAGAGATGAAGGTGGAGAAAGGTTTGGATGAGACAAGCGTTCTGCCCAAGTCTCATTTATATAGAGCATGATCGGTTGACCGATAAAGGGATCGGTCGACTGATCCCTTAAAATCACCGATATATTGACTAATCAGAAGAAGGTTGTTGATTTTCGGTCGATCGATAAATTGATGATAGGTCGATTTTTGCGTATTCGCAGAGGATGAACTAATGTTATCAATCAAGAGAACCGGATTTACAGTTGACCAACAAATTGATGATAGGTTCACTGTTTTGCAATGTTTACGTCAATTTTAGTTGATCGAACTGAGTGTTCGATTGACTGGTCCATTTTTTTTTATCTAACTCATCTCACGTTTCTATGTTATCAATCATGGTTAACCTATGATTTGTAAGAGATGATTTATGATTATGTTAACTTTTGGATTAAGTAAATAATTGATTAAGGGTTAAGTCTAGTTAAATTAAAATTTGAGTTAAGTTAATTTAAGATTTTAGAGTAATTAAGTTAGAATTTACCTATTGTTTTGATTTACTTATTAGAGTTATTTGTTTTAAATTGTTCAACTTTAAGGTTAATTATTTTAAGTTGCTGATCAAATTAACTTTTTAATCTAAATTGAAATCCAGATTATTGATTTTAAATAATTATTTTTGATTTCATTAGGCTTGAAAATAAGAATTATTAAGTTGATATTAAATTGATTTAAACTAATTTTGAATGTTGAGTTGGATTGATTAATTAAGTTAAGAATAAATTATATTAATTTGAATTTTAAATTAATTAGATTTGTAAAGTTAAATTAATTTAGGGTTAATAATTAATTATGTATTTGATTCATTAATTTATTGATTAAATTAGCTTAATTAATTAAGTTGATTAACTTTAATTGTTAATTTCAAATAATTTGACTAATTTACGGTTAATTGATTAAACTAAAATTAATCAAGTTAACTTAATAATTAGGTTTATTTTAGATTTTTAATTCATTGTGAATTGTTTAAGTTTTGATTAAATTATTTTGATTAAGAAAATTAATTATGATATTGATTAATTAATTAAGATAATTTAATAATTTTTAAAAATTAAAGTAATTGATTAATTAATTAATTTTGAATCTAATTTAATTAATGTGAATTGTTAGTATTAGTTTATTAGATTTAGTATTAATTTAGAATTTAACAAAATATTATTATAATTTAATTTAAATATTACTTTAATATTAGAATTAAAGTAATTGATTAGAGTTCAAATTTATTGACTAATTAAGGTAATAATTAATTGATTAAATTAAAGTGGATTAATTCAATGTTAGTTTAATTTATTAGAGTAGTTGATAATTTATTAGCTTATTAATTTATTTAGATTTGATTAATTGTTGATTTTATTATTTTGTTTTCTTAATTAGTTTAAATTATTAAGAATTTTTGAAAAAGTTGTTTGGCCCATGTTAGATTCAAACTTAGTTTTGGGTTCATCAAGAAGAAGTTTATAGGATAAGTCTTTAGACTATGGTGAGTCACATCAGACATCATTAGAGTAATCACATCTAAGATAACTTCTCAAAAATGACCTTCCTAAAGAACTTAAAAGTAGGTTTTGGTCTAACTAGCTCATGTTTGACTCGGGTAGCTTCGGTCAAATCCACTAAGTCTAGTGTACTAGGTAGAACACATATGATTCGACCTAGACATGCCTTCGATAGAGTTTTCTTGACGTACTATCATCTCAATCTATTCCGATGTTATGATATTAGAATTTGCTAAACCTTTTTGTTTCTAACCATCCTAATTTAAGAAGAAAAATAAATCTAAGTCTAAACATGCATATTCAATCAATCAAGTAGGGTGAATAATTTTTTTGCTTGCTCCCCTTAAGTCATAGATTAGACATGGTCTATCTAAGAGATGGATATGACTCTTGAGAACCAGATATTGATTCAGTTCAATCAATATAGTTAAACATGACTTAGGTACACATGCTTGAATTTGTTTTCTAACGTTTTAACTAAGTAAAGACAAGTATGGTTTGTTGGTTGTTTTTGGTTTGTAACCGAGTCTAGATCTATTGTACATGGCTCGTTACGATCCAAGTACTATATTTAGACATTTGGATCCCAAATTAAACTGTTTCAACGTTTTCTTGAGTCGCTCCACTTGACATTTCAAGTTGGAGTTTTCTTCCTCAAGTTTTGCAACATGAGTTGAAATTCTAACTTGAACTTGGTTAGTCGAGTGACTCAAGTTAACTTGCTCCTTAAGGTGATTCATTTCCTTAAGTAGTAAGTTATTTTGTTCCTCGAACTTGGTTAATTTTTTAAATAAACATTTTATAATTTTAAGTAAATTTGACTTGGAAGAAAAAGTTACCATATCAGGACCTTCGAAAATAGATACGGATCCGTGGCTTCTCTCGGACTCGGCGTCAGATTCAGACTCATACTCTTCATCAGACTCTGATTCTTCATTTCTTGCCATAAAAGTAAGATGACTCATGTTCTTCGGTTCTTTCACGTTGGATTCCTCGGAAGATGATTCGTCCTAAGTCGCTTGGAGAGTTTTCTTTCTTTTTATGGATTTTTGCTTCTCCTCCCTCTGATTTGGGCACTCATGTTTATAGTGGCCCTTCTTATTGCACCCATAGCATATTACTTCTGATTTGTTTGGGTTCTTGTTGATGGGTACTTTCTTCATGCTTCTTTTGAACTTCCTCTTGGTGAACATTCTTTGGACCATGTTCACCAATTCTTCTTCGTTTGTTGCATCTGAGACTAACTCACTTTCAGGTTCACTTTTTGTTCTAGATTTTGTCTCCTTGCTGGTTCTGCTTACAAGGCAATTTTTTTCTCAGCTTGACTCAAGTTAGACTATTTGTGCAATTCTATTCATAATAGAGTTCATCTAACTTAATAATTTAAATGTCCCTAGAGACTTTATAAGCATCTACTATTAATACTCACAAAATATTTCAAGGGAAGGCGTTCAAGGCATACTTTATTATGTTGTGATTTTCTAGGTGATGTATGATTAAGTGAAGGTCGTTGATAATGTCTTTGAGTCGTGCATGGAGTTGGGTGTCAGTTTCTCAAGGAAGCATTTTGATATTAAATAAGTTATTTAGCAAAAGATCTCTTTTCGTTACTTTGGAATCGTTTATTCCTTCATGTAATTTTACCAAGAGATCCCAAAGCTCTTTTGCATTCTCATAGGGTGTGACTCGGTTTAATTCCTCCATGGTTAGGCCGCACTAGATGGTGTTTATGACTTTGTAGTCCATTTGTACCTTTTTGATCATTGGGGGACTCCAGTCTTCATGCTCTATGGGCTTTCCATCTACCATTGGTGGTGTGTATCCTTTCAGTATAGTGAATCAGAGCTCAGTGTCGGACTTAAGGTAGCACTCCATTATATTCTTCCAGTAGCTAAAGTTGTCTCGCTTGAAAAGTAGGGGATGAACCTTGTTGTAGCCCTCTTGGTATGAGTTCAACATTCTGGCACAAAAAGAATTAGAAGATTTCCAAGACTTTCATCTTGGGATTAGCAGTGCGAGATAAAAAAAAAAAAAGAATATTACTTAAGATTAAAAAAATACCTTTAAAGAAAAAGAAAAAGTTTTTAAAATTTATTTGAAAAATTGTTAAGTTACTTCAAAGCAACTTGGTTCTAATACTAATTGAAGAATTGAAAATGCGATAGAAGGGGGGATTTGAATATCGCTCATTAAAAAACTTTTATTTTCGTATTGATTTGTAAAACAAATATCAAAGCAGTAGTTGAATAGAAAATAAAAAGAAGTAGAGGTGACTCAGGTGATTACTTGATTCCAAGCCTATGTTGACTCCTACTCCAAAACTCATGATCCTTAATCGCACCGTTAGGTAATTCACTAAAACTCCTCTTTTCGAAATCTTTGAAAAGAGGTAATTCATACAATGGAATTTACAAATATTATGCAAGCTAAAAAATATACCGACAATGAAATACAAGATGAAGATAGTCGGCACTTCTTGACGTAGCAGCTTGCACGTGAAGTTGAGGCGCAATTTGAGCAGTAGTAGCACAAATGACGAGCAGAGAATGAATCTGAAAATGTTTGTCTTCAATATTGATCTTGAGGTTCTTTTATAATCCACTTTTGATCAATCGAAAAGACGTTCGGTCAATTGATCCTTTCGATCGACCGATCTTCCTATCGGTCGACTGATCCCATGGATTTCCTTCTTTACCGAGATCCGATCTTCACATAATTAAGAGCATTAATTGATCGGTTTAATATTTTGTTGATTGATCTTTGGGTTCGGTCGATCGATCTACCTGAATTCCAAGTTTGCTGAGATTCTATCTTCTAGGTTGTTTACCAAAATGGGTTCGGTGGACCGATCTTTGAGTTCGGCTGATCGATTCACCTTGAATACCAAATGTACTCTATTGATCTAAATTCTGTGTCATGTCATCTTAGTTCGATCCACTAAACCTCCTGTTCAGTTGACTGATCCTTCAGAATCTACAAAACAAAGTCGGATGCACAGTATATATAAAAGTTATCCCGGGAACACAAAGTTAGCACATAAATATGATTCATGAGTAATAATAGATAGTAAAATCTGTCTTAATCTCAACTTGAAAATCTCCCGATTTCTTCAGTTGGATCAGTGACGTAGGATTTTTCCCTTCCGGGGACACGACCTCTCCATCGCTCCTCTCCAGTTGCTTACCTCAACTTATCTGTCAAACATCGAGTCCTCCAAACCTGTTTGGGCTTCGGCTTAGCATCAGACCGGCTCACTAAGGCTTCCTCTCGATATCAGGTCCTCCAGACCTGTCAACTCCAACTGCTAGGTGTCAAGTCCTCGACTCACCTGGACTTCCTACCTAGCTTCAATGATCTGCTAAGACGTTCCTGCCTAGCCGCGACTAGGACTTTCCTGGTTAAGTAAACAGTCTGCACACGTAGTTAATTTATCATATCATAATAAGACTTAACTTGAACCTTTGACAATACCAAAACTTAGGTTCAATTCTGACGCACCCTACATCAACAATGAATTCTTCAAATGCCAGAAAGGCCTTCTTTCTGTCCTCCTAGTGATTTACTTCACCCACTTGATAATCTGCTAACTCGACCATGGTAGTCTCCAACTCTGATGCCATCTTTACTCCTTTATGTTGGACCCCGTGGGTGTTTTGATGTGATCAACCAAGTTAGGTTAAGTCCTACTTATTATTTGATCCCTGTGTCTAAGTGTACAGGAACTTAGGAACACAGGAAGTCGAGCGGAAGACGCAGCTAGTGAGAAGGACGGCACAGGAAGGGAGCCAACGGGCTCGGTGCGTCCGAAGGATGAAAGGGCTACGGAAGAGTACACCGGTGGACGAGAAGAACGTGCGCGACGTTCGATGGACGAGAAGCTGGGTTGGAAGCCTGCTCGAGGAGAAGGCTGGAAATTAGATTCGAGTGAGCCCTATTTCGATTGGTCGGAATCACCCAAATGCATGAAGCTTCGGAAGTCAAAGCAAAGGAGAAAGTGAGCTGGAAGTAAAGCCCGAGGCGCCTTCATTGATCAATGGAGGCGCCTTCACCTTGGAAGCACCCTCATTGCTCAATGGAGGTGCCTCAGACAGGTCAAAGATGACTGTTTGTGAAATGGATAAAGTTTTATCCATCCACTCGTTGGAGGCGCCTTGGACCTCTATTGGAGGCGCCTTGGACCTTCGAGATAAGATTTCCAAGAGCTATAAAATGGCCCCTGGAGTTAGGAAATAAGTATCAATCAAGCATTCAACTCTGTATTAAGTTCCTAGCAACCTCTGAGCATTCTAAGTGTGTAAAGAAGGCTTCTCCACCTACAGTAAAGGAGATATTCTAGTAAAGCTATTCGACCGCCTTGGATTAACAACCGTCTTGGTTGTAACCAAGTTAATTTCTAGTCTCCTCTTTTATTTCCGCTTTATATTTCATTAGTGTTGCATTTTTGAATTGAAATTCTTGAGGAGGGTATACTTTATCTTTCAGACAATTCACCCCCCCCCCTCTTGTCGGCCCCGCTGCACCAACAAGTGGTATCAGAGCCCGACCGCCGTAGAAGAACTAACCGCCAACTGAAGCACAAAGATCAAGATGAATGACCGGAGCAAACATTCATCCCCCAAAGTTCGACGGAGACTTCACTACATGGAAGTAAAAAATGAAGGTATTTTTCAAAATAGAGTTTGATATTCTTCTTATTATGAAATATGGTTTTGCAGCACCTAAAGACAAGGAATAATACAACTGGATGAAGAAGGAGCAAGCAGATTTTGTGGCCAACGGAAAGGCGAAATTCCACTTGCTCAGCGTTCTGCCGCCCCAGGAGATAAGTCGGATCGGAAACTACGACAACTCCAAAGACCTCTGGGAAAAATTACTGGAGCTTCACTAAGGTACCTCAGAAGAAAAATTGGCAAGGCGGGACATCCTCCGGACTCAGCTAACGAACCTCCAGATGAATAATGGTGAGAAGGTAGCACAACTTCAAGCGAGGATCAAGGAGCTAATAACTCAACTAAATAACCTCAGAGAATTGGTAATAAACCGAGACTCGATCCGATACACGCTCAACTCCTTCCCCAGAACTCCTGAATGGGCGTCCTTAGTAGATGCTTACTACATCTCTAAGGACTTTGAGGTAAGTAGTTTAGAAAGTTTATTTTCTACTTTTGAACTTCACGAGTCTCGACTTACATAGCCTAAACAAGTAGAGAAGTCAAACCTCAACATTGCCCTACAAGCCGAAAAGGATGATCCCGACTCCGAAGCATTGATCGACGAAACCGAAGCGGCGCTACTGGTAAGACGTTTCAATAAATTTCTTAAAACTAATAAATTTCGATCGCAGCCAGGAAAGCATCAGCGCAATAGAAGAACAGCCCGGTGTTACAACTACAATGAAGAAGGACACATCAAGGATGACTGCCCCAAATTAAAGAAAAATGATAAAGAAAAGTCTCGAAGACCGACGCCCTCGAAGCGCAAGAGTCTGAAGGCTACATGGGATGAATCATCATCCTCGGAATCCGAAGTCGAAGCCTTCTCGGGATTAGCACTAATAGCCAACCATCTTTTCGAAGAAACTAGCTCGGAGATGAGCATAGATGAAGGAGGAGGATCATCAGAGGAAGAGGAAAGCTGTGACGAAAGGGGAGCATCACCAAGTGAGGTAAGTAAGGTACGTGATCTCACCCCTACTCAGTCTTTTGAATTTATCAAAATGCTTACAAAAGATCTAGCAAAATTAGAAAAAGAAAATGTTGAATTAAAATTACAATTAGCAAAAGTATGTCCACTAGAAATGTATGATATTTTAAAATTAGAAAATGAGAAACTGAAAATTGAAATTGAGAAATTAAAAAATAATCATGCATGCTTAATTAAATTTCCAAAATCAAAACTTAGAGTTTATGGAAAATTAAATTGGTATATTAGAAAGCATCAGGGGCAACTTAGAAAAGTTCCTAGAAACTATGTACCTCCTAAGTTATTAATTAATCCAGTAGGAAGGAACCTTTACTGGGTTCTAAAATCTTTTCTAGACTAAATTTTTTCAAATAAAAATTTTTAAGAGCTTACAACGAGAAAATTAAACAATGAGTTTTTTTATGAGGCTTTGTCTAAGGAAGTAGTCGTTGCTCCAATAACCAAGAAGGCCTAGTGCCTCACCACAACCTGGAAGCCAAAATATTGAAATAAAATGTTTAATTAACTTTATGGAAAAGTATTAAAATTAAAATTAACTAATGCTTTAGAAAGTTTTTAAAACATTTTTCTTAATTCATCAAAAATATTTTCTTGCATAAAATCTTTTCCGAAAATTCTCAAATAATATTTCTTTTGCCTAAGTTAAAATTTCTTCTGAAATTAGAAAATTTTTTTTCAGAAAATTGTCTTACCTAAGTTTTACTTAGAAAAATTCTTAATTTTTTTTAAATTCTTTCAAAAGACTTAGAATTTAGTTTAAACATGTTTTATACCCTGTTTTTTGCTGTGATCAAAGGGGAGAGATAGGATGATATTCTTTTTAAAAATTGGTGTCAGATAGACCTAAATTTGATGTTGCAATTTATTTTAATTGCAAATTTATGCTTAAACTGGTAGTTTAATAATTTCTTTAAATTATTACTTGTTTGTTTTACCCTAACTTGAACTTGGGTTGATGCACATCAAAAAGGGAGAGATTGTTGGACCCCGTGGGTGTTTTGATGTGATCAACCCAGCTAGGTTAGGTCCTACTTGTTATTTGATCCCTGTGTCTAAGTGTGTATGAACTTAGGAACGCAGGAAGTCGAGCGGAAGACGCAGCTAGCGAGAAGAGTTGCATGGGAAGGGAGCCGACGGGCTCGGTGTGTCCGAAGGATGAAAGAGCTGCGGAAGAGTACACCGGTGGACGAGAAGAATGTGCGCAGCGTTCGAGGGACGAGAAGCCGAGTCAAAAGCTTGCTCGAGGAGAAGGCCGAAAATTGGGTTCGGGTGAACCCTATTTCGGTTGGCCGGAATCACCCAAACGCATGGAACTTCAGAAGTCAAAGCAAAGGAGAAAGTGAGCTGGAAGTAAAGCTTGAGGAACCTTCATTGATCAATGGAAGTGCCTTCACCTTGGAGGCGCCCTCATTGCTTAATGGAGGCGCTTCAGACAGGTCAAAGATAACCATTTGCGCAATGGATAAAGTTTTATCCATCCACTCGTTGAAGGCGCCTTGGACCTCTATTGGAGGCGTCTTGGACCTTCGAGATAAGATTTTCAAGAGCTATAAAATGGCCCCTGGAGTTAGGAAATAGGTATCAATCAAGCATTCAACTCTGTATTAAGTTCCTAGCAACCTCTGAGCATTCTAAGTGTGTAAAGAAGACTTCTCCGCCTACAGTAAAGAAGATATTCTAGTAGAGTTGTTCGACCGCCTTGGATTACAACCGTCTTGATTGTAACCAAGTTAATTTCTAGTCTCCTCTTTTATTTCTACTTTATATTTCATTAGTGTTGCATTTTTTAGTTAAAAGTCTTGAAGCAAATTACTGCTCCAACCCTTGCTTCGATGAAGTCTCATTGCGAAGATCAGGTTGTAGCTATAGCTGCTGACCCTCCATGGTGGTCAATTTCACCTCTTGTACGGTTAGTTTGTGCTGGGCTCAAAGTAGCTCCTCCCAGGTTTATCTAGTGAACTCCTCTGAAGCTTGCGCAATGGCTTGGGCCTATGTTAGTTCACGCTCCAGCTCGTGAGCCATGTTAGATTGTGTCTTGGCCCTTTTGTCCCACTTCTCCATTTCAGCCTTGACTTTCTCCCTCGCAATTTGAGAGACTACCTCCTTGAACTTAGCTTTGTCAGCCCCTTGCCAAGCCTTCTTGACTTTGCATCCCAACAAGGTTGACTGAGCGACTGAGTTTGCTAGCCTTCCAACTCAACTATCTGTGTCTCCATTCTTCAATGTTGTTTCACCAAATAGAGAAGACCGTTGTTCAATCCCTTCTAATCCACCTTGAACTACACAATCAAAACTATAATTAATAGTTATTCTATGTGTTTAGTATGAATAACAAGTCAGACATTGAAAAGTGACTCGAATAGATTCTCACTCAGCTCCAAGATGCCCAAGCGTGGCATGACAACTGCCTCGTAAGTCTAGAGTCACTCAACCAGTGAGGGGCTAGGCCCCCTCGACCCTTCCTCTCTTCGAAGAGCTCTGAGCTAAGGGGCAGAGCTAGAGCTCGACTACAATAGCTCGGAAGATAGAGGGGCATGGTGTCGAGCCGCGGTGCTAGAACTTGGTTGTATTTGTTTGGGTGTCGGGGTGGTAGCTTTGCCAACAGTAGGGGAGGTCGCAAAGGCCCTGGACACCTTGGCTCCCTCCCCAATAATCAACTCAAGAGGGAAGCTCCTTATTGGTTGAGGGGCAAAAACACCTTCCACTAGAGTTCGGTCCAATTTCTTCCATTTTTGGGATTTGACTTAATTCAAACTCGAAGCCGATTGAACTACACTAGGATATGGTGGTTTCCTGGACATTGGATCCCTCTTTCGGGGTCGGATCTCAAGTCTGACTCTGGCATCGGGCTCAACCACCTCGAGAGACTCCCCCAACTCAATGATAGGGGCTTGTGTTTCAGTGACAATAGGAACTAATACTGCAAAGACAGGGACCTCAGACTAGATCATAGTCATAGAGGACTCAACCACCATAGAGGGATGATGTGGCGACATTTCTGATGATCCCTCGTCCGCATCTTCTAAGGGGCACATGCCTTCTATCGATGTCATGTCCCATTTCAGGGTTTTGTTGACTGATGCATTCAACATGACTTGATCTACAAGGAGAAGAAGAGTTAGTCAATGACAAGATAATTTGACAAAAGCAACACCTTATTCAGTCAATCTTCCAGCACGAATGCATTTGGACATAGTTTGGCCCGGTAGAGTAATGCTTTATTCTCCACCAATATGTTAACATCAAAATTCAAGTCTGCCAAGATCTCAATCACCCCCAAGAATACCTACTACAGTTTGTATTACCCAAGCAGATTGGATTTCTAGGCAGTCAACCAGGTGTACGACTGGGGTGGCTTGACAAAGAAAAAGTGACCCTTCTACCCCTTGTGCGAGGTCAAGTACTCATCAAGGAAGTTACACCCCGGTCTAGCCTCAAAGTAGATAACCCCGAGCTATCCTTGATTAGGATAAAAGAAATAGTGGAAGATAACAGGGTAGTGGGACTTGGTATAATCGAAGAATAATGATTGCACCATAGATTAGACGAAGGAAATTCGAGGTGAATTGCAACAAAGAGACCTAGACATAGGTAGCAAGGTTCGGGAGGAAGTGATGGGAAACCTAAGGTCACTCGTTAACTAGCCGTGGAAGTAGGTGATGTAACCTGGTGGTGGCTCATATGGCCAATGTTTCGGCGTTGGAATCATGATCTTGTAATCAGAAGGGATGTCGAACTATAGCCGAAGATACAATTTTTGGTCTCTCATATATATAGACTGTTGGGTCTAATACTAGAGGTCAGAGAATTCGTCAATGGCGATGGGTTTAGAATGAAGAATAATGAAAGAGCGAAAGGGTTAGAAATAGAAGAGAAAGTAACAACAAACTTACTATGTCGTCAAAAGTTGAAAGAAGATGAAAATGCTATAGTAGGCATAAGCAAATGAAAGCGACATTGCTTTTTGATGACCAAATATACGTTGGTGGCCGCATAGTAGGGTTGTCGTATCAATCCACCGAACCATTGGATGGAGAGAAAAGAGTGACAAGATCTCGTCGTAGCCATAAGATCGCTCAACCAAATTGTTGCACTCGAGACACAATCCCCTCCATTAAATCACAGCAATGGAGAATTTTGAGGTGACACATCAGTCTCTTTGACAGTTCAAACACAATTGTTGGATGCAGTGGCACAAAAAAATGGAAGCGTGGCACTACCGCCGGATCCAAGGTTGTGTCAACAGCGACACCACCACACACCTTCGCAATTAATGTGGTAAGGTGTTCTCGTGGCTCAAGACGAATACGCATGTCAGTCATCAATGTGACGGTACAGTGTGCCAATTATAAGGGTGATACGTGATCTCGCATATCGCATTGATTAAATGTGACGCATTATATCCCCGACGACAAGACTAGGCCAGTTGTCCCAACAAAATATCAACACCTCAGCTCAGCATTCTAAACAGTGAGCTTATTAAGCATACGATTGATAGATCGGAAACTTGCGATAGAGGGGGGGGGGGGGGGGGGGGGGGGAATATCGCTTTCTAAAACTTTTCTTTATCCTTTTTACAAATAAAGTTAAGCAGTGGAAATTAAATAAAGAGACACGTTCTTTTATTTTGTTCGGAGCCTAGCTCGACTCCTACTCGAAGGCCCGCGGTCCTTGACCAGACCGATGGGCAAATCATTATAACCATTCTCTCTGAAATCCTCGGAGAGAAGCAGATCGTACAAGTACAATAGAATAAGATAGTAACAATCCTACTATCTTATTGAAATTAAGTGCAATATGAAAATATACCGACAATTATGTGTGTAGGTTGAAGCTCGGTCGGTACTTCCGGATGGAGTAGATTTGCAGAGTCGATGACTTGTAGCACAATCCGTACGCAGAGAGAAGACTTGAAGATGATCAGAAGTTCTATCTAGCCTCTATCTTCGAGCTTGTTTTTATAGGTGTACTGGAGGTTCGGTCGACCGCCAGTCGACCGATCCCACTGTTCAGTCGACCGAACCCGCTCCCTTCCTTCCTGGCTGAAGTTCGAGGCTGGCTCGATCTTTTGCATTTACTGGTCTTTAATGGTTCGGTCGACCGAACCATCTTTTTGATCGACCGAACAAGCCTTTTCCTTGTTCGTCGAAATCTGCCAGATATCTTCTTTTAATGCTGTTTAATGCTGATTGGATCGGTCGATCGGTCCTCTGGTTCGGTTGACCGATCAGCCTTTTTTTTTTGCTGATCGCTGCTGATGATCTGTCCTTTGCTGAGTCACCCTGGTTCTGTCGACCAATCTTACTTTTCGGTCGACCGATCATGCTTTGACCGGACTCTGGTCTGATCTATTCTGAACTGAATTACTGCTTTGAGTTTGCTTTGTTCGGTCGACCGAACCACTGGTTCAGTCGACCGATCCAGTCGAACCTGCAGCACAGTGTTACGAAAAAAAACTTTCCTGCAAAATAGATGTTAGAGCAATAATATAAAGCAGGAATAAAATGTAAGACAGTAGAATTGTCTTGATCTCAACTTTGAAACCTTCCCGGTTTCTTCAATTGGATCAGCGACCTAAGGTTGTTCCCTCCGGGAACCCGACCTCCCTATCGCTCCTCTAGTTGTTTACCTCAACCTACCTGCCAAACTTAGATCCTCCAATCTAGTTTGGACTTTTCACTCAGCCTTGATCGGCTCCCCAGGACTTTTCCTTTTGATCTTCGTTCCTCCAGACCTCTCGATCACACCGCCAAGCGTCGGGTCCCTTTGACCTGCTTGGACTTGCACCTGGGTTCCACGATCTGCTAAGATTTCTCCGCCTAGCCTCCAGCTAGGACTTTTCTGGTTGAGTAAACATCCTACACACTCAGTCAACTTGTTAGATCATAACAAGACTTAACTTGAACATTTGACAACATCAAACTCAGGTTTGATTCTGGTGCAACTTGCACCAACAATCTCCCCCTTTTTTATGTTTGGTAACTAAGGTTCAAAGTTAAGTTTAAACATATGCAACAAGTAAATAAACAAACAATTTAACTTTTCACCCCCTGAGTTAAACAACTCCCCTGAATTCACTATCTCTCCCCCTTTGACACACATAAAAAATAGGGGTAGACTCAATAACCAAGTAAAATTTTAACCTTAAAGTTTTGCTAAGTAAAAATGATGAAATTTTGAAAAATTTTACTAAGTAAAGTAAATGTTGAATAAAATTGTTGTAAAATTTTACTAAGTAAAAAATTTTAAACATATTACTAACTTAAAATTTTGAAAAACTTTATTAAGCAAAATAATTTTAAAAAATATACTAAGGAAGTTAGACTAAAAAATTTAATTAAATTTTGAAAAAAATATTACCAAGTAAAAAAAAATTAATTTTGAAAAGGATAAAAATTTAATTAAAAATTTTACAAAGTCAATAATAATTTTGAAAATTTTGAATAAGTTAAAATTTATGAAAAAGATTTAGTAATGGAAAGAGCTATTTGAAAATTTTTATTTAGTTAAAATTTGGAAAAGAATAAATTTTGAAAAACATTTTGAAAATGATCTTTTGAGAATGATTTGGTCACTAAAAAATTTGACAATGATATAAATTTAAAAATCTTGTTTTGAAGCTCCCTCTAAAATTGACAAATTCCTAAAAGTCCAAGCATGAGTAGGAAAATTTGTCCTTATGATGAAATGTCCAACCTTTGTTCAAGGCTAACTACCACAAGATAGTAGTTGATGACTCAGGTTGGTCAATTTGAGTATTTAGTACTAACTAGGTTTTTACTAGCTAGTTAACCCAAATTGATTCATGTATGTTGTTTAAAGCTCAGATTTATAGCGATGCACTGACATAAGCATCTGAAATCTAGGGCTAAGACCTAAGCATCTCATCCATTCTAAGTTATCAAACAAGGGATCCTACTGTGCTTGTGAGATGCTGGCTCCTAGGACTATAGGATCATGCAATTCTACGGTAAGACCTAGGCTACTCCAGAAAATTAAAATAATTAGAAAGAGTTTTTGAAAACCAAAATTTTGAAAGAGAGATTTTTATAAAAATAATATTGAAAAAATAAACTAAGTAGTAATTTTCAAAATGAAAGAAAAAACTATTCTATAAAATTTACCAAAAGACATTACTAACTAGAAATTACTTAAGATTAAACTTAGTCATAATTCAAGTCAATAGATACAATAAGTCATAAGCAACAGAACCTAAAATCACTCATCCTGATCCTCATCATCTCGATAATAGTCAAACATCCTCCGCTGCTCCTTCTCTAAAGCATCAGTACGATCCATCATCTCTTGACGAAAATCTACAATTTGTCCCTAAAGAGAGCTGTACTAATCATCCATTTTTGTTTCCAAGGAGTTAAATCGACTAAAAATATCATCTCGCAGACGGGTAAAGAAGTCACTAGTTGGAGGAGGAGGAGCATATGAACTGCTCTAAGGAAAATCAAAGTAGGGTGTCATGGCAAATCCTGGATCAATATATACTGGAGGAGGTGCAGTAACTGGGACCGGATCATCTTCAGCAATAGGATCTTCGACAGCCGGTTGAATGTAGTGTGGATGAGTCCATTTATACACAAGACCCTCGTCGCTAGTCTTAATCCCAGCCAAGGACAACTGCCTAACCCCGACAAGATCAAAATCTGATAACTCAATCAACTCACCCCGATGAACACTCACACCCAGAGAAGTAATATAGGCAGTAAGAATATGACACTGGATTATATGAACTTTATTAGAGGTGCTATACCCCGAATAATAGATAATTGACCAGAACACCCAGTAGCCTAAGTCAAACTCTAGTCTATGTCGTAAGACATACATCAGAAAAAGATGGACTGGTCGTAAAACACCCTGATCTCTAGATGACAGAGGATGAATGCAGGAGACAACCATCTTATAAAAAGCATTGTCTCTCAGACTAAGTGGTACAGTAGACATCTTTTTAGGACGTGGTCCCTCAAAGAAGTCAGCATACATAATATCAAGAGTAAGATGTGCAAATGGAGCAGGTAATGGATCTGGAATAGAAGCACTGAAAAAGATACGAGTAACTAAGGGTCGTATCCGTAAAAACCTAAGAAACATATCCAAATCAAAGATCTAGAGCATCTCTCTAGTGGCGACCCTAGTCCTATAGTGATGAGGATCAAGCTCGCATAAGTTGTGGTAAAATTCTGAACAGAGAATAGGATTGTATGCATGTCTACAAAAGATAATGCTATCAAGTTGATAGTGTTGATTGATCTCTATGGCTTCAGGACAAAAGGTTTGGTAGAATTGGAGATCTAGACAGCGAGTACCTATCACCTTAAATTTTTTATTAGGAAAAGATTGTCTTAACTCTTCAGTAGAAAACCTAGGGTTCTGACTGGGATTAAGAGAGCTAGCCTCTCGTTGCGCAATAGCTCTACTTTTTTCACTGTATAAAAAAAAATATCAATAAATAATTGTGCATAAGTATTTTAAAAGATTTAGAACAAAGAAATGGTTACCGAGGCATTGTCGGGCTGCTAGACAAACTGAAACCGGCGAGAAGAACTTCTTATTGAAGGAGGAAGGCAAAGAAAAGAGATTTTGGGGATGAGGCTTTCGGCTTGCCAAAACCTGTTTTTATAGAGGACGATTGGTCGACCGATAAGGGGTTCGGTCGACCGATCCCTTAAATTCCTCGTCCTTTTGACCAGTAAGCAGACGTTCGGTCGACCGATAAATCGGATCGGTTGATCGATAAATTAACTTTGGCACAGATTCAGGGTAGGTGGAGAGCAGTTGAACGGATGAGAATTAATTACTTTCAGTCGACCGATTGATCAGTTCGGTCGACCGATTCATCGGTTTGGTCGATCGATTAATTTATAACAATTTAAGTATCATTGACCTGTTCAACATTGGTTCGGTCGACCGATAATGTTGTTCGGTCGACGGAACAAATTTTTTTTTAATTAAGTTTTAAAATAAGTTTTAATTAAGTTTTAAAAAGTTTTTAATTAAGTTTTTAAAATAATTTTTAAAAGGTTTTTAATTAAGTTTTTAAAAAATTTTAATTAAGTTTTACAAAAAAAATCAATTAATCTTTAAAAAAGTTTTTAATTATGTTTTTAAAATAAGTTTTAATTAAGTTTAAAAATAAGTTTTAAAAATTTTAATTAAGTTTTAAAATAATTTTTAATTAAGTGAAAAAAAGTTTTTAATTAAGTTTTTAAAATAAGTTTTAATTAAGTTTAAAAATAAGTTTTTTTAAAATAAGTTTTAAAAAATTTTAATTAAGTTTTAAAATAATTTTTAATTAAGTTTAAAAAAAATTAATTAATGTTTAAAAAAAATTAATTAAGTTTTAAAAATAAATTTTAATTAAGTTTAAAAATAAGTTTTTAATTAAGTTTTAAAATAAGTTTTAAAAATTTTAATTAAGTTTTAAAATAATTTTAAAAGGTTTTTAATTAAGTTTTTTTTTAAAAAAATTAATTAAAAACCTTTTAAAAAAATTAATTAAGTTTTAAATTAATTAAGTTTTAAAATAATTTTTAAATAGTTTTTAATTAAGTTTTAAAATAATTTTTAATTAAGTTTTAAAAAAAATTAATTAAGTTTTAAAATAAGTTTTAATTAAGTTTTAAAATAATTTTTAAAAGTTTTTAATTAAGTTTTAAAATAATTTTTAAAAGGTTTTTAATTAAGTTTTTTTTAAAAATTTAATTAAGTTTTAAAAAAATTAATTAATGTTTAAAAAAAATTTAATTAAGTTTTTAAAATAAGTTTTAATTAAGTTTAAAAATAAGTTTTTAATTAAGTTTTTCAAATAAGTTTTAAAAATTTTAATTAAGTTTTAAAATAAGTTTTAATTAAGTTTTAAAAAAATTAATTAAGTTTTTAAAATAATTATTAAAAGTTTTTAATTAAGTTTTAAAATAATTTTTAAATAAGTTTAAAAAAGAATTAATTAAGTTTTAAAATAAGTTTGAATTAAGTTTAAAAAAGTTTTTAATTAAGTTTTTAAAATAATTTTTAAAGGTTTGAATTTAATTAGGTTTGAATTTAATTATGTTTTATAATTAATTAGGTTTGAATTTAATTAGGTTTGATAATTAGGTTTGAATTTAATTAGGTTTGATAATTAATTGGGTTTGAAAAAGGTTAGGTTTGAATTAAGTTAGGTTTGAATTAAGTTTGAAAAAGATTATTGAACCCATGTTAGATTCAAACTTAGCTTTGGGTTAATCAAGCAGGCTTCATAAGGATAACCTTTCAGTTCAGTGGCGAGGCATATGACCTTCTTGTGTATCAATGGTGGACCACTAGCTGAAGACTTTCCAAACTGTTTCCGCCCAAAAAACTTAATACTAAATCTTGCTCTAACTAGCCCATGTTTGACTGGGGTAGCTTCGGTCAGATCCACTAAGTCTAGTGCACCAGGTAGAATTCTATATTCAGCCTAGACATGCCTTCGACAAAGTTTCCTTAACGTACTATCATCCCAATCCATTCCGATGCTATGTTGTAGGGTTTGGTAAACCTTTTTCATCTAACCGTTCTAAGAAGAAAATAAACCTAATCCTAAGTATTGAGTTTGGTTAATCAAGTTGGTTGTATTGTTTTTCTACTTGCTCCACCTGAGTCATAGCTTAGATAAGGTCTATCTAAGTAATGAATCTGACTCTTAGGGACCAAGTATAGATTTGATTCAATTTGTTTGGTTAAAAGTTTTGTTTGAACCCATGCTTGGACTTGCCTTCTAGTATTTTGACTGATTAAGGATAAGTATGATTTGTTTGTTTGTTTGGGTTTGTAACCGAGTCCTGATTTGTTGTACACGGCTCGTTGTGATCCAAGTACCATATTTAGACACTTGGATCCCATTTCGAACCTTTTCAACGTTTTCTTGAATCACTCGACTTGACCTTTCAAATCGGAATTTTCTTCCTCAAGCTTTTCAACTTGAGTTGAAGTTCTGATTTGAACTTGGTTAGTCGAGTCACTCAAGTTAACTTGTTGCTTAAGGTGGTCTATTTCCTTAAGTAACAAGTTATTTTGCTTTTCAGATTTCGATAATTTTTTAAACAAACATTTAACTACTTTAAGTAGTGCTTGAGAAGAAAATAAAAAAATATTTCTAAAAGAAAAGGAAAATGTTTTAAAAATTGCTTTGAAAATCGGTTAAGAAATTTCAGAGCTAACCGGCTCTGATACCAATTGATAGATAGGAAACTTGCGATAGAAGGGGGGGGTGAATATCGCTTTCTAAAACTTTTCTTTATCCTTTTTACAAACAAAGTTAAGCAGCGGAAATTAAACAAAAAGGCACGTTCTTTTACTTCGTTCGGAGTCTAGCTCGACTCCTACTCGAAGGCCTGCGGTCCTTGACCGCACCGATGGGCAAATCACTATTACCCTTCTCTCCGAAATCCTCGGAGAGAAGCAGATCGTACAAGTACAATAGAATAAGATAGTAACAATCCTACTATCTTATTGAAATTAAGTGCAATATGAAAATATACCGACAATTATGTGTGTAGGTTGAAGCTCGGTCGGTACTTTCGAACGGAGTAGATTTACAGAGTCGATGACTTGTAGCACAATCCGTACGCAGAGAGAAGACTTGAAGATGATCAGAAGTTCTATCTAGCCTCTGTCTTCGAGCCTGTTTTTATAGGTGTACTGGAGGTTCGGTCGACCGATCCCACTGTTCAGTCGACTGAACCCGCTCCCTTCCTTCTTGGCTGAAGTTCGAGGCTGGCTCGATCTTTTGCATTTACTGGCCTTTAATGGTTCGGTCGACCAAACCATCTTTTCGGTCGACCGAACAAGCCTTTTCCTTGTTCGTCGAAATCTGCCAGAGATCTTCTTTTAATGTTGTTTAATGCTGATTGGATCGGTCGATCGGTCCTCTGGTTCGGTCGACCGATCAACCTTTTTTTTTTTTGCTGATCGCTGCTGATGATCTGTCCTTTGCTGAGTCACCCTGCTTCGGTCGACCGATCTTACTTTTCAGTCGACTGATCATGCTTTGATCGGACTCTGGTCTGATCTGTTCTGAACTGAATTACTGCTTTGAGTTTGCTTTGTTCGGTCGACCGAACCACTGGTTCAGTCGACCGATCCAGTCGAACCTGCAGCATAGTGTTACGAAAAAAACCTTTCCTGTAAAACAGATGTTAGAGCAATAATATAAAGCAGGAATAAAATGTAAGACAGTAGAACTATCTTGATCTCAACTTTGAAACCTTCCCGGTTTCTTCAGTTGGATCAGCGACCTAAGGTTGTTCCCTCCGGGAACCTGACCTCCCTGTCACTCCTCCAGTTGTTTACCTCAACCTACCTGCCAAACTTAGATCCTCCGATCTATTTTGGACTTTTCACTCAGCCTTGATCGGCTCCCCAGGACTTTTCCTTTTGATCTTCGGGCCTCCAGACCTCCCGATTACACCGCCAAGCGTCGGGTTCCTTTGACTTGCTTGGACTTGCACCTGGGTTCCACGATCTGCTAAGATTTCTCCGCCTAGCCTCCAGCTAGGACTTTTCTGGTTGAGTAAACATTCTGCACACTCAGCCAACTTGTTAGATCATAACAAGACTTAACTTGAACTTTTGACAACATCAAAACTCAGGTTTGATTCTGGTGCAACTTGCACCAACAACGATAACTTAATACAGTCCAATTAGTCAGATGCCTCTTTCAACTAGATTTATCGAGGAGGCTTGTGATGTGGCTGAAGCCTGCAACCCCATGTCCCATATGGTCAAAAGTCGTGTTGAGCTGTTAATCAAAGTCAAGGAGAGTCAGATATAATCCAAAGGGAATCAGACTCAGCCTAGAAAGGACTTGAGTTTGATTGAACATGCTTGGTGCACTCATCCCAAGGAATAGAGTCTACCGAGGGACAATATAACTATTACGACTCGGCCTTAGTCGTCGATATCATCCTTAACTCAACCTCAGTTGTTGACATCATCCTTGACTCATCCTTTGACTTTGTCTATCCTTAGGGCCACTTAGTATGAACCTCATCTCCTCATCCACCCTTGGCTCGAGCCTACGCCCTATGTGGCCCGCTGAAAACGAGGAGGCGTTTGTATAAGGAAGCAATATGACCACTTCATTCATGGACCGTTTCTCCTAGAAGACGTGGAGAATGACAATGCACATCCCGAAGCACATGGGTAATGGAAGCGCACATCTCAGAATACGTGATAAATAGATGCGCACACCCAAGAGAATGACCACATTTACGACTCTTTAAAAGGTCATCTGCTCCCACAAGCACAGATACGCGCACAACAAAATCTACTTCTCGTTACGCAATTCTCCTCCCTTAAGAAAAATCCTAACTTGAGTGTGTGGCTGGTCGGAATCCATCCCTAGTGTCATTCTAACTCTCTTTTGGAGTGCTTTTCAAGCCTTTGTATTCTTCTCGACGATGATCTTCAAAGAGCGTGTAGCCTATTCATTGTCGATGGATGGACCCTCCACGGTATTTAGTTGAAACACAAAGTAACACAGAGATCTTCAGATAGAGGTCTTAAAAGACTCGAGGATGTTAGAAAGGGGGCTAAGGCAAACCTTAGCAAATCCCTTCTAACGCTCAAGTCAGATTTCGAAGAAAAAAATGGAGAGAACCAAAGGTGAAAGGAAGTAGAAAATAATGGAGATTACTTGCCTTGATGCTACAATCTATTACCACTAAATAGAAAGTGAAAAGATGACGTTAGTTTCCAAAGGACAAGCTGTTAGTTAGAGCCCTAGAGCCAATCATTTGATGATTGTATGGACTCATGTATATCATATTCTTGTATATTAATAAAGGCATTTGTTTGGTTATTATACTTATTTATATTAGTGCCAAATAGACTAAGTATAATAGCGTCCTTGAGTAGAAGGTTCATACCTATATCAATCGATTAGTTGAATCGATAGTGAGATGATATAGGGAACACTACTCTAAATCATTCCTAGTCGAGTATTAGCATTCAGGGACAATGTTAATACAATAAGACTAGCATGTAGGTCAGCTCGATGACTTGATCTCACAAGTCATGGATATAGAGATATCAAGCTGACACATGGGTATGCATTAGGGAATGTATACTGAATGACCCGCCATGAGAAAGTATCATGGATCGTTATATGAGTGTCATATACTTTCTCATGTGGCTATTAGTATGACTATTAGTCCTTAGACCTGAAGTCACCATGGATCCCTACATAAGGAGTTATGTACTTTAGTTTCGTCAAACGTCACCCGTAACTGGGTGGACTATAAAGGCGATTACTGGGTATGTAACGAATTATGCAGAGGGATGCGAGTGATGTAGATGGGATTTATCCCTCCCATATGACGGGAGCGACATCACTATTCTTGATAGAGTGAGACCACTAAGCGCATGGCCATACCCAAATGAGTAAACATTAGATGTTGAGCTCATTTGATCGAGTGAGTCTACTTGGAGTTCAAGATTTAGATTGATTAGAGGATGACACGGTCTATGCCTCACATTGATCAATCTAGATGTCTAGGATAGAAGGGCAATGTCACATATTGTGAGGAGTCACAATTAGTAGTCACAAGGTGATGTTGGATCTTAACATTTCTTGTAACTTGGGTAGCAATGATGTATTGCTAGATGCCGCTCATTGCTTATGTTTCTAAAAGAGTTTAGAAACATTGCCAACGTTACAAGAACCTATTGGGTCACACACAAAGAACATGTGGATGAAGATTAGGTTCATATGATGAACCAATTGGATTAGGTTCATATGATGCACCAAAGATTGGATTCAAAATTAGACTTATTGAGTTAGACTTAATTAGATTCAAATGTTGAATGAGTCTAATTTAAATTTGATTCATTGGGTCAATTTATATTAATGAATTAGATTCATTAAATTAAAATTGACTTGAATCAAAGGTTGGATTTAACTCAACAAGGAAGAGAATTGGTCAAGTTTGACTTGACCAAATGGAAGTTGAAACATCAAGTTTGACTTGATGTCTTGCCACATCATCATGAAGGTTGACTCATCCTACTTGGCATGACCAACCTAGCCACATCATTAGCCACATCACCACCTCATAATGGTATGCCACCTCATTGGAGGTTACACATCCAATTGGTTTTAATGTGGCCGGCCACATTAATGAGGGGCTTTATGGTGTGGCCGGCCACACATTAGATGGTGTGGAGGTTTTTGTTTTGTGCATTGATGTGGTGTCATTATTCCTTCTTCTTCCTTGGGTTCCCCTCTCCTCTTGAGTTGCTGTGGTCGTGGCCATCATGGTGAGGAGAAGATGTTGAGTTGTTTCCAAGAGCACAAGGGAAAGTGAAGGTCACAAAGGAGGGTACTAAAGGAGTGTATGTGATTCTCTCTTCTATTTCTCTCTTTTCTCTTTTTTGTTCCCATCCGAGAGCTCTAGAAAAGTGCTAACACACTTGGGGCTCTCTTCTCCATCTTTGAGTGGTAGAAGACCACTCCTTGTTCGTGTGGATATCACTAGAGGAGTGTCTACATTGACACTCTCGAGATCCAACGCTTCCTTGGACGAGCGGGACTAAACGAAGGGCACGCATCGAAGGTAAAATGGTTTTTCCTTTGTAGATCTACTGTAGATCGTAGTATAAAACTCGTATTTGTGTTTTCGAAATTTTTCCTTGCACGGATCTACGGCTTTGGGTGATTCGGGGTTTCCGCGACGCGAAAAGCGGTTTTCGCGGCCCGAAAAACCCAACAGTGGTATCAGAGCCACGTGCAAGGCGAATACGAGTTTGTTTTTTGGTTTTATGAAAACTAAAGTTTCTGTAATTTTCTGTAAAATTATGATTTTATAGTTTTTATGGGTAATTTTTCCGTAGAAGCGAAGCACAAGTGTCTCGGCACTTGTAGGCTTCGGCTACCGGAAAGATTTTTCCAAAACGGCTTCGTTTTGCCCCAAATCCATTTGGGACAGCGGGCTTGGGTGCCATTAGATCGCAAAGGAGCAACTCACGATGGTTAGATCGTGGGTAGGGGTACTGCCCCTAACCCCGCAAGGGGATTTGCTCCGCGATTGCACCCGAAATCGCTAAAAACGAACCCGCCGGGAAGATTTTTCCGAAACGGCAATGTCTCGGCCCAAATCGTTTTGGGACAGCGGGTTTAGGCGCTGTTGGATCGCAAAGGAACCCTCGCGATGGTTAGATCGCGGTAGGGGCCCTGCCCCTGGATTGCGCCCGAAACCGCTAAACGGCACCGCCGGGAAATTTTACTCATAAAATTGTAAAAATTAGTTTTAAAATTATAGAAAATTATGAAAATATATAATTTTGAATTATATATTAATTTTGTGATAGTCATGGCCCAAAACCCAATATGATTGGTTGTGTTGTAATTCATAATACGGCCTGCGTGCCGTTACGTGTTGTATTATATTCGCGACCTGCGCGTCGTGCCTTCTCTTATTTTCTTGTTGTAAATTAGATTTAGACTCGAATGTAACTCGAGTTTCAAATTGTAATGTAGAAATTGGAGTGGTGGAGGGTCCACACGAGACGGAGTTCCGAGGCGGGCACGAGCAACACAAGGTGGTCAAAGGGAGGAGCTTGGAGAAGCTGTTGACCCTAGGTTGATCATTCGATCTTCTCATTGGCTTGAGAATATCGTAGTAGGGCCATGACTAAATCACAAATAGATTAATTAATTAATTGTTATGTATATGATGCATGTTTAATAGTTAATTAATTAATTAGTGCCTTAACGATTAGATTAGATCTAAGTCGTGCACATGATGCACCCTTGCGATTAGATTAGATCTAAGTCATGCACAAGATGCATCCTTCTCGATTAGATTAGATCTAGATCGAACCAACTCTAAATGCCTAACCATGCCGTGATACCTATCACTACCTCGATCACATGTATTGTTGAATCTGCCAAAGCAGAGCAATACATATTATCTTGGTAGGGTACGGAGGGACAATCTTGGTCCCGCCTATCAACGCATGGGTGAATACAAACTCAATTAGATTGAGTATTCCTAGTTACTCGGTTGGATTGAGTCAACTATAGGCATTATTCCAACGGTTGGAAAAGATAGGTCAAAATCACATCTATATTAACTCTCGGGCGTATTAGCCAAAGCTAACTCGAGTTTTAATATAAATGCAGATATTGATTCTATAAACAAGAGTTGCATAGAGATGTAATTGGTAATCGTTACCTACCGATCATACTAAGCCTTGGGCGTATTAGCCAAAGCTAACTTAAGGGTTAGTATGATGTGGATCTTGTCCCACAAGAATTATAGAATTCAGTGGGAGCATCATTTAATTAAAGGCCTAATTAGATGATTTAAAAGAATATGATATTTATTTCTGCAAATTTTATGTTGTAGATAACCATGACGTCGAATACGAACTTTTTCTCTCTGCGTTCTGTCCTTAAGAAGGACAAGCTCAACGGAGCAAATTTCCTGGACTGGTACACGAACTTGAGAATAGTTCTCACCCAAGAACGTAAACTGTACGTTCTGGAGCAGCCCATTCTGGAGGCTCCTCCTGCCACTGCCACGCGAGCAGACCGTGATGCTTACAAGAAGCATCAAGATGACGCATTCGATGTGTCCTGTCTAATGCTCGCAACCATGAACTCTGAGCTTCAGAAGCAACATGAGTTGATGGGTGCTTACGATATGGTTGCACATCTTCGTCAACTATATCAAGGACAAGCAGGGCACTGGAAGAGGAACTTCACAGGATACCTGGAAGATCTTAACAAGAAGAGAAATAAGATTTCTACTTCAGGTATAAATGTTATAGAAGTCAACCTCTCTATTTCTTCGTCGTGGGTATTAGATACCGGATGTGCTTCGCACATTTGTACTAATGTACAAGCACTAAGAAATAGCAGAGCATTGACAAAGGGCGAGATAGACCTACGAGTAGGCAATGGAGCACGGGTTGCTGCTGTTGCTGTAGGGACTTATTTTCTATCTCTGCCCTCTGGGCTTATACTAGAGTTAGATGATTGTTGTTATGTGCCTGCATTGACTAAGAACATTATATCAGTTTCTTGTTTGGACAAGAAAGGATTCTCGTTTATAATAAAGAACAAATGTTGTTCTGTCTATTTAAACGATATGTTCTATTGTAGTGCACCTCTGATGAACGGACTCTATATTCTAGACCTTGAGAGCTCTATCTATAACGTTAGTACCAAGAGGTTCAAATCGAACGATATGAACCACACCTATCTCTGGCACTGTCGCTTAGGTCATATAAATGACAAGCGCTTATCCCAGCTCCATAAGGATGGTTTGTTGGACTCATTTGATTTTGAATCATATGAGATATGCGAGTCATGCCTACGAGGCAAGATGACCAAGACTCCCTTTAGTGGGCACAGCGAGAGAGCGACTGATTTGTTAGGACTCATACATAGTGATGTATGTGGCCCTTTCAATGTCGCTGCTAGAGGCGGTTATAGGTACTTCATCACATTTACTGATGACTTCAGTAGATACGGTTATGTGTACTTGATGACACATAAGTCCGAATCCTTTGAAAAGTTCAAAGAATTCAAGAATGAAGTACAGAACCAGCTTGGCAAGAGTATTAAGATACTTCGATCCGATCGAGGTGGTGAATGCTTAAGCCATGAGTTTCGTGACTACTTAGCTGAGTGTGGGATTTTATCTCAACTCACTCCTCCTGGAATACCACAGTGGAATGGTGTATCCGAAAGGAGGAATCGTACCCTATTAGATATGGTACGATCTATGATGAGTCACACAGATCTTCCGACATACCTCTGGGGCTATGCTCTAAACACGGCAGCTTTCATTCTCAACCGAGTTCCATCTAAGGCCGTGATAAAGACACCATATAGGATATGGACTGGGAGAGATGCTCAGGTGTCTTTCATGAGAATTTGGGGTTGTGAGGCTTACGTACGACGTCAAGTCTCAGACAAATTAGGACCCAAATCCGACAAGTGCTATTTCATCGGATATCCCAAGGAAACTAAGGGATATCACTTCTACATTCCCAGTCAGCACAAGGTAGTTGTAGCAAAAACTGGGGTCTTTTTAGAAAGGGACTTTGTTTCTAGAAAGACTAGTGGGAGCGCGTTCAATCTTGAAGAAGTTCAAGATGCGAACAATAGCACTGATGCCTCGATGGAAGTTGAACTGGAACCACAAAGTGTTGTGGATGATGTTGTTCCACAAAGAGTTGAGGAACAACAACCAGTTCAAGTAGACATACCTCTTCGCAGGTCTGATAGGGTACGTCGTCAGCCTGAGAGATACTCATTTCTCTTGTCTGACCATGATGACATTGTGCTCATAGAGGATGAGCCTACCACCTATCAAGAAGCTGTGATGAGACCAGATTCTGAGAAATGGCTAGAAGCCATGAGATCCGAGATAGAATCCATGTACACCAACCAAGTATGGACTTTGGTTGATCCACCTGAAGGGGTAAAACCCATTGGGTGTAAGTGGGTCTTTAAGAGAAAGACTGACATGGATGGACTTATCTATAAGGGTCGCTTGGTAGCTAAAGGTTTCAAGCAGATTCATGGTATTGACTATGATGAAACCTTTTCTCCAGTAGCGATGTTTAAGTCCATTCGGATCATGCTTGCTATTGCAACCTACCATGACTATGAGATATGGCAGATGGATGTCAAAACCGTGTTTCTGAATGGAAACCTACTCGAGGATGTGTACATGACACAACCTGAGGGTTTTTTAGATCCACAGCATACTAGCAGAGTATACAAGCTGCATAGGTCCAAAGCAAGCTTCTCGGAGCTGGAATCTTCGATTTGATGATGCGATCAAACAGTTTGGTTTCATCAAGAACGAAGATGAGCCTTGTGTCTATAAGAAGGTTGTAGGGGACATAGTTGTCTTCCTCATATTATATGTGGATGACATACTACTCATTGGGAAGGACATCCCTATGCTTCAGTTTGTCAAGACCTGGCTAGGGAGTTGCTTCTCAATGAAGGACTTAGGTGAGGCATCCCGCATTCTAGGGATACAGATCTATAGAGATAGATCTAAGAGATTGCTTGGCCTAAGTCAGAGTACATATATTGACAAGGTACTCCTTCGGTTTGCCATGCAGAACTCCAAGAAGGGATTTCTGTCGATGTCACATGGCGTGAGTCTTTCGAAGACTCAAGGTTCCTCTTCTAGAGAGGAGAGAGACCGCATGGATCAGATCCCTTATGCCTCAGCCATAGGATCGATCATGTACGCCATGCTGTGTACTCGACCTGATGTCTCGTATGCTTTGAGCATGACGAGCAGATACCAGTCAGATCCAGGTGAAAGTCACTGGATAGCGGTCAAGAATATTCTTAAGTACTTACGAAGGACTAAAGAATATTTCTTGATATATGGAGGCAATGATGAGCTAACTGTAAAGGGTTACAGTGATGCCAGACCAATCGGGATGATTACCGATCGCAGATCGTGGTTCGTATTTTGCATTAATGGTGGTCTTGTCATTTGGAAGAGTTGAGCGGGATCGATGAGCTGATTCTACAATGTGAGTATATTCTTGCATCGAGGCGAAAGGAGGCGATTTGGATCCGCAAGTTCATTATCTTGAACTGGTGGTTCCTAGCATCGCTGATCCAGTTAAGCTCTATTGTGACAACAATGGAGCTATAGCACAGGCGAAGGAACCTCGCTCACACCAGTGGACCAAGCACATACTACGGCGCTTCCATCTTATTCGAGAGATTATCGACAGAGGAGATGTGAAGATTTGCAGAGTACCTACAAAGGCTAACATCGCAGATCCCTTGACCAAGGCTTTGGCACAGAGGAAGCATGATGGTCACACTAGGTCTTTAGGCCTTAGAGCCTATACTGATTGGCACTAGTGCTAGTGGGAGATTGTTAGTTAGAGCCCTAGAGCCAATCATTTGATGATTGTATGGACTCATGTATATCATATTCTTGTATATTAATAAAGGCATTTGTTTGGTTATTATACTTATTTATATTAGTGCCAAATAGACTAAGTATAATAGCGTCCTTGAGTAGAAGGTCCATACCTATATCAATCGATTAGTTGAATCGATAGTGAGATGATATAGGGAACACTACTCTAAATCATTCCTAGTCGAGTATTAGCATTCAGGGACAATGTTAATACAATAAGACTAGCATGTAGGTCAGCTCGATGACTTGATCTCACAAGTCATGGATATAGAGATATCAAGCTGACACATGGGTATGCATTAGGGAATGTATACTGAATGACCCGCCATGAGAAAGTATCATGGATCGTTATATGAGTGTCATATACTTTCTCATGTGGCTATTAGTATGACTATTAGTCCTTAGATCTGAAGTCACCATGGATCCCTACATAAGGAGTTATGTACTTTAGTTTCGTCAAACGTCACCCGTAACTGGGTGGACTATAAAGGCGATTACTGGGTAATTATGCAGAGGGATGTGAGTGATGTAGATGGGATCTATCCCTCCCATATGACGGGAGCGACATCACTATTCTTGATAGAGTGAGACCACTAAGCGCATGGCCATGCCCAAATGAGTAAACATTAGATGTTGAGCTCATTTGATCGAGTGAGTCTACTTGGAGTTCAAGATTTAGATTGATTAGAGGATGACACGGTCTATGCCTCACATTGATCAATCTAGATGTCTAGGATAGAAGGACAATGTCACATATTGTGAGGAGTCACAATTAGTAGTCACAAGGTGATGTTGGATCTTAACATTTCTTGTAACTTGGGTAGCAATGATGTATTGCTAGATGCCGCTCATTGCTTATGTTTCTAAAAGAGTTTAGAAACATTGCCAACGTTACAAGAATCTATTGGGTCACACACAAAGAACATGTGGATGAAGATTAGGTTCATATGATGAACCAATTGGATTAGGTTCATATGATGCACCAAAGATTGGATTCAAAATTAGACTTATTGAGTTAGACTCAATTAGATTCAAATGTTGAATGAGTCTAATTTAAATTTGATTCATTGGGTCAATTTATATTAATGAATTAGATTCATTAAATTAAAATTGACTTGAATCAAAGGTTGGATTTAACTCAACAAGGAAGAGAATTGGTCAAGTTTGACTTGACCAAATGGAAGTTGAAACATCAAGTTTGACTTGATGTCTTGCCACATCATCATGAAGGTTGACTCATCCTACTTGGCATGACCAACCTAGCCACATCACCACCTCATAATGGTATGCCACCTCATTGGAGGTTACACATCCAATTGGTTTTAATGTGGCCGGCCACATTAATGAGGGGCTTTATGGTGTGGCCGGCCACACATTAGATGGTGTGGAGGTTTTTGTTTTGTGCATTGATGTGGTGTCATTATTCCTTCTTCTTCCTTGGGTTCCCCTCTCCTCTTGAGTTGCTGTGGTCGTGGCTATCATGGTGAGGAGAAGATGTTGAGTTGTTTCCAAGAGCACAAGGGAAAGTGAAGGTCACAAAGGAGGGTACTAAAGGAGTGTATGTGATTCTCTCTTCTATTTCTCTCTTTTCTCTTTTTTGTTCCCATCTGAGAGCTCTAGAAAAGTGCTAGCACACTTGGGGCTCTCTTCTCCATCTTTGAGTGGTAGAAGACCACTCCTTGTTCGTGTGGATATCACTAGAGGAGTGTCTACATTGACACTCTCGAGATCCAACGCTTCCTTGGACGAGCGGGACTAAACGAAGGGCACGCATCGAAGGTAAAATGGTTTTTCCTTTGTAGATCTACTGTAGATCGTAGTATAAAACTCGTATTTATGTTTTCGAAATTTTTCCTTGCACGGATCTACGGCTTTGGGTGATTCGGGGTTTCCGCGACGCGAAAAACGATTTTCGCGGCCCGAAAAACCCAACACAAGCCTCTTCAATCTCTACCGAGAGACACGTTCCTCGGTGATTGGTGCTTCAATAATTACCGCGTCAAATCAAAATTTTAAATTAGGGCAGGCCAAACTTCGATGCGACTCGAATGAAAGTTGACTTGAGGTTTTCTAATTTCTAGCATGGGCTGACATGACCTGAGCTCAGTTTGACTTGACTCAAGCTCGGTTTGACTTGACTCGAGCTCAGTTGAACTGTTGAATTGACTATGCCATGTGATGCCTACTATCTCCGCCACATCCAGGAATGCCATGAAATAAAAGATTTGAACTCGATGAAATTATTCAAGGTACATATGTATGCCCTTCGGAATTCGGATGGCTTCGTTGCTTGGTAACTTTGGTAGTTGTAGGCCCTTAATTGTCGCTCGTTATAAAGTGATAATCAGGTCACTCAGTTGGCTTGTTTCTTTTTCAATCCCTTTTTCAGAAAACAAGAGCAGGCGTATACAATATATGAACAACTTCAATCACCCGCAACATGATGCAATCATGAATCACCCAGCAACACTTTTACCTTTCAAAGCTCAACAGTGACTTATGGTGGAACCATACGAATACATTTGTAGGAATGCTTAAGCACAAATCCACAACTTTGTTATTCCAAAATTCAAATCTCATATAGTTGCGGACTCAGAATTCTAAGTCCCATTTATTTTGTTTTCCAAAAATAGAAATTGGAAACTATTGAAAATTATAATTTTATTTTTCAAAAAATGTTATTCTTAATAAACTGGACGGTCCTTATTTTGAGAATCTGATACAACGCTGTTGAATCACAATAAAATTTGTCTTTGGCTTCTAGTTTCAATGCAGAAATAATGTAATGTCTCCATTATGAAAATGGGTGGCAGCATGGCTATTGTAGTTATGCATAGAGGAGTGGTTTAAGAGAGTTGCCAAGTGTAATAGAGTCATTAAAGAAAGGTCTATATTTACTTCTAATAAGGTCGTGAATATTTTATGATGTTATCTTTCGCATAAGGTCTCCATTCAACAAAAGGGAGACTGGTCAATCAAACTCTGAAAGGTTCTACATTATTGTGAACACTAGTTGTGTTTGTATCATATGCTACGTCCTACCTATCAGTTTTACCACACAGATCATAGTATGGGTGGTCGGAACTCTATTCTTTGCTTGAGTTTTAGCAAGTGACAGTGCTTTATCCTGTGTTAGCCCAAGAATCACCCAGCAATGCTTAGAAACTAAAATTGTCTGCTTAGTGATTAACCCTCATTTGTCTCAATTGTTTGAGCTTGAGTCTTGAGAAAAATCTACTTTCTATAAGCAGCCTGAAGCTCCCGCCAATATAGCGCGCAACCTTACCTTGCAATGTAAGCAGTTATTTCCGTGAGGGTGTGGCTCAAAGATCGCCATTTTATTTTCTATTAATTCTTTCGAAATAAAACTGCTTGTATTCTTAAGATCTTCCAAGGAAAATTATGAATAACAACATATAACTTCACAAGGGATTTCGCAAGCTCCTAAGGATTCTCATTGAAATGGAAAGAGCAAATTTACTTGACAGACATCAGAAGTAGAAGCGAACGAGCCTCTGGTGGTGTGTTTAGCTCTTCAATTTCTCAGCTTGCAGGTACTTGAAGACTCCATAACCGACGGTGCCGACGAGAAACAGGAGAACCGTGGGGGTGAAGGAGGGATAAAGAAACTTGACGAAGAACCCGTCCCATTCCTCCGGCAAGAAGCCTGCAAGGGCAAAAGCAACTTGTGAGCGCAGAGAATTCGTTTTACATTTCCTTCTTAATTTCCTCACTTCCTTCTCCTACTTTGCCAGGGAGACAAGTAGAAACTAAAACGCAAATCTTGAACCGACGAAGACGTGAGATTTTCGGAAACGAAAACGCAAAGACACCGTAGGAGATTCGTCTCAAAGAGGAATCAGTAAGGGAGTATACCGGACGCAGCGAGAGCGATGCCCTCGACGAGAATGAGCGCGCCCAGACCCAACCAAATAAGGAGAAACGCGCTCTCATTGGCGATCGACTGCTGATCTCGAAGCTCCTGAGACTTGGCCTGCTTACTCGCCGAATAGGGCAGAGAGCTCTCGTCTAAGGGAGAGCGTCGGATCACGGAGCCCTTCTCTCTACCTCCCCCTTTCTTCTTCTTCTTGTTCCTCGCCGAATCCACAGCAGTAGATCCGCCGAAACCGGTTCCTTTACCGTCCGGAATTTTAGGGGATCCGGAGGGAGCATCCTCGACGGAGCTGCGGGAGGCTTCGGATTGGGGCGTCTCCTCGGCTCGGGCGAGGAGATATGCACCTCGGAGGTGGGAGCGATGGAGCGGCAGACTGGACATCCATGGGCAGTGGTGGAGGAGGAGAGACGGAGACGGAGACGGAGGCGTGAGGCGAGAGTGGAGGCGGTGAGAGCGGAGCAGCGCCTCCATTTCCCACCTTATCTTTGTTTTGTGTTCGTTTTATCCAATTCCGATATATTGCCGCCCCAATCACGGGCCCAGCACGTGAGGTGGTATCAGATGTTTTTTTTTCCTTTTTCTTAAAATTCGCTTATTAATAGGATAGAAATGCTTATGATATTATAATAATAATAAAATTGTAGGATCGAAAATATTATACGGGGTGAATAACGCTCATGGTTAATTTATTTGTTAGTATAAAATATACAACGGAATAATAAAACACAAACGCCAAGGGTTTTACTTGGTTCGGAGCCTGTGTGACGACTCCTACTCCAAGGCAAACGCTCGTTGAGCGTTTACTTCGGGCAATCACTATCAATTCGGAAGCTATAGTTTGAAGTACAATATAAATGAAAAACTTATACCGACAAACAAGGAATTAGTAAACTTGAAGCTTTTGGTCGTCGGAGTCAAGTTACAGCTTTATTAGATTATCCTTTGAGCAGCACACAGAAGAAAGATTGTCTTTTCAGTTCTTGTCTTTGCTGCTGCTCGAGACAGGCTTATATAGCCCGTTGAGGGTGCCCTCAACAGCATGGAGGGTGCCTCCAACCCCGTCGGATTCGTAGCGTGGATAAGCTCCGCTTCGCCCGCAGCTTATTCGCCCAAGGGCGCCTCCAAGCCCATGGAGGGCGCCTTTCATCCAGCGTCCAAGGCGCCCTCAAGCTCCATGGAGGGTGCCCTCGGCCTGCTTCCTGCGCTGCTTCTGCCAAGGCATCTGAGGCGCCTCCAAGCTCCATGGAGGGCGCCTCGGACATTGTTCATCCGGGCTTTTAGTACTTTTTCATTCCCTGCAAGATACGTTAGAACAAAATACAAAACATATCCTGCAAAATAGAGTTAGCACAAATAAAATAGGATTAATACAAGAATTTGACAACCACCAGACTGTCTGGTTCTAACTTCGAATTTCCATCCGGAAGCCCAAGGTCGAACCGACGCCTACTGTTCCCTCACCGGGGAACTCGTCCTCACCTACTCCACTCAGAAGAGTTTACCTGTTGCTAGTTGATCCTCCAGACCAACTGGACTTTTTGCTCAGGGTCCGAAGCTTCCGGTCATCATGCTGGATGTCCGCTCCACGACCCGTCCAGTGTTCCACCCAGTTCACGACACCAGTATTTCAACCTAGGGTTACCACCCCTAGGATTTTGCCCGGATCTCTCAACCCGCCAAGACTTTTCGCCTAGCGTTACCACCCCCTATGACCTAGGGTTACCACCCCCTAGGGTTTTCCACCTGCCTAACCGCAGTAAGGACTTTTGCCTAAGTACAAGTAGGATTTTCCTGCAAACTCATTCAAATATGTTAAACCATAAATAACCTTAACTTTGAACCCATTTCCATTATCAAAACTCAGGTTCGATCATCGGATGCTTCCCACACCAACAATCTCTCCCTTTTTTATTATAGCAATAAAATTCAAAATTAAGTAAAATTTAAGTAAAATATGAAAGTAGTATAAATACGTACAAGCATAAAATCAGGATTTAAGTGCAATCAAGTGAAAAAACATGTAGGTGCAAGAAATGCAACTTGTTTGTATCTCCCCCTTAATCACTTATTTACTTAACTGTCACTTTCCTCTCCCCCTTTGTCATATATCAAAAATATTACTTAAAAAGAAAAAAAATGAAAAGACAGGAAATATTTAACTCCCCCTGAAAGGTAGCTGCTACTCAAATATAGTTTTGTAGAAAGAAGCAAAAATTTGAAAGATACTAAATATTGAAAAATAATATAGCTTTAAAGGATTTTAAATATAGGTAAGTACAAGCTTTAAAAGAAGTTGATTAAACACTTAGCTTTAAAAAACTCAACTTAAATAAAGATTCTGATAAAAGTTTTAGCTTAGTCAAGCACTTAGTGAAAATTTTTGATAAAAATACTTTTGACAAACACTAAGCTTAAAAACTAATTTTAAAACATTAAGCTTAATAATAATTTTAATTCAAAAATTTGATTCACCATTAAAAATAATTTTGATTTTGAATAAACACTAAGTTGAATAATAATTTGTTTAAACATGAAAAAAAATAACACAAAAAAAATGACCAAGTTTTAAAAATATTTTTTAAGTAAAGTTTAAAAAACTTTTATTTGAAAAATACTTTTAAAAACATGAACTTGGCTTAACTTGAAAAATCTTTCTTTTACTCCCCTTGATTAATGCCAGTCAATTTTTTTAAAAAAAAATTAATGTCTAGAGTCCAAGCATGAGTAACAAAATATCTACTTTCAAACAAATGTCTAACCCTTAATTACTAGCTGTTTTACCATGAGGTAGCAGCTTTCACTTGGTTAGTCAAATTAAGTAAGTGTTCTAGTTAGTTTGACTAAGCATGGACAACTTAATTTGATTAATATGAATTTGGTATTTAATACTCTGACTTATGTTAAGGTACAGACATAAATATTCTGAAATCCAGGCAGTAATCTATGCATCTCACACCATTCTAAGTATCTTTCATACACAAGTAAGGTAATCCTAGTGTGCTTGTGAGATGCTCTGGCTAAAACCTAAGGGTACATGCTTTCTAGGGGGTAGATATCTAGGCTAAGTCCAAATTTTGAAATACTAACAAATTTGGAATTTTGAAAATATTTTTCCTAGAATTTTAACACAAAAAAAATAACTTTGAAATAGTGAGTAGTAAAGAGGAAAATTTTGAAAGTAGACTCTATTCTACTAAACACATCCCTATTTGTCTTCTAAGTACACTGAACTCAAGTTTAGGTAAGGGTTTTATGAAAATGTCAGCCAGGTTTGACTTGGACTCAACATAGTTGAGTACAATGTCACCCTTAGCTACATGATCCCTAACAAAGTGATGTTTCACTTCTATGTGTTTAGTCTCTGAGTGGTGAATTAGATTCTTGGTTAAGTTAATTGAACTTATATTATCAATTAAAAATTTTATATTTTTATATTCTAGTTGATAGTCTTTTAAGATGTGCATCATCCATAATAGTTGAGATGCATATTCCCCTAAGGCTATGTACTCAGCTTCAGTAGTGGATAAAGCAACACAGTGTTGCTTTCTGCTTGACCAATTTACTAGGCACTGACCTAGAAATTGACAATTACCACTGGTGCTTTTTCTATCTAGTTTGTACCCAGCATAGTCTAAGTCAAAATAGCCAATTTGGTCAAAGGTGCAAGACCTAGGGTACCAGAGTCCTATATTTAGGGTTCCCTTAATATATCTAAGTATTCTTTTAACATTTGTTAGATGTGATTCCTTAGCACAAGATTGGTATCTTGTACACATACCTACTGCAAATAAAATATCAGGTTAACTTACAGTTAGATAAAGTAGACTCTCTATCACACTTCGATAGTATTTTAAGTCTATTGGTTTTCCTTCTAGATCAGAATCAATTTTAACATTGGTTGTCATTGGAGTATTTATATTTTTAGAATTTTCCATTCCAAATTTTCTAATTAATTCCTTAGCATGTTTTGTTTGAAAAATCTAAATTCTGTCTTTGGTTTGTTTAATTTGTAAGCCTAAAAAGAAGTTGAGTTCTCCAACTAAGCTCATTTCAAATTCAGTTTCCATTAATTTCATAAATTTTTTTAAAAATTTAGTATTAGTTGAACCAAAAATTATATCATCTACGTAAATTTGGACTATAAATATGTCTTTTTCTAGTGTTTTTACGAATAGGGTTTGATCTATTTGACCTTCTTTAAACCCCTTACATATTAGATAAGTTGACAAGCGTTCATACCAAGCCCTGGGTGCTTATCTTAGTCCATATAGGGCTTTCTTTAACCTAAAGGCATGGTTTAGGTGGTTCAAGTCGTCAAATCCTGGGGGTTGACTTACATACACTTCTTCTTTGATGAAACCATTTAAAAATGCGGATTTTACATCCATTTGATATAACTTGAATCCTTTATGTGTTGCATAGGTTAGTAGCATCCTAATAGATTTAAGTCTGGCTACAGGAGCATAGGTCTCATCATAGTCTAACCCTTCTATTTGGCTGAATCCTTTTGCTACAAGTCTAGCTTTATTTCTTACTATTTCTCCCTTATCATCCAATTTATTTCTAAATGTCAATTTAGTGTCAACTATGGTTTTGTTTATGGGTTTAGGTACTAGTTTCCAGACCTGGTTTCTTTCAAATTGGGCTAAATCTTCTTGCATTGCTAATATCCAGTCTGGGTCTAGTAGGGCTTCGTCTATAGTTTTGGGTTCAATTTTAGAGATAAGGGCTATCTGACTTAGGTTTCTATAAGATGATCTAGTTCGAACTCCTAGGGTTGGGTCACCCAAAATTTGGTCAGATGGATGATTGGTACTTGTTCTTGATGGTCTTATATTAGGGTTAATAATTGGTTCTTGTGATTCACTAGGTTTAATTTGAACATTGTCATCATCTTGTATGTTTCTTGAATTAATGTTTTCTATGTTTTGATTAACATTTTCATTTATTGAGTTATTATTTTCATCAAAAATTACATTAGTGGCTTCTTCAACTTTTAGGGTTTCTTTGTCATAGACTCTATAGGCCCTACTGGTTGTGGAATGCCCTAAAAAGATCCTAGGGGTTGATTTTGATGTGAATTTTTCTAAGTAGTCTTTAGTGTTTAGAATGTAGATTTTACATCCAAACACCTTGAGATAATTTAGGTTGAGTATTTTATTATAATATATTGCATAAGGAGTTTTATTATGAAACTTATTAATTAAATTCTATTTTGAATGTAACAGGCTGTGTTAATTGCCTCAGCCCAAAATTGATTATTTAAGTTATATTCATTTAACAGGATTCTAGCGGCTTCTTGTAGGGTTCTATTTTTGCGTTCTACTAGACCATTTTGTTGGGGGGTTCTAGGGCATGAGTACTCGTGTTTGTATCTATTAATTTCACAAAATTCAGTAAATTTATGGTTTTCAAATTCTCCTCCATGATCATTTCTAATTCTTTTAATTTTAGTATCTTTTTCATTTTCTACTAACTTGCAAAAGGTTTTAAAGATTTCGTAGGTTTCGTCTTTAGTTTTTAAAAATTTTACCCAAGTAAATCTTGAGTAATCATCAATTATGACTAAGCAATATTGGTTCTTACTTAGTAACTTGGCTCTATGTGAGTCAAACAGGTCTAAATATAGGAGCTCAAGTATTGAATTAGTTCTATTTAAGTTGGTTAACCTGTGAGTTGATTTGGTTTGTTTACCCTGTTGGCAAGCATTACATATTGTATTTTCTATAAATTTTAATTTGGACAGACCTCTAAATAAGTCATTTTGACTCATCTTTAAAATGAGTCTGGTATGAGTGTGACCCAGTCTTCTGTGCCACAATGTAGTTTCCTCTTGTTATGTCAATAGACACTTTAGTGAGGAGGTTGGTAGGCCAATTGTATAAATGTTCTTTTTCCTAATTCCCTTAAGTGTAATTTCTGTAGGTGCAGCAGAGGTCGGCAAGAGGAGGGTGAATTGCCTGAAAAAATAAAGTATACCCTCCTCGGAATTTTTAACTCAAAATAAAAGCAACTATAATAAGAATAAAACAAAAAGGAAACAAAAATAAACCAGAGACCCCGGGAGTTAACCTGGTTACAACCAAGAAGGTTGTTAATCCAAGGAGATGAAAAGCGCACACTAAGAAAGTCTCCTTTACTGTAGGCGGAGAAGCCTTTTTACACACTGAGAAAGCTTACAAGTTGTTAGGAATTGATTACAGAGTTGAATACTGAGTTGATGTCTAATTCTTAGCTCCAGGGGCCTTTATATAGCCTCTGGAAAATCTATCTCGAAGGTCTAAGGGGCCTCCAATAGAGGTCCAAGGCGCCTCCAACGAGTGTGTGGATAAAACTTTATCCGAAAGCTAAACTGTCAGTTTGGCCAGGTCCAAGGTGCCTTCAACTAGCATTGAAGGCGCCTTCAAGGTGAAGGCGCCTTCAATGCCTTATGAAGGCGCCTCCATCAGTGCAGTGACTCTAGCTTCTCCTTTTCTTTTGCTTCCGAAGCTCCGTTCTTTTGGGTGATTCTGGCCAATCGGAATAGGGCTCACCCGAACCAAATTCTCGGCCTTCTCCTCGAGCAGGCTTTCATCCCGGCTTAACGTCCCTCGAACGCCGCGCACGTTCTTCTCGTCCACCGGTGTATTCTTCCGCAACTCTCTCGTCCTTCGGACGTACCGAGCCCGTCGGCTCCCTTCCCATGTCGTCCTTCTCACTAGCTGCGTCTTCCGCTCGACTTCTTGCGCTTCTAAGCTCCTGCACACTCAGACACAGGGATCAAACACAAAGCAGGACCTAACCAACTTAGTTGATCACATCAAAACACCCACGGGGTCCAACAATTTCAAGGTTTTCAACATTTTTAATTGAACAATCAATTTTTTAAAATATGACTGAGTACCCTGAGTCACATAATTGACTAATACTAAGTAATAATTCAGTTGATCAACCAATAAAACTTTTCGAATATAGAAATCAGAACTCAGTTGAATATTACCTGTTCTTATTACCTTAAGTGTTCCGTTGTTGTCGAATGCAACTGACCCTAAGTTCTTGAATTTCAGCTTAGTAAATTTCAATCTATCTCCACTCATGTGTCTAGAGCATCAACTATCTAACATCCATTGATCCAATTCTTTATGCTTCTACACATTAAGTATTTGATTTGGTTCAATTTGACGGATCAAAAGATAGTTTGATTGAAATTAATCCCTTAATATTTCGTCTCACCCAGTCTAGATTATCAAACATGGTATTCCTATGGGTGATTCAGAGATGGTTTTGTGTTTGAATTAAGTTAAATTTGGAATTAAATTAGTTAAGTTAAATTGAAAGTTTTAAGTTTAATTTTAGATTTAATTGAGTTGAGTGTTGATTTGATTAAGTTAAATTAATTTGGAATTAAACTAATTAACGACCGGATAGTTTTATTAATTTGGGTTAATTGAGAATTTAATTAATTATTTATTAGATTAATTTTAGTAATTCATTAGATTAATTAAATACTTAACTGATTAGTTTGATTAAATATTAATTTGGTTATTAATTAGATAAATTAATTAAGTTAATTAATTGATTTAGTCGTTAATTAGATAAATTAATTAGGTTAATTAATTGATTTGGTCATTAATTCGATAAATTAATTAGGTTAATTGATTAGGTTAAATATCAATTAGGTAGATTTATAAATTGATTTGTTTAATTAATTTAATTGATTAGATTATTAATTGAATTGGTTAGATCTATATTTTACCTAAGTCCATCTCACCCTTTTCTAAGTTATCAATCAAGGAACCTTATAGGTTTTTATGAGATGGTTAATTTCATCTTTGATTTAGGTTATCATCTAAGGATTAATTTACATTTGAGTTGGACTCAAGTTTTTCAATTAGTCAATTAAATATTCATTTCAAAGATTGGCTTCCAGGCTATTGCGAGGCACTAGGCCTTCTTGGGTATGAGATCATTCACTACTTCTAGACAAATCTTTCAAAGAAATTGGATATTTAATTTTCTTTTTGAAACTCCTAGGTCTAACTAGTCAAGTGTAAATCATGCATAGGTCCTTATCTAGCCTAATCTAAGCATGTATAATAAGAGCAAGAAAAACAAGCATCAAACAATTCTATTTATTAATAAAAATAGTCTTTCTATTGGCTCCCACTGGATCATACCCTCGATAAGGTCTATCAAGGTAGTGGACTTGATCCTTGAGGACCCAATATTGTCCAAGTCCAACTTGATTAACCAAGTTTGACTTGGGGACCCATGCTTCTGTTTTCCTATTTGCTTGGACTATTTTTCTATTTTCTCTATTTACAAGGGATAAATAAGACTTGTACTTCTGTTTAGCCTTAAATCCAAGTCCAGATCCGTTGTAGATGCCTCTCTGTGTTCCAAGAATCAGGTCAAGATTCTTGGAACCCAAAGTGAACCGTTCCAACGTGTTCTTTAGTTCCCTGACTTGATTTTTCATACTAGAGTTCTTTTCCTCAAGCTTTTGGACTTGAGTTGAGGTTCCATTCTGAACGAGGTTAGCCAAGGAGCTAGGGTTAGTCACTTCTTTAAGGGTTGTTACCTCTTTTTGAAGTGATTTGACCTAGACATTGGATTTGGCTAACTTGTGCATTAAATAATTAACTAAGTTATGCAGTGAACTTCTTACATTGAGGTTAGGGCCTTCGGAAATGGATATGGATCTGTAGCTTCTCTCGAACTCGGCTTCTGATTCGCTCTTGGTCTCCGATTCGTCGACTTGTTCCCGGGACGTAAGTGTTAGTACCTTCGGATAGCGGCTAAAGAGGGGGGGTGTGAATAGCTGACCCCAAATTCTGGTTTCTTCCTACAATTTGAGTTAGCGCAGCGGAAATAAAAAGTAGAAACGAAAATGGAGAAGATCAAACCTCAAACGTGACGATATAACGAGGTTCGGAGATGATACTCCTACTCCTCGGTGTGTCCGTAAGGTGGACGAATCCTATCAATCCGTCGGTGGATGAGACCCCGGAGAACCGGCTAATAAAAACTCCTTATGGGTGAAAAAACCTCGCCACAATCTCTTTTGCAACAGCAATAAAGGAGTACAAGAAATAAAGCAAGAAACAATGGATAATATGAATGTAAATACACTCTACCAAGTTTGCTTGCCTTCTTCTCATCGACTGGAGTCTGTTGATGAAGCAGCAACTTCACGGATGATGCCAACAGCAGCTAATCAACCAGTCGAGGGAAGCTCACACGAAGCTTCAGCAAAGAGGAGCTCAGCAAAGCTCAAATCGCAGTAAGGAGGAAGAGCAAGAACTGTTCCTGTAGAGGCCCTCGACCTCGATATATATCATGCACCTGCTGCACCTGTGAAGAAGACAAAGAGCAACACAGAAATCTAGCCGTTGTGTCGCAACGGCTAGGCCTGGACCGATCAGGCTCCACCCTGATCGGTCTGGGAGCCATCTGATCGGTCTGTGGACCGATCAGGCCCTAGGCTGATCGGTCCCCAGACCGGTCAGCCATCTCTGTGAGGGTTGGCTTTAAAGCCTGATCGGTCTGTGGACCGATCAGGCAACGATCAGTAGCTTC
Organism: Zingiber officinale; assembly: GCF_018446385.1. Classification (NCBI taxonomy): domain Eukaryota; kingdom Viridiplantae; phylum Streptophyta; class Magnoliopsida; order Zingiberales; family Zingiberaceae; genus Zingiber; species Zingiber officinale. The sequence goes on along the minus strand of NC_055991.1, from coordinate 24,179,577 downwards.
CTGATCATTTTCTGATCGGTCTGTGGACCGATCAGATAACCTACAGCGAACCACTGTTTGGTTACTGATCGGTCACCAGACCGATCAGATAAACCTGAGTATCACTGGATCGGTCACCAGACCGATCCAATGCCTTAGAGCTTCCCAGCCCTAAATCCTAAAGCCTTCCCGGTCTAGAGAACGAGCTACCGAGCCCTCTCTGACCTAGTCTGGAGAAACGAGCTACCGAGCCCTCTCCGACTTCCATGTCCGGTCCAGAGAACGAGCTACCGAGCCCTCTCTGACCTAGTCCGGAGAACGAGCTACCGAGCCCTCTCCGACTTCCACGTCCGGTCCAGAGAACGAGCTACCGAGCCCTCTCTGACCTAGTCTGGAGAACGAGCTACCGAGCCCTCTCCGACTTCATCTGCTCCAGAGAACGAGCTACCGAGCCCTCTCTGACCTAGTCCGGAGAACGAGCTACCGAGCCCTCTCCGACTTCATCCGGTCCAGAGAACGAGCTACCGAGCCCTCTCTGACCTAGTCCGGAGAACGAGCTACCGAGCCCTCTCCAACTCTGTCTGGTCCAGAGAACGAGCTCCCGAGCCCTCTCTGACCTAGTCCGGAGAACGAGCTGTCGAGCCCTCTCTGACTTCGTCTGGTCCAGAGAACGAGCTCCCGAGCCCTCTCTGACCTAGTCCGGAGAACAAGCTGTCGATCCCTCTCCGACTTCCCATGCCAAGCTTCCATACTTGGACTTCTCCCGTGCCAAGCTCCCTGCTTGGACTTTTCCGTGCCAAGTCTCCATACTTGGACTTTCCCGTGCCAAGCTCCCTGCTTGGACTTTTCCGTGCCAAGTCTCCATACTTGGACTTTTCCCCGTGTCAAGCTCCCTGCTTGGACTTTTCCGTGCCAAGTCTCCATACTTGGACTTTTCCCGTGTCAAGTCAACTCAAGTCGGGTTAACCAGGTCAACCTTGACCGAAGGTTGCCCCCACAATCTCCCAAGTTTGTATTCTTGTCAAACATCAAGATACAACTTTTCTATTCTCGTCAAACATCAAAATACAACTCGAGTCAGGTCAACTCGAGTCGGGTCAACCAGGTCAACCTTGACCTAAGGTTGCACCAACAGTAAGTGCAAGGAAGCTCGTCTGTTTAAGTTCTTCGTCAAAATCTTCTGAGAAAGACTCATCCCACGTTGCTTGTAGTGCTTTCTTCTTCCTTTGTTTCTTTGCTTCCTTTTGGTTCGGACAGTTGGCTTTGATGTGTCCCTTTTGGTTGCAGCCGTAGCAGGTTACATCGAACTTGACTTTTGGACTGGCTTGCACTGTCTTGGACTGAATTGCCTTCTTGATGTCTTTCTTCGTGAATCCTTTCTTCCTTTTGTAGAGTTTGCGTACTAGGTTGACAATCTCCGTCGTGATCTCGTCGTCATCATCTTCTGAGTCCGATTCATCTTCGGACTCGGGTTCGGTTCTGCGCTTTGCTTTTGGTTCCCGAGTTTTGCTTGTACCTGCAACCAAAACAATACCTTTCTTGGCTGGACGTACATTAATCTGTTCATGTAACTCAAATTCAGAAAATAACTCGTCTAGTCTAATTAAAGAAATGTCCTTGGATTCTTTGGAAGCATCTACCATGGATGCCCACAAAGTATTCCTCGGAAAGGCGTTGAGTGTATACCTGATTATGTCTCGATTCTCCACCTTCTGTCCAATCGCATGGAGTCCGTTAAGTAGATCTTGAATCCGCGTGTGAAGTTGGCTAGCCGTCTCACTTGCTTGCATTTTTTATGTTATATAATTTATTCAAAATTAAATTGCGCTTACTTACTTTTGTATCAGAGGTGCCTTCGTGCAACTCGATCAGTTTTTCTCATAGTTCTTTCGTGCTTGAGAAAGGGCCAACTCTGTTCAGTTCTTCTTTTGTCAGCCCGCATTGTAGCATGCAAGTTGCTTTGGCGTTGGCTTCAATCTTCTTCATTAAGCTGGTGTCCCAGTTCACGCATAAGACTGGTTTTCCAGTGCCATCTCGTGGAAGCTCGAGTTCGGTTTGGATAATTATCCACATCTTGACTTGTGTCTTAAGGTGGTATTCCATCTGGCTCTTCCAGTAGTCAAAGTCCTCGCCGGAGAAAAGAGGCAGGCGGACTGTGTTGTAGCCTACTTAATGGGCCATTGAGGAAGAAAATCTCGCACAAACAAAAAAAAGAAACTTTGTTCCAAGACTTGGTCTTGGATTAGTAGTACGAGATTAAAAATAAATACACGAACTCGAGTGGTGTTGCACCAGCTTCGAGCGAAAATTTTGATTGCAATAAAAACAGATCGAAAGGTGGCAATTATACTGATTCCGATCGACTCTGAAAAATAAAATATTATCACGAAAAACTACTTGAATAGTGGTTTCACCAATTCGAAGCGACCCCGCTCTGATACCAATTATAGGATCGAAAGCGCTAGAGGGAGGGTGAATAGCACTCGTGGCTAATTCGTTCATTAGAGTAAAACATGCAGCGGAATAATAAAACACAAACACATAAGGCAAGAGTTTTATTTAGTTCGGAGCCTGTGGCAACTCCTACTCCAAGGCCCATGCTCGTTGAGCGTTTATCTCGGGCAATTACTATCAATTTGAAAGTTGCAGTTTGAAGTACAATATAAATGAAAAATTTATACCGACAAACAAGGAATTAGTAAACTTGAAACTTCTGGTCATCGGAGTCGAGTTGCAGCTTTATCGGATCATCCAGAACACGAAAGAAAGATTGCCTTTTCAGTTGTTGTCTTTGCTGCTGCTCGAGACAGGCTTATATAGCCTGTTGAGGGCGCCCTCAACAGCATGGAGGGTGCCTCCAACCCCACCGGATCCGCAGCGTGGATAAGCTCCGCTTCGCTCGCAGCTTATCCGCCCGAGGGTGCCTCCAAGCCCATGGAGGGTGTCTTCCATCCAGCGCGTCCAGGGCGCCCTCAAGCTTCATGGAGGGTGCCCTCAGCCTGCTTCCTGCGCTGCTTCCGCCAAGGCATCCGAGGCGCCTCCAAGCTCCATGGAGGGCGCCTCAGACATTGTTCATCTGGGCTTTTAGTACTTTTTCATTCCCTGCAAGATACATTAGAACAAAATACAAAACATATCCTGCAAAATAAAGTTAGCACAAATAAAACAAGATTAATACAAGAATTTGATAGCCGTCGGACTGTCTGGTTCTGACTTTGGATTTCCATCCGGAAATCCTAGGTCGAACCGATGCCTACTGTTCCCTCACCGGGGAACGCGTCCTCACCTACTCCACTCAAGAGAGTTTACTTGTTGTCATTTGATTCTCCATATCAACTGGACTTTTCCTCAACGTCCGAAGCTTCCAGTCTTCATGTTGGACGTCCGTTCCATGACCCGTCCAGTCTTCCACCCGGTTCGCGACACTAGGATTTCAACCTAGGGTTACCACCCCCTAGGATTTTGCTCGAAACTCTCGACCCACCAAGACTTTCCACCTAGAGTTACCATCCCCTAGAACCTAGGGTTACCACCCCCTAGGGTTTTCCATCTGCCTAACCGTAGCTAGGACTTTTGTCTAAGTATATTTAGGACTTTCCTGCAAACTCATTCAAACATGTTAGACCATAAATAACCTTAACTTTGAACCCTTTGTCATTATTAAAATTGTGCATTATTAAAACTCAGATTTGATCATTGGATATTTCCCATATCAATAAAATTATCTCTTAAAATATTTTTTTTATTGTCAGAATGTCTTTCAAAAGATGAATGATTTGAGTGATAAGTATTTCTGATGATTAAAACTAACTTCTTACATAAATTTAAGAAGATATATTTATATGCCTGGTCTGATAATTTTCTGATTTAATATGTATAGATAATTATGGAGCTAACTATAGTACGTCCCGTGTCAACATATGACATTTGGCAAAAAGTATATGTATATAATTGTGATGCAACAACAAAGCATTTTAAAAAATAAATTTAAATTTAAATTATGAACTACTATTTTAAAAGTCAATTTTATACCTTCCCAGCATGGAGAGAATAACTTTTTATTTATGATGATTTAAAGACATATGTGTATCTTTTATTTGTAATAGTTAATTTTAAAAAAAAAAAAATCTCACTGAATTAGAAACTTTTGATATTTTACATCACAAGTTAGAGGAAGATTGGATGTTATATTTTGATGAAGACCATAATATTATAGCTAAACAAAAAATTACTTTTCCAATGTTGCGTTAATGAATCATGCAGAATCTATTGCTACCAATACACCACAACCTTTACAAGTAAGATATTCAAAAAGTTCTATGAGAACTATGGATTATGGAGAGGGGCATCCTCCAAGAACACAAATTCACCCTTATACAAATAATAATCCCTTGTTAAGAACTATAGCAAAAAGAAGAACGTCAGAAATTACATACTTTGGTAAAAATTTGGTTCTACTTAATATAGGAGAATGCGATGACCCCCAAATGTATGACACTTACTTAGAACAGTGGATAGTCTCTATTAAAAGAGACTACCAAGTCAAACATGAGCTAGACATAGAATCTGGTGATGTTATGATAAGAGTTGATGAAAATTATTTAGGTGATGTAGCTAGAGCAGTATGGGAATCATATAAAACTACTCATCCAGAAGAAGTAGCTAGGATTGCTTCTCAGGGAAATAACATACTTAATTTCTGTTATACTATTCATAAACTTTTTACAGCAAGAGATGCCAACACAGGTTTAGATATTAGACAAAAAGAAGTTATGAGAGATTTAGAACAATTACAACTTTTTAATTAGAATTGGATTAAACCTTTTTTGCAATGACTTCCTTACTTTAACAGTCGTATCAAAAAATTACTGTAACCCAGAATTAGGAGAAAGATTATTTAGCAAACTTCTTGGAGAATTGGGAAAAGAAATACACAAGGCATGGACAAACATGAAAGCAACACCCCAGTATGACAATATTGAAATACGTATACAACACATTATCTCTGTATTAAAAGAAAAATATACTTATATCCATATTAAAAAATAACTTAAAAATCAACAATATGGATTCTGTAGTTAAATCTACACCCCTCAACAGTACGGCTCAATGGTACCTAAACAAAAACAAAACCTTATAAAAATACTAAAACAACTACTCAACCTATTAAATCAAAAATGCCAGACCAAGAAAAACATATTACGTTCGAAAAAATAGAGAAAGGAAACCTTATTTAAATAAAGAAAAACATGTCAAAAAATTCAAACCAAAGAAAACCTATGCTAACACTATTACTTGTTTTGCCTTCAATAAACCAGGCTATTTATCTGTAGCCTGCCCAAACAAAAAAAACCTATATACAAGAGAAGCCAAATTAGTCATCTGTATAAATTTAGATCTAGTAGAAATTCAATCAGATGTCTCAGACACATCCTCTATTTACTCTATTATCTAAGTTGATGATATGGAAGAAGTGCTCTCTTCTTCATATTATAGCCAAGTAAATTCCTTCTTACAACATTTATATTACTCAGACTTTGACTACATGCCTGTCAATCCAGACTCTGACTTATGGGATGATTTTCCACCCATAGATACAAACTTAGTGTTGCCACAACTAAATACAACTCTAGGCGAATCCAATTGTGTACAAATGGTTGGAAATTTAAAACAGGAACAGATAATATTCCTTGCTATTTGTGTAGTTATTATCCATCCGTTGATAAAAGAGGTACCTTCACAAATTGCAAAAAGTAGGCCTGCAATCTTTGTCTCATCAGCTATTTTAATATTCTAATCCCTATAACACAACCCACTAAAAGCAACACTAGAAATATTCTTTTAGAAACAAGAGTATCAACCTTATAAACTAGAATAAATGAGTTGGAAGTTCATTTGGATCTTGTAACAAACCAACTAGAAGACCTGGTCTTACAACTTTCTCCACATCCTTCTGAGAAAGGTAAAAACTTACAACTTACAGATTCACCAAATACTGATATGGTTTTCATTAGGGCCTTTAGTATTTGTAACACAAATAGAACTCTTGATATTAGAGTAAAATGCCTAATAAATATACATGGCCATGAATTTACATTACATTCCTTTTTAGATAGCGGAGCTACTAATTCTACTATAGACAAAGCCACACTCCTGTCAATTTTACCCAAAACTTATATCAAAACAACCTCCCAACCTTTAATCAGTACACAATTTGATGGACAGCAACTTGCCAGTACTCAATTTGTCACTAATATACATTTACAATTTTATAATAATTGTGGTACTTATAGTGCTCCCCAAACTCTCTCTAAATTATGGGTTAAACCCTTGTTATATCCTAATATACACCTTATCTTGGGTCTTAATTTCCTCATATCACCAGACCAAGCTTTTCTACTTATGAAAGATTATGCTCTCTTCTTTTTTACCCCAATAGTAGCACTTATTGTTTCAGATTATCCTTCAGTAGTTCATCCTCTGACTACTCCGCATACCACAACAGAGGACCAAACTACGTCTTCCGACACTACTTGCTAATGTACTATCAAAGGACAATGCAAACAGTTCCCTCTTCTTTCAACCTGTGAACTAGCTTTTTCTGAATATCAAGAAAACTGGAATCACTTGGCTAGACAAGCCCAATAAATGATTTTTCTATTTGGGATATTCCTACAGACATGCTCTTTCCAAAACAATTGCTTCAGACAATCAATACCCATCAACCAGATTTAGACTCTCTTATCTCTCGATTAAAAAAATTAGAAATTATTGGTGACAATCCAACTAAGTACTGGGAACGAGACAAAGTCTATTATAAATTAGCAATAATTAACCCAGACCTAAGCAAAAAAGCTCAAGATTTAAGATATACAAATTGGAAACAAAAAAATGTAAAACACATATCCAATAATTACTACACTTAGGTGTCATTCAAAGATCTACCTCCCGACATAGAAGCCCAGCTTTTATAGTCAATAAGGGAGCCGAAAAAAAATGTGGTCAATCACGAATGGTCTTTAACTACAAAAGATTGACATAGTGGTGACACTGTTGGGTATTGTCGTAGTGGTGTTACTATTTTAGCAGTGTTAGCTGTCAACCATGTTATCGATGTTGTCTTCTCCTATAGGTGAGATGAAGGCTTGGATTGGTGCTCTGTGTCTGGTAAGGGCAACCCACTAGGCTCTGGCTAAAAGAGCTGAGCTTGCTAATCTCTTGTTACTCATTCTTTCTATCTTCTTCTGGTGATGTTGAAATAGAGTAGTACGCTGAGTAGTAAAGTGGAAAGGAAAAAACCTGGTACTCATATCCTTTGACCAATAAATTTTTTCTGTAAAAGATTCACCAATAAGGAGATAAGTATCTAGATCTTCAAGTCGATCTCAGCCCCAATGTGCCCCTTGGACTGAGGCTCGCCTGTGTTTAAGTTGATCAGAGAAGGAGGGAGGAGCTTCCCAAGAACAGTCTGGGTCTATCGGATAGTCTTCTAGCTTGGCTTGGTAGCCCCCAACTTCATTTATGTCAATTTTGACTAAATGTTGGGCTGGCTCGATTTTGAGGTCTAGCCATTCTGGAGGAGTACTGTCAAATGTGCATACCACAAAAGTTTTTTCTTCTTCTAAAGCTATAGAAATAATGGTGTCCAGTTTCCTTAAAAAATCTTTCACTGAATCTGGGTCATGAACCCATAATTTATGTAGGAGGCTATAGTCAAGTAGAGTAAAAGGGGTAATATGTCGCCTTTCATAAGCTGTAGTGATGTAGGATTTATAATCAATGTTAGCTCTTATGAAAGCATAAAGAAGCTGGCATTGGCAGCCATATTTATCTGATTCTAGACAAGGTGGACCTTTCTTCTGACATTTAAGTTTTGGGTTGAATTCAGCTTCATATACAATGGTCATTCCTTCAGGAGGTGTTTTGTGAAAAGCCTTCAGGGCTTCACATAATTCGATAAAAGTTTGTAAAGTAGATTTTTCAGCTAGACTGTGAACATAAGTATTAATGTCTTCGGGAATAGTGTTTGGTAATCCCGCCAAGCGTGTCTCAAATACTCATTGTAAAGTTGTAGTCTTATTTTGTTCTTTGATTGGGCTAGAGTTAAGTACTCTGGCCAAATATGAGTTTTGGTAGTGTGATCTGTAGTAGTATCTACCAAGCTATTCTCAGAAGTATGTTCTACAATTTGAGTATAAGTGAGAGTATGTGTGTCAGGGCTAGTAGCTTGTATTGGTGTAGTTTGCAGAGATGTACTAATAAATAAATGTGGCCCAAGATAGGCTCTAGCTACTGCAAAAGCTTCTTCAAGTGAATACTAGCCTTTAAAGTATGGATGTTCTAAGTTTTAAATGGCTAAGTTAATTTCTTTCCATGTAGAGTATACCCCTGCCTGAGGTCCTAAGAAGACCACATAACAGGAAAATTTCTTTCCTGCTGGTTTTTGTATGGTAGTAAGGAAATAGTTGGAAAGAACGTTAATCACAGTAATCTTGTGTCCAGAGCTCCCTAGAAGTGTAGGGATAGGCCAAATATTGTCAATAAGACAATTTTAGATGTGATCAAGTCTGTCTCTGCCAGCAAAATGAAAATGATTTTCTGGTTGTGTGAATAATTGTAAATCTTGGGTACCAAAACGCATGGCTTTGGTAGAAAAAGTGTGAACTTTCCTTGGTATATCCATCCTATAACAATGTCTCAAGAAGTAAATAGCAAAAGTTAATGCAGTAGTCTGGATAATGTATCTGCTAAGGAATTATTGATTCCTTTAAAATGCTCCCATTGTATTGTGAGACCCTTGTTGATTATAGTATCTGTAAATTTTAGCCAACACTTTGTGTTGGTGCAACCTTAGGTCAAGGTTGACCTGGTTGACCCGACTCGAGTTGACCTGACTCGAGTTGTATTTTGATGTTTGACGAGAACATGATGGGAGATTGTTGGTACAACCTTAGGTCAAGGTTGACCTGGTTGACCAGACTTGAGTTGACTTGACTCGAGTTGTATTTTGATGTTTGACGAGAACAAGCTTGGGAGATTGTGGGTGCAACCCGTGGTCAAGGTTGACCTGGTTGACCCGAGGTAAGTTGACCTGACTCGGAAAAGTCCAAGCAGGGAGCTTGGCACGGGAAAAGTCCAAGCAGGGAGTTTGGCATGGTGAAAAGTCCAAGCAGGGAGCTTGGCACGGGAAAAGTCCAAGTATGGAGACTTGGCACGGAGAAGTCCAAGTATGGAAGCTTGGCACATGGGAAGTCGGAGAGGGCTCGGTAGCTCGTTCTCCGAACTGTGGTCAGAGAGGGCTCGGTAGCTCGTTCTCTGGACCGGATGTGGAAAGTCCTGGTGAGTGAAGCCAGGCAGACGGATAAACCCTAGTGAGTGAAGCTAGGTGAAAGTCCTGGTGAGTGAAGCCAGGCAGTGGGAAAGTCCTGGTGAGTGAAGCCAGGCAGTTGGAAAGTCCTGGTGAGTGAAGCCGGGCAGATTGGAAATCCTGGTGAGTGAAGCCATGTGAAAACCCTAGTGAGTGAAGCTAGGTGAAAGTCCTGGTGAGTGAAGTCGGGCAAGGGAAAATCCAGATGGATCAAGGGTGATCAGACATCTGGTGTTGAGAAGGTCAAGTAGGTCAAGGGAGTGACCGGATACTTGGCATGAAGAGAAAAGTCCAAGTGGGTCAAAGGGATTGACCGGACACTTGGTGGGGAGTCTTAATTAGCAGGTCAAGGGAGTGACCGGATGCTAAGCATGATGTACCAACAGGTCAAGGTTGACCGGATGTTGGTTTGGAAGGTTTGGGACTTGGTTTGGGCAAAAACCAAGCTCTGGATCGATCAGTGGATCGATCCAGTGATACACTGGGTATCTGGATCGGTCTGGTGACCGATCAGTAACCAAACAGTAGCCTACTGAGTGTTATCTGATCGGTCTGTAGACCGATCAGGAAACAATGATCAGAAGGCAAAAGTTCGGGAGAAAAGGAAGGGAATGCATGCTGATCGGTCCCTCGACCGATCAGAGGAAGCTCTGATCGGTCCCCAGGACCGATTAGAGGTACCCTGGACCGATCAGGCTTTAGCCTGATCGGTCCAGAACTATCCGTTGTGAGCCAACGGTCTTCTGGCTTCTTCTTCACAGGTGGATGCAGGTATAAGAGGGCTGAGGGCTTCTACAGTGCGGTAACTCTCTCACTCTTCTTCTTCCTCCTCGAGCTGCTGTTCTTCTGAAAGCTGTGCTTGAGCTTTGCTGAGCTCCGAAGCTTCGGGGGAGCTTCTTTGACTGAGTTGCTTGTTGGCATTCGTCCGTGAAGTTGGTGCTTCATCCGGGACTTCAGTCGACGAGAAGGCAAGCGAGTATTTGTACATTCATTGTATATTTTGTTCTTGCTCTTCCTTGTATTTCCTTCTTGCTGTTGTAAGTTTTTGTGGCGAGGTTTCTCCACCCATAAGGAGTTTACATTAGTCGATTTTCCGAGGACTCATCCACCGACGGATTGATAGGCTTCGTCCACCTTACGGACACGCCGAGGAGTAGGAGTTTCATCTCCGAACCTCGTTACATCCATCGAGTTTGAGGTTTGTCTTTTTCCTTTACGTTTCTATTTAGTTATTTCCGCTGCGCTAACCCTAATCATAGGAAGAAACGAGAAATTTGGGGTCGGCTATTCACACCCCCCCTCTCTAGCCGCGATTATCGATCCTAACAAGTGGTATCAGAGCGAGGTCGCTCTTCGCCGGATTAACACCCGAGGGAGCACAAGCTAGAGATGGATCGTCTTGGGGAGGACATCACGATTCCACCCTTCTACGATCGCGACGACTTCGCGTTTTGGAAGGTAAGAATGAAGTACTTTCTTATGACTAACCTTGAAAATTGGAGTTGTGTTCAATTAGGGTTCAAGCCTCCGATGGACAAGAAAGGAGAAACCCTAGAGAAGAAGGAGTGGACCAAGGAACAAGTCCACCAATCCCTAGTCAACGATGAGGTATTGAAAATTTTTGAATTTTCTTTACCTAATGATGTTTTGTGTAGGATAGGTGGATATAACAATGCCAAGGAGTTGTGGAACAACTTGGCTAAGTTCCATGAGGGGAACTCCACTTCAAGCCATGAAGAGGAGTCAAGTGAGCCAAGGAGTTCACTTCATGGAGGAATGGATTTAGAAGTTGAGGGTCACTCAACATCTAAAGAAGAAGAGGAGGAGAGTTCTTCTTCAAGTTCGGAGCAAGAAGAAGAAGTGTCTACCTCCGGAAGGGATGAAGAAGAGAGTTTTCATCCATCCTCAAACCTAGGTAACTCAAGCATTTTAATTTCTAGCAAATTACACATAATGTGCTTTGAGTGTAGGGAATTTGGGCACTACAAGAGTAAGTGTCCAAAGAGGATTAGAAAGTCTCCACCGGCGCCAAAGGTCAAGAAAGCCGGAGTCCCGATACGCAAAGGCAAAGAGCACGTGGTGTGCTTTCAATGCAAGCGAAGGGGACATTATCGGAGCCAATGTCCGAAGGGGAGGCAACCTCACAAGGACAAGAAGACGAGCACATCGATAGGGGGAGCTAAGGCAAACCCTAAGGTAATCTCTAAAGCTCATTTTTGCAATTCAAATAGAACACATGCTAGTAGCCTTATTGCTATTGTTAATAATGGTAAGCATGATAACATTAGAAATCGATACACATGCTTAGGTGCCAAACATGTGAGCCTAGATAAGGATAATACTAGGAAAGTCAACCCTAGAATTAACCCATCTAAGGCTAAGGAAAACCTAGGTAGGAATCCCAAATCAACTAGACACATGCCTAGGAATACCTCAAAGAAAAATGATAAATTAAAGCTTGAGGTATTAGAGAAAGAAAATCTAGTCTTGAGGTCAAGACTTGACTCTCTAGAAAAGGCTCTTAAGGATTTGACTCTAGGGTTTAGGGGTCAAAAACCCAAGTCCAAGGACATGAAAGGTTTGGGTCACAAACCTAAGTCTCAAGTGGTCAAGCCCACTTATCACAATGTTCCATTCGATTATGGAACAAAATCTAGGGCTAGGAAGACCATCACCAAGGTCACAAGGGGAGTCACCCCTAGAGTTGATCTTGATGAGTCCCAAATGACCAAGGCTTTAAAGCCTAGGAGGGTCATTAGGAGGGTTGCTAGGGAAGTCATCCCTAGTGAATATTTAGTGAACCCAATGAGCTCAAATAGGTATTGGGTTTCTAGGAGCGTGATTCCATCACGCTAGATGAGTTAGGGTGTGTCAACCTTACTTGAATAGGTAGTTAACCTAATCATGGCAAAAGGTGGCACTTTAGGAATTTTCAAGGTCTAATCAAGCCTTGAAAATGAAAGTGAAAAGTATTCCTAAGGTGATTAGGATGTGTCAACCACATTTGAGGAATTTTCTAGAGTCAATCTAGTTGGCACATAGTGATCTAAAAGTCTTGAGGATATGATTTTAGGTCTACTACACTTAGGAATATAGAATTTATGGCAAAATGATCAAAATTATCAAAAATGGCAACTAAGGCTAGAATTAGGTATTTTCTATACCTTGACATGTTATTTGCCATATATTGTTTGCCATATGCCATGTCATGACATCATATTTAATTTATGATCATTTGAAATGTCATGATAATGCTTAGGTTATTTATATGTCATGCTTTATTTAAGTTTTATACTTTATGCCATGACATCATGACATTGGCACATGTTATTATGTATGATATCATTTTATGTCATGTCATCATTTCTTGCATTTATAATCAATGAAATTGATTTAAGGTTAGAAACACAAGTTGATATGGAGATCAAATTGATGTTTAGAAAATACATAAGACCTTAGCCTAAGATAACCTAAATCCATATCTCACATCAAAATTGACTTGAATGTGTTTGATACACCTTAGATGAATGTGAGATATTAGGATGATGAGTTAGGATCAAGGTGCATAGTTCTTGTACCTAGATGACCCTAATTCGAAATTGGGGATCATATGGAAAGCTTATGTACAAGTCATGTACATTTAGCCCAAAGATTGTGGTCCTAAATTAAAGGGTTTAAAATCATTTCAAAATTGATTTGAAAAACTTTGATGAAGCTTTTCTAGTGATAGCATTCATCATTGAGCAAAGTGATACAAAGATGAGTTAACTTTGAGCTATTTCAAAGACTTTTGAACTTTGTATCAAGATTTGAAAATGGAACTTATTTTCATAGAAAACTATTTTTCCATGATAGTATATGTTATGAGGAATGTATCCTCAAAATTTCACAATTTTTGGAATTTTCTGTAATTTTCTAGAGGTTTCTGAATTTCGTGGAGAGAAATCAGAACTTATCAGACCTTTATCAGGTTTGTGGACCGATCAGAAGGGTTTCTGATCGGTCCAAGGGAGCCTGGATCGGTCACTGTGACCGATCCAGAGGGAGCCTGATCGGTCTGGTGACCGATCAGGGCGTGCCAACCTGCTGAATCTCGACTGTTTGTCTGAAATGGCAACTATGGAAGTGGTGTTTTAGAGTTCTAAAGGTTAGAAACTCTCCAAGACATTGTTGGTGCAATGGTCAAGGGGGAGTTGATCTTTAGGGGAAGTTTTACCTATTAGTCAAGGGGGAGTTGACTTTTAGGGGGAGTTTTAACTCCTAAAGACTTGAGTGATATGGGATTATCACTAAGTTAATTGTTGAACTTAGTATCAAGGGGAAAATTAAGAGTTTCAATGAAAGGAATTGGACTTTCATTAGGAAGAAACTCTTGACCTTGATTCACTCTTTTTGATGTGTGTCAAAAAGGGGGAGAGTGTAGGTTTGGGAAGAATGTTCAAGGAAGAACATTAGAAAACCTAAGTTAGGTTATCGGGTTAACCTAACTTGATTATGGGTTTGATTATGGGTTTTGTCAAACATCAAAAAGGGGGATATTGTTGGTGCAACCTTAGGTCAAGGTTGACCTGGTTGACCCGACTCGAGTTGACCTGACTCGAGTTGTATTTTGATGTTTGACGACAACATGATGGGAGATTGTTGGTACAACCTTAGGTCAAGATTGACCTGGTTGACCAGACTTGAGTTGAGTTGACTTGACTCGAGTTGTATTGTGATGTTTGACGAGAACAAGCTTGGGAGATTGTGGGTGCAACCCGTGGTCAAGGTTGACCTGGTTGACCCGAGGTAAGTTGACCTGACTCGGAAAAGTCCAAGCAGGGAGCTTGGCACGAGAAAAGTCCAAGCAGGGAGTTTGGCATGGTGAAAAGTCCAAGCAGGGAGCTTGGCACGGGAAAAGTCCAAGTATGGAGACTTGGCACGGAGAAGTCCAAGTATGGAAGCTTGGCACATGGGAAGTCGGAGAGGGCTCGGTAGCTCGTTCTCCGAACTGTGGTCAGAGAGGGCTCGGTAGCTCGTTCTCTGGACCGGATATGGAAAGTCCTGGTGAGTGAAGCCAGGCAGACGGATAAACCCTAGTGAGTGAAGCTAGGTGAAAGTCCTGGTGAGTGAAGCCAGGCAGTGGGAAAGTCCTGGTGAGTGAAGCATGGCAGTTGGAAAGTCCTGGTGAGTGAAGCCGGGCAGATTGGAAATCCTGGTGAGTGAAGCCAGGTGAAAACCCTAGTGAGTCCTGGTGAGTGAAGCCGGGCAAGGGAAAATCCAGATGGATCAAGGGTGATCGGACATCTGGTGTTGAGAAGGTCAAGTAGGTCAAGGGAGTGACCGGATACTTGGCATGAAGAGAAAAGTCCAAGTGGGTCAAAGGGATTGACCGGACACTTGGTGGAGAGTCTTAGCAGGTCAAGGGAGTGACCGGATGCTAAGCATGATGTACCAACAGGTCAAGGTTGACCGGATGTTGGTTTGGAAGGTTTGGGACTTGGTTTGGGCAAAAACCAAGCTCTGAATCGATCAGTGGATCGATCCAGTGATACACTGGGTATCTGGATCGGTCTGGTGACCGATCAGTAACCAAACAGTAGCCTACTGAGTGTTATCTGATCGGTCTGCAGACCGATCAGGAAACAACGATCAGAAGGCAAAAGTTCGGGAGAAAAGGAAGGGAATGCATGCTGATCGGTCCCTGGACCGATCAGGTTTCAGCCTGATCGGTCCAGAACTATCCGTTGTGAGCCAACGGTCTTCTGTCTTCTGGCTTCTTCTTCGCAGGTGGATGCAGGTATAAGAGGGCTGAGGGCTTCTACAGTGCGGTAACTCTCTCACTCTTCTTCTTCCTCCTCGAGCTGCTGTTCTTCTGAAAGCTGTGCTTGAGCTTTGCTGAGCTCCGAAGCTTCGGGGGAGCTTCTTTGACTGAGTTGCTTGTTGGCATTCGTCCGTGAAGTTGGTGCTTCATCCGGGACTTCAGTCGACGAGAAGGCAAGCGAGTATTTGTACATTCATTGTATATTTTGTTCTTGCTCTTCCTTGTATTTCCTTCTTGCTGTTGTAAGTTTTTGTGGCGAGGTTTCTCCACCCATAAAGAGTTTACATTAGCCGGTTTTCCGGGGACTCATCCACCGACGGATTGATAGGCTTCGTCCACCTTACGGACACGCCGAGGAGTAGGAGTTTCATCTCCGAACCTCGTTACATCCATCGAGTTTGAGGTTTATCTTTTTCCTTTACGTTTCTATTTAGTTATTTCCACTGCGCTAACCCTAATCGTAGGAAAAAACGAGAAATTTGGGGTCGGCTATTCACACCCCCCCTCTCTAGCCGCGATCATCGATCCTAACACTTTGTACTAAGGCCTTTCCTAACTGTTTTAGTTCGTTGGCCGTATTTGACTATGGCTTCACAGTCTGTTCTAATAAGGATTTCTGGTTTATTGCAGAGAAATAATCTAAGAGCCTCTAAGTAGTAAATAACCGCTAAGATCTCATAATCTAATGATGTCAGGTGTCCTTTTTCATGATATTTTCCTGAGGCACATTTGCATAATGTTTCAATTGATTTAGGCTCATATTTGGATGTTTTGCAGTATAAAATATCTTCCCATCCTGTTTCACAACCGTCTGTTTCAATGACTAGGAATGAGTTACGGAATCAAGCCTCCTAGAGGAACTTTTTTAATCAATTAAAAAAATATTGAATTCATATTTTAAATTATCAAATTTAAACCGAACTTAAATATATTTAATAATTTTTTAAAAATTAAATTTAAATTCATAATATTTTATTTAGTGGTTCACAAGCTATTGAGAGTTAAACTCAAATAGAATTATATTTATTTATTTATAATTTAAATATAAATATGTTTAAATTAAGATTTGAATAATTTTATCTGATCATGTCTAAAATTAGTGGAGATGGCATACCGAGTACATGGCTTTGATGTTGCCCGTGTGAAAACTCTAAGCCGACAAAAAATGTCTCCAAGCCACCCTACATGTCAAGAAGAACATCAACAATCGGGCTAGAGAGAGGGTTCCCGACATAGGCACTCTAATGCTCAAGTCAGTGATTGATCGAAGCCGTAAATAGTAGATGAACAATGGATGTGTAATGTAGCTTGTGTATAGCATTTGCATAATGTAAGCGTACTTGTGACCATAAATGGAGACCTTCTTTTTAGTGTTAATGTTTGTGTGTGCATGAATTTTAAAATGTTTTCAAAAAAAGATAAAACCATAAAGATGCATTAATACCTTTCCTAAAATGGACCAGCAATCTCTATGTTTGGCAGAATGGAAGCATCTAGAGTATAGTTTGCATATGGAATATCCTCTATCATTCGTGGCACAAAGCGCTAAAAGAGTGTGAAGGCGTTGGGCTGAGAGGCCTTAATATGCTTAGTTTACAAACTGACCGAGCCCCTTCCATAGTCTGATCGACTGTCACTCATAGGAATGACTTGGTCAGATTTGAGGAATGTTGTCGAGGACTCATCCTTCGCTTAGCTGCTCCGGTCGGACCAAGTCTCTAGTTAGACGATAAGTCAGATCAGCTAGATTACTTGGCTGAAATAGTTGATCAAGTTATCCCCGAGTGATAAAGAAGACTTGGCTCTAGAAGATACTAACTCAACTCAAGGTTTCACTAATACTGAGAGACTCAGGATCCAACTGGCCTAAGGGTATGATCGGGTAACCACTCAGCCAAAGGAATCGACTATGTTGTCCTAAAGTGTTGACCCTTCCTTGACTTTGATTGTCATGCCAGCCGACCTCTTGGACTTTAACCAGACCTCGGGTGCCCCACCTTATTCACCACATCACAAGCCTCCCCTTCAAGTATAGTTAAAGGAATTTGCAAGTTTGACTGACTAGATACTTGTTTTTTTGTGTCCCTTGTCCTCCAATCGGATGTCCACTCTTTGTTCTAATGCTCGACACTAGCTAACATGGTCGTGAGGGCAAGCTCACTTATAACTCAACTGATCGACTTGAGAGTCTGGGATTTGGTCGTGAGAGCAAACTCACTTATAACTCGACCAAGCGACTCAAGAGTCTGGGACTTGGTTGTGAGAGCAAGTTCACTACTCGGTCGAATGATGAGAGAGTCTATAACTTGGTCATAAGAGAAAGCTCACTTATAACTCAATCAATCGACTCAAGAGTCTGGGACTTGAGCATGAGAGTATACTCGCTTATAACTCTACCAAGTAGCATGAGAGTCTGGAACTTAGTCGTGAGAGCAAACTCACTTATAATTCGGTCAAATAACTCGAGAGTATGGAACTTATTCATGAGAGAAAGCTTACTTATAACTCAGTCGAATGATGTGAGAGTCGAAGACTTGGTTGTGAAAGCAATCTCACTTATAAGTCGGTCTAACGACGCAAGAGTCTAAGACTTGGTCATGCGAACAAGTTCACTTATAACTCAGTCAAATGGCGCGAGAGTCTGGAACTTGGTCGTGAGAGCAAGCTCACTTATAACTCGGATAGTCGGCATGAGAGTCTGGAACTTGGGTGCAAGAGCATGCTTGCTTATAACTCGGCCAAGCTACACGAGAGTCTGGAACTTGATGTTGTAGACACGGTGTATGATCTAGATGCCTTGAAAAGCTGAGGAGGTACTGTGTATGACCCGAATACCATGGAGTTCTGTAGGCACGATGTATGGCTCGAATACCTTAGAGAGCTGAGGAGGCATGTTGTATGACCCGTATGCCTTAGAGTTTTTGGGACACAGTATATGACCCAAATGCTTTGGAGTTCTAGGGCTACTGTGTTTGACCCAAATGTCCTAGAGAGCTGAGGAGATATAGTGTATGACCTGAATGTATTAGAGTTCTCGGGACATGGTGTATGATACGGATGCCCTAGAGTTCTGGGGGCACGGTGTATGACCTAGATGCCCTTGAGTTCTGGGGGCAAAGTGTATGACTCGAATGCCATAAAGAGCTAAGGAGGTATAATATATGATCTGAATTCCTTGGAGTTCTGGGGACATAGTGTATGACCCGAATGCCCTGGAGTTCTGGGGGCATGCTGTATGACCCGGATGCCCTGGAGAACTCTAGAAGTACGGTGTATGACCCGAATGCCTTGGAGAACTAGACTTCCTGTTTGATAAAGAAATATTCTAGAATTTAAATTCAAAATTTTAAATTCATACTTATCTTGAGATGGCTTGAGCTGATAATCTCAAACCACTAAGCAGGGATATGTGAGCCTATTGGTATGGCAAAGTTGTAGGTCGGGGGATTCCTGCAACTGGTGTTGTTTTGGCACTACCGATCAACTTGAAATTTTGGTCCTTTGGGCTTTCCGATTAGACGCCTATTTTGATTTTTGTCAATCGGATTTGACTTGTTAGCTGGATGTTGTACATTTTGATTACTGTCGATCGCCATTTGTTTAGGGATGTCGATCAGACTTCACGTGAAGATGTCGCTCGGATGTTTTGATCCTCGAATTTGTCAATCGGCTATTTGCTTTGGGCATCTACCCGGCTCTTCCTACTATGTGAAGGATCAAAAGATGTGATAGAGGGGATGAATATCGTACATTAAAAACTTTTCTTTTCGTAACATAAAAATGAGAGTAGTGCAGCGGAAAATAAATGACTCGTTTTGGTTACTTGGTTCGGAACCTAGGTCGACTCCTACTCCAAGACCCGTAATCTCTTGTTCGCATCGTTAGGCAATCCACTATAATTCTTCTTTTCGGAATCTCCGGAAAGAAACAATTGGTACAATGAAAGATGTAAGATAGTAACAGCCTACTATTTTACTAGCAAATAAGAACAATGCAAGTTAATTAAAAATATATCAAACAATTAAGAAGCGTTGCAAATCATCGGCACTTTATCGTGTTAGAGTAGGTGTCCTGTAAAGCCAACTGTTGGCTAAAGTTTTATTAACTCTTGTAAATAAACAACCTTTATTTTAATATAATTCAATTTAGTTTGACATTACTTTATCTTTATACCCATGTTATATGCATAGTTAAAGTCTTTGAATATATTATAGTGAGATGTGGTGATACATATGATGGTCATCATGAAATACATCAATATTCACTGTATATTCTAAATTTATTCCTAATCGATTAGGTCGCTTAATAAACAAGGATAAAAAGTTGTTTGAGCTAGAGACTAGCATCTATGATGTAGTGTACCATGTTTCATTGGTAAGGACATAGAGATATTCAAACATACAGATGGGTGATTATATAATGAGTTCATCGAACATCCCTCACATAGACTTTTCAAGTGGTTATCATTTATCGAGTGGATAAGTCTTTAGTTGTGGTTGTACACTAGTAGTCTTTATGACCTGGGACAACACTGAGACTCTATATGCTAGGGCTACATTTTGACTCATTTATCGACTCTATTAGGGTCATCAGGCGGTGAGATTGGGTGCAGTAATGAAATATATAGAAGTCAGTGTATTGTAGTTGGGGATTTACCACACACCCACAGATATAGATATCCTATGTAATATATTATTTTATAGTGTATAAAGTCTCTTATCAGAGCTATAAGATGTACTTTAGGAAAGGAGTTTCCTTGTTAAATATGCGATATCACTATAAGATATATCACATGGTTGTCGAATCAATATATAATCCTAGATGTACCAATGGTTGTAGATTTGATCGGGATATATGAGATGAAGGGATCAAATTGTATGGTAACCATAATCGATTGGTTCTTGCAGACACTATTCAGTAATACTTAGGGAATCATGGGACGGTGCTGCTAGATGCTCTTACCATGATTCGTTGGGTGTTAATCAGAATTAGTTCTGACATCCTATAATTAAGGAGTTAATCATAAGATGGGACTATTAAGGGTATGCCCGAATAAAGGATAAGTATAGTCATAAATCACAGAGTTGTGAACCCACGACTAACTGTATCCCTAAACCATTGAGGGTCACACAAGTATTGGTTTCCCTATTTCTCGTTGAGAAAGTAAAATTTAAGTAGTTGAATTTGGCGAATAAAGTTTGATGTGATCAAATAGTGTGTTGACAAATAAAATTTGATATGATCAAATGTTAGAGTGATTTCTAATCAATGGAAATAAGGAGAGTAGAAAATTTGATTTATGTTATTGAAATAGCGAGCAAATGTGTTTGCCGTATCAACGATATTGAATCATTGATATGATTACAATGAACTCGTTTTATTGGATTCTAGAAAAGTTTTAAAAATCTTATAGACCAATATGGAAGAGATAATGAGCCTTGAAAGTTTAAGTCCAAGAGGAAATACAATTATAATTACAATTAAATTGCATCATGGAGAAAAAAAAAGGAAAATGGGATTTTGGCTCAACGTGTAATGAAAAAGAAAAGAGAAAAATTTTAGGGGTTGTTTGGTAGGCACATTTTCCATTTTCATTTTCTGGAAAACGCATGTTTTCTGAAAAACGGTATTTGGTTTGCGTTTTTCGCACGCGTTTTCTAAAAAATTGACTATCGTTTTCTAGAAAAACAGAGAATGACAAAAAGTCATTTTCTGTTTTCTAGAAAACGCGCATTTTCCAGAAATGAAAATGAAAATGGTGCAAACCAAACGCACCCTTATTTTTGCTTTTTCCTTTTTCCTTTTCCCTTTTTCCTTCACCTCTCCACGTTCTCCATTTTTCCACTCTCTCCACTCCTCCACATAAGCCACTCTCTCCACTCCTTTTGAAAAAAAAATGGCAACACCCAAAAAGAAGAACAACGAATAGAGTTTATGGGATGAAAATGATACTCCATCAATAGCACCTCTTGAAGTCTTGGGCGTCAAAATTTTTGATCCTCCTTGAGAATTTTAGCAGCTACCTCCTAAAGAAAGAAGATAGAGTTCTTCTTCCTCTCTTCCATCGAAAAGTCCTATCTCTTTATTGTTGCTTCTCCTCTTCAAGAAGCATCATAGCCGCCCATCTTCTTGTAGAATTTTAGAAGGTGTGGCCCCTAGTTGAGGGTAATTAGACAACCCCTTGTGAAGAGGCAATTGGGCATCCCCTTCCTCATCTTCGAGGAAGATGTTTCGACCGTCTCAATGGAAAATGACACTTGATCTCTAGTGCGATCAAGTGTTGGAAAGAGGACTCCAATCGTGGACCAGATTAGACGAACGAAGTATGAGCTCGTGACAATCAATGAAGAATTATTTCACTATAATCAGAATAATTAAAGTCATTCCCAAACAAAGACTGTTTGGAAGGTATGTCTATGCTTGTACATTGATTTATATATAGTTTTTTTAGGTTTTGCTTAAATGATCTAATATGCTTATTTTAGATAGTTTAACATGTCTAAATAAAATAATTAAATTAGCATTATATGAATCAATCACATGATAGTTTATCTTTGTTATGCTTTTAAAGATCTTACTTATACGGTTAGATTGCAATGCATGCTTAGATAAAGATCATGCTTATGTTTGTTTTAAAATCATACGAACACTCCTTTGATTTAATTGTTAAAACATAAATAAAATTTTAAATTTGTGTTGTGCATAGGAGTGTAGAAACACAATATCCAAATTTTGAATTCGGTTCCAACATATCAGAATAGTAGCTTGCTTGAGAAAGTGTTGAAGAGCAGTTGCACAAACAAGGATTAGCACAGAGGTGAATTGGAAACTTATTTTTGTGCCTCGAACCTTGAGCTCCCTTTTTATAAGCATCGTCATCGTTCAGTCGACTGATCCTAAGGTTCTGTTGACTGAACATGCTCCCTTCCTTCTTCTCTGAGATCCGATTTTTAAGCATTTATGATCTTTAATGATTCGGTCGACCGATCACCTTGTTCGATCGACCGAAAGTGAATTTCCCTATTTACCGAGATTCGTACTTAATTCTACTTTAATGAGATGATCTTTCGGTCGACCGATCCTCCAGTTCGATCGGCCGATATGCCAGGTTTCCTTTTCTGCTTTAGCTCGATCTAATATGTGGCACATCATCAAGGTTCGATCGACCGATCTTCTGGTTCGGTCGATCAATCGGGCTTCGATCGAACTCCACTCTACTTTTCTCTGAACTAGTCTCTGGTCTGAGTTAGCCTTGTTTAGTTGACCGATCCTCGGGTTCAATAGACCGATCAAGTCATTTCCTACAAAATAAAGTTAGACAATATATCCTTGCAAAATAAATGTTAGCACAATAATATAGTAAGATGCATGAGTAGTATTTAACAGTAGAACTGTCTTGATCTCAACTTGGAAACCTTCCTAGTTTCTTCAGTTGAATCAGTGACCTAGGGTTTGTTTCCCAGAACACGACCTCACTGTCGCTCCTCCAGTTGCTTACCTCAACCTGCCTACCAAATCTTGGTCCTCCAGACCTATTTGTACTTTGTCACTTAGCATTGGATCGGCCTACTAGGACTTTCCCTCGATCTTTGGTCCTCCAAACCTATCGAGCTTCCCTACCAAGTGTCGGGTCCTCTCGACCCACTTGGTCTTTCCGCATGGCTTTAATGATCTACTAAGTCTTTCCTGCCTAGTCACAACTAAGGCTTTTCCGGTTGAGTAAACAGCATACACACTCAGTCAACTTGTTAGGTCACAACAAGACTTAATTTGAACATTTGACAACATCAAAACTCATATTTGATCTGGTGCATCCTGCACTAACACTATGTTCTTGAAGGAGATCCTCGAGAGAAGGACGAAGTTGATCCTTTATTTGCTTCTCTTAATTCGGTTGTTCAATGAAACCTCCTGTCATACTGATGGAACTCACTAGTAGCATGACGAGAAGATTGATGGTAGTTACAAAAATGTCTATGCCTTTCAAGCAATGACTAATCTACTTCCTGCACTTCCCTTTCTTCTCGAACTAGCTGAAGATTTTGGTGGCAGTCTCTGGGGTGTTCCGGAGGTGGTGGTGGACCGACTTGGCCGATTAGAGCTAAGACAGTTGTTGTACCTGATAGGTCAGCTAGAGGGGTGAATAGCATGCAATTAAAATTAATGTTCTCAAGCTAATTTACTTTAGTAGGGACACGGTGTTAGTTTAACATAACAACTATTTAAAAAACATAAAGTAAGATACTCATAAATTACTTGTTTAGAATTTAGGTGGTTGTTAATTCAAGGCAAATGAAAGCGCACTAAAATTCTCCTTCACTGAAAGCAGAGAAGCCTCTTACACTCTTTGATAGCTCAGAAAGTAATTAGAAAGTGAATACAGAAGTTGTTTGTTATTTTCTTGCTCTATGAGGCTTTTTATAGTCTCCTGGGATGAAATATCCATTAATGTTCGTCGCTCAGAGGCGCCTCCAAGAGGATAAATCTTATCCTCTAGCGATAAGACTTTATCCTCTCTCAACAACTACTGGAGGCGCCTCCAACCAGCTTGAGGGTGCCTCCCATGAAGGCATGAGGGTGCCTTCCATCTTCCTTGAGGGTGTCTTCTATCAGTTAGCTTGAACAGCTAACCTTCAAGAAAGGTTAACTCTTCTTTGTTCATCCTTTTGGGTGATGCTTCGGCCGTCCAGAGTTGAACTCACCCGAACCCAACTCAGACCTTCTCCTCGAGCGGGCTTCTTCCCTAGCTTCTTGTTCCTCGAATCGCCGCACACGACCTTCTCGCTCCACCAGTGTACTCTTCCATAGCTTCTCGTCCCTCGGATACACCGAGCCCGTCGACTCGCTTCTCATGTCGTCCTTCTCGTTCGCTATGTCTTTCGTTCAATTTCTTGTGTTCCTAAGCTCCTACACACTTAGACACAAGACATCAAATACAACAGAACCTAACTTGACTTAGTTGACCACATCAAAATCAACTCGGAGTACTTACAATCTCCTCCTTTTTAATGTATATCAACCTAAGTTAAGTTAGGGTAACAAAATAACAATATGAAATAAAAATTTACAATTATTAAATACATAAAAAAATTGTAAATAATGGAAATATGCAGAATATATCTCCCCCTAACTTAACTCTGATATTTTCTCCCCTTTGATCACATTAAAAAAATAAGGGAAAAATATGAAAACTTATAGAAAAATTTTGGAAAATTTTTCTTGGGGTTTAAAATAGAGTTTTTTAATAATATTGTTTTTTATTGAAATTAATTTTTTAAAATAATAATTTTTATCAATTAAACCTTAGTTTTAGAAAAAATAATTTTAATTATTTTAATTTTGAAAAATGTTAAAAAAAAAAAAGAATTCAGTGGTAAAAAAAGTATGAACAAGAAAAAAAATTTCTAATAAAATTATTTTTATTTCGACCAAAATACTTATTTTTAAACAAAAATGACTATTTTGAATTTAAAAATTTTAAAATGGATTTCTAACTCAAAATGTTTTGCTAGAAAAATGTTCAAAATACAATGGTAATCTATAGAAAATCAAAAAATTTAAAATTAATATTCAAAATAATTTTAAAATTTAAGTTACATTTTTTACTTAAAAATTCAAAAAATTGGATAATTATAAAAAAAATCTTGAAAAAATTTAATTTAATAGAAAATGAATTTAATTATTGCAAAAAAATATTTGAATAGGAAACATGATAAGTAGGTATATGAAATAGTTAATTTTCCTAAACAATAACCGATTAAACTAAATTTTTATTTTTACATACATAAAAATTAATTAAATGAGACCAAACATGATTTGGGCACCCAATATAAGTTTCTACCTACTGGATTAATAGTCCCAGGTTATGATGTCATGGTAGGACATTTAGGTTGTAACTCAAGCACCCGCTGTTCGATCCCCAGTTATGGCGTATTTATAGAAATTTTTCCTCCAAATAGAGGGCACAACCAAAGGATACTAGACTTCTATGCTGGTCGCCGTGTGTGATTTCCGATTTACCCTGGTGGCTGGTGGGAAACTTCTGTGGAGACGGGCCAATCACCCTCAAAGATAGTTAATGAGGGTAACTGAGATTATCATTACCTACTGGATTAATAAGATAACTTTTTAGAATAAATATTTGTCACTTTTCTAATTTAGCTCTTATAATTCCTAATATACCAATTTAACCCTCTATTATTCAAAATTTTGAAGTTGATGAAAAATTTGAGCATGCATCATTCTTTTCCAGTAATTCTATTTGCTCTTTTAGTTTAGCATTTTCAATTTTCAGTTTATGAAAATTTTCTAAGAAATATGCTGTGGCAAAAATAATTTTTAATTCTAAATTTCCCCTTTTTAATTTATTATTATTAGTTTTAAGTTTGTATAAAAATTTAGACATTAATTTTATACCTTCATAAAGTTGATTAGGAGGAAGAAGGCATATCTCACTTACCGTATCAGTTTTATGATTCGATGCTCCCCTTTCATCGTTGTTTTTTTTTACAATGTCTCCCCTTTCATCGATGCTCATCTCCGAAGTGCTTTCGTCATCTTTTTGGTGATCCGTCAATAATGCGAGTCCAACGTACTTTTCTAGCTCGGACTTAGATGATGACAACTCGCTCTAAGTTGCTTTGAGGTTCTTGTGTTTTGACTACCTTGCCCCTTTTTCTTTATCCTTTCCTTTATTTTTTAGCTTTGGATAGTTATCATTGATGTGCCCTTTTTCTTGGCAGTTGTAGCATCGAATCTTCCTTTTACTTCGAAAGAGTTTCCTTGTCTGTGTCTTATTGAACTTATCAGTTTTAAAGAATTTATTTAGTTTCCTTACCATATAAGCTTATTTGTGTTCTTCGAGAGAAGACTTTGATTCTAGTTCATCTTTCTTAGGTTGTAGTGCTAGATTCTGACTTGGTTTCCTTTCTTTTCTTATATCATCACATCGAGATTCATGTAATTTGCATGCAGAAAAAAAAATTCTAGTGTACTTAACTCTAAGTCCTTTGAGAAGTAGTAGGAGTTGACAATCGATGTCCACTTTGGTATTCTCGAAAAGGCGTATGCATGTATTAGAGAGAGTCCCGATTCATTACTATTCCTCCAAGGTTTGTCAAACTGATGATCAGCTCCTTGATTCTTATGTGTAGATAAGCAATCATTTCTTCTTATTCCTTCCGTAGGTTTGTCAGCTGATTCCAGAGTAGATCTCATTTCACTAGCTTCACCTTCGAGGTTCCTTCATGCAACTCCAAGAATTTCTCCCAGAGTTCTTTGTCTAACTCGTAGGCTCTGACTCAATTGACTTCATAGGATGGAAGTACACTTAACAGGTGGAATTCGACTCATCCGTTCGCTATGAAGTCTTGTTCATTTTTGGTCCAGAAGTATTCTTCTTTTTTAGCTCTGTACTGATCTTTAGGTGCTATGAACTATATTTAATTATTAAAAGAATTTTAAAGTCTATTTAAAAGAATATCTTCATTTACTTTTTCCACATTATGAACTCCCCCTTGAACTTTGGCGGGTGAATGCTAGATCCGGCCATCATATTGGTGCTTCAGTTAGCAATTAGCCCTTCTGAGGCAGTTGGGCTCTGATACCACTTGTTGTACATAGTAAGCAGGCTAGGAGGGAGGTGAATAGTCTGCTATTAAAATTAATGTTCTCGATCGAAATTATTTTAGTAGAGACACAATATTAGTTTAACAGAACAACTATTTAAAAACATAAAATAAGAGACTCAGAAATTACTTGATTATAACTTAGGTGGTTGTTAATCTAAGGCATATGAAAGCGTACTAAAATTCTCCTTTGTTGAAGTAACTAGGAAGTGAATACAGAAGTTGTTTGTTATTTCCTAGCTCTAGGGGGTTTTTTATAGCCTTTT